>NW_027176428.1:827176-1427176 GCF_023349555.1 Cebidichthys violaceus | reverse complement strand
AGGAGGGCAGTGCGGCGACACAGGGATCGGCGAGAGCGACAGAGGCGGGTGTTCAGGATGTCCCTCATTATTATCACCACGTTCCTGTGCTGTTGGGCTCCCCTCTCTGTGACCAACATGCTAATCTTGGGTATAGGCCCCAGCGACGCCTTGGTTAGCCTACGCCTCTGGTTCTTGGCCCTGTCGTACGGCACCACCGTCTCCCACCCTCTGCTCTACGCCTTCACCCGACAGAAGCTGCGGCGTGCCCTCCGTACTAAGGTCAAGAAGAGGGTGGTGTCCCTGCTCCAGGTAGACCCTTCACCAGGGGGCACCGTCATACACAACTCCTGGGTGGAGAACAGAAAAACCAGCCGGCAGGTGCGGCTGGAAGCAAGCGAAGGTACTGACCGCTGCCTGGCAGAGGTCCTGTGAGACTGACACTCATGGGCCAGGCTAGTTATTAGTAGTAATTAAAAATAGAGTCACAGGTGTGTTCTGTTATTAAACTCACTGGTGTGTGAAGCCAGTGAAAGAAATAAACACATTTCCAACTCTGGGAGATGTTTTAATGTAACCACCAAGCCCATGCTAAAGACAGCTAACATTCACAGCAGGGACAGCCGGATGCTGTCGGAAACACAGCCTCTGCGGCTGAAGAAAATCATTCAACAGAACACACTCACAAATGTATATAATTTGCACTCTGTCAAATGGTGAAGTCTGTTTACATATGCAGTTGTATGATAGAGCGGTCTCCTAGTGGTGCTTACCTAACCGTTCCAAAGAATGTGTTTAGCTAGCAGATGATCTAGTCTGCCACCCACTCTAATGCTCCAAGGCAGCTTTAAAAATAAAGATTTGATACACTTTGAACAAATAAATACTCAAAAAACTCTTTGAATGTGTTTGACATTGTCTCTGTCTTAGTTCGGCTCTGATGGTATGATGTCTATTCTGAACTCAAAGGGGAACATGTTGGATATCTACAAGCAAGACACAGGGATGATATGAGGATAAGATGTAAATGTGCCAGGGTTTATAATAAAATTCAGTTTTGCTTAAAGCAGTTATTACACGGTCAATGTTACAGTGTTTACAAGAAATCTTGCAAAGCTCTTTTGTATAAATGCAGCTCTTTTGCTCCAAACTTTGTATCGAATGGTGTAATGTCTTATTGATGTTTTGCATATACTGCTTGGAGCAGGTAGGTACATTGATTGAAGTCATAGTTTAACATTTTGGGAAATAGGCTTATTGGCTTTCTTGCAGAGAATTAGATGAGAAGATTGATACTACTGTTACACAAGAGAGTGCTTACAAACTTCTCATCTAACTCTCGGCAAAAAAGTCAATAAGCCTCTTTCCCAAAATGTCTAGCTAGTCCTCTAAATAGTGAAAAAGAAATCTATTTTATTGTATTAAATGTTGACAGACTTATGGGTAAATTCAACTGGTTGTGCTGAATTAGCTAGTCAAGATGACACCGTGAAATCGACAGGTGACCTTTCAATATAATGTAGTCTCATCACCAAAATCGATAATCTAAAAAATAACCATAGAGTTTAATCAACACCTCTCTGAAACATTCTCAACAAAAGCTGAATACTTAGAGCCTTAAGAAAAGTAGTTTTCCTTGTCGGTCTGTTGTTTTGAATTGCATTATAATTATGGGTCTCCATTTTGGGGTTTCGGCATGCTAAAAGCATGCAGTTCTCTTTTGAAATACCATTTATGTACATGTTGTAAATACTGAGCAGATTAAAACGTATTTCATGTGAAATCTACAATACAAGTCACTTAGACTGTATGTGATTATAGATTTAGAGGAGTGGTTCAGTTGCAGCTGGCTCGTCCAAACATGTGGTCCCGTGGGGTCAACTCAACCTTAGTGTACAGCAACACAACAGAGTAACAGAGAGTCACTGCAGCCGAGCGCTGACAGACTGTAGGATTCTTAATAGGACTTGTGTGTGTGTGTGTGTGTGTGTGTGTGTGTGTGTGTGTGTGTGTTCACTGCTCACTGCTCTGATGCTGTACTCACACTGAGGCCACGTGATTTATCTCACACACACACACACACACACACACACACACACACACAATGCATTCTTGAATGTAAACACATGAAAAATTATATATTATATTGTATGTACAGCAAGAATATGCTATCTTTATATAGGTTTTCTTCATGGTGGTGTTCTTATGTGAATGTATCACCATGCAATGTTGAATTATATCAATAAATATGAAATACTGAGGTCTGGATTTGCTGCTTTTTTTTTTCCTCCTGTGCTCACGACTGTATGAATTCATGTATGCTGCCTGCTGTGAGTTTGTTGAATGCCAAAGAGGTAGACTACTGAAAAATTATACAAAGTATACAATACAACCAATGTTTCTGTTTATACAGCCCTGGCCTTGGGTGGAGCTGTCACAACTGTTTTTCCCCCTTACGACCTGCTGTGAGGAGAACAGCATGAGGACAATGTACACCACTGTCCTTATAGCTCACATGATTATTCCCTTGTTACCAGAAGGGACACACGCGGTGATATACGGCTGAGCCAAAGAACGCCATGTCCTCTTGGATTGTTGCAATAAATAAAGATATGCTTGTGTTCAATATGTATTGCTATTCTCTGTGGTCTGTGTTGGGCAGGGTTGGCATGCTGCATATGATACACTGTTTGTGCATTTAGAACAATCAGAAAGCAGCCAATAATAAAATGAGTAGGTGGTGCGATTTGTATGTTAATTTTAGCATTGTCTTGTTACTGTTGGCATGGTGAAATTAAACTCCACTGTTGAACCGGTTTCATACTTTCTGATGAGAAGCCATCCTTCTGTTGAATCCTATTTCAAGTGGGTGCATCCGCGCTCACAACGGGTAGGCACGAGCACCTCCAGTACCTGCCAGTGTTCGTGCCCTGCTCCTCACAATGAGCTATACTGTACGCATTTAGTTGAAAAGCTACCGGCATGCTGTTTGAAAACTTTGCGTGGGCTCTGCGTTGCGTGGGAGTAAGGTGATACAGACCTCTGCAGTATGGGAAAAAGAAGGTCATCCATGTGGGATGAAGCCTGCAGGGCAAAGCAACTCAGCAGCACTTAAAGCTAGCCAGAACATCAGGAAACTGCTGCTACTTTTGATGATTTTGATATTTGGTTAAAGTCATATAACATTTAAATGATGAAAAAACAATTAGCCATTTGGACATTTATTTTAGTGAAGTCAAGATCGAACACAGAACACACACAAAACACACACAGATCAAACACAGAACACACAGAACACAGAACACACACAGAACACACACAGATCACACACAGATCAAACACAGAACACACAGAACACAGAACACACACAGAACACACACAGATCACACACAGATCAAACACAGAACACACACAGATCACACACAGATCACACACAGAACACACAGAACACAGAACACACACAGAACACACACAGATCAAACACAGAACACACACAGATCACACACAGATCAAACACAGAACACACAGAACACAGAACACACACAGAACACACACAGATCACACACAGATCAAACACAGAACACACACAGATCACACACAGATCACACACAGAACACACAGAACACAGAACACACACAGAACACACACAGAACACACACAGATCAAACACAGAACACACACAGATCACACACAGATCACACACAGAACACACACAGATCATACACAGAACACACACAGATCACACACAGATCACACACAGAACACACACAGATCACACACAGAACACACACAGAACACACACACAGATCACACACAGATCACACACAGAACACACACAGAACACACACAAAACACACACAGATCAAACACAGAACACACAGAACACAGAACACACACACAGATCACACACAGATCAAACACAGAACACAGAACACACACAGATCACACACAGATCACACACAGATCACACACAGATCAAACACAGAACACACACAGAACACACACAGATCACACACAAAACACACACAGATCAAACACAGAACACACACGGAACACAGAACACACACAGAACACACACAGATCACACACAGATCAAACACAGAACACACACAGATCACACACAGAACACACACAGAACACACAGAACACAGAACACACACAGAACACACACAGATCACACACAGATCAAACACAGAACACACAGAACACAGATCACACACAGAACACACACAGATCACACACAGATCAAACACAGAACACACACAGATCACACACAGATCACACACAGAACACACACAGATCACACACAGAACACACACAGATCACACACAGATCAAACACAGAACACACACAGATCACACACAGATCACACACAGAACACACACAGATCACACACAGATCAAACACAGAACACACACAGATCACACACAGATCAAACACAGATCACACACAGATCACACACAGAACACACACAGATCACACACAGATCAAACACAGAACACACACAGATCACACACAGATCACACACAGAACACACACAGATCACACACAGAACACACACAGATCACACACAGATCACACACAGAACACACACAGATCACACACAGAACACACACAGATCACACACAGAACACACACAGAACACACACACAGATCACACACAGATCACACACAGAACACACACAGAACACAGAACACACACAGAACACACACAGAACACACACAGAATACACACACAGATCACACACAGATCACACACAGAACACACACAGAACACAGAACACACACAGAACACACACAGAACACAGAACACACAGAACACAGAACACACACACAGATCACACACAGATCAAACACAGAACACACACAGAACACACACAGATCACACACAGATCACACACAGAACACAGAACACACACAGATCACACACAGATCACACACAAAACACACACAGATCAAACACAGAACACACACAGAACACAGAACACACACAGAACACACACAGAACACACACAGAACACACAACACACACAGAACACGGAACACACACAGAACACATAACACAGAACAAGTTGGCTCAGCTGAGAGAGCATTGGACTAAAGCATTTTAAAGTTGCATGCCATTCAAAGACCCCAATGTTTAGGTTTGAGAAATTATTTAAAAAATGTTTGTAGATACGACTTTACTCAACACAAATAAATACAATACATGTTTGTGGATAGTGAAATATTTGTGGATCATAGTAAACATTTGTGGACCGTCTTCTGTGGGGTCCAATGAAACCTTCCATTACAGTTTTTCTTGATTGCTTTGACCTGCTTAAAGAAACTGGGATCCACTCGGTTTTCATCGTCACTGTCTCAGCAGAGCACAAGACACCTCTTGCAAATGTGTTAACCCTTTCTCATTGGATTGACACATTTTCCCCACCCTTTTGCAGAACAGTTAACACGGATGTCATTCAAGCAGTCCAAACTCCGTTGTTTTAGCTATGGTAACCAAAAAGAAACCATCTGTTCCTAACTATTAGAAACTACCTACATCAGTATGAAATCACTGAAGCACCTGTTTGACACTCCTTCACACAAATCTGCAATTAGCAATCAGTCTGCAGGCCTTAAAAGGTGCAGCGTCTGGGTTGTTCTTTGCCAACATGGATGGAAGAGGTCTAAGGCAGATGAGAGTGAGAGTAAGAGGTAGAGGGGTCCGAGGAAGAGGAGTCCGAGTGCGAGGTGGAGGTATAGTTGGAAGGGCTCAGGTTTCTGATGAAATTCGGGCAACTGTTATTGATCACGTTATCAATCATGGTCTTTCACTGAGAGAGGCTGGACAAAGAGTCCAACCTGTGCTAAACAGAAACACTGAAACAACAGCTCTATACAGTTCCATTTCAAAGGAACTCTGACGTTGTGAAGGAGGCCAGATGCCAATATGTGGAGGTAAGGAAACATTACTACAGTATACTGTAATGCCTTGTCATATCATGCAGTTAGAGTCAACTGGAGTCACTTTTCATTGTCATTTTGCCTTTTTTTACTTAGAGAATAATGGAGCTTGAAGCTGAGGGGCCACATCATGTCTTCATTTATGTTGATGAAGCCGGCTTCAATCTCTGTAAAGTAAGGAGACGTGGAAGGAACCTCATTGGGTACAGGGCCACTATCACAGTTCCAGGACAGAGGGGCGCCAACATAACCATGTGTGCTGCCATCTCCAATGATGGTGTCCTATGCCATATCCCCACTATTGGCCCATACAACACCGAGCGCCTCATAATATTCCTGAATGCACTTCATGACAGGCTGATCCCACCTGAGGAGAGAGGGCTGTTGAGGCCTGGCATGCCACTCTTCGTCATTATCTGGGACAATGTGGCGTTCCACCACTCTCGCCTTGTCAATGAGTGGTTTGCAGTACACCCTCGAATGATGATGCAGTTCCTTCCAGCATATTCCCCATTTTTGAATCCCATAGAGGAGTTCTTCAGTGCTTGGAGGTGGAAGGTTTATGATCACCGCCCCTATGAGCAGATGCCCTTGCTGAATGCAATGACTGCTGCTGCCCAAGAAATAGGTGCAGAGGAATGTCAAGGTTGGATAAGGCATGCAAGAAGATTTTTCCCTCAGTGCATTGCAAGAGAGGATATTGAATGTGATGTGGATGAGGCCATGTGGCCCCATCGTCAAGACAGAAGAGACTGAGTATCAATAGTGGCTATTTCTTATACTTTACTGTAATAGATTTTATTTTGGTTTACATGTATTTTGTGTAATATTTAAAGTATTTCAGTTTTCAGCCACAGTTTGAAAAAAAGAATCAATGGAATCAATAAAATTTGCATCAAAGCATTTCTGATTCTGGATCCAATTCTTTGCAAGAAGGCAAATTTGACAACAAATGGCACTGGCATGAAAGCTACGTACAGTAATTGGCTACAATGACAAGCAATGGTGCACTGATTCGCACTGAGTGCTGTATTTTGTATTTTGTTGTCCACTGTGTAATGGTTGATTGGAAGAGCTCATACACTTGTTTGCAAGTTGTGTTGTTTGAAGGCAAAATTTGCTTTTGTTGCATATTTTAAATGTTTTGGCACGGTTAGAGCCTTTTGCAAACAAAATGTGTCATTTCGACCATGAGTGCCACTGTTTCGGCCTGTGTGTTAACTGTTTTGAAAATGTGGAGTTTGAGTTGACTGCTGCATCAAAGCAATCAAGAAAAACTGTAAGTAATCAACAATTCATTATGAAAGGTTGCTAAAATTGACAATGCAAAAAAATTATTTACAGTTTTTGCAAGATTAATTGTTGTAAACCTTCCACATAGAGGTGTGTATATATATATCAGAGTAGAGATTGAACAGTTAAACCATACAAAGAGAACAGAGTAAGCTGTAAGGTCACATGTGCAGATGTCTTACTGTCAAATGACACAAACATTACAAGAGAAGCACAAGGTATTTCTGGAAAGAAATGGTTTCACAGGACTTTAAAGAAGTTTACGGCATAAGCTCACCCAAGCAAAACTCCCAAACTCCTTCGATATTCAAAACTGGAAGTCTGTCGAGACCTGCGAACAAGAAAATCAATCAAAAATAAGACGATTTGGGGTTTACAATAGTTGTTAATGTAACGATATAGGACCTAAAAGCAGAAAGAACAAGGAAGATCCTTTTTTTTGTAAATGCATTACAATGGGATAAAATCCAGGAATTATGAATCAATTTATGAATAACACAACATTTGTAATAAACAAATCTGAATAAACCTATTATACTATGGGCTATGTTTGCATTCTTTGCATGGCTTGTTTTTGTATAGTATGCTGATTTTATTACAGCAATGAATATTATTTTTTTTTACAGCTGAATGATGAAGGGTACATGTCGTACTGAGAGGGAGCGGGGAAACCCCACTGTGGGGCGAACAGCATGATGATAATCTCCAGTACTGTGCATCAAAAGCTCATATGATGATGCATTAGCCTGCTGCAGTACTCATACAAACAACCAGACATTGTTGGAGTGAATTTAGACACCATGAATAACTGTAATCAGAATGTGTTTCACTGCTCGAATTACTTCTGCTCAGACTGCTGGACCGTTCAGTGGTTAGTGAAAATGACTATAAATATTATTAGGGCCAGTCTGCCCTCGGTTTAATATGTGTCACACATGCTGCATCTGTAAGGGCTCTTGCATCATGACTGACCTCTTCCATCATGGACTCCATGCTCCCTCGCCGTCTGGTAAAATGTGTGGCAGCATCTTGGATATATTCTGCCCAGTTTCTGCCACAGTCTTTTCTCAGCCTGTCACTCCACCTGAGTTTTGAACTTTACGTTCTGAAGAATTCTAACTTGGAAAAGGACAGCTAGAGGTCCACGTTAGGGTAGCTTTACTAAATTTAGATTTTTGTTTACAATAGACGCTTTGTGGTCAGAACTTTCAAAGGTCACATTTATTTTCATTTCTTTCTAAATTTGTACAGCACTCAAGTCAAGTTAACTCAATCTTTAACATCATCGTGTCTGACTCTGTGTGCGGTGGACCGGCCTCTGTATCGCAGAAACTCCTAAAGATAAAACGGCATGTGTGTGAATTTGTATGATGCACATTCATGTGTGTTTTATAAAAACCGTAACTCTACCCAGGACGTGCCATACTAGCATACTAGCATATTACACCACACTGCAAGAGCAATTTGCAAATGTATCATGGTCATTTGTTCCTTCTAATTAAATAATCCGTTTTGTAGACACAAGATCAAACTGCTTTAGATATTTGTCATATATCATGAGGGAAAATAATCAAAACATCCCTTGTAAATGTCAATATGGTGAATAATATCCTGGACTAGACTGGCCTCTTGCGGGTGGACTGACAAATTACATGCAAATGATGTGTTATGCTATGCATCCGCCGAAATAGCTCAGTTGGGAGAGCGTTAGACTGAAGATCTAAAGGTCCCTGGTTCGATCCCGGGTTTCGGCAGTGAAAGACTCTGTTTTGTGCGCAAAGGGTAAATGAATGTCTCTAAATCAAGGGCGAATGTATACATTGTCTACAGGAATAAATAAATAATAAATATATAATTAGAAAAAGATATTTGTTGTAGTGAATAAACTAAGTTTCATACCTAAATAAGTCATTAATTGCTAAATATATTTCTAGATTTTTGTTCACTTTCATTTCTGTATTTCTGAGGTAGGCGGTCCTAACCTCATTCTTAAACAGAATTGGTCAATTAGGGGAGCCAGACAGAAGCAAACCAGTCCTATCAACTCTTCCCTGTAGACAACGTCAGGAAACTAGCTTAGTGACGGAATGGACCTTAAACGTTGGTTTGTAGTCCGACAATCAACTGGAAAGAAGAAGAAAGCTAGCAAGTAGTGCACAATATACTATATTTAACTGAACTAGGAAGCCATGTAGCTTTGTTTTTGTTTTTGTGCTGAACAGAGGACCTCAAAGTTCACCTAATGTGACACCCAAAATCCCAGTGGACGGTAGGTTTCTGCAGGGAACAGTTTTTAATGCTAAATCCCTTGTGTAGACTAAAATACTATCGCCGGTGTTCAGTGATTTATTCAGGCGTGCTGTGCATCAACAGATCACACTCCTGTAAAGTGCGTCCCTTCCTCTGTCTCTGAGAGGATGTAAAGTTGGCGTGCAACTCTGCATGGTTCTCTAAATCGGTCGCTAATTATCGTAAATCATTTGCAATGGCTAAACTATTTATTGACGATTAAATTACTATTAATAAACCAGTGTTAAAACACATGTCTTCAATTTCAACGGTTAGCTGAGCAGGCTAGCCAACTAACGTTACACGAATCAGCATCGTCACACTCCTATAATCAATCCTGCTTTAGACAGAAGTTTAGACCTCATTAGCATACAGACACACACATACACATACATATATATATATATATATATATATATATATATATATATATATATGTATATATATATATACATGTAGGTGAACAAAAATCTAGATGTATTTCTCTATATCCTGTTTGATTATGAACTTTTATTTATCCATCCATTCAATTATTTTTTTTCCATATTTATTTCAGCATTTATTTATTCTTTTATTTATATATTTCCGTATTTATACATTTATTAAAGTATGTATTAATGTATTCCTGTATTTATTTATACATTTAATTTTGCATTTATTTATGTATTCAATGATCTTTAAGTAAATTTTCGTCTTTCTAATTGGCTATAGTAAAGCAGGGTATTTTGTTCATTCTTTTTGTGAATGTAGGTTATTATTACTTTAATATATATATATATATATATATATATATATATATATATATATATATATATATATATATATATATATTTATTATTCTTCCATTTTTTGGATAACACACAGCAGTAGTACATTTATCAGCCAGCAGGTGGCAGGACTCTTGCAGAGTTTCAGCCCACTAAAGAAGACTGTGAACACTACAACCACAGACACTAATAATTACTGGTATTACATTGATTGTACATTGATTGCGGTACCTGTATACACTGTGCATGCAGAAGTAGCTCAGTTATCCTGGATAGGCGGTAGCTTGCTGAAGTGCGTCCAGATGTACAGTCACACACATACAGTCACACACATACATACTACACACTGCTTTAAGATTGGCAAATGAGGAAATGCATTTTGAGCGTTTTGTTTTCATTTTGTTAGAGTGAAATACACAGGTATCCATTGCACTGCAAATGGCACAACTTTAGGTCAGGTTTGAGAAGGCTTCAAAAACTTGAATTCTACTCTTTTTTTTAGACAAAACTATTTTTGTTTTTGTGCATGTATGAAAGTGTGTTTGTCTTTATAGGCTAAACGCACATTTGGCAAGAGGAATAACTGAAGAACAACTCAAGGTAACAACGGATAATGATAAACATCTGATCCAGGTACGTACATATTTTCATATCAAGTAGGATCTGAAACAGCTGATATAATGCCAGTATAAATAAAAGTATGTTAACGAGATGGGTGTCTATTCATGTATTTTCTTTAACTGCTCCTAAGTTTAAGTGATGGATAAAGAATAGCCTAATGTTATACCAGCTAGAAAGCAACATTGAGGAGGTAATAGAGACAAACATTGATGGATATAATTTGGTTCAGTATGTTTCTGTAGTTGAAACACTTTGGTGCAAAATAAGCACTTATGTAACAAAACAAACAAACAAACAAAGTTCAGGCCACATCAGACATAATATCACGCCAAGAGAGCCTCAGCAGGACTGCATCAGGTTTCTGGGACCTCCACCGTCTCTCAGCTGTTCTCACCTGTCTGAGTGCCAGCTGAGGCGTGTAGAGGCGAGAGAGAGCCTCGGTCCAAGAGAGCAGCTCCAGGCCACGGGGCGGCAAAAGGGTCACGGATTTACGTCATTCCCATTGAAACCTGAATGAATCACCAAATGGCTCTCTGTGGCGATGTGCTAATCAGCAGTGCATTGATAATGAACCGACCGAAAGTGATTCAGAGAACTAACAATGTGGAAGATTGGCAGGAGGGGACAGAAAAGGTGTAAAATGTGCTGCTGAGCTGCAGGCTTGTGAAGAAACGATTGTGTGTGCGTGTAGTACAGCTTGTTCCTGGAACTTGTTTGCTTTCAAAATGAGAGCTTTAAAAGTGGCCATAATAAGATCAGCTAATACTTGATTGATCTATAAGATACCCCAAAGCTACAGAAACCCTCCCACAGCAACATGCAATCCTTAGAATGAGTTTTGTTTTTTTTCCATTGCAGTTATGTAATGTTGCCTGTATGCCTGCCTTTGAAACACACTGTGTAATTGTGTCTGTGTGTTTGAGGTGTTTGAGTTTCAATGCCCCCCTGAAAGCACATTAGTCGACAGAGATTACAAAGTAATTGTTTCCTCTTTTTTTCTAATAGATGTTCTGCTTTATTCATTATTTATTGCTATGTAATTCTGTTGGTTGTGCAATCTCTCTCTCTCTCTCTCTCTCTCTCTCTCTCTCTCTCTCTCTCTCTCTCTCTCTCTCTCTCTCTCTCTCTCTCTCTCTCTCTCTCTCTCTCTCTCTCTCTCTCGACTGTTTCCACAGCTGTAGTTTGGTTTTGTGGTGGCTTTGTTCTCACTGCTCTTGGAGACTTACAAAAAAAAAAAAAGCCTTAAAATGCCAGTCAAGCTCTGAACCAATTCAATTAGATGGTTGAATGAAATCCGCAGGTGGAGAACAGTCCAGACAGCCGGACGGATTCATGGTTGCGTAGAGAGGATGTTTTTGCTCTAATTAATCCAATCTCTATTCAGTCTAGTTCCACTTCCAAGCAGCTCCCACAGACGCCGCGGTCAGTCTGGCGTTGCTTGAAGGCTTGCATAACTTCTACACAGCAAACTTTCTCCCCCGTTACAGCACCACTCTCTGCAGGGCCAAGCGATCTCTCTTCCAAAAACAGGCAGTGACTCTCCCTGTCAGGACGCTCTCTGCAGCGCAGGTGTAAAGTCTTCAGCACCTTGATGGACAGCCTGAAGTCCCTGAGGCATCTGAGGTGATAGAGACTCTGACGGGCTTTCTTCACCAAGGTGATGATGTGAGAGGATCAAAATTAATCCTCTGGTGATGCAGACACCGAGGTAACTGACGCTGTCCACCCTCTCCTCTGTCAACTGATCTCTGACAACTCCTGAGGGACATATCTGGCTCCTTAGCAGCTGAATTATTTTACATCAACGTATCGCTGTCTGTTGTTTGGTGCTGGGCAGGTAGTGTGCCCTGAGTTTATTTATTTGAGCTTTTTGCTGAAAACACCTGCCTTCTGCATGAGGAAACAGCTCAAGCAATGTTAAACATGCCCTGGCCTTCCGTGGCCCTGCAGACAGTTCTTAAATATCCACTGCTATACACAATCTAGAGTGCTCACAAAGTATGAAAGGTCACCAGGAATCCACTGTCATCACCACCAAGTTGGCAAACATGTTGGTGAACGAGTTCACCCACCCGACCCATCGCAGGTCTGTGACAGAAGTTATGGCTCTGTTCTGTCAGTCACTTTCTTTTGTGTTAAAATGCCCATAGGGTAGAAAGTGAGATTTCTTTCCTTTTTTTTCATAGTACGAAGTACATAGTACATACTTCTATGGGTTTGTTCGTTATACTTTGCATGTTTGTTTTGATTTTGATGGTAGCAATGCAGATAAGTTAAATCAAGTATTTTTTTTTATCTGTCAAAAGTGGCATTTGGTAAAAAAAAAAATAAGATTTGGCATCGGGCCCCCAAGAAGCTAGAAGCGGCCCTGCTAGCTGGTGCATCTTAAAGTTGGAGGAGCTGCTGGACAAGATGCAAGAAGTTTAACAACAACTGTGTGCTACACAAAACACCAAAAAAGTCTCAACTCATCCAAAATTCATCTCAAAATTAGGTTTCATCCTCCCCGATCCTATGTCTTCTTAAAAGAAGTACTGCTGAACTAGTATGAGGAAAATAACATAACATTTTTTATGAAGGAATGTTAATATGCTCTTGTAAAAGTCCAAAAATACAATGATTAATGAACCTGAAATGAGCATATGTTTCTTTTTTTCATACCAGGATATAGAACTGTCCCATTACCCAATTCACTGCATCCCATTTACCACTTAAGACTGCAGTAAACTCTTTGCTTGTTGTCTACTTGTATCACAATAACATGCAGAGACACTATTTGCAAGATATTAAAGACAATGAAAATCAAACTTAAAGGTGTTTTTCAACCCGCTGTGTAAAAGTAACATTTGTTTACCATTGAATGTTGGGGCAACATGACACACTGTGTAATTTAGTTTGCATGTCCCAAATAAGTGTGTCCCTAAATTGAAGAGATCTGGCCTACAGATGAGAAATAATAATTCGAAGATGGTCTTGTTGTGGAGATCTTGTGACATAACCCACCGTGGTGCATACAGTCCAAATGTGACAAGGGGAGGTTGTCTAAGGGAACAAGTATGACATCGCTTTTGTCCTTCTAGACAAAAAGGAGACATTGTCTTCTCCGACTGACTGAGTAGAAAGCAACGAACCCACTCACTGTTCCATGAACAAGCTCCAAGGACAGCGGCGAGGCTTGTTTCTCGGTGTAATCTGCGTAGATGCTGTTGTTCAGATTGGAGTTGTTCTTTCTCTGAACACTGTTGACCTTTGTAAAGGCCTCGGTGCTGATCTACGTCACTAAATCAAAGCTACAATTGATAAAAAATATGCAATTGCTGTTCTCTTCATCCAAACAATGGGGATTAACTTTGAGTGCTTGTGTGAAAAAACAAATCTAGACTTTGAATATCTCTAGCCTTGTGACTCTCTGGTAAAATCATCATGCTACTAAATTCATTTGAAAAATGCATTTTACTAGGACGTGCGATTAAAAAGTAATAGAAAAAGTGTGAGCAAGGAGAAATAATACACATACCTTTTTGGTATTGTAAGTACACTGTGCTCCCTGCTTCAGTTTACATTACCACTTGCTTTCTAGGTTTAGTAACTCTTCTCTTCCTCTGTTCTCTGCTTCTACCACTGAATGTAGACCTGGAGGATCACATACAGGATGTGAGCGCTTTACTGACCTCCTGCTCTGCATGTCCAAACCAGATGAAGATCGCTGACGTCATCTACTGGAGATCGACACCACCAGGTGCACCAGTCTGTGAACTTCCACAGTCCGAAAACTCACACGCATGACATTCACTACCACGTCACGTCCTTATGCGTCTACATTTCATTTCTGTTCCCCCCTTGACTCTCAGAAGTAGCAAGGGTTAATGGCTGAGGTGAGGCGAGTTACCCAACGCGTCAACGTGTTGCGCCAACATGTGTCAGTCACACTCTCCAGTGACAGTGCTGTTGTGTTTGTCGTGCTGGTTCATTCCTTTGTTGGTGCAAACGTGTGCGTCACTGTCATTGTGTTTGAGCACCAACATTGAAGAAAACGGACTGAGCTCCACCTCAAGCATTAACATTCACATTATAAGTAAAGTGATGGTAGATCCCTTCATTGTGGCGCTATCACTTAAGTTCAAAGATCCAAATGTTGAGCGAGAGGAGACACTTTGTCTGAAAAGGTTTGCTATATGGTCCCAACCCTCAGTGATTAGTTGTCATCTCAGTTGCTTGCTCAGCTTCTACTTTAAAGTTCCTCATTTGGGAAAAACCACAGATGTACCACCCATGTGAGAAAAAACGCACACATAAAAATATACAGAAATTTGTCATATTTCAAGAGTTTGTTCCACATTTTGAATAATAATAAATTGGGACAACTTGAGTAAAGTACCACTAACGACCTCATTTAATTTCTACTACTCTAGAGATCAAAGTGTTTGTAATACTTACGGCAACATCACCGACTGGTTTTGGCTGATTTAACGCACACTACCCTGACTAACAACTAACTTAAGCCAGCTGTGTAACGTCATAACCAAGGTTACCGCTAGACAGCCAGCTGGCGCTAGATAATTGAAGCTAATTCAAGGTACTTTGTGTAACACTAGAATTAACAGTGAGCCTTTAAAAATGCACTTAGTTGCTGTGAGTAAGGTTAGGAGCTGTGTGTGTGTGTGTGTGTGTGTGTGTGTGTGTGTGTGTGTGTGTGTGTGTGTGTGTGTGTGTGTGTGTGTGTGTGTGTGTGTGTGTGTGTGAGAGAAATGCAGGTTATTGAAGTATTAAATAAGTAGACGGTAGTGAGGTATGGTTATGGTTAAGTTAGGGAAACACTGGTGACTGAGGAAAGACGTGGTCTGTTGAATCAAAGAATGGGTTATCCTTGGTTATAGTCGTAGCATGTATAGCTTTGCTGGACCTGTTAGCTTGGAGTTGCAAACAAAACTTATTTTATTGTGCCAATTAGTGTTTTGCTCATTTGGGCAATTCACATTATTCTATAAAATGCCAGAAAACTAGAAAATGTCCATCGTCTTAAAGTATTTTGTTTTGTCTAACCAAAGTTCCAGAACCCAAAAATGTTTCACAAATAATACATTTATCAAATTGTCATATTTGAGAAGCTGGAACCAAAATAGTGTTTGAAATTTTTGCTTTTGAAATTAATTGAGTGATTAATCAAAAATGTTGGTCCACTAGTTGATCAATCCCTCTTATCATTTCAGCTGTAGACTGGTGTTTATTTTGTTTGCCTGTTCTTACTACAAAGCATCACATTTGGTAACTTATCTTTCAGGTTTCAAATATAAACCAGGTAGGTTTGTTGCCTAAACCTAAGGAGATTTCTTGCAGTAAGGCAAAGTTCTCCCATGTGCAACTACATTTGGTTAGGTTTTTCCACATGTTGATTTAGCATACAGCTATTGCAATTAAAGTCCAGCCCAGCCAGTGAATCAGCCTTTTTTCACAGATCTATTAAATCGTGGATATCTCCCCTCATGGATAGGACTCTTCTTTAGCACTTACGTAACACACGTTAGAGAAGATTCCCCCACTGTCAAAGGGCACTGACTGGCTTGGCTGGCCTCCCCCATGCTGTGATAATATTTTGTGTCATTGAAAACTAAAACCAGGTGGTTACATGGAGAATGACAAGCTGTCATCTCGCTGAAGATAGATTTTAGCATCGCATATTTCACAATCTCATTTTCTGTTGCACGATTTTCCACAGCACGTTTTTGTACATTGTACATTGTGTTGACATACACGGTTAGTTATACATTCAGCACACAGTATATTATGCTTCCATCCACCCATAACTTTAGTTTTCATATATTCATTGCATAATAATTTGCAATTATTTAATTTGCATTTAGTTTGTACTATCTATGTCAGCTGGGGCCAGGTTGTTCAAGGTTGTAATTCACCTCGTGTAACAGCAGTTGCACGATGACATGCAGATATATTGCCAAGAAAAGCCAAGCAGCTCTGGTATACATTCAAGGAAAACAATAATCATATGGGGATTGACTTTGTGAGTCCACAACATGGCAACATGTTCTCCTTTAATTTGAACTTAATTCGCCATTCATTAAAAAATTCACTGAAAATCGCCATAAAATGTTTTTGTAATCAATTCATTGTTTGTCAGTTTTTAAGCATAATTGACAGATATTCTCTAGTGCCAGCTGCTCAAATGTGAATATTTGAATATTTTGTGATTTTGTAATTTGTGTTTTTGACTGTGAGTTGGACCAAACAAGCATTTGGACATTTTGCAGTATTTTCTGACAAGATTAATTAATTAATCCACAAATTCAAATAACTGTTAGTTTCAGCCCTAAAGAATCAGGCTTGCGATAAAAGAATAATTTGTCCATCGGATTTAACCAAATACCTTATAAAACCTACATCAAGCAGCATAAGGCCTGGATTAACATGATATGCAGAGGTGGAGTGGAAGTTTGGTAAACAGACTTAATTCCTAATGCAGTGTATGCGGTTTTTGTTGCAGGGTGAGATCTCCCCTGATTCCTGGAATCCCCCTGTTTACCTGGCAGCAACAGCCTCTGCGAGGCAACTGCTGACAACTTTTCTGTTATGATGTTGATAAGGCTGCCAGCAGTTCATGCAAGGTGACAGACCAAGTAAAACACAAGTAAAACAAATCAGAAGATGATTGATGCTTCATACGCTTGCAGTTGCAGTAAAGAGGCCAGAATTGTCTGCAACGTTAGATCCTGATAGGCTGGGCTCCATTAAAATCCTTCCTTCTGTAGGTCACTGGCAGCAGGTTCACAGGGCTACTTTTGTCTGATAATAAAGCTCACAGCCAGTACTCACTTGGCCGACTTGCAGGTACTTTTAAATATATAAAGCATAACCAAGCCACAGTGCTTGAAAGTGCCATTTTCTTGTTCAGTTATCCCCAACTCTAGAGCCACAGCACGGCTAGCATCTGAGTCGCTGCCCCCTTTAGGCATGCAGCCTCTTGCAGTCAATCATTCAGCCCCTGTTAATCTCCCGAACCTCTGATCTGAGAGCTCTTATTACACATGCTCATACACACTGCCATGTTTACTGCACTGTTTACTGGCACTGCGCTGAAAGGGATGAAGAGCTTTTTGCTGGTGAAACCAACCAGTGTGCTTTTAACGGGATACGTGTTTTTTGTGTGTCTGATCTGATTTGCCTTTTTAGAGCATCGCTCAGTGATCCTATGTATACTGTAGGTCTATCCACTTAGAGTTGTCACAGAGACATGGTCACATTTTTCCTTGACTTCCAGGCATATGGGGGTCACACTGGAATGAGTAACTGGCCAGCAACCACTGGCTTAACAACAGAAACATTCCTTGATGAACACAAATGTACTGTGTCAAAACGCCTCAGAATATATCTGCTTAATGCCTCTCCCACAATGTTTACCTTTAAGGAAGGTGGACATAAAAGATTGGTCGATATATACTGTATATACGGGAACACAGAAGAGCTTCTCTCTGAGATCAAAACTAAGGGAGAAATAGACACTTGACACTGGATATGGATGAGATGAAACCACGTCAGAGTTGTGTTGTGGAGAGAAAGTAACACTGTGCCGGCACCTCATCTGAAGCCCAAGTTTCAAAGCGTGTCCTAGGTCTGGAGCCAGCAGCGTCTCTTTGACCTCTCTGAATAATTGAGGTACTTACCCCAATCCAACAGGGTGACTATCAGGGCTATCGTCACTCACCACTCAGTCATTATCTCTCACTCACGGAAAGTGTGACGAGTTTTAATCCTGAGACTGCATTCGATAATCTGCTAATTCATTTTTTTTGATTAGCAGCCATGAGCCCAGTTTGAAAGGAGAAGCATGGTTCTGTAAGGTTTGGCATCCAGGTGGATTGATGGCCTTGAATAGCACAGGGGAGAGTGGTATTTGTCATTGAGAGGGCGCTGAACACAAAGCCGTTCCATTGGATGAGTGGACCACCTGCTCTGAGTAGCAGTGGCACAATCCTGGGCCTTTGCCAGCGACATTCCTCCCTTCACCTCAGTCCCTGTAGCTCACATCCTACCATTCAGACTGACACCCGTTAAGTGCCCTTTTGTTGAGGGATTACTGAGTTTATATTTAGCCTCTGTTTGCACTATCGAAGCATTTGTTGGCACTGACGGCTCATTTAGAGTCCATATCTGTGTGTCTGTCTGGCGTCTGACTCCCTTCATTGTTTCTCCACATTTGCAGCCCGTCTTCTGTCTCACATCTCTCGGTTCCAAGGACTTCCCTCCTTCTGGATAATACAGTCTTTATCTATTTTTGTCGATGCAGGACCTAGTTTCTCCCTGTGGAGACCCCAGCTTGGCTTCACGTTTAGGACCTGAACATTCAGAAAATGCTGCGTCTGTGTGTTCCCATCATTGTGCTGGGTCTGATTAATCAGGCATCACCTTTTTTTCTGAAGTTTCTATGCCTGGCCGCCCTCAATGTGTGCACACACATGCACCTTTCATGCCATGTCCGACACTACTCATGTATGTATGTTTGTGTGTGTGTGCACTGTGTTTTAGGAACAGCCTGTTCCCTGCCTACCGGGCACGAGAGAGTTGGGCAGAGTGAATTCTAATCTTCCGCTGACTTGCTGAGAGTTCAGTTGCGGGGTTTGGCCTCTGGAGAATTGCACTTAAGCAACTGTCCTTGATGGCGAAAAAACACTGCCAGGGTATAAGAGGTCAGTGGGATGGAAACAACGGTTTCTATTTTGGGGGTTTGGCTTTGTTTATGACTGTGTTTGTGTAACCTTATTGACGTTTTGTTTAGCAACATATGCACAGTCAGAACTCTGAAGTGGTGTTTATGTGTTTCTGTGTGTTTTGCAGGCGTTGTCCTTCGAGCACACAAAGCCAGGAACAAGGTGTTTGAGCTTCAGGTAGGCATGGACTTCCTCAATTGTCTGCAATTTACCCTCCATTACTTCAGTGGTGCACTAATTTTTTACTTTCTGCTATCAGTCTTTCCCCTTTCCACCTGGTGGGCTCATTCTCTACCTCCCCTTTTGACCCCGACTGTGTCTCGGGTGTGGTTTTACTAGACCAGGTCATGTTAGTGTTATGGATTTTAGTAGAGTTTAGACAGACAGCATACCTGTTGATTCAAACATCTTTCACCAGGGGGTAAAAATAATTTATTTATTTTATATAATTTATGGTACACTGTATTGTAACTAAACTCCAGCCAGTGGGGAAAGTCCATCCTAATGCCAAATATTGTCCTGGCTCTGAGTAGAGACATTTGGACAGAAAGTTGATATGCCCTGTGTTAAGACTGATATAAATGCCACACAAGGAAGTCATCAGAGGGATAGACTCTGAGTCTGATTTAGAAATTACGACTATGTGACCTTCTGTTAGGGTTTCAACAGCATGTCCATGTCTCATAATGCACGTGTTGCATCACAGCTGAGATGATCTGACGGGTAAATCTGTACCCTAGGACTTCTCAGGTCTCCACACCTTGCACTATTCAGTAAATCTTTTCATTTGTTAAATTATCTTGGAGAACTCCCTAAAAAGGAAATAGGTTATTTGAATAATTGGTCTTGATAAATAATTCAAACTTCCTTTTCTCCACTCAAATTCAGATTTAGATGTCAGTCATCCTCTCCCTGCTATTATTGGGACATCAATTGACAAATGTTAAATGTCCAATGTTTTTTCTTTGACAAAATCAAAAACTCAACCTCCTCTCTTGATACCAGTACTATCCGTTTTAAAACGGCAGTGGTACAACCTCTCCTTGAAAAACCTGCACTAGACCCAGATACTAATTTCCAGCCAATCTAAATAATTGCTCTTCCTTGCAAATGTCAGAGCAGATCAATTCTTTTTGGAATGGTAATCATCTCTTTGAGGAAATTCAGTCAGTTTTTAGGGCAGGTTATAGCACTGAAATCGAACTCCGTAGGGTTTTAAATGATCTTCACTAAGCAGCTGACTGTGATCAGCACACTGATAGATCTGTCTGCGGCTTCTTACACCGTTGATCATAGTATTTTAACGTTCAGGTTGGCTTCTCAGGTTTGGTTTTAGATTGGTTCAGCTTTTATCTTCCAGGAATGTAAAATTGTTGTGGAAATTAGGAATTATCAATCAGCTTCAGTATCTCTAAAATATGCAGCTCCACAGGGATCTGGTATTGGGCACTTACTATTTACC
This sequence comes from Cebidichthys violaceus, assembly GCF_023349555.1. Taxonomy (NCBI): domain Eukaryota; kingdom Metazoa; phylum Chordata; class Actinopteri; order Perciformes; family Stichaeidae; genus Cebidichthys; species Cebidichthys violaceus. Next base: position 1,406,099 of record NW_027176428.1, on the reverse strand, counting down.
ATTTACATGCTACCACTTGGTTATATTATTAAAAACATAATATCAGTTACATGTAGACAATTCACAATGATATCTTTCCCTTGACACTAATGACACAAATCAATTAAACAACCTCCTCATGTGCATTACAGTTATCATATCAATAACTGGATGTGACACATTTTCTACTGTTCATCTCAGAAAAATCGGAGGCTATTATCATAGTTCCAGACTTGTCACAGAATGATATTTCTTCCCATCTTGGTCCTTTCTCATCTAACGTTACTAACTCTTTCAGAAACCTGGATATTATCTTTAACAACCACCTCAACTTTGACCAGCGTTTCTCTTCATTTGTCTAATCATGTTTTTTCCAAATGATCAAAATTCATATTTTTTAACTGCTACAAATTTAGAAACAGTAATGCCTCTATTCATTTTTCCCCGGTTAGATAACTGTCATGCCTGATGCAACAAAAACTCAATAAACTTCAGGTGATTAAAAATGCTGCTGCGTGACATAACAAGTTCCAACAGGAGAGAACGCATCACACCGTCTTAGAGTGGATTTTAATGATAACTTTTAATGCTCATAGGGGGCTAGCTCCAGAATATAGAACTGATCTCCTGACCTCCTGAGAACCTAAATGCAACCTGAGATCCTCTGGTAGGTCATTCCTGGCCATACCTGGGTCCAACCTGAAAACTTAAGGTGACTTTTCTGTTCTGAACCTGCTGCTGGAGATCAGGGAAGCTAACTTTTGAAAACGTACTAGTTCAGACTTTTATTGATTTCACTGTTTTTTTTATCATAAAATGTACTAACTAATTATTTGCTTGTTGTATTGTGTGTGAAGGACTTTGAAACTTGTTTTGAAAGCACTTTATAAATAATGGTATTATTATTATTATCTTTTCTTTCTGTCTCTTTGTGAGTGTTTTGCAGGTGTTCTTCAGTCAGCTTCCTTGAACAAGACCAAGCTTTTTCCCATCAGTGCCCATTCAGAAACCATCATCAGACCCTGCACCCCAAACCCCAGCAGTCTCGGCACCCTCTTCACAATCCTGCTTCTGTATCACCTGCACCGCTCACAGGTACAGAACTTTAGCTCAGGAGAGAAAGAGACAGAGTGACGCGAGGAGGGTTAGAAAGATATCTCAATTTTAACACAGTGATGTGTTTTGATTATGAGGAAAAATGTGGGCTTAAAAATGAGGGCTTCATTAGTGCAGCAACGGGTGTAGATTTTGTCTGAAGGGGGAAGGGCGTCTTCAGAAGGGAGTTTGGATGGGCTCTTCTGAAATCCTCTGACATGTGCACTCTTCCTCACGTGCACACACAAGCCCTGCAGTGCAGAGCTGTCTGTGGCACAGAAACACACTGCACTGCTGCCAACGCAGCCCACGCTGCTTTGTATCACCCGCCAACATCCATACCCACACAGACAGTGTAAACACACATTTCATCACAGATCTCACTATAAATCTCCTCACTATTTTCTCACTTGTGAAACTTTATGTCTCTTCCTAGTCATCTTTTTTTTTTGCGCTAATTAAATACTACACAAAACCTCCATCATAAGACCACACTAAATGGTGCTTCTTCCTACATTTTGATGGCAGTCGGTGCCACAGTAATTATAGGAATCATGTTGAAATTTTAAATCACAAGTTGTGCCATATTTGCCTTCCAATAAAATGATATGGAATACTATACTTAATACTGAAATGTGTTTGCTTTGTATAATGAATAATGTATATATTTTAGTGTGTTAATGATGTTTTATAGTGGATACGTTATTTTGAGAAAAGCAGTTTAAAGTTTAGTAGGAAACGAAAGTAGCATGCCATGCGCCAGGAATAGGAGTTTGGGTAGATTCTCACATAAAGCAGCTCCAACAAGGGCTAAATGAACAAGATCTCACATCTACAAGCATTTTACAGGTGACAGATTACTTCCCATCCTGGTCATAGGACTGTTTTATGTTCCTTGTGCTGAGATTCTGAGTTCAGATGCAGCCTGCAATGCAAGCAGATTGAACAGCAGAGTCAAATCATCCAGTGGAGTATCACAGTAGCACACAACACTCAATAGCCCCAGGTGTCTATCATGCCTGTCACAATGAATAGACTCTCAGGTGTGTAGCCAAGTATGTGTGTGACACGGCGTGTTCTTGCTTGCGTTTGTTTGTGCATGTAAAAACATGTACTTCAGTAAGTCACTCTGCAGTGCACCAAGCCTCTAAGTTGCTGTAACTGTACTCCGTCTTGTGTTTTTGCACGTGTGTGGCCTTTTTCCAAGGATTAATATTCACCTGGGTAGAAGTCAGCAGGTGCTGAGTTTGTTTGCCTTCATATGCTGAGATAATTTACAATATTGGGTGTCCTGGATGAAGCAGTTGTCTTCTCACTGCAATGATCACATGTATTTAAATATGATGATATCAGCTTTCAAACCATGGCTTCATTTTACCTTCAGTCTTTCTTTTATTAGGCTCCACTCCACTTGTTCCTTCATCATTTCCTTTAGTGTCCCGATCTTACCTCATCCAGTTTTCTTCTCACATATCCTTTTGTCTTAAATTTCTTTCCTTCATATTTTGAAATTCTTGGCTCTTTTAATAATAGCATGACTCTGTCCCTACTTTTAAATACTTGATATATTAGATACACATTGCAGTGTCCCTTCTGGTTAAGACATAGCTGCCTCCAATTTCTGTTTGGCTATCCACAAAAATGTGAGTGAGAAAGACAGTTTGTGAGAAAGAGCTTTGGTCTGGAGACACTGAGGGCATGCCATTGTGTTTATGTCACTGCCTAGCTTTTAACATTATGCAATAAGGTGCATGAGTGTGGTGAGTGAAAACAGAGTGTGTTCGTTGTTTGAGCAGATGCTTTACGTTTAACAGTTTCAAACATAGAGACCTTGCCATTAGGATCAAATAAAACAAGTACTTGTGTATTCTTCAGGCTTTTGAAATACATGGAAAGCTATGGTACCCATGTCTGGAGGCAACTCAGGTCTAGCATGTCAATGCAAAAGTGTATGTAAATTACCGCTACATGGAAATGTCCCTGACACTGCATTTAAAACACAAACAGATTCACCCCTGGCCTGTGCTTTTGCAACTGCAGCATCTGCTGTATTTTGTGTTTTGTCTGGGCCTTCAAGTGTCCGGGGTGTTGAGTGTTGTTGACATACAACTGTGTCATGGTCCCTATCTATTGGATCATCTCAACCCAAGATTCAGCCCAAATACAGCTGGGTTAGGAGCTGAGTTAGGAGTGACTGGGTGCTTGTGATACTGATATGTCGACAGGTACCACTTCCTCACATGATGTAACACAACTCAAGGGTTCCTGCCAAATACAGAGCGGCTATAATGGTTATCTGGGGTTTACCGTTTACCTGCCCACAAGGCTAGACATAAAGACAACTGCAACTGACCGATGTAATTTGTGGGTTTATGTTTAAGCAGATATTTGCAGTAATACTTTGAGGATATTAACTATTTCATCACGTTGTTTCTGCTCCTGAAACTTTGGTTGTTTTTTCCGTTTTTAGATGAAAGAACCACTCAATCACATTACCATTGGCTTCATAACTGTTGGCCGGGGTTATTATGATGAGAATAACTTGTTGTTTTCCTCTGAATAGAATTACATATTTTTTTTGAGCAGGGTCCGTGTGAGAGGCAGAGGTTTTCTCCAACCAAGCCAAAAGAAAACACTGCTCTGCTGTCCCGTCTCAGAAGATTCCTAGAAACTAAACTAAAGAGAGGGGGTGAGCCAATGCCCTTTGACCGTCCCAGCTGCAGAGGAGGAACACAGCCAAAAGGACATGGAAATAGTCCAGTCCAGGCCTGAGGGAATGCCAGAAGCAAAACAACTTAGGCAATGTAGGTTTATTGTCACTGTACGAGGCTCACTTCTTTAGTTTGTGTAAATATGAACCACATAAATATATAATTGGCGATATACAAAGAAAAACATCATAACAACAAGGGATCTTTAAGAAATTCCGCTTAATTCTTCACATTGTAGCTTGATGTCAAATTAATTAGTTATGTTGTGCCTTATCGTTGCTGTCAATGAATGCCAAATCCTGTTCCAGCGATAAAAACACAGTGTGCATGAGGCATTCAGTAGCGTAAGAACCAGTTAGCAGTTATCTGCCATACTGCATTGTGTCAATAGACTGAAGCCAGTGTCTGTCTAATAATTCTTAGAAGTGTGAACGGATTTAAGCATATATCCAGGAAGTGTGTGACGTCCACATTCCCATGTTCTGTCCAGTGGTGCTGAGCTTTACGGCTGGGCCAAAGGCAGCACAACAAATTGCTATGTCAATGTAATCACAACTATTATGATGGTTATTATAATTATTGCTTGTATTATTATTATTATTATTATTATATGACCATTATGTGATACCATGTCATTATATTGTCATTATTAGATATTACTGTTGAAGCGTATATTTATTTGTTACCACTGCAACAATTTCACTACGTCTTTTGTCTTTCCGCCACACATCTCATAGACTACTCGGACGCATACTGTTGCCTCTTATAAAAACATACACACACACACATGCCCATACGCACCCAACGTAACCCAATCTAACTGTAATCTATAGTCCCGGACTCTTATCATTCCATTACCTACGTCATAATAACTGCTTTAAAAAGAAAAAGAAAAAAAGAAACCATCTCTTTTGGCAGAATTTAAAGACTATTTGAGAGAGTGTCCTTTGAATGAAAAATTAATGAAATGAAATGAAATTTTATTTATTGTCATACATTTTGTACACATATACGAAATTTAGCCTCTGCTTTTAACCCATCACCAACTTATAGGGAGCAGTGGGCTGCTGAGAAGCGCCCGGGGAGCAATTAGGGGTTCAGTGTCTTGCTCAGGGACATTTCGACACAGGACACGTCCCAGGCAAGGATCGAACCGTCGACCCAGTGTGCCACAGTGAGTCTAAATAATTGGATATTTAATGTGAGATAGTTTTTTGAGATAGTTTTGTGTGATAGCGAGAAAAGCGCGGGTATAACAACATCAACGCTGGCCTTGTTGTATTTCAGTGTGCCAGTAGACCAGGCAGTGGGTTGGCACGCCTAAATGGAATCAACCATTATATATATCAACCTGCTATACCTGTGTTTGGCAGGTCAAAGTGTTCTCTGTGCAAAATCTCTTTTGACAAGTGAATTGTTTCCTTTCTCTGTGATCCCTGTGTTTATTTGTCTCTTGCATTTGTAATGGAGCAAGCTGTTTATTTATAGCTAGTCCGCAGCCTGAATTACTTACAGCATGTGGTATTTTTAGTGGGGGCTTAAGTGTTTATCTGGTGTGATGTCATGTGAGGTGATCAGTCTGTAAAATGACCCCAAAAACCACCACACGGGTAAGATCAGCCTTTCTACGCTGCACCCATGCCAGGTGCCCGACCAGCTGAGGTAAAGCTTGTGTGTTTGTATATATGTGTTGGTGCAATTTTTTTTTTTTTATTTTACTTTGTTGTGTGTATGTGTTGCTTCGTTTCTGCCTGTCTGCATGTGTGATTTTCATGACTTTTGAGAGTTCTGCTCACCTGAATATGAGTTGATGTGTCTTTGCATGCTTCCCCTGGGCCACTGTCTAAAATGGTCCAGGTATAGATCCAGACTCATGCCACCTCATTCAGATTATCTGTCTCGTCCTAAATCTTTTAAGGCTCTTGAGCTAGATAAGGTCAGCAGTACAAAAGCACACAACAAACAAGTTCTGAGAACCATGAAAAATACCGAGCATACACTTAACATTTAGAAGAGGCATTTATGTATAAAGGAGTAGTTGTTTGTAAGATTGTTGTGTTTACTGGAAATAAGAACCACGTGATAGACCTATCCAAGTTTATGTGTGTGTGTGTGTGCGTGTGTGTGTGTGTGCTCTTTGTTACTACTTTGCCCTTCACATTCCCCGTCTCTCTTTACTGTGTCCCTTGCATTTGTTTTATATCTAAATTCACTCAGCACCTCCATATTAGCTTTCTCCTCCAATGTCAATGGCCACACAAGGGCAAAAGACAGACTGCACTCCCCTCCCCTCCACCAACCATCCTCCACACCGGCCCTCTTAATACGGATATATCTGCCGATCACCTTTCTAGGACGCCTTAACCTGCTGTGAAGTCCTCTAGAGCTACCTTGATCAATGAATCATCGACCCACTTGACCTCCCCCTCTGTCCCCTTTGCTGCCCTGTTAATGTTGATAGACGAAAGCTCACAGATTAAGTTTGCTAGATGAGCCCCCTTGATCTCCGTAAATATGTTGATCATGGTGAGGAAGGATGTTATTTGCAGGGTTTTGTCTTTGAATAAATGTATGGAGTAGAAGGTAATGCACAGTTAAACAACGTTTTAAGGTGAAATATAGTACGATAGGAGAGATGGTGGCTTCAGCTTTGTGTGTAGCATAAATCAAGGAAGATGGATCCAGGTTTGATTTCCGGTACTTTGTGTGGGGCTTTTTGCAAGATCGTCTCGCGTCAATGCTGGTGTCCTCAAGCGGATGCAGTTTTCCTCTACAAGACAAAGACATGCATGTGTAGTAAGTTGGGTGCGAGGCTGTTGATTTAAAATTGTCAATTATTATCAATGAAACAGCTTTGCAATAGTTTGTGCTCCAGTGTAAAGTATATTAGCAAAAAACTGGCTCAAAGTGCATTTTTAAGAATGAGAGAAATGGTTAACATGATTGTAGACTTGGTCTTTAGCTATGGCGGCTGTTTCTTATGTCATTTCAATGGCAACAGCTACAAAAGAGTGTTTGATGCTGGTTAACTGAGATATAAAGATGTATTTTGAACCTCAGCTTTGCAAATGGCTTTTAATGTAAATTCGATGGTCTGTTTATCTTTGTTACTTGTGTGATAGACTGGTGACATTTACTGTGTGTACCTCTGTGACAATTTCTATAGTTACATACTATATATTGTGTGTTTTATTAAGATTGATTTCACAGTTAACACATTCCAGCTCATTTCCAGTGTGTGGAATCAGTCTAGTTGAGAACTGAACCTGAATCTCGCTTGCTGTCATAGAAGAAACCAAAATTATAATTACAATCATAAGGCTGAAGAAAAAAAACAGGGCTTTGAAATCCATTTGCAAAGCTGTTTCCCACACCTGTTGTGGTTCTGGATTCCAACTTCTTGTTAGCTGCGTATCCCAGTGTCTCTGTCTGCGACTGGCACATACCTCATCGGCGCTGTGAAAAGCCCCCGCTAACTGCCCCATGCTGGTCTCGGCCCATTTCTTCCAAGGTCACGGCGCTCACTCCGCTGTCTCCTTTTTTATTTCCATTGCTCTCTACAGCATGTAATTTCAACTGCACAGTTCATAATCAATTCACAGTTTGGGCTTCAATTACTGCATTTCCACTGCATGGTACGACTCGACACGACTCGACATGCTTGGAACCGTTCTTTTTGCTTTTCCATTGGCAGAAGTTGTGGAAAGTAATCGGGACCTGGTACTTGTTTTAGAATAAAGTCTCCCTCTCTGTGTGTTGTAATCCGTGCTTCTCTTTGCTGTGTTTAAGTAGCTGGTCTGGCTAAGAGTCCCTGTTTTTGTGCCCAGCTAGTGGCCTCTGCACTGCTCTCATACCTCAGTTATCACTGATAACGCTGTTATCCGATGAGCGATGGCGTCCTCGCGTAAGTTTAGCGCCCACCCTTTTGTTCCCCTCTGGTTAACACTGTTAGCACTGTTGCCTTTGTTTGCACTGTTCATGCTGTTAGCACCGTTAGCTGCTAGCCGCTGGCTCAGCCTTCGCCACATTGAGAGCCGTGTGGAGGCAATCCCTCAATCATAGATTTGTTTTTGAGTTCCGAATTGAGCTTCTTTAATGTTGGTTTTTGACATTGCCAGCTATCTGCCACTCTCTCTTTGATCTAATTTTAATACAGCATGCAATACAGGAGTTGACATTGACATAGTTGTATGTTAACGCTGCAGGACAACCATGTGGTCATAAACTCAGGGATTACTACTGCAAGAGCTCTGCACCTCTGTGTCCACCATCAGACAGAAAGCACAACACACGTGTGTTTAAGTGTAACTGTGGCTATTTCCTACTTGTTTGGCATAGTTTCACTTCTACTTGTGTTCCTAAAGGGAGGATTAGAGAGATTAGCTCTGGCTTTCTGACTCTGCTCCTTGCACAACCAGCCAGTGTCCAACTGTAATGTACAGCACAAACCCACGTGCCTGTGCACACACGCAAGCACACACACACTCACAAGTACAGAAAAAATACATCATGATATTTTAGAACCCACAGACATGCGTTTTGGTAATACACCATGCACTTCTGTCTGTGCTATGTGTTCCCACCAGCAGCGTAAAGGTGGACGCACATGAATGGAGAAAGCAGGGAATGACGATCAGATGTTGTTTTGCCTGCTACGATAATCTGTGTCAAGAAGGGAAGGAGGGTGAATGAGGATTATAGTTTCCACTCTGGCCACAGCATGAGTTCCTAGCAACCCGCTCTTGTCACCCCTCCTTATTTTATCCACAACCTCTGCTGCCATCAACATCTTCTACTTTCTCAGTTTCTTTACATTTTTCAATTAAATTCTTATTGAGCCATAGGCTCTGCTATGGTCTGGAAGAATTTCACTTTACGATGGAGTTTAAATAAAGGCAGGATTCCCCACAACTCTTATTCATTCATCAAGTTTTATGGTCTAGCATATTGTTGCTACACCACTATAATTCGGGGTGTAGGTGGGAGAAGTAAATACAAAAAATATTTTATTTTTTAAAGCTGCATGCATACTATACAATTATTATATCAATTATATAAACTTATCTTCTTAGTTCTTACATTTTGAGTTAGTAAGTTGATTTTGCCATCTGTCAAATTATATTTTAGACCTTTACTCCAGTCAGTTAAAAAGGGCATTGTGTTATGGAAAAACATGAATATTAAGTAAGGCCAAAGTGCCTCTTACAGTAGTAGCCATCTAAAATTGATAGGATCCATGCTGATCTGAAGCTGATCCCTGATGGTTGGTAATTGATCCCCCGGTGTAGCGAACACAGAGGGGCCTCGTAACGTCCCTAAACACCATGTGTAGAAACATTGCAATGCTTTATCTTTCCACCAGAATGAGCAGGGATTATGGAAGCTGAATCATCAGACCACTCAAGTGTGACCATTTTACTTCAAGTTTGCCCATTGCCGCTAGACATTTTCATTGACCCAGTGTGCCAGAAATCTTCTGTTCTTCTTATTTTTCATGTGTATGAGGGAGTGTGCTTCCCACAGCAAACTTTTAGTAAAGCTTGTTATTATCACATCATGAGATCATGAACATTTTATGCAGAAGCGTTTTGGAAAACACTGATAGATTGTTGGTTTTATCCATTAACTAATCTATCCAGACAGAGTGAGGTTTAAAGAGACACGCATCTGATTATAAGCTACCTTCTGCTAATAGTTATGAAAGAGACGCTTTTTTCAACAGAACTGCATAAAAAATGAAAGCAATGTTGGTGGACCTGCTGGCCGCCACAGATCCTCCAGCTGGGAGCAGCAATTTTCGATGGCTAATACTACTTCTACTGTAAGTGTGACAACATTAAAATGAAGGCGTCTTGCACCATGTTTCGCTTTTCATGTCAAAGCTGTTGGTTCTTTCAGTCCAAGTTTTCTGTGTAGTTATTAAGTCATTTTGTATTTTGTACTGCACTCCGGTTTCTGTGTTCCAATCTCCCATTTGTTCGGTTGTTCCTTTCTCTAAACCTCACTTTATATGAGGAAATGGTGTTACTTGTCGTGTCAGGTTGTTAAAACCTGCTGTGACAGAGAGAGAAACAGCTGGGCTCAGCTTTGCCCTCCCCCCTTGTTTTTATTCTCCTTTCCTCTCTCTCTCTCTCTCTCTCTCTCTCTCTCTCTCTCTCTCTCGCTCTCTCTCTCTCTCTCCCTTCCGGCAGACTCCCCCCTCCCACCACTGTCTTTGTGTGCTAGCTTCTTTCCCTTGAAGGGTTACCACCCAACAACCTGCTTTGGGCGCTCCTGATTGGTGGATTGCTTGTTATGGGGGTGGGCCCAGTGTCAGGCTTGTGAGAGCTTTACCAGTGGAGAGCCAGCTCTCAGCTGTCAGAGAGCTTTCTCTGTCTGAGGTGGAGGCACAAGCAGGATCTCTGTGTGCTTTATCTGACGCTGCAGCTCTAGTCCAAACGTCAACATTTAAAGGACTTTCTGTGGCTTTCTGTTTCTACTCAGCTACACAAACTGCCAGACAAGGAGTTAAAAAGGGAATAAGATATCCACTAAAACTTGGCTTTTTTATTGTTCTGTTTCTCTTCTATTTCCTCCTTGCTGTCTTAATGCCCACGGCGGTGTGGTCAGCACCAGAGGAGGATGGGTCCGGCTGTGGAGGCTCAGGCCCAGAAGGCCGTGGATGCAGAGCAAAAGCAGCAACAGCAGCAGCAGTGCTACATGGAGAAAGGGGTGATGCTTGAGCCTTTCCTACACCAAGTGGGGGGACATTGCTGCGTCTTGCGCCTCGGGGAGCAGACCATCTGCAAACCCCTCATCCCCCGCGAACATCAGTTCTACAAGAGTGTGCCTGCAGCAATGAGGAAGTTTACCCCCCAGTATAGAGGTAATGCAAGCTATCCTTCCTTCGCTAACCGGTGTTGTGTTATGCTGTGTTGTTCTTCATCTCGCTTTCTTTATTTCACTGATCTATGTGCTTATGTGAAAGGCAGGTGGGAGATGATGCTTTGCAGGTTGCGTGTTAATTTCTCAGATTTAGTGGAAACAGAGCTCTCTGCTCCTGCTCAAGTGTTGTTTCCAGGTGCTTGTCAGCAGCATGTTTCAAATTGTGCCACAGGAGGGTGCTGCACCTGCAGCTATATGTGGGCCTCCTGCAAACATACCACCCGGTTGCGATGTCCTATTTGTAGGAGGCTGCACTAACACAGGTACGTCACCCATTTATTTTTCTGGCAGACGGCCAGCCCGGTGAAAATGATACCAAGTGAGATTCTTACTCGCTTTGATCCCAAAATCCCCCACAAGGTCATTTGCATCTGAAATGTCAACATTGGCAGACCTCTCCTAAACCTCTGGACGACTGTGGATTAGTCCACAAACCCAATGGTCACATCACCACCACACCCTTTTTAGAATCTTAAAGAAAATGAAGCACAGTAAGTGACATTAGCAAACAGAGCGTGGTGGACTGATGGTTTAACATGTCACCTCTTAATGAGGGCAGCTGTATATCACTCACACATATTACAAGGACTTCAGTTTTTTTTATGCTTCAGTGCTGGCAACATATTAGTTCACACAAATGCTTAATAGGATAAAATTATGACATTTAACTTACTTCACTGCGACATCATGATGTTTTGCAAAAACACTTTTCTGGCCATTATGCAACGCCATACCTCAGGAACAGAAGGTGTGATTGTGACCATATTTCACAGCTTTGTTCCCCTCTATGAACGTTCGCACCCATAGACAAACAGCAGAACAAGAACAACAAAGCTTGACGAAGTCAAGTCAAATCAATTTTATTTTTATATCCTTATATATTTTTTTTATATACAAAATTTGCCTTCACAAGCTGTACAGCAAACAACATCCTCTGTCCTTAGACCCTCGACTCATCTATATTCATTCCCTAAATGTTCATTGGTACAGGAGGATATTGTTCGCACCTGCGGAAGTCCACCAACCAGCTTTTTGGTTTTTCCCTGCGTCGCTCTGGAGATAGTTCCGCTGGCAATAGCCCACAAAGTCTGTACTCGTCTGTCAAAATAGTCTCTAACTAGTCTCTCTAGTCGCTAACTAAAGACTGCATGTTTCTTACTAGAAATGATTCACTGGATATGCATATCAATATAGTGATAACGTCAATTTTGCCAAAAAATACACATAATACCTTTTATCACTACATCTATTATATGAGTCTGGACAGACATGGATGTAAACTGCAACTTGACTAGTTGGCGAAGGCAAACAACCATGAGGGGGGAATTCTAGTTGTCATCTCTGGAATTTCCCCTTTTCAAAATACTGAGCCTCAACAAAAACCTGTCATTCCCTTTTCTTGCTTTGCTTTGAATATTTTGCGGCAACGGTCTTGTCACTTCAGCATTTTCACTTCTTCATACTTATTTTTTAACTTACATTCTATTCTAATAATTCCATATTATTGGACACTATGGGGAGGAAAGACTTTATGATTATGATATGTTTATGTTTATGATACAAACCTGTCCTACTGACTGTTATTTGTTGTGCTCTCCATTCGTAGGTGAAGCCTGTAGACTAGCATGTCTTTTTTTCTGTGTACATTTACAGTGATGCTGTGTTGTTTCTGTATGGTATTTCTGTATATTGCTCATCATCTGTGTGAGATTAAATTTTTGGCAAATAAACAGAACTTAAATTATGCAGCCTTGTGTCATTTATGTCTGGCTATTATTTTCTCTGTGTTGCTATATGCATTTTAGCATTACTACTTAAGAGCATTGTTTGTTTTTTTGTATAGGTTTACACCATTAAAACCCAATGCCAGCACACTGATATTTATTGATTGATTGTTCTCTCATTCTGTCCTTTTCTGTGTTGCTTTTAGAGCTCAGTATCTCAGTCCCATCCTTTGTCGTGATTTTGTCCAGGTATTGTTAGGACAGATGTCTTAAAGAGATGTGGGTGTAGACACAAAGTACTCCGTAAAGCAGCAGGTTGGGGATAAGAGATCCTTAGCACTTAAGATCTTGTGTTATCTTGTGTTTATTTTGCTTTGCTTCAGTATGAGAGACATATCTTCCCTGCTCCATGATCCAGATGTTTTTCTGTTTCCCTCTATGTTCGGCTCTCAGGTGTGGTGTCAGTGAGCTTCGAGGAGGACGAAGAAGGGAACCTTTGCCTAATTGCTTACCCCATCCAGAGTGACCCAGCAGATGATCTGGAAAACAAGGACCCCTTGGCCGACAGCGAGCCCAAATGCGAGATGCTCATGTGGGGGAAAATGATGGCATCCTGGCCGCTTGTGGACAGCGAAACTTACAGCAAAGATGGCAGAAGCCGTCATTCTTGTAAAGACCAGGACAAGAGGTGAAATGAAAGAAAATGTCCCATCAGAGACAGCAGTACACTGTGGGCCAGTCACGATCTATTTACAACAATCTTTAGTTTTCCATGAATGGTAGAGCTGTAGTCTGTAGACTCACATCAATTGACAGATGACGCACACATTAACTTACACATACAACCTTATGCGTTACATACTGTGAAAGGCTGATCCATGGCCTTGGCAGCCAGAGAGAGGCTTATATAACTACAATAGATGCATGTCTGCATATACACCAACACTTAGTCAGCCCTGGTTTGGAGTGGCAGAACGGCCGTAAGCCTGATACTGGTTGACGGCGAAATAAATGTTGAGATTGATTTAAAATGTTTTGGATGGATCATAGTAAGTAAAAGACACAACAGCATTGGTTTCCTCTTTACATCCAATATAACAGTTTATTACTGCCCTCTTTTTATACTTTGAGGCCCACACACATACTTTACCTACGATCCCAAGCAGATGAGTTTGTTTTTTCTTTCTTCTTTGTGCCTTAATCTAATGACGTTCTCTCTCCGTCTGCCGTCCAGTGTTAAGCTGGAGGAAGAGGCCGAGGTGCTCTACTACAGACTGGAGCGCAGTCACAGCAACGCTGTACCACAGCTCAAACACAACCCCTGGACCCAACAGCACCACCTGCAGAAGATGAAGGACAAGGCCATGCACTGCAACCAATACAGTATCCTTTCACCTGTCTGACAACTACACTGTTTGTTTGGCCCCTATTTTGACGACATTCAGTATCACAGTGGATTAAGATTTAATGTCCAGAGGTTCAAGGCTAGAGGTCATGGTACGTGCCTCAGCCAACTGAGCCACCAGGACACCTTAACACCTGATGCAGCTGAAATGTATACATGATTGTCAGTGCCTGCAGCATGTAACCGGAGGGACTTTACCTCCTACAATTTCTAGCTATCAATGTCTTTGTCTGGTGGAGTTGTGCTTCCAAAGCACTCCCATTAGTTACATGATATCGATGTGACTTGCCTCCACATACAGTATTGCATGGATTGTAGCATTTATGTGAATGCAGTTAAACCTGTGGAGGGAAAAACTTAGATGGACACAGTTTTTTTTATCTAACCTTGTTAAGCAGTTGTATGTTGTAAACATAGTGTAAGAGGTGGCCCCTTTTTTTTCTGGCTCTTGCCACCTTGACTCAGTTTTACCAGAATTCCTCCTGCTGGAGAATCTGACGTGGCGGCACACGTTGCCGTGTGTGTTGGACCTGAAGATGGGCACGCAACAGCATGGAGATGAGGTCCCAGAAGAGAAAAAGGCGAGGAAGATGCACAAGTGCCAGCAGAGTACAGCATCTGTTTTAGGAGTCTGCCTCTCTGGCATGCAGGTGAGCTTCACTGTTCATGGCTACGTTTTAAAGGCACAGGTTGAACATTTGGGAAACACCTCTAAAGTGCTGTAGTTATATTATATCTCCTTGTTAATGAGACTATTCCTACTGTTCGTTAACCATTCCTTAAATAAACCTGACTGCCATGTATTGTTATGGAATCTACTCTGCGACAAAAGTCTGAAATTAGCACCTGTCAAGCACCAAATGGCAGTGAAATTTGCCTTTAGCTATTAAATAAAACTGACATTTGTTCATCATCTCTGACTATGATCAATCAAAACAGTGGCTCTGTACATTTTGGAACACTTGCCCTTTTTTCCTTCACTGCCGGGAATATTTAAGAACGAGAAAAAAAAGAGGCAAAACATTTGTTGTACAGTTAACCATTAATTATCTCTTCTACCTGGCCAGTCTAGTCCGGGTGAAACAAAGCCAATTTTAGGCACTTCTTTCAATATAGTCAAACAAGTCTTGGGTGTTATAGAAGTAGTCACCCTCTATATCTCTCCATCCCTTCAGGTGTACCGGTGTGACACGGGCCAGCTGATGTTCATGAACAAGATCCATGGCCGCAGGCTGACTGTGTTGGGCTTCAAGGAGGCTTTGTTCCAATTCTTCCACAGCGGACGGCGTCTACGAAGTGAGCTCTTCTCATCGGTGCTGCGCAGGCTCAGAGAGTTGCAAGCTGCCCTGGAAACCTGTGAATCCTATCGCTTCTACTCCAGCTCTCTGCTCATCATCTACGACGGAGCGCCCCACCAAAAACACACTGAGGACGGCCTCTCAGAAGAAGAAGAAGAAGAAGAGGATGAAGGTGAGGAGGTGGAGGCTGAACCAGAAATGGAGGAGGGTGAAGTAGCAGGTGCACTTGGTTTTACCCGCAGACCCTCCACGTCTAGCAATGACAGCACCAGTGGCGGGAGCTCAGGTGTCAGCCAGGCTCGCCTGTCCCGCTCAGACGCTGGTAGCCCCTCGGTTGATGTGAGAATGATAGATTTTGCCCACACCACCTGCAGACATTACCACGGGGACAGCGTGGTGTACGAGGGCCGGGACAGCGGCTACATCTTTGGTCTCCAGCACTTGATCACCATCATCTCCGAGCTGGAGAACCACAGCACAGACTGAAGACTGACATGGCACGCACACACATTCAGACACAGATGCACAGTAACACAGAGGATAAAGAGGAGGACTGGACTACAGAGGCGGAGAGAGATTTCTCCTTTCCTCTTCAAAAATAGACCTGGCCTGTGATTGGACCCAGTTCCTGGTTCTGCAGTTGGTGCTTCTCAATGTTCCTGTTGTTGTGTGTGTCCGTCTTTGGAATACGAACGAGGCCTGCACATAACATAAACCAGCCATCTGTTTGACTGATGTAATCTCTATAAACAGATTCTGCATCTTATCCGTTGTCACACTGATAGCCAATGGTTTCCCAGATTGTGACTGATGTAGTGACTTACCCGACGTCATCATTCTGTTTAACAGTTCACTGTTGGGACAAATAGGTTGGCAGCAATTAAATCAGTTTGAAGTCTTGAGACAGATCCAGACGAAATGTTTTCCTTATGTCCGATTCCAAAGAAGGCGTCAGCAATTTGTACACACAAACACATCCTGTTGAACATGTGTGTGTTTGCACTGGTACAGGGTTATGAGAGAAAGCAGGAGTTGTATGAGTATGAGGACAGAGTCGATGGGAGGCGTCTTCTTTTTTGCCTGTTCAATCAGCCATCCTTCTATCCCTGTTCGTCTCCACTCAAAGAGACTATATTCATATAGGTATCAGGGACAGATGACATAGAGTTATTTCTTTATTTGACATGTTTCATAAAATAAACTAAAAGTTCAAAAAAGAATATGAATGAAGAGTACTACATTCCATTTATTAATGTTATAATAATGATATTAATTAATATTGTTATTTGGCATCTTTGGTACCGCTATCTTGTATGTATGTGTTGTCCACAGTTTGTTGACGAAGAAAATAAAGACACTGGTTTGTGTTAACATCTGTCTTCTTTCATATTTGATGTCATTTGTTGAAAAGGTCAGGAACTTTATGATCACTGGGTTATTGAAAGAAACCAGAGACTTGGCTAATTTAAATGTGCAGCAATCAAATTTCATGTAAATATCCAGGATGTGAGGTCGTCCCATGGGTGTGTACAAATGACCGCTCTATGAGCACCAGCCAACACAAACACGTGATGACAGAATTATTAATGTCTCTACAATCACCCTGGAAAGTATGGGTCTGCATTCAGACCCACTCTCACCATCTGCTTTGCAGACAAATAACTGGAGCAAATGCTGTGGAGTGCAGCCAAGACACAAGGTTCCCCGGACATATATATAGACTTTTTTCCCTTAGTCTAGAAGAATTTATTTATTGCAGAGATGTTAAAACAGAGACAGGTTGTTTTGGCAGAAGGAGGAGGATGACGACACCCTGGGCTGCCTCAGCCAGTCCCGGCCATCTCTTACCAGTCTGAGGCGGACAGAGAGGAGTCGAACAATCTGCTCCGAGAGACACAGGCGCTGTGTCATGAGGAGTACCGGCGGCCTGTGTGGAGAAGAGCTATTAAGCAGACACAGGCTTGTGTCAACAGAAAGCATGCACCACTCTCTCTGGAATGTACTGCTGCCATAGACATCCATCTGACACACACATTTCAAGTCAATTTGAAGTATAAAGAACAATTTTATATTCATTCATTGTCATTTTGTGGACACAGTTTGCTGTTTGACATTTCAATCTTAATTGAAGCGACTACACCTTGTTTTGTTAAATTAGAATGTAAAAATCGGACACAGTTTAAACACTTTTTTCCCCCCATATTTCACACCACTAGCTGTGCAGACTGTTTTTCTCAATAATGCCATTGGTTGACTGTCAACACATATGTTCTTTATATACTGTATGTTGGAACTGGCTTATTCTGTAATCCTGTGGTGGTTTAGGACAGTGCAATAAACCTTTACTGTGACCCAGTAAAGGACAGACACTTTATCCTTTAAGAGTCTGGGTCGAGGCAGGGTTAGGGGGTGTTTATGAGCACATACCGTATTTGCACGCAACTTTTAGATGCAAATGTATGTTTAATATACTGCCAAAGATCAGCTGCAGAGCCACAGTCAGTCCTGAGGCAGTATAGATCTGATGTTTCTGTGCTGTATGATTGCAGAGGGATAGAAAGATTGATAGATGAGAGGATGGAGAGATGACAAAGATAAGCTCTTCCATCTCAGCTGTACTGGGAAGAGAGGGGGGGGGGGGGGGGGGGGGGGGTCAGCCAATGTTGCGTAACAGCCCCAGGATCAGTGGGCTGTTCTCAACCATCAATATGACCCCATTCTGCCATCATATTGTATGTATGCAATGCTTATAACACTGCACACACAGTGCATCTCTGTTATTCTATACCATCGAGCTTGCATGCCACTGTATGACACACGTGTGCATGTGTGTCCTTGTAGCCCAATGCTTTGTGATGTGGAGCAGTTGCATAATGGTTAAAATCACTATGGCAACAGCAGGCTTTGCTGGGAATGAAATAGTGTCAAAGCTTTTTGGGTCACGGGAGTCCCAAAACATGAATAAACTCTTTCACTACTCTACTCATTCATCAAGTCTGCTCCATCATTTCATGAGCAGTTAGTCAGTGATTGTAAATTGTACATTCTTGCATATGTACATAATGGTGCACACTTCCATTCAAAGCACACAGTCCTATGATTGGTGCATGTTGTGTGAAAGACAACAATTACTTTGCATTGCAAAAGTCATCCTTTGCCAATGGTTAAAGGTCATACATTATGTAAAATCAATTTCACTTGTTTGTTCACTTCCACCAACTCATTTCCTTTTCACTCATTATCTGCAACAGGCTGAGGATTACTTATACCTGTGAAGCACTTTCACTTATTACACTGTGGGGGGGGGGGATCTTGCATGATTAAGATGGTGGTGGTTAATGGGGATTAATCTCCCTACCTGCTTAAACAGGAATATGATTATATTTAAGTCCAGCCACCAGTTAAGTGGTTTCAATACTAAGAGACTTTCAATACTTCCAGGAATCATTATCTCTGGAGGATAAAATCACACCGTGACTCCAAAATCATTCAATTCATAAAATCCCTGCTCTCTCGCTTGATTCTGACACATGCACTACCATGGTAATACTACGAGAACCCACGTAGTAGGTTTTAACCACTTAATAGAATCAAACTGACTGTCTGTTCGTCCAGTCACAGTAGCAGAGAGAGTCAGAGAAATGGACGGCAAAAAGCAAGAGAGGAAAAAGCAAAGTGTAGCCGAGATGTAATTGGAGGGTTACATAACGGCGGCAGTGACGCTGTCAGCCAGGCGTCGGGCCTTGACCTTGCCTGAGGCCCCCGTTGTACTCACAGCATGCTGGGCCACTGACCTCTTAATTACAACAATGAACCATCAGAGGCACAGATTTACTAAACACCGTCTTTATTCAAACTCACCCAAGAAGGTGAAATGAAGGAAGACTTTCTGCCCTCTGGAATCACTCCATGGGTGTTACTCTGGCTCCCATTACACTATTCCACTGCCAGGTCTCGATTGGATTATTTGGGGATTACAGCAGTTTGGGTTTAGGCTTGAAAAATGGAAATACTATGAATACATAAAACCATTGTGAAACACTCCAAATGGAGCCTCCAAATGGAGCCTCAGCTGTCCGCAGTCTGACGTGGTTTCAGTGATAGACAGGTGCCAGACATGGTGTTATGACAAGTTTATTATGAAATGAAATGAAAATGCAAATATTACAGCCAAGGATTACGATTTGTACCCTGGGATTATCTCTACCCAATGATAGCTCTCTCCCTTATGGACAATCCTCAGTGCTAGATTTACATAAGCCCTTCATAAATAGTGTGGATGTGTGTTTTTACATTTTTGATCGTGCTCGTTCCCAGCTGAGGACCCCCAACAACATAAAACACTCATCTCTAAAAATAAGGTGCAAACTAACCGACTAGCCATGTACCGACATCACTATGAGTGTTCGTGTTCACATATCAGCTTCCCACTCGTCTGTGTCACTCTGCACAACATCACTGTGTGGAGGCATATCTGTCAGCTAATGTTTAGGTGAAGATCAGTATGGCGTGAATTTTTTATTTTTTTTGCTGTATGTGGGGAGAAGTGGCGTAATTGTTGAATCAAATGAGCTTGCTTCTGCTTCTTAAAGCTTTTTTTCTGGAAATAGAGAAATTTGATTAAAGAGGGTGTAAATACTGCACTGCGTGTGTTCAGCTATTAATGGAGAGAGAGTAGTGGTGTCAAAGGAGAGTTTAATTTGGTTTTTATTTAAGTTTCAATTATTATTCCAGTCTTATTATGCAGCTGTCAAAAATAATTATCTCTAAGGTGTCTAAGGCCTTACTAGTGTAAGTCATAAAAATAGCTCAACCACTGCTTTCCTTTTCTTTATAAAATGTTATTCATCTTTTAACCTAGAAATAAGCCATGGATCATACCAAATATTAGCTAGCACTGGTAATTATGTACAGCAGAAGAAACAAAATGCCAAAAACGTACTCTCTCCAGTTTCTTTAATCTAAAAATATGCTGCTTTTCTTTAATTTATATGATAGTAAATTGTATATATTTGTGTTTTGGACCATTGGCCGAACAAACCAGTTTGGGGGCTGAGAAATAATGAATGAATCAAAAATACTTTAGACATGTTATAGACAAAACAAAAATGATGACAGATTTATCAATAATATTCCAATTTAGAATGTAAATAGTGTGGTCCTGGGTCTATTCCCATGGCCCGAGGTTCCATGTATTAGGCATACACTGAAACAGTGGTGTGTTTACATAATTGAAGGTTGCAGACAGTCACAATGTCCACAGGTACACACAGGAACAGCCTTAGCCATGAACTGAAGGGGCAAAATGACGAAGTTATCAAAAAATGTAATCAGCATTCATGTTTTATTGGCATGGATTTTTCTTTTGTTCAAAAAGATAATAAATATTTGTGTATTGCCACAGACTATTTGAATTACCTGGTGTTGAGACACTGATTGCACATGGTGTATTAGGCTGTGTTATCCTTTTCGAATCATTAAAGCACAGCAGAATAAACAATCATTTCTGGATGGCTCTGTGTTCATCAAAGCATGCATTTGATGAATTCATAAATAGATTCCCAGCAAATAATAGAAACTTCTATTCAACATATCAAAGCAGAAGTTGACTGCTTTCCTTATGACTGAAAGGAAGAAGTGTGCAGTAGATCTTGAACAGACTAATCAAAACTCTGTGAAAAAGCAGAGACTGGAGGGGGTTTGTGTGGTATTTGCTTTCCCTCACCTGTTAGCTCACAGCTCTGTGGTCATTATGTAACCACATGAACAAATTTTTTTTTATCTGAGGGCAGATGTGCTGGCTCCCAACCACCCTCCACTATCTTTGTGTGTGTGTGTGTGTGTGTGTGTGTGTGTGTGTGTGTGTGTGTGTGTGTGTGTGTGTGTGTGTGTGTGTGTGTATGATTTCTGCTGGAAAACAAATCAAGCGATGGACGAGAATAGATCCAGAAAATGTAGACTGATCAGATGTACAAATGTCTGAAAGCTCAGTGGTGCTATCGTGTCATTATGGGTCAGTGGCTAAGTGTGCCACCAGCAGTTTGCAGCCAAAGGTGCTCACCGCCATTCAATACCACAATCCCTGACCTAGAGCTTCACAACTAAAACAAAGTGATGAAACCTTCTCATTATAATAACCATACGCACAAACAGCCTCTCTCCACTCAATCTACATCATCTAAATCTAATTTGTTTTTCTTTGTTTTCATCTAATAGAATACCGCTCACACACACACAGCTAACTTTCACCAAAGGAACAACACTGAGCCCTAGTGGTGAGAGCGTCTCAGGAGAAATTACGTAGCGTTAAAAGAAAAAAAGAGGTTGCTTCTCAAATAATTTTGATAGAACTGAATGTTTTATGAATGTTTGCAGAACACTTCAAAAAGCCTATTACAAGGTCACAATGTACATTTATTGTCATTGTACAACGGGGTTGCGTAACTTTGTAGTCCTATTTTGCTGCACAATAAAAACAAAAGCACACAAAAAAACTATAATATATACAGTATTGTGTGTGTGTGTGTGTGTGTGTGTGTGTGTGTGTGTGTGTGTGTGTGTGTGTGTGTGTGTGTGTGTGTGTATACAGCCATTTGAGTGCTTTTTAACCAGGATGGAGATATTATTTCATTGTAATATGTAACACCGAACTGCTAAGACTTTTTACAGTGAATACATTTTGATAAAATGTTACATTACACTTTTTACAGTCTTTTATATATGCTATGCCAATGCAGTAGCCTACTCTGCAGCCACAGTTATTCTAGGTAACATTATTATTATTTTGTATTATTATTATTATTATTGTGGTGTATGGTATACATATAATCATAGTATAGGGCTAATAATGCAAGCGAGCAGCAGAAGACTGGTGGTTATAAGTCCATGACAGTTTGTATCATATCTCTTCTGCACGATTTGGAGGTATGTCATGTCACTTGTCGGTCCTCGTCCAGACAAGCCCTGATCCTGATCTCGAGAGGCTCTTTATGGTGAGGCATATATCAGGGCAGCTGAAGAGTCCGGAGCATGGCGCCCTCTGGAGGATGGAAGACCTCTGTGTCACAGGAGGTTAATTTATATATATGTTAACAATTTAAATCGTGCGTTTTCTGGATTTGTTCATCACCTTTAAATAACGTGTCTTCATAGACACGACTGCACACACACACCACGTATGTGTGTGTAGCAGTGTGATTCACGTGTGGTGCGTGTGCGCGTGTCTCGGAGAAGTGACGTGTGTTAGCGGCTTGTCTGGTGACGTGTCTCTACTGTGTGTCTCTGCTGCTCTCTCTTTTCTTGCGGAGAGGCTGGATGGAGCCACACTACTGACTCCACTGAGCACTCAAACCCGGTACCAGTAAACACGGCAGGAGTCGTTCTAAAAGGACAACATGGGGAGTACGTGACATTCTTCTCTTGTAGACACGTTGTCAAAAAAAATACCTGCTGTCTTTTTTGTTTTTTGAATCTCGGAACTATAACGGACATAATGCGCTCGTCGGCAAAGCTAATTAGCTAACCTTGGATAGGTTAACGTTGAACGTTAGCTAGCTTGTAACGAGAGCTAATTTAAAGCTTTTATTCTAATCAAATTCCGTCTCAAACGGGATTAAGTAACGTTTGCTTAACAGTCGGAGCCCATTACGAGCACCCTGCCTTCCTCTTTTTAAAATAGGTTGCAGAAGCTTCCTGTTTTAAAGTGATTTGCTCGCTCGTTTTGTGATTTAATGCTAGTTAGCATCACGCTAGCTCTATGGGCTGTTCAGGATCATTCTCTGAAAAGACAGATTTGATGTTGGTTTCTTCTCCTTTCTTTTGTGTGAGCACGTTTGTAGATTATGCCAAAGTGACTAGTCGTGTACCATAAAAAGAATTAAGTAGAATCTGTTAAATCGCTTCCTGTCAAAGTCAATTTCAGTGATTGACACAGCTGATCGGCACCAAGACGAAACGCAGCAACGAGCCCCGCTAACGGTTAAACATATGACTACACACTGGATACTAGTTACTCCAACCTTTGCTCAAGTCTGTTCGTTTGTATATCCAGATGTTGCTCAGAAAACACAGCGTGTTGCTGCATTGGCCAGGTGACCGCTGGCAGCTGTATACCTGAGGGGTTTAGTGATGACGTAGCATCTGATGTGACCTGGTGAAAGAAGACCAGTAGCTTAAGATAACACCAAC
This sequence comes from Cebidichthys violaceus, assembly GCF_023349555.1. Taxonomy (NCBI): domain Eukaryota; kingdom Metazoa; phylum Chordata; class Actinopteri; order Perciformes; family Stichaeidae; genus Cebidichthys; species Cebidichthys violaceus. The sequence goes on along the minus strand of NW_027176428.1, from coordinate 1,382,776 downwards.
ATGTTGTGATACTGCGACTGTGTGGTGTAAGTGCAATGTTACTAATGTCTGACAACCTGCTAATGTCTTTCTGCAGTTAAGTTTTTGGAGGTCATCAAGCCGTTCTGTGCGGTCTTGCCAGAAATTCAGAAACCAGAAAGAAAGGTACGTTACGTTTCTGTTAATATGTATAATTACATTGCATCATGTCTGCACTGTGCATATATGAATGACGTGCTCATTTTATTTTTTTTAAATCCTTGCAGATTCAATTTAGAGAAAAAGTACTATGGACCGCCATCACACTATTCATCTTCCTGGTGTGCTGCCAGGTTAGTATCTGTTGATGACGACCTACCTACTGGTTCTGTTAGGGGTGGTACTGGTTTGTGACACTGTTTCACATCTTTTTTTCTTTGATCTAGATTCCTCTTTTTGGCATCATGTCTTCAGATTCAGCAGATCCTTTCTACTGGATGAGAGTAATCCTGGCGTCCAACAGAGGTGCTTGATTTGTATATGTTTAACAGGGTCGATCACTTCTTTTAAGTCCTGTGCAGCGCCAACAAATAGAAATAATCTCATTATCACAAGTCAAAGGTCAACAGATATAGGCCCTTATGCATTGTTTGTGGTGTTGCTGTTGACACTAATGCTGTTCACCTCCAGGTACTCTGATGGAGCTGGGCATCTCACCCATTGTCACCTCAGGCCTTATCATGCAGCTGCTGGCTGGTGCCAAGATCATTGAGGTGGGAGACACTCCTAAGGACAGAGCCCTTTTCAATGGAGCTCAGAAACGTAGGTCTACTTTTGCTATTTTTAGACTTCGTCACATGCCTTTTGAAACTGATGCTTTTTTTATTTGCTTTGAAGATAGCAGACACTGTTTATTGTTTAGTAACTGTCCCTGCAAGATTGCCAATTGCAAATCATTTTTTTTCTGTTTTTTTTTTTTTGCAGTGTTTGGAATGATCATCACCATTGGACAGGCCATTGTATATGTTATGACTGGCATGTATGGAGACCCTTCAGAGATGGGTGCTGGTATATGCTTGCTCATCATCATTCAGGTTAATACAAACTCGGTGCTGCTCTCCTGCCTTCACTTTGTATCTGGAAACAGACAGAGTTAACATTCTGTGCATGAAATGGTTAATTAAGATTAAATTGTAATCGTCTCCCTTCGTAGGGGAAATAGAATATTTGAAAATATAAAACCCTGACAGGTTGATTGTGACTCTCATAATGTTTTGTTGTACACAGCTGTTTTGAGAAGCTGGCCCTCTGCCTGAATTGGCTCAATACAAAACCTCTTGTCCGTTTCTTCAGCTCTTTGTTGCCGGTCTGATTGTCCTGCTGCTGGATGAGCTGCTCCAGAAGGGCTATGGTCTGGGCTCTGGTATCTCTCTCTTCATCGCAACCAACATCTGTGAGACAATCGTCTGGAAGGCCTTCAGCCCCACCACTGTCAACACTGGCAGAGGTACGAGTACTGGGAACGAACACGTCTCAAAGCTAAGTGATGATAAATGAGCGACATCATCTGTATTATAACTGCTAACCCCGTGACTCCTGTTGTTTTTCCAGGTACTGAGTTTGAGGGAGCCATCATTGCTCTCTTTCATCTTCTGGCCACCCGCACAGACAAGGTGCGCGCCCTGAGAGAGGGCTTCTACAGACAAAACCTGCCGAACCTCATGAACCTCATCGCCACCGTCTTTGTGTTTGCAGTGGTCATATACTTCCAGGTGAGCCGGCAACGCCAACAAAATACAGTCCAGTGTCTTACCTGCTGTTGTTGCACTAAAGGAATTTGGATGAGATGTTTTGAAGCAGATTATCAGCTTACTGATCGGCACACTTTGTTACCTCACCAGGGCTTCAGGGTGGACCTGCCCATAAAGTCAGCGCGCTACCGTGGTCAATACAACACCTACCCCATCAAACTGTTCTACACCTCCAACATTCCCATCATCCTGCAGTCTGCCCTGGTCTCCAATCTCTATGTCATTTCTCAGATGCTCTCGACGCGTTTCAGCGGCAACTTCCTCGTCAACCTCCTGGGAACCTGGTCTGTAAGTATATAATGGGTGCTCCGCCTCCAGCACATCCAGTCTCAGTCTTTTGCGACATATTTGCAGACCGTTAGATTGTATCAAGGAGTCTTAGTTATTTTCCCAGTCAGGTTCTGTCTCTTGTGATCTATTTAAATCGTGGACGATCAGCATCTTACGATTAAAATCTTGTTGTGTTCAGGACGCCACAAGTGGTGGACCAGCTCGGGCCTACCCAGTGGCCGGTCTCTGCTACTACCTTTCTCCTCCAGAGTCGTTTGGTTCTGTCCTGGACGACCCGGTTCACGCCGCCATCTACATTGTCTTCATGCTCGGTTCCTGCGCCTTCTTCTCCAAGACCTGGATTGAGGTCTCAGGATCCTCTGCCAAAGATGTAAGTCTGTGTTTGTACAAGCATTTGCTCCTTGCTTCGTGTTAGTCGCTCAGGAAATTAACCTGCTTATCTCACTTTGTGCGTCTCAGGTGGCGAAGCAGCTGAAGGAGCAGCAGATGGTAATGAGGGGACACAGAGAGACCTCTATGGTGCATGAGCTTAACAGGTAAAAAACAAACGTGCAAACAGAGTCTCGGGTTTCATGTTTGCTACTTGCAGCACATTGAAAGTTGTCCTCCTGAATATGTATGTATTTATAATGGATTCACTCCTCACAGGTACATCCCCACAGCTGCTGCCTTTGGTGGCCTCTGCATAGGAGGGCTGTCTGTCATGGCGGACTTCCTGGGTGCCATTGGTTCGGGTACAGGAATCCTCTTGGCTGTGACCATCATCTACCAGTACTTTGAAATATTTGTGAAGGAGCAGAGCGAAGTGGGCAGCATGGGAGCACTGCTTTTCTAGATAATACCAACTATCTGACACACATCAGACACAAAGCATCCATCCCCCCATCATCTTTTTTTCATTTCGCTTTTTTTTTTTGCAAATCGCACAAACAGTACATTTTGCTGCTGGGATAGGTAATCTTTCTCCACCACCTTGTGTTTTCCATCGTTACCGCTCCAGCATGTCAATGCTGTGAAAACCATTTTGCTTACTCCCAGCGTTGAGCACAGTATTGTGCGTCTTCAGTCCTTTTACTCCAATAGCTGTTACCCATCTATCTGCAGGCTGCCTCTGTACCCACTGACTGTCTTATCAGCTGAAGAATGCCTACAAGCACACACGTGTGAGGTGCCGTCTTTGACTTACCTCAGGCATTGTTCATTGCAGCAAGGAACACGAAGACGGCGACGACGAGTTAGTGCTTATTTCAAGCTGAAAGCACTGCCTGGACATTTCGGGGGAAATGAAAGAAAACCATGTCTTGTTCATCAAAAGTAGCAATCAGGCTTGAGGTTTCTGGGGGCCCATAGTAGGATGTGAAAAGTATAAATATGCTTGTACTCCTAATAAGGGTTCTTGTAATCTCAGACAAGCTGTCTGTGGTTTTTATTTACCTTTTTATTTTGATATTTTAAATGACAGACTATGTTTATATTCACTCTGGTCTTATGTAGGGCAAAGTGTTTGTCCTCCGTCTCTGGGTCCTCAAAGGAAAGTGTTTGTCAGTATCGTCATGCTCTTTTATTCCCAGACTGAATCGCTGCACAATACTGCCGAGATGGTCGGGATGAGGGTGGGTTTGATAGGGATGAAAAGGGGTTTCATTTTGGTTTTTACTTTATGTAACCAACATAATTGTGTTATTAAAAAAAAAACTGGATTTTTTTTTTTCCAACATGCTTGGTAGTTTTGTTTTGATTCCTATTGTCTCGTCCTTGCATGTTCTGTGACCACTACAGGATACTTTTTGTGGGTGAAATAATGAACAGTGGCATAGCGATGAGTTGTTGGCACACATCAGTGATAGGTAAAGCTGAATTTGACACTAAAGGGAAGTAAAACAACTTAGAGCAATAAGCTATGACATACTCATCAACTTGATAGGGCTGTTGGTCTGATCTAGAGATGAGACAAGTTTGTGTCCCACGAGTTGTGATTTATAACTTTATAACTAGTAGTTTAATTCAGTTGCTGTAACTACAAATCACCACTAGAGGTCACTGTATGAGGTTTAAGATCAACTTGTTACACAGTAAAGAGTAAAATATACTCTATAACCGGGTGGGGGGGGGTTGCTATTCAAGCTGTATATGCCAGTCCATTACTACCGGCAACCTTCTCAGACTACATTCAGTGTTTATATTAAATGTTGCTTTGCAGAGCTCTAATGTGACAATGAGAACCAGGATAAATAAGAGATGAAATGCCTTCAAGACAAACCAGAAGTACAGTTACCCATTACTACTTACTACTACTAGATATCCTATGATTTGAAGAATGAGTCACCACACATAAGTTATGAGGCAATGCATTAATGGGTATTTAATTAGGTGTATGTTAAATCTATTTGTAAATTCAGTTTAATATTATTCACAATTTATTTTGATTTCATTTTTTTTAAAAGAATGATATATATATGTAAACACCTATACGTGTCTTGTAGTATGAATTAAATAGAAAAATATTTACAACATGTTTTAAGGTAGTTCTTGTGTTCATATTATTTTTGTTAAAAAGGACCTTGTGACGTCATTACGGTGCGACTACATGTGACCGGAGGGTCAGAGGTGTAACAGACGCCGGTTAGCTTGTCAAATGAGACCCTTGCAGTCGCCAAGTAGTCTTAAGTACCTCTCACACTGGTCATCTTTTACCGCAGAGGGCGAAGGACAAAAACACCGGAAGGAATGTCGTACTGCAAGCAAGAGGGTAATGTCAATTTTCTTTCGTTCATTTTAAACTCCACGACGTTCAATGTCATCGAGCGAGCCACCATGCTAGGCTAACGTACAGTAGGTTAGCTACATGGCTAGCGACGAGGAAAGCAACAGTACAGGTGTGTTTATGATAGGCTCTGGCATTGTGATGACATAGCAACACTGTTCGCTGCACTTATCAACGTAACGTCAAGTCGCTAATTGGGATAAACGGCTAGCTCTGGTCCTGACCGTCCTGTTGGAGCAGGTTAACCAAGTCAAAGAGCTACTGTCAAAGTGCGCCGTTAGGGGTCACTGTCAACCAAATAGTACAGCTATATTCTCCAGGACCAGGTCTTCTACTTTTCTGTCATCCATGATGTTTTCCTTGCTTGTGTTTTTTTTTTTGTCAATGAAGGTAAAGACCGCATCATCTTTGTGACCAAGGAGGACCATGAGGCTCCCAGCAACGCTGAGCTCATTGCAGATGACCCCAATGATCCATATGAGGAGCAGGGTTAGTCATTTAGTCGTTATGGAAACAGTGGGCCTGACTTTCAAACGTTTCTTACCTCCATGAAGGTATTCTAACTTGATCCTGTTTCTTCAGGTCTGATCCTGCCAAATGGAGACATCAACTGGAACTGTCCGTGTCTGGGCGGCATGGCCAGCGGACCGTGCGGCTCTCAGTTCAAAGAGGCCTTTTCCTGCTTCCACAACAGTAAGGAAGAGCTGAAGGGCTCCGAGTGCATCGACAACTTCCGCAACATGCAAGAGTGCATGCAGAAGTACCCCGAGCTCTATCCTCAGGATGAAGATAAAGAAAGTTCCTCCCAAGCAGAGTCCGGCTCCAGCTCCGTCTCCACCGACCCGACTGAGGGCTCCGCCTTACCCCCTGAAACTGACTCTGCCGCAGCCGCCTCAGCATCCGAGTCCGCTGCCTCGCCTGACAGCCCGTCACTCACAGACAACCAGACCGCCAGCTAAGGTCCGTCAGTTGTCATCCAGGCTTCTGTGTGCAAGCGCTGCCCAAGCATAACTGACTCTCCACGTCAGAGCTCTGACACTCATGGGCGGTAGTTACAGGCCATCGGAGAAGGACTTTGTGAAGGCAGAGGAACGTAGCGTATGTACAAGAGTTTAGGCTGCTTTGTTTGCTGAGCAATCAAAAATCATTGTACAATATGATTTAATGACAGCTGGCCAAGCTGTTTGCTGCAGGGACATTAGTTGAAAGACTCACTTTATATGCAATTGGAATTTAATTTACTGCGTGTCAATTAGAATAGCTTGTTTGTTAGCGTTCAATATGTGTGTTGTTTGACAGATCTAAACTGTAACCACTGGATTTTTGTTATTTGAGCAATGTTCATCTTTTCTTAGGAATTCACAGTTTTGACACTTACTATGATTTCACAGTTAATCCCTTTTGCTTTGCATCATTTGAGAGACCAAAAAGCAGGTAATTGGTAAGAAAACAAGACTACCGTTTCAGCTCCTGAGATGTTTTTAGTTGTGTTTTTTTGACATCTTGTAGAAACTTCAGGGGTCTATTCTTGCCGCATATGAACAATGGTTGTCATATTTCCTAATTGACTGTACCTGGTCTAGACCAAAGTGTTTTTTTGGCAAATTCAACTGTCACCGCTTAAATGTTCTTGTTGTCTTCTGTCTAGAGTCTGCAGTTGGATGCTGTGGTCACTATTCACTGACATTCGGGCCTTAAAAGACTTGAAGGATATTTCTCAGTCATGTCTAGATTAAAGTTATAATCAAACAATTTTAACTTACCTTTTCCCTTTTTGTTCTTCTAAAGTCGAGGTACAATGCCCTTGTATGTCAGTAATTTTCTTCTTTACATGTTGAAAGTCTGAATTTTATGGGCGGTTTTCTCACTGAAGTTGCCCAGAAGATTTACAAGTTGAGGACAATAAGACAGAACCACACCATCATATTTTATAGCTTTAACTTATCACATTATATTGCCTGTATATTAGTAATTTATAGTTTAATTTCATTGAATCCAAATTATTTCAAAATGTATCATATTTACTATTTATAACAAAAGTTTTAAATACAAGTAATGCAAACCAACTAGACATTCAAAGAGCTAAAGCTCAAGGTTTTGCCCTTCCTATATTTTCTGTATGATAACAACTTAAAAACATTGAATAACATATTTGTTAACAAATCCAGGAATTCATTTGTCTTTATTTTGTGTTGCACACTCGCACATTGTGAGTACCTTTCTTCAATGTTCTGAGCGAGAACAGTCATGAGTTTGACTCTTTGATAACTGATGACGCAGCATATTGTCCAGCGACTTTCAGTCCCTTTTTCTGAATTGTCCACAGTCTGAAATTTCCTTGTGAAATCCTCTGAAGCCCGTTCCGCTTTTTTTGGATCTATATTCACGTACATCCATTCCTCAGGCCCTCTGATATAAGTAGACCGAGTCGGGGTGTCCACGGGACCACCACACTCTGCATGGTGACCAGTAGACGGCCTGTCCCGGCCTCCTCTGGGCCTGCCAGCAGGTACTCCATACCTGGTGGAAAAGGTAAGACATATCTTTGGTGTTGGCTTGATATTTTTGTAACTTTATTTTCTTTGTCCCGCTTTGAACTCGCCCTACCTGGGTTTAGAATAGGACAGGTGCAGCCGCGGCTGGTCCAGGACAGAGGATAGATGCTGATGGTCCCTAAGTAGAGCGCCACATTGCCTGATCGAAGGACCTTGCGAACTTTGACCTGCACTTCTGCGTGGCTGCCTTTGTCGTGAGCAGACAGCACACTGGCCTTGATCGCTGTCATGGGCCACACGATTAAAAAAAGAGAAGGCAGAGACGGTATTTTAAAGAAAGTATGGATCACACTTTATTAAACAAGTGACAATTGCTAATTTCTTACCATAATCATGTTTGGTCTTACAGAGGTCAGACACACTTCTCAGCTTTTTCTCCTTACAGCTACACTTTCCTGTGTACAGATGTTGAGTTATATGCCAATCCACTTTTATCTCCATAATTACACTGCAGGATTCCACAACTTTAAGCCTTGCACTGCAGATGAACGTCAAAGTACTACTCACCTGTGTAATGCAGAGCAGAGACCGCAAGCTCCTTCGACCACTGTACCTCTTCTTCGATCGTGAACATGTGATCCAGATCCGGTATTTTCCCACCAATGGGAACATTGAACACCTGGTTATTTGAGTAGCTGCAAAAGTGGAATTGAGCAAATCCGGTTATGGTTGACTGTTAATAGTTAGTAGTTTGTTGTTAATTAACCACATGTAGTTACATTTTAGGTTCTGTGTTCACGTGTAAATGATTTGGTTGAATTAAGCTAACCTGTCCAGACACTGCCCAGTGGTTGGGTCACAGCTGTGAGGGCATGTGCAGGGTTTACAGCCCTCCTCTCCAAAACCCCAATAGCCAGGCAGGCAGTGGCTGCAGCTCTTGCTGCCTACACCAGATTTGCAGTGGCACTGCCCGCTTCTAGGGTGGCACCAGGGTCCCTCCTCTCCTGGACGAGTAGGCAAAGAGCCCTGTGGATCACACCAGCAGCCTGAGGAACAGAGACACAGATACAGTTGTGTATGCTTCACAAAAATGTGGTTTATTTTCCTCTTATTTTATTTACAAACATATGCCAGCAGATGGAGCTATACAACATTATGATTCCTTTTCATCTCATCCACAAACATCCCTAACTTTAAAATAATTCCACAGGGGTCAAATCAACCATTAAACCTTTATTTTGCTTTCCTGTCTGTCTGAAAACACATTAGCCAATCCCACGCCAGAGCAAGTGACCCCCCCCCCCCCCCCCCCCCCCACCACCACCACCACCTCAGTTCTGAGTCTCTTACGTGTGCATGCGTGGGGGGAGTTGATGGGCAGCAATAGGTGGCGGTGGTAGCCGTGGCGACAGCGCTTGCACCTGCGCCCGACAGTGTTGTGTCTGCAGTCATCACAAACGCCCCCACTGGTGCCACCGGAGGAAAGCCATGCCCGCTGAGAGAAGTGACAGCTATCCGCGTGACCGTGACACTGGCACTCTGAAGTCACACAGCGGTGTGTGACGTCAGTGAGGGGAGAAGGGAGAAAGGGAACATGGGTGACAAGTGAATCAAAAGTCTGTTTAGTCTATGTACCGTACTTGTATACTATAGGCAACTATGTATCTAGTGTCGTAGAAATTATTTGCATCCTGTGCAACAGGTGCACTGACCACATGTGACCAGCAATATGAGGCCGTCTCTGAATAGGTCTTAAAAAGACCCTTTAACATGTTGTTGTTTTTATGTCTGGGCTCTGATCTAAAAATGAAACGTCTTGAAAAAGTATGAAAATCTTTGCTCTTCTAAAAACGTCTTGAGTATGTATTTGAAACACTGCTATATGGTGCCTTAAACATAAATCAGTATTTAATTCTCTTTAAAGCTCTTCTCTGGCCTTTTCTTTCTCAGCAAGATGAGTATCGTGCAGTCCTGTTTGTGGCCACTTACTCTGGCATGGGTTGGACTCCCCGCTGCTGCTGTTGGCAGACCTCCAGGGACGATCATTGTAGAGCGGGGCACACTTCTCACAGTGATCCCCGGCTGTGTGGTGAGTACATAGGCACCTACCAGGCACCTGGAAAAAACACATCTTGTACTGCTCAGTTACTTAACCTACACTAGCAAACGTTACAAACACCTACTGTCTGGGGAGAGCTATAAAATAGATCCAGACAGGCGGTGTAAAGAGAAAATCACTGGCAAATTTTCCATCAGTAAGTACATTGTACATCTGGACCTAACTTCCTGACATGTGCGTGATACAAGACTGCAATAGAAAACAGGCGCGTGCAAAAACTGATGGACACACTTTCTCTCGTGATGGTTTTTCTTTTATAGTCGTTCTTTTACTTTTCATGTACCTAGACACACAGGAAAAAGCCACTCACCATGTTACTGTCCTGTCTTGTGTCTTGACTGCTGTTGTATGGTACACAGTACTCAGCATGTCCATGGCACAGGCAGGTCCCTCTGGCCAGTAAAGTGTAAATAGCATAAGGTGCGGAAGCTGGGCTTTCTCTGGTGGATGTTGAATTCAGAGCTGAGCCTGCAGGGGGATTTAGAGGTGCAGGACAGGTCTGAGCTTTTAGCAGTCTGATGCGGAGATTAGTGAGGGTGAGGCGGGCGAGGGCCTCTGGACTGTAAGGGTCCAGTCTTTTAACACTGCTGGGGTCAAGTGTCCGTATTATTACCTGGAAGGAGAGCACCAATCAGCACTGAATCAAACACTACGGATCTGCCAAAAGAAAATACGCTGCATCTTTGTGCATATTCTCTTACCTCCCCTCCGCTGCAGGGTGTAGCGCTGGTATAACGGGATGTACACAAAGAGCCTGGCTGAGTAAAATCATCAGGCCAACCAAACTCCATGCTGCAATTGTGCGCAAATAGCTTAAGAGCTTCCCAGGTCTTTCCAAAGTCAGCGGAACGCTCAATGGCCATGGCAGCAGGCCGCGGTGACCTGAACACCAAAACTACATGGGACAGACAGAACTGTGTTTCCAGGTCCAACCGGATCTCATCCTGCTGCTCCTGCTTGGCAGTGCCCGCACCTGATGCCCACCAGGTATCCGGATGCAAGAAAGGGTCGTCAGTCATGTGAGCAGATGGGTGGGTGTCCTCTGGGCTGAGGAAGTGGGGGTTCAGCGAAGGATTTGGGCAAGGACTGTGGTGGAGGGAGCTGTTCCCACAGCAGCTTGCGTGGATGAAGAGGGTCCTGCCACTAGCCAAGTTCCCGATTGGTGGGCTACATGCATGGTCCACACATCTGGAGACTGACACAGAGGGGGGTGGAGAGGCAGCAGAACACATACAGGTATTCAGATCAGTGCTTTTACGGTATATCTGGTGACAGAAACATCTACAAAAAAGAACAAGCACTTTCCAGCACTGACATCATGGACAAAACCTCTTCATTGTGTTTGCCATGAATATTTCATTTGCCTGACCATTGTGCCACTGCTGATTGCTCTAATGTGACACATAATCCCACTCTTTCCTCATTAGCATTAAAACTATCATGTTACATGCAATGGCAAGACACAATCATGCAGCCCAGGTAATAGGTATACGGCCTTTACTTTACTTTTGGGTCAACGAAGCTTAAGCAAACACAATGAAGAACTCACGTAAGACATCATTAGGTCATCAATTTCATAGCAATTTAACACATGCTGAGTTATCATAACGGTCTGCCCAATCAATAACATAGGCTAACCACAAAAAACAAAAAGTTCAGCCACATTGATGCAGGACTTAGAGAAAGAGGATCAACAGCAGCAGAGATGATGATGATGATGATGCACCTCACCTGCTCCGCTCCTCGTTGTAACCAAAAACAGCCAACAAAGCGCCACCAGCATCTGATGCCGACCTCTCCCAAGCACACTAGGCACTCTCATCCTTGTTTCTGCTGTGTTTACAACATAGATGGTGTGACAAACGCCTTCCAGCAGAGATTGGTCCCAACATTATGTGCTGCCTGACAAATGGCCAAGCGCATTTTCCTGCCAATTACGCAATGCGCAAAGCGTACAGATGAATCAAGGAGTATTTTCCCGATATCCTTCCGTGAACAATGTGGGGGAAAAAAAATCCTTCATAAAGTTCAATGCATCCTCAGTAACAGCTAGTGCGTCTCTCTGACAGAAGTGGATTCTGCGCCCCCAATGCAGCCAAAGATGGACGGGATGGATCATTGGTCAGTCCAAGAATGAACGCTCCGTATTTGAAATGTTACTTAATTACGATTTGATAGATGTTTGTCTTCATCCATTTTGCGCAACAAAAAGTGTCTAAACGATACAAATTATGTATCCAATACTAGGCTAATTAATACATGTAAATGCTTTAATTAATTCAGTCAATCTGAGAGCTTCGAGTCGCAGCGAGTTCCAGCGCTCTGCGCATTTACGCACAGGAGAGGAGTGTGCGCTCTATTTATCCATGGTCCTCCCCGCCCACACACACACACACACACACACACACACACACACACACACACACACGGCGAGGACGTTGTACTGCAACAACGCTAAACCTGGATGGAGAAGATGTATTTTTTCTCCACTCTGGCCGACTTTCATCGATTTAGGATTCTGCAAAAAGATCGTGTGCAGAGGAGGACAGACTAGCGACTTACACGGGCTCGTCAACGCAGTTAATGTGAACCAGCCGCAAAGCGCATACCAGTTAAACCAGGTCCCTCCACTAACCAGGGCCTCGTAATGGACCGAGGAAATTAGTTTATCTGCTTCTGCTATTCTGTTTTTCAGCTGCAGTGATTCCAACTTACAGGTCTCTTTGAAGTCTTGCAGGAGGAAACCTGAGAAGGGAGACTAAAATAGTCCTCAGTGCAGTATTTGCAGCTTGATGGAGCATTGTGGCACCAAAAGAATGTGACAGTGGAGTTCAATGCAAATGACTTGAACATGAAAAGGGTCTTTCTCCCATCTGTCTGCCTGACTGGATAGATTACTCTGCCCTTATGCATTATAGCCCTGGATAGTGAACACATGGTCTGATATGTGACAGTGATTCATTTAAAATTCATTTTAACTCCACACGTCAGGAAATCTCGAGTCTTTTGCTATTTTCCCTCCCTTAGAGAATAAACACCATGTCTCTTCAGTTTTATGGCTCAACTTCAAATACAGGGGGCTCAGAAAATTGGAATGGACGCTCAGAATTGGATTGGTTTCCATAAATGTCTTTAATACCATGTAAATTGTTTACAGACCTGCCTGCTTGCTTTTCCCCATGAATGGAGAATGAAAACAAAATTACCAAGGAATGCCATATGGGCAATGTTTGCTCTGACAGAAAATACAATATGATGTTTATGAGCAGCCAGCAGTGGGTTACTCGCATCATCACTTTGTCCCAGTCATCAATCCTTATTAATCTGACATTCGTCCATCTGTGTCGATTTTAAATGTATCTCCCTGTTAAAGTTTTTATTTCCTTTTCCACAGTCTCTCAACTCGTATATCACTCCAGTAGTGCATTTGTCTGTGTTCACCCCTCTCTGGTCTTTCCTTTCATCTCTCTGTCCTCCTGATCTCCACTCGTAACACCAGCGACAGCGTCTCACAGGCCTCCACACAATAAAACCCGGAGGCTCTCCATCTTCTGGCATCTCACAGTTTCTCCTTTCGTCACACTCCAGTGGTGCAGTATATGCTAAGAATAGCTTTATGGGAGATTAGGGTAATGCCATTTATGAGGGATTAACTGTTATCTGGTTGTTTGTGGCATACAGACATAGTTTATGGCTGCCGTGTGCTGATTTGGAGTCAGTTCTGGATCGATGGGACACACGGAAATGAGTTTAACATCTTTTCACATGGTTGCGGGATGGGAGGACCTGTGTGCATTTGTAATGGATAAAACATAGAGGGAAATCTTCAGTGTGGTCCAGCTGTGGTTTTACTTACACTGACAGAATCAGGTGGCTTCTGGCAGAAGTTCATACTGTATTTATGAATTCACGTCACTGAAGTTTGAGTCCAAGGTTTGCAGAAGAGCCATAAAACATTTTAAGAGCAGCTGGTTCAAGTGCAAGTAAACTAAGTTTGGTTGCTCATTTCGTCTTTAAAAATGCAAAAACACGTTGCATTCTTAATTGACTAAGTTGTAATTAAGGGTAATTTTCTGTGATATAGGAATGCAGAGCCGCCCACATCAAATAACATGCTTGTTTAGAACGTGAGCGTATCAAGGAGGATGAACAACAGAATCCCCACCTCAGTTAACGACACGTGTTTCATTGTAAGTGCAGAGAGAAGAATGTCTTTTTATTTGTTCTTTCAGTACCTCTCAGCGAATGCATTCTCTCGAAGTACAGGATGTATATTTATCCTGGCCCCCAGCTGGGAGAGGCCAAATACCAGCCAGGAAAGGTCATAGAGATCTCCTACCTGCCGCGTGACTGCCTCTCTAATTGCTCCTCTTTCTCTCATTTACAGGGCTTAATAGGGGCCGGGGGTTAGAGAGCTGGGGTCAGACGAACAGGGACTCCCCCTTCCCGCCCTTATAATCCCTGGTGTTTGTCCAGGCTGCTTGTGTGTGGAGCACATGGTGTCACTCCACACTTCTCCATCTCCATCCATGTCTTCTCTCGGTCCTTGTGTTCTACATGTCAGCTCATATATTCATCCACGGATGAAGAGGATTAAGCTGCTTCCTGACATGACTTTACCGCATTTAGCCAACACGATCACGCTCGGATTTGTTTCTCCAAATAGTACGTCTGTTCAGTTAGCGTGTGTTCAGTTGGATCAATGAAGTTTATATAACAGTCTAATTTACATGTCGCAAAAGAGACTATAACGGCACATAGTAGGCCTTAATATGACGTTATCCACTGGCCACAAGAGCCACCAGTTAAGTGCAATGGTCAACTTGAGGTTACTTGAGGTAAGCACTGAGGTCAGAGGTAATTATCCTGTTGAATGTTTGGAGGAAGATTCATAGCTTTTAAAATCTAGAGAACACAGGACTGATGTCTTATATATACTGTAGATCCAAGAAATTCCAGTTTAGACAGTTGCCCTTAAAGTCATACAGCAAATCCTAAAACTCTTCCCCAAAGCCAGCCAGTTGACATAGTTTAAATTTTAAAGGTCAAAGTGATAGGTTAACAACAAAGGTTCAAGTCCAACAAAACCAAGAGGACTGTATTTCTTTAGGATCGTTTGAGTTGTTCTATTGCTTTAATTTATTATCACTGTGAGCACGGTAATCGATGTGGACAGCATACAAAAGAAAATGTCCTCCCTGTGGATGATTGCTATGATTTTCATGTCATAGAGTTTTTTTTAAAAATATGCACAAAGAGACGGTTCAAAGTCTGTTTGCACCTCTAATTTGTGTGGGTGCGCTGGCATGATGGGTTTAGATAGCATGTTGCCTCTTTGATGTGAGAGGATGAATGACACAGATTAAGCTGTCAGACCAGAAACTGATAGAGGCCAGATGAGGCAGGATGACAAATCAAGGCCTCAGTGAAGCACTCAGGCAGCTTGCCAAACCAATAATGTGTGCAACTGTTAGCTTGTGTGTGGAATTGTGTGTATGTGTAAGTGGAAACTATGCAGAACGGTTTACATTTATTCTTTATTAACGCTTAACAAGGAGGAATTTCAGAAATATTAAAGAGTGGTTCACTTGAGGAGACTTCAGCTGAGCGGTGGTGACTTATTTTTAGCTTTAAACTCCTGTTTATTATTGGACAACAAATGAATCTCCCACCCACAAGCACACTTACAAACACACACTCCTACTACTGCTCCCCTCAGTCTTGTGTCCCCCGACTGTCTGACTTCTTTATATCTGTTTATGATGTCATCAACTAACAAGACCAAAATTTACTGTTGTGCGTCACCAACTCGCTCACTTAAAACCATTGTCCCTCTGACACACAAACACATGTACAAGCATGCACATACACAAGCACAGACACAATTTCTTGATTTCTTGGCTTTCCATCGCCCACCCACATAAACAAACTGGAATGCCAGTAGACACACTGGTTTGTTACCACAAAAACAATCACACACACACACACACACACACACACACACACACATGTGTTACAGATTCCACTCACTGCTTTCTTATTCTTCCAGCTCATATTCGCACACCCACTTAGATAAAAGATAGTGACTTGGCTTACATAACAATTTGTTTTAACTGTCTCAAAGAACTTCAATGGATTCAAAGGAACTGCAGTTTGACACGAGGATAAACTAGCTGAAAAAATACCATCAAGTGTGCTGGGAGTTGGAGGTCAGCACGATGAAGCTGGGTTAAATACTGGACAGTCATTGGAGTTCAACGTCAGTTAGATGCAGAAAGCCACAAGCGTAATAAATTCACACAAGCAGCTTTAGTTCTTTAACTTTACATCACTGAAATTCTCTGTCTGGGCTCAATATTTCTATGATCCGTGTTGTCTGCCTTTGGTTCTCCTCCTAAAAGTCACACTAACAAATGTAGCAAATGAAGAAAAAAAAATCAAATGCAGCTGTTTGAGGTCCTGGGCCACAGGTTGGGGGTTCCAGTCTGTCTCTCATGTCTGGCCACTTTGCTTCTTTGAGGCCCTCCTTTGCTCATTAAACAAGTTTTTATTGGCATGCCAAGAGTCCACCTGTGAGTCATCCAAGCCATGACAGAAACTTCAATGTATAGCCAGGCACAAGGGTCACCGTTAAACAACAGTACTTCATATGACTGGGCAAAGTCAAAAACCACATCTGCATGGAGGCGGCCTCATATGTATGTTGCTGGTATCTGCTTTGCTCTTGTAAAATGCACTGCCACAAAACACTGTGATGTTAACGTGACCATTGCTGCCCTCGCGGTGGTTATGGTCCATCTTTGAACTGACACCAGTGACAGTCATTGACCACAGCGGTGTTGTCGCTCAGATGCCCTTTAAAAAGGGAAAAAAGTGCTTTGAAAATGGGGTGCAGCGATGTGTATTAGGTTGTAAGTGTGAGGTTTAAATTATTCACACAATCTGTCCAGGAGCTCTATTTGTTCCTGGTAGTTCCATAGTGCCGATGTGTAAGTCACAAGGAAGGATCTCTACTGGAAACCAGAGCATGCCTTTGTATGTTTCCATTCCTGTGTGCAAATGCAAAAATAAAATCACCCTGCAACGTAAGGGTGTGCCTGCAATTGTGGTTGGACTGTGGGTTTCTGCTGGAGGTATGCGGGAATATGCGCAACTGCTAAACCCTCCTGGCTTGCCCAACAATGTGACAGTAAGAGGGGGATAGCCAGTGTTTGATCCCATCAGCCAACATCTGGCCCTCAGGAGGAGCTAAAGTTAGCGGCACATGCTGATGTCATTAGCGTAAAATTGGAGTTATATTCACAGAGCCATGACCCTCACAACATCCCAATACTGTGAAAGTAGGGGAGAGGGAGGATGAGAAGTGGATAAATAATATAAGGATTTCAGGATGAAGAGGGGAGAGGATGGATTATGCATCTGAGTGATTATGTAAGTGACTAATATTGATGTTCTTTAACGGTTGATGTTGAGCCAGACCTTTCATGTCAGGATATATATCTACTGCTAGAATGGGAAGTGAGAAAAGGACGAGTACGGGGTGGATCAAAGCTGTAACAAAGCTTGTTAGGATTTAATCAGTTCCACTCACCCAGAGCTGCTGGGCACATCTGTTCAATCAAGTCCCATCGCCATGGTGGGCTCCTGGCTCCAGAGATGGCTCCAGTACTGCCAACATGGTAGGCGACCATGTTTTGAGGACCACCACCTCATCAGAGACTTGTGGTTCTCGTGGGGTTTTCTTTGAAACCTCTCTGGCCCCGGATCTCCTCACTGATTTAATCAATACCATTAAACATGTGTTAATGATTAATAAATTGCTGTGGTCAGAATGCTTGAGTGTTGAGGCCACTCTGATATGATAATGTCTTTATTAGATGTGGGTTATTTAGCCCCTTGGGGAAGTCTTTCATTTGGTTTAGGCTTCCTGGTGATGTCATTGTTTTGAGACTGAACTCAATTGAGAAGAAGCCAATGAAGCAGAAGGCCTCTTACTAAACATTTAAACGGGCCTATTCTGAGTAATGACCGCTACACAGTATTGCAGTAACCATAGCATCCATATCAAGTCACTCTATTTGACCTGTGTTCTTTGTCTCCACTATAACGCATTTTGTTCAGTGTTGTACAGTGATGTAGGTCACCTCTGACCCCCTTGTCCTCATGATCCCAGCCACACCATACCTCCTCAGTGACTCTCCGGTCCCCTCTCGACCTTAATTTATCCATATCTGCGTGGCAGCATGTCCTATGCAAGTGACACGTGAAGGGTTTAGACACATGAGACTATTCATTTGTGCTTGGCTACCCAATCTCCGGCTGCTCTGATGGGTTTCAACTGAAGAGGCCAGGGGCCGGAGCAGGGGCCGCAGTGCATGATGCCTGTGATCTGCCATGGGAAACAGACACGGTTATGATGCCCTTGTGACCCAGGAGTGTGGGGATCGCACGGGTCAATGGGGGTTTCCCCCTTGTGGACACATTCAAGCTGTCATGAGTGTGAACGGAAAAGATTGGAAATCTGCTCAAAATGTGCATTCCAATCAAATTCCATTAGCTTATCATTACTGCCATTACCATCACCATCCTCACCAGGAACAGCATGGGATGTGAGTGTTCTGGTGCTTATCTGTGGAGAACAGTGTTATGCAATTTTACTCACAGTTTTGAGTATCTATGTCCCAGAGGCTCAAACTAAATACTAATATACATTTTTATTTATTTATTTTGAGTTATGTTTTTGGTCTTCTGCTTCCAGATTCAAATGCTTTTATCCAGCAGTTATTTAGCTGTTTAAATTAGAGGACTAGTTGGACTGGGTGTGGTTTGGTTTGAATTCATATTTATCTCAGAAGAGCCCCTTAGCAATGACTTTGTGAGTGTTTTTCTGATTGTGTTCACACATTGGATTCATAATATGTTGCTCTGCTCTCTCTCTCTCTCTCTCTCGCTCGCTCGCTGGTGCAGCGACTGTTTTCGTCTCCGTGTCAACCGTTACCGTGTGTGTAACGTTTATAATCTGGTCGCATAGAGACCGAGTAGTTAACTTCCTGCACTTGGAAACTGAGATTTCTAAAGTTCAGCTCGCCAATACTTTTAGCCATGCAAAGGACAATTAAAAAGAAGAGTTAGAACTCGCAATTGAATTCAAAGATAAGGTATGTCAAAAATGAAATAAGAAAACGTTGCGTAACGTCACTTGTTAATGTCATGGGGCTCAATCTGACTCGAACTATCGCAGCACAGCGTTGAGTTAACTGTTGTTACCGCTAACAGCTGACACTAGCGTCCGTCATTTGACAACAGCAGTTGGTTTAATTAGCGTCCACAGGTGACTCGGTACACGGTGGATGTTGTTAATTTCACATCAATTTATCTTTTACAAAATATAGCTATATAGCAGTTTTCATCCACATTGTGCGTTAGTCATAGTAACACATCATCAGTTCACTTACAGGACAAAGACGACCAAGTGACACAGGCAACAATTCATTTGTATTTATTAAGCAACAGTATGAATATAACATAAACAATGTTCTTTATAGACACCCATTAGTTTGAGGCAGCTAGTCCAGTGTCTACTGATTATTTTAAATGCAGCTAAACAGGATTAAATCCAGGCTTCATTGTTTGACATTAACGTTGCACATAACGGTTGTTTTATTCTGCTAGGTGATGGATAGGGAATGTTTTCCTGGTTTCGGTGTACCGGTGCCTCATCCCCCGGGCAAACCTCGAGCTTTAAGTCCCTGGTGCAAACTCCCTCCAATCAGAAAATACATTGTGAATAAACAGAGGGGCTTCTATTCGGAAGACATCACTACGTTCAAGTTCCAGGTAAAAGCACAGATGCTCATGCATGTGACTCCTTCATATTCTGACAGACATTTCATTGTGAAGCCCATGCAAGACACTGAGCTTCTGTTGAGTTCTGACCAAAAACCAAGAGACTGAATCTTCTTGTTTATTGATCAGTCCTGTACAGCGCCACCTGAGATCCAGCAGAGCTCACGGGTTCATTCCATCTCTGAGTTCATTGATCTCAACGCAACAAAAGGTGCGATGCTACTGTATTACATACATTTTTTTAGACATGTAAGTATTTCCAGTCATTATTTCTGATACGACAATATGTATTCAGAAGAGGAGCATATTGTGCTTTTCTAAAATACAACATTTTATAAAATATAAAATGTGTCCCTTTCTTTAGATACAACCTTCAAGACTCCAGATGACCAGTGGATCATTGACAGCCTAAACGATAAATATAGATCTACCTCACACGAATCACAAAATTCTTACTTCTGCCGAGGTGGAAATGCACCCAAGGTCCAGATAGCCTACCAAACCGTTCCTGGCCAGATCCCCCGCAAGTTAGCGATAGAGAGGTATGCATGCAGTGTTTGTGAGTACCATGTATGGCAGAAGAGGACGCATCATCTAGTGCTGTGGAGCTTTCCGTTACATTCCTGCATTTCTTGTAGTGAGGGTATTGCAGATACTAATGCCAAATTCACTGGTCATATGTGATTGAGTAAGGCAGTGAGCTTCTATCATGCAGCACATTAATTGTGATTTTCTCTTATTGTACATTAGCTGGTTTAGTTGGGTCCACATATTGGTTTATTTTAACTGCCTGTTAAGACTTATTTATACTGTTTTATATTGTTTTCTTGTAGACGTCGAAGGGAATATTTAAATTTAGACTTTGAACAGCTCCTGGCAGAAAAAGGCATTGACTCCAATCTCCTAATTCCAAGACATCGGAGCAATAGTGATGAGCATGTGACTACAACAGACAATCCTGTATCACCCTACCTTCCCCTGGAGGTAAGTCTTTTACTGCTGCAATCTTTTCTTTAGCATTTAGCCAACTGCCATTACATCCCATATTTTTGGGACACAGCAGCTCCCCACACTCATCTTTGCTGTGTTTGTCCTTTAGGTATTTGACAATGAGGAGTATGACTGCCGGACCCCAGATGAGTGGCTTGCCCTGGGCAATGCTGAACAATCACTTGATCAAAAACCCGTTCCTGCAAAAGCCCTGCTGCCTACAGATGACCAGATTGCCTCCGGTAAAATGTCCTCAGGAATATACTGTGTGAACAGAGATAGACACTATTTTCTGTTCTTGGGTGATTACTCTCTTCTCTCTCTTTTGAAGTGGACCCAAAAAGCTCCTCCCATGGGTACAGCTGGCATTTGGTTGGGGTTCTTGACTACAGTAAGGAGAAATGCCAGTACCTGGTACAGAAAGTTCTCCAAAACAGCAAGTTGACAGATGAAGAAGGAAATCACACTCTAAATAAGGAACACAAAAAGAGCAGATCTCCTGGTTGGATTTTAAGTCTTGGCACTATAATGACACAGTATCATCTCATGATTTCATCTGGTCTCTGTTGGTCTTGTTGATCATGTATGTATACCTTTTATCTCCCTCCTTTTTTTATAGAAGTAAACGCTATGATAGCAGGCACTAAGTTCTGGGTTCCCAGGATCAGATTGATGTTCAGTGCTGAGGACCCACAAGTCTTTGTGGAACGGATCCAGTTTGCCCTGCGCTATCGGGAGAACACAGAAGCCTTGCTTCTCTACCACTTGTCTGTGGACTGCATGCCCTTCTGGAGTGGAACACCATCTATTGATACCCACAGCCTCCAGCGTATCAAAAGATGCGCCCTTTCAACGCCTGGGCTCAGGCTGAAAATGTGAGTAATGTCAGAGAATATTACATGCTGTCATTGTCTCCTTCTTCAGAACGATCTGTTTTATAATAGATCCCACTGAGTTGAAATGTAAACTAAATAACAGGGTGTATAAAGAGAATATTATGTGTGCAGTCTGGAGAAGTGTACAGAGGATCTGGAGAAGGAGGTCAAACTGGACTATGAGTGTACAATGAACCGCATGATCCTTGACAAAGTAGTGATGAGCCACCCAGAGGAGTTTTCCCACATCACCCTGCCACAGAAGGATCTTGAGTATGTTCCGCAAAAAGGTAAGACAGTTTGCTTTGTATACATTTGTTTGAGTCAACGAGGTTAAGAGTAACGAAATGTATTACCATCCAAAACCTGGCATTCACCCTCAGAATCTAAACACTGGTTTGTTTTATCTATGTACAGGGCGTGTTCCAGTTCCTTGCTTTCCCTATAAGGAGAACAAAGCTGCTTTTGTCTTCCGTTCCATGCTAACAAAGCCAGAGGTGATCTCTGCATTATATGATGTACGGTCTGAGTGCAACAAAGTAGCAACTATGAGGCTGTTCAATTTCACCTCAACCAAGCCACTACAACTGCACGAGTTTGAAGTCATCCAATCTCAAATACATACTCAGGTATTGTAGCGTTGGGGTAGCTTTTTCTTCTGCATACCGGGCTTCAAAGTAGCTTTTATTTCTTTTAAATAAGAATTTGAATGTATTGTTTAATCACTGAAGACGTAGCATCCAAATTTATTAGCGCTAAAATAATGGGTCATCTGGGCAATTGCAGCGTATTGTTGGTCAAACCATTTGTAAAAGATTAACAGCAACAACTCTTATTTTAAATCATATGATACTGGTAAAAAAAAAAGCCTCTACAAATCCCATTCATTCAAATATAACCATGGATAAATTTTTGTTGCTGATGTGGATCACCAGAAAGAGATACCATGCAGATAAAGAAGACACCTGAAAATCACATGACTAAAGAAGCTTGAAATCTTTTCCTCCCTCTCCAGATAAGCTTGTTTCTTAGGAAGGCATGGATTTCCACGATAAGCAACAGCATCCATTCCAACCTGGATAATTGTGGTAACGGCACGTACAATGTGAACGAGTCTCGCTGGGACATATACAAGTTTTCCAAGCTGTACAGACTGATGGCTGTGGTGCACTTACACATGCGGGACTCCCTGCGCTTCCTCGTGCAGAATTCGCTGGTCAACTTGACTCAGCTGCTGTTAAACGCTTGCCACAGTGTGCTGACATGTCCTCAGGACCTGGCCTGGGGGGACGACCTTATCACTAGCCCCTACAAGTAGGACAGCATGCAGTTGCACACATGGGCACACATTCATTCATGTAAACATCTTCACAAACTTTTTGTGCTTCATGCATCTGTGTTTTCTTATGCTGTTCTTATATCTTCGAGTCAGTTATACATTATATACTCAGTATTTATATATTATATTATACATATACATTATATACTTACTGTCCTAAATATTTAGTATTGTGTTTGTAATATTACTCTATTCTCTACAACTAGGCCAAAAAAGAACCCTCTATTCCCGGTGGACTTGGTTCTGAATCAGACTGGGGTGCATTACAGTCCTCCACTGGAGGATTTTGAGACATCTATAGTCAACCTGTTTGATAAGGCCATTCTGGCCACATACAACGTACCGCAGCCTGATGAGGTAAAATAAAATCTGTAATCACCTGAATTACAGAGCATTAACTGAAATAAAGAAATGCAATGTAAAACGTGTTCATTATAGTTTCCTCTGTCCATGGATGATGATAATGACTCTAAGGGTCAATGATTTAACGGTTCCTCTCTTGTCCTTGCCAGTTTGTGATGCAGAAGTTGTTCATCAGTGGCAATCCGGTGCTCAATTCAGTGAAGCTTTTGGATCCAGAGGTAGCCGAGCTGCGAGAGAAGGTCCGCAATGCTCTGATACAAGCTGCCATACCTCTCGGGGCTTATGCTGCTGAATACGAGAAACACTTAGAGTTACACAACTTGGACATAGAGACCCTGCTCAAGTAAGTCTGTTCAAAAATGATGTATCCTTCTCCCGCGAGGTTAAGGCTCAGTCATATTTATGGTCCGTACAGCATGCTTTTCTCATCAAATGGAGTCACTATTTTAATCTTCTCTGCCAGATCTCATACACATGCAGAACAGACATCTCAAGAGCTGAAGAAAGAGATGGAACAAAATCTCAAAGACAAGGAAAGGCTCGAGCACTCTCTTCCATCCTCCATTGTCATTGGTCCATTTATTGTCTGTGTAGAGGCTGTACGTCAGGCTCTCTCTAACAAAAAAAAGGCTTTAGCCAATGCAATGCTGGACCACTTTACTCTGAAGCTACACAAACAGATTGATAATGTAAGTCATTTGTATGTATGTATGTATGTATATATGTATACATGCATTCAAGTGTTTTGATAATGCATTTCTTTTCCGCAAGATCTACGTTTACTTCAGTTTAAAAGTGGCCTTTTCCTACCTTTTTAGCTTTGATTATACGTTTTTGTCTTGTATGTGCGTAGGCATGTGAAGAGTGCAGCAGAATGAGTAGAAAGCTATGTGAAAGGGTCAACAGCATTGAGGAACTGGCTGAAAAGACGGAGTGGATAAAGCAAATCCCGGAACAGCTCAAGAGTTACAAGGTGCACATGCATGGACTGGCTATTTCTGTTATATGTCATATGAAGGGTTGCTTTGTCGATAAATCTGATGATAATCTGTCCACAACAGGAAGATATTGGCAAGATCCTGCCAGACTATGAGGTAACAGAAGAAGTTTGCCACTGTCTTTCAAATGAGGATTTTGATAAAAAGTAAGTGTAAAATCATCATGCTAGTGTTCTAATTTATACGCTCATTTTGGGGTGATAAGTGATTTTGCTGGGTTCGTAGTGATTTGAGGGAATAGAGGAAACTGTGGAGTTATTGCAGTGATTGCTTTAGTTACAAATCCCTGCAGGTGGACAGCTATTGGATGGCCTCAAAGGATAATCAGCCAGATGGAAGCAGTAGCCGTCCAGCATGCTGAGGACAAGGAGCGCTTCTGTAAGATCCATCTGGTTAACCAGTACGAATTTGAGAAACACCTAAACTCTCTAGAGGTCAGTTGATCCTTTTTGTTCAACAGTAATTGAACTCACAGCCTTGTTTGGACTTACAGTTGTCCCCCTTGATGATTTCTACTTTTTCAGATGTCTTCTTTTCTGTCAGTAGTCTCTAAAATAATCCGCTGTAGACAGGTCTTAGTTTATTCTGTCTTAATGTTAGAATTTTTAGGGTCACTCAAAGTAAATTGATATTATTTGGTTCTAACTCCCCACAACTGTGTTTATAGATGCTGGTTGCTGGGTTTGCATGTCATGCAAACGTGGATCATGCCCATGAGGTTGCCAACGAGATGAGGCGTACAAGCAAGCAACTTAAGGAGTGTCAGACAATGGCTCAAACCTACAACGCCAGAGAACGACTGTTTGGTATTCCTCTCACTAATGTAAGTGAAAGAGAATCCATCAAATGATGTCTAAATACATTTTGCCAGAATATTCCCCCCTATATATATGTTAATATATGTAAATATATGTACATATATATATTTATATGTAGATGTATGCATATATGTATATATATATATATAAATATGTATATATGTATGTGTATATCTATATATGTATATATATGTATATATATGTCTGTATATGTATGTATGTATGTATTGTAATATACAGCAACATTTAACTAATAAACTTTCAACTAGTATTCATAGATGTCAGTACATATAGTACATCAAGTATTTGTCGTACTTTTTATGACAATGAAATGTAAATGTGTATTACAGTATGATCGGCTGCAGAAGCTTGTAAAGGACTTCCAGCCTTTTAAAGATCTATGGACCACCACCTCTGATTGGCTTCTTTGGCATGAGAGCTGGCTCAATGACCCACTGTCCTCCATAGACCCTGAGCAGCTTGAGCACACTGTTACAAATGCCTACAAGACCATGCACAAATGTATTGAACAGTTCAAGGACCGTCCTGGTAGGTGACACATCTGTCACCATTCAAACTTGACAAAGTGAAGTGTGATCGTTAATATGTCTGACGTGTTCTTTTCTTGTCGCTTTCTTTGTCTTACACAACGTCAGGGTGCCAGATGGTGGCATCTGGAATCCACAGCAAGATTGAGGACTTCCATCCTTCCATTCGTCTGATTCAGGGCCTGAATAACCCGGGGATGAGAAGCCGACACTGGGAGATGCTTTCAAAACGCATTCAGATGAAAGTCATGCCTGAAGCACACCTGACCTTATCTCGCTGCCTGGAGCTTGGTCTACAGAACCACGTGGACGACATAGCTCATGTGTCTCAGGTGGCTGAGAAAGAGTACACCGTTGAACAGGTACCCTTTGAACAGGATTCATACTCTAAATACAGTGTTTTATGAAGTGTTAAGGTAGTACTAGGATGTGTAATGTATGGAGTGACCCTATGGAAAGTTTGGACAGAATTCGGGAAGCAAAATCAAATTGGTGGCTGCTACTTTTTTCGACACCTTCTGACTCAGGCCCTGGATAAGATGGAAGAAGAGTGGTCGGAAGTAGTCTTTGATGTCTTGCCCTACAAGGAGACAGGCACCTACATATTGAAGAGCCCAGATGAAGCATTGCAGTTGCTGAATGACCACATTATCATGATGCAAAGCATGTCCTTCTCTCCATTCAAAAAAAACTTTGAGGGCCGTATCAACACCTGGGAGAGCAAGCTCAGGATGACTCAAGTACACACACACACACACACACACACACACACACACACACACACACACACACACACAGATACTTATAGTATTGTGTTTTTAACATTGTTTTGCAGTGTCTTATGTTGTGCTACTGCCCTCTTCTGGTGCTTGCAGGATGTGCTTGAGGAGTGGCTGACATTCCAGCGTTCCTGGCTCTACTTGGAGCCCATCTTCAGCTCTGATGATATCAACCAGCAGCTGCCTGTGCAAGGAAAAATATTCCAGCTCATGGATAAAATATGGAGGGAAATCATAAAAAGCGCCTTTAATAATCGAAAGGTCAGCGCTTCCATAATACGTCATATTAAAACCCTTGTGTCAATTTGTAATTTTAGATTATTATTATTTTGCCTGTGTTATGGCAAATAGCATACATTTTGACAAGAGTGTGTTTTATTTATTTGTTTTAACTTAGAAATTTTGAAGTTCAACCTCATTTCCATAAAAAGTCTATAATAAACTTGATGCAGAGACTCAGGCCTATGGACAAAAATGTTCCCTATGAAACCCATTATAACCAAAAATTTGTATCCAATGGCCATTACAGCATAAACATGCATTCTATCATATCTTCAAAATGGTTTTACTATTTTCCACCATATTGAGGCATTGTTTCATGTTTGCCCTAGTGGTATGCTATTTCTCTGGTTTCCTGCACAAAAAATAAAAATGCATCAAAGTCAATGATCACTGACTTATCTCAGACTTTGAAAATATCCCCTCGCATTTAGTATAAAGAAAATAGTTTCCATACTAAAATATGTCTTGTAATTTGAAAGGTTAAATGAATGAAAATGAATTAATTGCATTTATGGTCAGGACTGATGTTGGTTAAAAGATTAAATTGGTAAAAGTGGTAAATCATTTTCAAATATAATTTTATGGCAGATTTCTTGATGCAGACATTATAGCAACTTTTTTATAGTGAGGCACAAGGGTTAAAGGACAAAGGTTTTGTTCTTATACAGTGATACAACTTAATTGTTGTAAACTGTTAATATGGGTTTCTGCATTTTTCTCTAGGTGATTGAGCTGTGTCCAGATGCTCATCTACTACACAAACTCAAAAGGTGCAACACACATTTGGAACCGCTGCAGAAGGGTCTCAGTGAGTACTTGGACACAAAACGAGCATCCTTCCCCAGGTAAGCCTTGCTGAAAGTGTCCTGAGATTCCCCTGGCTCTCAATTGCCAGTGGTGTTAATAACAAAGTTATGAGATGATTCCACGTACCATACCCCTGGAAATTATGTCATTTTTTCATACGATAATAACAATCACAAACAAAACTTGCTTTGGTTGCTATAAATGTAGGTAGCTTTGACACCAAAAGGAAAACAAGCAAATGCCTTCAAAAAGTAAATGCTAATTTATCAACAATCATATATTTGTGGACGATTTGGGGCCAGAAATGAGTTTCCATGCTAAACATCGAAACCCTTTTGATTACTCAGACTTAGGACTATGTAATGATCAGTGGATATTTGTCCTTTTAGGTTTTACTTCCTGTCAGATGATGAGCTCCTGGAGATTCTGTCCCAGACCAAAGATCCTACTGCTGTACAACCGCACTTGCGCAAATGTTTTGAGAACATCGCATGGGTTTGTTGTTTCTTTACAATTACTCTGCTCATATATTACTGAAAATATAAACATGCATACCACATACGACTGAGACTTCTGTTGGTTCTCAGCTTCAATTCCAGCCAGATCTACAGATCACACATATGTACTCTGGAGAAGGGGAGGAGGTGAAGCTGTCACTGCCAGTGTGGCCTACTGGAAATGTGGAGGACTGGCTCAGGGTGGTCGAGAAATCTATGAAGACCACACTGAGGGATAACATTGACCGCTCACTCCAAGTCTATCCGGAGGTCTGCGACCCTAACTCTCACTTTGATGTGTATTCCAATCTTCTATTGCTTATTTGTACAATTACAAATCATATTTAAATTGTCCATTTTTTGTACCACCTGTGTGTGCTCTTCTGACACCTCAGCAACCTCGTGTAGAGTGGGTGTTATCATGGCCTGGTCAAGTGGTGATAGCTGGCTGTCAGGTCTTCTGGACTGCTGAGGTGTCTGAGGCCTTGGAGCAGGGAGACTTGTCCAACCGCCTTTATCCCCAAATACAGAAACAGGTGTGGAATATGGGGCCAATATTCAAACTTAAAACTCTATAATATTTGAAAAATATACACGTTCTATAATGTGGCGATCACATTTACACTGAACATTGAGCACACTACAGTGCACTGATCACTACATTCTTAAGACTTCCCCTTTTGTTTCTGAAGCTGGGCGACTTGGTGCAGCTGGTGAGAGGACGTCTGTCTAAGATGCAACGAGCTGTGCTGTCTGCCCTTATCGTCATAGAGGTCCATGCTAAGGATGTTGCGGCTAAACTGGTGGAGCAGGATGTCTCGAGCATCAATGACTTTGAGTGGATCAGCCAGCTCAGGTTATCAGTTTGTTTTGATCTGTCATTTTTTTTGCTTTTCAGTTCAGTCTCATTTTGACGTTGGAGTTCACTGTATTCTATCATTGCAATTAATTGTGTGCAGAATACGTTTGATACTGATCTGATACTGTTTGTAGATATTACTGGGCAAAAGATGACTTGTACATCCGCGCAGTGAATGCAGAGTTTTTGTATGGATACGAGTACCTTGGTAACTCTGGACGTCTGGTCATCACCCCACTCACTGACAGGTAGTTGTTAAGTCTTAGGTTGTCGACGCTGTTTTTTTTCCCCCGAATGTCATTTAATCGTTTGAATACACTACCCCCGGCCTCTTTCAGATGCTACCTGACCCTAACAGGAGCGCTACACCTGACGTTTGGAGGAGCTTTTGCAGGTCCAGCAGGGACAGGAAAGACAGAAACCACTAAAGATCTGGGAAAGGCTCTGGCTATCCAGACACTTGTTTTCAACTGCTCTGATCAGCTGGACTTCATTGCTATGGGCAAGTTTCTCAAAGGACTGGCCAGGTGAGAGGCCATTACAAAAGTGTAATAGAATGTCTGCTGTTAAATATCTTCTTCAGTCACGTTCATGTTTTGTCCATCTTCCTTTTCGCAGCTCTGGGGCCTGGGCATGCTTTGATGAGTTGAATCGCATTGATGTGGAAGTGCTGTCTGTGGTGGCACAACAGATCACCACTATACAACAGGCCCAACAGCAAAGGGTGAGAAGAAGTTAATTCAATAGAAATACATGTGCTAGTACATACTGTAGTTATACACAGAGTAGTTGAGTTGTACAAATACTATGCCTTAGTCCAGTGAGTATTTCAATTTTGTGTATACATGTTGTACTTTATTTCTACTGCATTTTAAGAAAGAACAAATGTGCTTTAGTAAATATGACATTCATTTTATTTCATTAATTGAGTTGAAGAAACGTTCACGTCCTGGAGCAATTACAGAGACATGGAAGCATTACAGTTTACAGTAGTATTATGAAAAAACGATTTTTGCAGAGACCAACTGCAGCAATGTGCTTTTTACATAATTAAAGTCAATTATATCAATCATTAAAATTCTGAAAGTGACTAATCTTGCTGCAAATTTACTTTTCATTGAGTCCTTTCCCATTATGAAGTTGTAAAATATATATATATTGTTTTTATTTAAGTAAAGAATATGATTTTTTTCACCACCACTGCATTCCACCCAAAAAGAAGCATATGTAGTAGCATGAATTTCTAAGATCTAATTGTGTGTATGTTGTGTTTTTAGGCAGAGCGGTTTGTGTTTGAGGGGACAGAGATCCCTCTTGTCCCTTCTTGCGCTGTATTCATCACTATGACTCCTGGTTATGCTGGACGAAAGGAACTGCCTGACAATCTCAAGGTTTGATATGATGATTTCATTTTAAATAACTGTATAACACCGAGGATAAGCAGATGGAGCTTAACAAAGGAGATTATATCTTCTACAGGCACTGTTTCGTCCTGTGGCCATGATGGTGCCTGACTATGCTATGATAGCTGAGACCTCCTTATACTCATTTGGCTTCAGTGATGCCAAAGTCCTCTCCAAGAAGATCACCAGCACTTTCAAGCTCTCCTCTGAGCAGCTTAGCTCTCAGGTATTGTATGGATTCAGAGGAGCTCAGACATGACATTTACATTTCTATGTAAGTACAATATTTGTCCAGGGAAGTGGGTGTACAGACGATTGAAAAAGCTAGTTAAACTGTCGTGTATATATTGTGATAGACATTACTTTTTTAAACTTTAACACTTTGTATTAAAATATTGGTATACAACACATAGTTAATACATCCCTGAGTGGATCGAGAGATGTTTGCATATGTGTGTGTGTGTGTATAAGAATAACAAAGATATGAAGACGTGTTTACTTTTGCTCTTGTTTATGTAGGATCATTATGACTTTGGTATGAGAGCTGTGAAGACTATGATCTCAGCTGCTGGAAACCTGAAGAGAGAAAATCCCGACATGAATGAGGTTAGAAAAGTTTCTTTTGTTCATGATGGAAATAAAGTAAAGGAAAATATGACGCAAATTTCAAATCAAGCTTTGTCAAATTAATATCATTCTTCTGCAATCTTGCTGTCTCCCAGGAGTTGATCTGTCTTCGAGCCATTCAAGATGTGAATGTGCCAAAGTTTTTACAGGACGACCTGAAGCTCTTCAACGGTATTGTGTGCGACCTTTTCCCTAAAACAAAACAGGAGCCAATCAACTATGGAACACTCGAAGAGTCCATGCGTAATGTCTGCACCAAGAAGAACCTCAAAGATGTGGATGGTTAGTGTTTCTTGAAGTACATAAAATATGTTTGTTTTTTTTAGATATGCAGGTACTTGTGTTTTTAGGATGAGCAGATGACAGTCTTGTGGTTATTGCAGGGTATATAAATAAGTGTATTCAGCTGTATGAGACCACTGTGATGAGACATGGCCTGATGTTGGTTGGACCCTCTGGATCAGGCAAAACCAAGGTAAGCCTTTAACTTGTCAAGATGTTGTTTACAGTTGTATTCACAGTTATCCAACGTAGACAATTATTTTTGTTCGGCAGTGCAAAGACGTGCATGTAAGCATTACTGTCGTGTGTTTTAGTGTTATGAGCTACTAGGTGAGGCAATAACAGCTCTGAAGGGCCAGCCCTCTGTGAGTGGGGGTGTGTATGAGGCGGTTCAGATGTATGTCCTCAACCCCAAGTCCATCACCATGGGACAGCTCTACGGGGAGTATGACCTGCTCACACACGAGTGGTAAGTGATGCTTTGTTTTACGCAAACTACAGAACAACCAAAAAAAACAGCCAGACTTATACTATACACAAACACTTTTTCTCCACCCCTACAGGACGGATGGTATCCTCTCATCTGTTATCCGTAGAGGAGCAGCATCCATGGACAATGAGATAAAGTGGTACATGTTTGATGGGCCAGTGGATGCTGTATGGATTGAGAACATGAACACTGTGCTGGATGACAACAAACAACTGTGCCTTAGCTCTGGGGAAATAATCAAGCTCACTGATGTAAGGTTAAGTCTTCATTTTTGTGCCTGTGTTTTCCTCTGTCCCATGTGCATTCAGACATTCTGTGTTTTCCCCTTCCAGGTAATGACCATGATGTTTGAGGTGCAAGACCTGGCGGTGGCATCTCCAGCTACAGTGTCTCGCTGTGGTATGGTCTACCTGGAGCCCAGTATCCTGGGCCTCATCCCTTTTACAGAGTGTTGGCTGAGGCGAGTCCCTAAAGCCCTGAAACCGTTCACAGAGCAGCTCGACTCCCTGTTTGCCAGGTTCCTACAGGTGAGAGATAACTGAAAGACACCACCAGGGAATCTTAAAGCTTTTCATTATAGTAGATAATGATTGTATAAAGAATGCGCTGCCTTTGTTTTTGTTTTTCTGTACTTTTAACAGGACTCTGTCACATTTGTACGCACATCAGTAAAGGAGGTCATCCCCTCTCTGGACAGCAACCTAACCTGCAGTCTGCTTAAACTTATGGACTGCTTCTTCAATCCTTACGCCATTACAGAGGTGTGTGCTGCTTTTCTTTGTTAGTGTAGCCCCCATGAAATGAATATACATGGATTTCTGTGCAAATATGATGTATAATATATAATACTCGTAGGAGTTCGAGCTTTGTAAGGTAAATATTTAGTGCTTTAGAGAAGCTGTACAAGCTACTTCAAAACCCAAGGTTTTGAGCTACTTTAAAAACTGCAATGGTATTTGAATGAATGTATAATTATCATAATCATCTGTATGATACGGAAGCCCCGCAAGGCAAGTGAGAAAGAAAATATTGGTGAAATATTTTCTAAGTCTCATCCAAACGGTGTTCTCTCTTGTGCTTATGACTTAAGAACAGATGGAAAAAAATGAAAAACTTTACCTGACAAAACTTTTTTTGCCACCTGTTCTAAAGTCATAAACTCAGGAGAGAAAACAATTTACATGAGACTTAGAAAATGGATCAACAGATTTTTTTTCTCGCTTGCCCCACCAATCCTTTATTGTCTTGTAGGATGAGAGGCCACCACCCCAAAAGAAATTGGAGCGTCTGAAGGAGCTGATTGAGCCCTGGTTCTTTTTCTCTCTGGTGTGGAGTGTCGGAGCCACAGGAGACGCAGCAAGCTGTAAGCACTTCAGTGCCTGGCTCAAGAACAAGATGGCAGAGGAAAAGGTCATATCAGCTTCTTCACTTTAGCATCCCCATACCAAAATAATTCTAATGTAATTTCTATTGACAGCTGGATTATTTCTTGACGTTGGTATATTTTGATTAACGTAAACGTATTTGTCCTTCAGGTTCAGTTATACTTTCCAGAGGAGGGACTGGTGTACGACTACAGACTGGATGATGCAGGGATTAGTAACTTTGAAGATGATAAAGAAGACGAGGAAAGAAAAGTAAACTGATACCAATATTTCATGCAATCAAGACCATCAGATGCGTTTTAGCTTTTCTCTCAATCATCGTTTTGCCTGTACTTTAGGTCCAGTGGGTCAGCTGGATGAAATACGCAAAGAGTGTTGTGATCACCCAAGAGACAAACTATGCTGACATCATCATTCCCACTGCTGACACAGTGAGAATGTCTTTCCTCATGGATATGCTTTTGACCAATAAGAAACCAGTGAGTACTTCGATTGTAGTTGAACTTCACACATCTGTCTACAAATGTCTGTAATTGTTATAAAATAACCTGTCAGCATAAACTGTGAACATTTTATGCTGAAGCACTTATTCAGAATCCAATAATAAACGCTTTACATTTAAATGCTTCCATTGCCTTGGAAAGGCACCAGTAGACATGATTTATATTTGTGTGTGTGTGTGTGTGTGTGTGTGTGTGTGTGTGTGTGTGTGTGTGTGTGTGTGTGTGTGTGTGTGTGTGTGTGTGTGTGTGTGATCCAGGTGCTCTGTATTGGGCCAACTGGTACAGGAAAGACCCTGACCATGTCAGACAAGCTGCTGAAGAACATGCCTGCTGAATACATCACACACTTCCTCATGTTCTCTGCCCTCACCTCAGCCAACCAGACTCAAGATTATATTGACAGTAAGCTAGACAAAAGGTATGCCTGCTCTACTGTACTTTGTCAATCCAACTACACATAATTTACAACACAACAATGTATTTTTGACCAATGATTCATGTGCCTTTGTGTCAGGCGGAAAGGTGTGTTTGGACCTCCATTAGGGAAGCACTTCATCTTTTTCATTGATGACCTAAACATGCCCATGTTGGAGACCTATGGCGCACAGCCTCCCATTGAACTGCTGAGGCAGTGGATGGACCATGGAGGCTGGTATGACAGGAAACAGATAGGTGGGAATACTGGAGTTTTTTTCCCCTTTTTCCCACCCTGAGCTTTTGATATTCAATGTTGACCCTTTATTGTCCTTTTGCACTAATAGTACATTGCTCTAGAGTGTGTCTTCATGCCTAAAATATTTATTGTTACTGTTTAAATACATAGATTTGAGTTTTGTTATTTCCGCTTTTAAGAAATATGAAAAGTCTCATTAGATTGAGCTTCTCTCTTGTTTTCCTTTCCTTTCTAAACAGGGACATTCAAGCACTTGGTGGACATCAATTTTGCCTGTGCCATGGGACCCCCAGGTGGAGGCCGGAGCCCCATCACCCAGCGCTTCACACGCCACTTCAACTTCTTGTCCTTCACTGAAATGGAAGATGCCAGCAAGAAACAGATTTTCTCCACCATTCTGGGCAGTTGGATGGGTGAGTCGGGTCTGCTAAACGTGCAGAGGGTAGAGAATACTTACATAAGCTTGTGAAAAAGAAAAACTAACAATAGTGTGTAAAATGTGTCATTTTATTCACAGCGCATTTACACATGTTGTTGACCAAATCAAAATCTTACAGTTAATAGATTTTCACATGAATTTAATGTTTTCAATTATTTCACCTCTCTCTACCCTGCTATCTTTCATCAGGACCTGTGCCAGTAATCCAGCCGCTGAATGAGCCTCTTGTAGACGCTACTATCAGAGTCTACTCCACCATTACCTCCCAGCTCCTCCCAACTCCAGCCAAGTCCCATTACAACTTTAACCTCCGAGACCTGTCCAAAGTCTTCCAGGGCATCCTGATGGCTGAGGCTGTAATGATAGAGGTAGTCAGATGCAAGACAATCAAATTAATGTGTCCTAATCAGATTACTATTATGAAATATATTGTTAGAATATTCTTTCAGGTTCAGTCACTTGATCCATTTAGTACTTACAAATTCAATTTGTACAGTACAGTGTATGCGTTATACATATTATTGATGCCCAAGAATAATACATTTTAACTAAAGTGAAATGTTAGAAGGATTGAAAGTACATCTCACTACAGCCAGTATAAAAGTAGTGTGACTTTGGCGATTTTAGGACAAATTGCAGCTGCTGCAGCTGTGGTATCACGAAAGCTGTCGGGTTTTCCGAGATCGCCTGGTGTGTGCTGAGGACAGGGACTGGTTCAACAGGATCCTAAAGGACTGCATTCAGGAGTTTGACTGCAGCTTTGAAGAGGCTGTAACCTGCCAACCTGTTTTGTATGGAGATTTCATGAATCCTGGAGATGATCACAAGGTCTACACACTCATAGAAGACAAGGAAAAGGTGAGTGGTGGAAACCAGTGCTGGAAGTATTTAAGGTATGTTTTTATTTTGATTAACAGCTGGTCAGTTGGTTTATGGGGAGTAACATTGTACTTAATTGTGAGGTTGCTTCGTTTCTCTGTGCCCCACACATCAATCTTTTATTTTCCATTCTACAGCATAAGGGAATGTATATTTTTCCAAAATGCTTGATTTTCTTTTACCTATTTATTATATAATTTAGTTGGTGAAAGTGATGGATGAGTACATGGAAGACTACAACCAGATCAGTACCACCAAGATGAAGCTGGTGCTCTTCATGGATGCCATTGAGCATGTGTGCCGCATTAGCCGCATCCTACGCCAGCCTCTGGGCAATGCCCTGCTGCTTGGAGTGGTTGGGAGCGGGCGTCAGTCACTCACCAAGCTGGCCTCATATATGTGAGATTCCTACACTGTAATTCCCATGCCAACGGGCTGAGTACAGCTCTCTTGAAACAGAAGGATTTTGATAATTTTGTGTTACTGCTGCACACCTTTTTCCAAAGAATACAGACATTTTTGGATTGGTGTCCCAATTTATGGGCAGCTTTTTACATTTACTTTTAGAAAACTATAAACATCATAGTGACACATGAGATAGATACAGCAATATGTAACAATCAACATTTAGTTACTTTTGTTTTATACCAAAGTTGCATTATTTATTGATTACTGAGTAAAGGTTCAGGCACAAATATTTTTATTTATTTTTAAAAGGGAAATTCTTTTAAGATCATTCAACCAAAAGTATACACAATTTACTGTTAATGTCCTAAAACATGCAGGAACATCTTGTGGCCCAGTCCTCATAGTGTGTTTGTCCACATTCAGGTCACACTGTGAGTGTTTCCAGATTGAGCTGTCAAAGAACTACAGTCAGACAGAGTGGAGAGAAGATATTAAAAGCATCATGCTGAAGGCCGGCCTTGAGAACCAGCAGATCACCTTCCTTTTTGTAGACACACAGGTAATAACTCTAATCACCTGCTACAGTATACTGCAAGTTTGTGGTAGTTTATTAACATCACTATCATACAGTCATAGTACATACTGTAATGGAATTTTGTGGTAGTAATGCTGTTGCACTGTTTTCAATCTATTTAGTCATTCAAATTAAATGAGAGCTTAAAGTAAAATGCAACATGTAGAGTATACAATGCAGCATTTTACTCATCATTACCTTTGTGTTAATCTCCCAGATTAAGAATGAGTCCTTCCTGGAGGATATCAACAATATTTTGAACTCTGGGGATGTTCCCAACCTGTATACAACAGACGAGCAGGAGCGCATCCTGACAGCCATGAAGCCAGTGGTGCAAGACCTGGGCCAACAGCCAACCAAAGCCAACCTCATGGCTGCCTACATCAGGAGGGTCTGCAGCAACATCCACACTGTACTCTGCATGAGGTTGTACAAAGTTTTGATCGCTTGGTCAAAAGCAAATGAAAAAAAGTGGATGAATTCATCTTTGTTCTTCTTATACCCATCCATGTTCTCTCCCTTTCTGCTACACTCCCTTTCACTTCTTCCTCTGCAGTCCTATCGGTGAGGTGTTTCGTGCACGACTGAGGCAGTTTCCCTCACTGGTGACGTGTTGCACCATAGACTGGTTCAGTGCCTGGCCAGAGGAGGCTCTGCATGCTGTGGCCACATCCTTTCTTGATGAGCTGCCTGAGCTAGAAGCCAGCCCCACAGCCATGAAGGGACTGGTGAGGATGCTCTCTGTGTGTGTGTGTGTGTGTGTGTGTGTGTGTGTGTGTGTGTGTGTGTGTGTGTGTGTGTGTGTGTGTGTGTGTGTGTGTCTCAGTGGGCTTTATTGATATGAAGGTTGTAGGATAGTACCATACATTGAAAAATATAATTTCAGAATTTCCATAATTTAAATAAAAATACATAGGAACAAACTTAACCTCACCACAATACAAAATGTGTCAACAAGCTTTTTCATTTAAAATTTCTGTCTCATTGGCTAATTGGTTGTCACACTGAGCCCTAGTCTGTGTGTCTTGTCTCTTACAATGAGAACAAAGACATAAGATAGCATATAGATAAGATGAGGGCATGTGGGTGAAAACAACTTGAAACTTGCTTGAGAAAGGCTATCAAACACAGTCAACATATACAAGTCCAATGTTATTGTCAAATTGTGTGGTAATGCAGTTCGATCAGGAGCGATCAACATGCAGCAGATTAACTGCCATTTAATAAGGATACAGGATCATTTTCTCTCAAATGCATTTTTATACCTTGGTTGAATAAATAGAAATTACTGGCCACCTTAAAAGAAAAGGAAATATGTAAAAAAAAAACTGGAATCAAAAATCTAAGATACTGAAACACCTTTTCATTAAACAAAGTCTCTCCCTAATTGATTTTCTTCTCCAGACATTGATGTGTGTAAAGATCCACCAGATGGTAGCTAGGAAGTGTGAACATTACCTGGCTGAGCTTTCTCGACACAACTATGTCACACCCAAAAGCTACCTGGAACTGCTCAAAATCTTCTCAGATCTCATCGGACGCAAGAAGCAAGAACTGAGCGGTGCGCGACAGCGCATGAAGACTGGCCTGGACAAGGCAAGACACTGAACTGGCAAAATAAACATGTCAGGAATTAAATTTGTAATTTGTGTACATATGCCGCTTAATTAGCAATCTTATCTGATTACCTGCTGTTCTGTGATTCTTCAGCTTCTTAGCACAGCGGAGGATGTGAGTAAGATGCAGGAGGAGCTGGAGACGATGAGGCCTCTTTTGGAGGGTGGCATCGCCACTTTGCAAGCCAAGTACCAGGGCAGTGTGGCTAAGAAAGATGAACTGGACAACAAGTATCAACTGTGTGAGGCCCGCCTCGTTCGAGCAGACAAGGTCAGAAGGAGGGAGAAGATGGGATAAGACTTGATCCCCGCGGGGATATGATGTTCTGTTCTTAAATGGCAAGGACAAAGAAAATGCAGTGTAATATTTTCTAATGACAATAAAAAAAATCCTAATTTTCAGTTTATCTCAACATATTTAACTTTGTTAATATTGATCATTTTATGATGATGACGCATTTGTTTTCTCCAGCTTATTAATGGACTGGCAGACGAGAATGTGCGTTGGAAGGAAACAATGCAACATCTGGATGACTTGGTCAATAATGTGGCAGGCGATGTACTCCTATCTGCAGGATACGTAGCATACCTGGGGCCCTTCACTGTAAGTGGGTTGTATTTCAGTTTGTGTATGAGTGTGTACATCTTTTGTTGTTGTTTTGTGTTTCTTTGTTGGCATTACGCATCTCTCTGTGGTTTTGTGTCTCTTTGTGATCATTTTGTGTCTCTTCGTAGTTATTTTGGTGTTTTTGTATTTTTCATTCCGTGCTTATTTTAACCTTTATTGTAGTTGTGTGGATGCTGTTTGTCTCTTTGTGATTTGAGTATTTTTTAAGGTTAGTCATAGTGTGCCACTGTTTTTCTGTCTGTTCCTAGGGAGAGTACAGGGCAGCCATATCAGAGGAGTGGCTGCATTGTTTCAAAGAGCTAAGTGTTCCACACACTGACGAACCCAACATGATCAACACCATAGGAGATCCAGTCAAGATCCGCTCCTGGCAGGTCAGAACCATCCTGTCATCAGCTGGCATTCAGGGCCTAAGCCTTTTAACATTTTGATTGTAATTAGTCAGACCATCAGACTGAATCAGTTTTAGATTCTAATCATAAGTCATCATACGTTATCATTTCTATGTGCGTAGATATCAGGTTTGCCCAAGGATAACCTATCAGTGGAGAATGGTGTGATTGCCCAGTACTCTCTGCGCTGGCCTTTATTCATTGATCCCCAGGGACAAGCCAACACATGGATCAAAAAGATGGTGAGAAATCTGTGTGCTGATCTGAACTGCAGAGGGTGCCAGTGAGACAAAACTGTATGAAAAGTAGCTTTATCAAGATCTGAATTTATTCCTTCACAGGTGCAGGTGCTCAATACGTTGTTAAACTAGGTTCAGTACATACAGGTGTACCTGCTTTGGCTCTGTGGCAACCAGTGGGTGTACTGTATTTAATCCACTGTTCATTCATACTTGTTTCCTGTTGTCACTTAGGAGCAGAACAATGGATTGGAGGTTATGAAGCTAAGTGACTGGGACTTCCTGCGTAGTCTGGAGAACGCCATTAGATTTGGTAAACCCTGCCTCTTGGAGAATATAGGAGAGGAGTTAGATCCTGCTCTAGAACCTGTCTTGTTGCAACAGGTGAATACACACACACACACACACACACACACACACACACACACACACACACATACACACACACACACACACACAAACATTGATTACAAATGAAAATCCCTTGTAATGTATGGCAGTGTTATATGCAAATATCTACCACATACTGGTCTGCTTAAGTCACATTTTTCTGCCCTCAGACATTTAAGCAGCAAGGTAGCACAATGCTGAAGCTCGGGGATTCAGTCATCTTTTACCATGAAGACTTCAAGATGTACATCACCACTAAGCTGCCTAACCCACACTACTCTCCAGAGGTCTCCACCAAAGTCACCCTCATTAACTTCACCCTGTCACCCAGGTAACATGCCTTTAACAGATAAAAGCAAAATTATTTTTCATTCATTTTAAAAAAACTTTCAGTTATGATCACACTTTACTCAGCTCCTTCAACATGTAGATCTGACAGAACGGTTGTTGTCTTAATTGGCCCAGCATCCAAAATACACAGGCTGTGTATTTATTGAATATAATTAATATAATTTAAAAACAATGGTAATGCAAGATTGTCTATTTGTCTTTCAGTCTCATCTGTTTGTTAATTGTTATTATTCTGCAATCTACAAGTCAAAATCAAATTGTTAGCTAAGGATTTTAGGGTTTACATTACATTACATTACAGTCATTTAGCAGACACTTTTATCCAAAGCGACTTACAATTCAGTATCTATCTACACACCGTAGATGCAGCTACGGGAGCAACTGGGGTTAAGTGTCTTGCTCAAGGACACATTGACATGAGACTAGTAGAGCAGGAGCCGGGGATCGAACCACCGACCCTCTGATTGAAAGGCGGCCCTGCTCTCCACTTAGCCATGGTCACCCCTTTATTAAAAAACTGTTTGCAACCATGTGATAGAAAATCAATATTTTTTTCAGAATCAAATCTAGGGTATGAACTTCTAACAGTTATGTATTGGTCTTATGATCTGTGTTTGTGTAAATGTGTGTTTCCAGTGGTCTCGAGGACCAGTTGCTGGTCCAGGTGGTGGCTGAGGAGCGTCCAGACCTGGAGGAGGCTAAGAACCAGCTGATCATCAGCAACGCGAAGATGAAGCAGGAGCTAAAAGAAATTGAAGATGAAATTCTGTTCCGACTCAGCTCCACAGAAGGAAACCCTGTGGACAATGAGGAGCTCATCCAAGTGTTGGGGGCTTCCAAGATCAAAGCTGGAGAGATCAAGGTAAAATAGTGGGAGAGCTATTACCTCTAATATCGTATATGACCTACCTTGGAAGGGTTTTTCTACCTTCAGACCTTATATATGATACAAAGGCGATTTGTCATCAAACTGACAAGCTACTATTGTTGGTTTTACTGGTAGGCCAAAGTGATGGTGGCGGAGAAGACAGAGCAAGACATTGACACCATCCGTCTGGAGTATGTGCCGGTGGCTGTGCGTGCTCAGATCCTCTTCTCCTGTGTGTCGAACCTGTCCAGTGTTGACCCCATGTACCAGTACTCACTGGACTGGTTCCTTGGCATCTTCATGGCTGGCATTGCCAATTCTAAGAGAGCAGGTAGAAAGAAATTCCATAGCATTGAAACCAGATGAAGGGATGTTTCTCTGCTTCCACTGATTTTCTTTTCTTGATATGTTTCTCACAGACACTGTGGAGAAGAGAATCGCCAACATCAATGAATGTTTCACCTTCAGCCTGTACAGCAATGTATGCCGCAGCTTGTTTGAGAAGCACAAACTCATGTTTGCCTTTCTCCTCTGCGCTCGCATCATGATGAATGAGAACAAAATTGATATGGTGAGAAACAGGGGAGTTTGCACAGACTCCTTCCCCATTTTAATTTCCTGTAGGAACTCATACAAATACATAAAATTGAGTTAATCCAGGTACATTTAATGAATCTGTGTTGTGTTTCTGTGGCAGACTGACTGGCGCTACCTGCTTTCTGGAGGGATGCCTGTCCAAGAGCTGACCAACCCGTCAGTGAGTTGGCTGTCGGAGCGCACCTGGCAGGACATCCTGGGCCTCAGCGCTCTGGAAAACTTCAACAACCTGGCAGAGAGCTTCAGCGAACATCTGCAGGGTTTCAAGAGAATTTTTGACAGCAAACAGCCACACAGGCACGCATAGATAAATACTACGCTGACAAACGCACACTTGTTTCCTTAATTTGAACTGTGCAGAAGCTGTCAATATCTAACAAGGTGTGCATGTGGGTTTGTTTACCTCTAGGGAGCCTTTCCCTGGAGAATGGGACACAAAACTGGACTCATTCCAGAAGCTGTTGGTCCTGCGCTGTCTGAGGGCTGACTGTCTTGTTCAAGGCCTGCAGGACTTTGTCTCTGCTCAGCTGGGACAACGCTTCATTGAGCCTCAGGTAGCATCACTCTCCGACCTCTTGCCTTAATGTTGATATTAAAACCAATATGTCTTATCTCTCTGACAGTGGCTTAGATGTGTGGTAATATTAACATGGCAATGATGGTTCCATTTGTTTTGGCTGGGTCTGCATCAGTGCAAACATTGGTTAATGTTTGGAGTACGGTATTAACTCTGCAAACTTCACCTGGAAATCATTTCCGGTTGTTTGCTCTTCAGTATGCCACAGCGTTGTTTATGGCTTGTTGTTCCTTCTCTCTCCATCTTTCCACAGACGTCAGACCTGTCCGTGGTATTCAAGGCGTCGTCCCCCTCCACTCCCCTCATCTTTGTCCTGTCCCCTGGGACTGACCCTGCTGCTGACCTCTACAAGTTTGCTGATGTCATGCAGTTCTCCAAGAAAATGAGTGCCATATCTCTGGGCCAGGGCCAGGTCAGGGTCACGGGGGGTGCCTGGGAATTATCTCTCACTCTCTCTTTCGTACAGTCTCTCTGACCCTGGGGAGAGGCACTGTACAACACTTTCTCACAGAACCAGGCCATTCTCATTTGTCTTGTTAAGAATGGCCACCTATGTGCTAATTGTTTCTCTATTTATGGCCATAGGCCGGGACAATGTACAAGACTACTTTGACAGATGTTAGATTACAGGACACCATAAGTAAGCTCAAAGAATAACCATAAAAATCTCATGTGTAGGTTTTAGGATAAATGCAGACTCATCATCCACAAACCTGAAATCTAGTAGCTGGCCAAACATTTCTCCCAGCAACACACTACCCCTGTGGCTGTTCAATAGGTGTTAGTGTGTGTTTATCATATTACTTTCAATTATGT
The DNA here is from genome assembly GCF_023349555.1 of Cebidichthys violaceus. NCBI lineage: Eukaryota > Metazoa > Chordata > Actinopteri > Perciformes > Stichaeidae > Cebidichthys > Cebidichthys violaceus. Next base: position 1,340,200 of record NW_027176428.1, on the reverse strand, counting down.
GAGTTAGAATCCTGGCTCATACTGGGCTGTTACATCACCCTGTCCTCAGTTTCTGTCTAGAGCTCTTGAGCCTTTCTGAAAGACTCCTAGAATGTCAAACTGGCTGAAGAGAGATCATTTTATGACTGTTACTCGCTCTTTAAATACGGAACAACTTTCTAGGTAACGTGGATGTTTTCTCTTAAATTTAAGCCTTGTGTTAAGCTTACTGTTGTTGTTGTTGTCTTCACATCTGCCTTTTCTCCTGCTGTTGTTATGTGATTTAGGGCCCCCGGGCTGAGATCCTGATGCACTCTGCCTTGGAGAGAGGTCAATGGGTCTTTTTCCAGAACTGTCACCTGGCGCCCAGCTGGATGCCCTCCCTGGAGAGACTCATTGAAAACATCAACCCAGAAAAGGTCAGATCATATGCACACACATACTTCACACTATTAAGTAGTATTGTATGTTCGACAAGCTTTCATTTACTTTGCCAGTGTTAATACTTCCTTTACTGCCCACGGGCACCACATGTCCCACAACACCCCAAACAGGTACACAAGGACTTCCGTCTGTGGCTCACAAGTCTTCCCAGCAACAAGTTCCCGGTGTCCATTCTCCAAAATGGGTCAAAGATGACTATTGAGCCTCCCAGGGGAATCAAGGCCAATCTTCAGAAAACTTACCTAAGGCTCACCAATGATTTTATCTCCTCTTCCACCAAGGTCTGGCTTGTCTTCTGTCACCATCTGAGTCTGCTCCAGCTTATTGTATTCATCACTTTATACCTTTGATTAGAAAACCTGCCTTGTAGATCAGTTTCTCTAACTTCTTCCTCTCCTCTGCTCTCCTCTCCAGACCGCACACCTCAAGTCTCTGCTCCTGTCTCTGTGTCTCTTCCATGGAATTGCTCTGGAACGAAGGAAGTTTGGCCCACTGGGCTTTAACATTCCCTATGAGTTCACAGACGGAGACCTGAGCATCTGCATCAGCCAACTCAAAATGTTCCTGGACGAGTACCAGGACGTCCCATACAAGGTGGGAGGAGAGATGTCCATTGCTCACCATTAATTGCTATTGTGACATGTGCCTTGTCCTGTAGTAAGACCCCCACATTGTCTCAGAGAATGAGTGTGTGTTTGAGCCTTTTCGTCCTCTACCTGTCCAGGTGCTAAAATATACTGCAGGGGAGATTAATTATGGCGGCCGCGTCACAGATGACTGGGACAGACGATGTCTGCTCAGTGTGCTGAAAGATTTTTACTGTCCTGCTGTGCTTAATGATGATCACGTCTACTCTTCATCTGGAGTCTACCGGCAGATAGACACCAATCTGGATATCAATGTGAGATAAACGCAGGAGCATTCAAAAGATTGTGATAAGATTAACAAAGTTCAGAGCATTAGACTTGACCTTTGTCTGCATCAGTAGGTATACTCCAAAACTGCATATATTTTTAAAGGTTGGGGAATCACATTGCCTCTCTCTATTCTAATACCTATCGTTGAGTCTTCAGGTGATGAATTGCCAGACAACCATCTATGAAACATGATGATATGTTTGTAATTAAACACCAAAACACTAAAAGAGGGAGATAATTCTTTTGAAAGCAGAAAACAGTCAAACTATATTGAATCATTCATTAAAGGGTCGATTAAGCAAGACTGGGTGAAACTACCCTTTAAGACACCCATTACTTATCTAATGAGAAGACTAACTTTAGCTTATTGAAATGGACCACAGGTTGTGTATAAGATGTAGTTTTAACATCAAAATGAGAGAAAATGATAAACTATAGTAAATCAAAGCACATCAACTTCTGAACTGCTGACTCATAACTCATTGATAACAGTTGGTGTCCACGAGTGACCTGATGTCATGGTAATTCTGACTCTAGGGTTACTTGGCATACATTCGTGGTTTGCCCATCAATGATACACCTGGGATCTTTGGTCTCCATGACAACGGCAACATCAGCTCTGCCCAGAAGGAGACTTTCGCTCTGCTGGGAGCCGTTGTCCGTCTCCAACCCCAAGCTGCATCTGCTGGGGGCAAAACACTGGAGGAGGTACAAATATCTATTGATTTGATTTAGTCTACTCTAGATTTCTTAGTACTACTTTTATAATGTCATAGTATGCAGGGACAGAAAACATCATTTCATCATCTCCTCCGAAAATACTTAACTGAGCATTGTTTTGACATGAGTGTGTTTCTAAATGCCTGGACTACGGCTGAGACATGATGTGTTTCATTGGTGATGTGCCCGTTCCCGTACCGTAGACAGTGGAGGAGATAGTGGCCGGCATCGTTGAAAAGATTCCTCAGCCTTTCAGTGTTCAGGAGGTGATGGAAAAGTACCCGGTCCTCTATGAAGAGTCCATGAACACAGTGCTCATCCAGGAGGTCATCAGGTAACATTAGGCTGTGCTAAAAGATAACTTCACAAACCACACCTCAGGCCTCCTTGATATAAACATGATTATACGGTTTGGTAAAATCTTTGAGATCAGAGAAAGAAACTACCATGTGTGCTGCACTGAAAGCCTCTTCGACAACATTTGCAGCTCAGTGTCCATAATAGTTGTGTGATTTTTTTCCCAATATCAAATTGTTTCACTTTTGAGGTAAAAAACAGTAATTAAATGCGTAACCAACAGTAGTGTAATATCTCTATTTAAGTCAAGTAGCTGAAATTGTACCCTTCAAAAGTCACAGCTTGTAATCATAATTATATGTCTAGGTAATCATACTGTAACAATAACTGCTTTTTCATCCGGTTATGTGTGAGTAGCTGTAGCTTGTGATGTCAGCAACTCTCAAGCTGGAAGCTGGAATTGTGATTGCTGATGTATTGATCAACGGTCCTTTCAGCTTCTCGCAAATATATTATCTTTCTTTTTACACTATAGAGTAGTAAAAACGTTTAAGTGTTGTTAAACTACCTGATGTTATATTGTTGTTTTGTTTGTACACTAAACTTGATCAAAATACGTTTGTCCTTGGACTATTCAATTCATTAATTTTACTTTTATGAACTCCATCTGGGAATTTTTGGTCATAGTTACTTATTAGTAATTTACAAATTATGACTTATTTAGATTTGTAGCAGGTATGTTAGCAGTAATCATATTTAAATTGTATCAGGCTGCAAGAACAGAATGGGAAATTATTTTACTGCTTTTGGGCCCTCAGTGTGATTTCTTGAAACATGTATCTTACATTTTTACTTCCCTTTATGACATATAATTGTTATGTATTTGTCTTTGCCCATCTTGATCAAATGAACAAACACAAGTGATGCACATGCTCTTGTAATTGGCAAATAGTAGGAAACATGAATGACTGAGTAGTACTGAATCAGGTATTGCCAGTTTAAATTATTAGTACTTCAGTAATTGGTCTTTGTTTCTTTTTATCTTTCAGATATAATACGCTGCTGGCAGTCATCTCTCAGAGTCTCAGTGATATTGTGAAGGCTCTGAAGGGTTTAGTGGTGATGTCATCAGAACTGGAGCTTATGGCCAACAACCTGTTCAACAATGTGGTGCCCGATATGTGGAAAGCCAAGGCAAGACACCCACAACAGTTATTCTCCTTCTGGTTCTCTTGTGGGTACCGGTGCCCATTGCTTGTTAGTTACAATCACTGTTAAACATTATGCAGCATAACATGTTGAAGACAACCCACACGACAAAATGCTGCGTTTATGTGAATGAATTCTCTTCATTTCAAAATCCTTATTTGTAAACAATTACCGTCTCATATTTTTATGCATTTAGCAATTCTGTGGGCAGGATGACTCACCCTGGATAATTTCAAAGAAAAAACGTGACTCACACACACTAAGTCAACATACACAGACGCATACATAAAGGATTTTTAGGGTAACGCAAACTGAAAATGCCACTTACAGAATACAGCAGTGGGCCTTGAACTGAATATAACTGTGACATCCATCTGTGTGCTTTAGTGGATGCATTTGGGGATGAGACTGAGACGAGACAGTTGACATTTGGGAGTGATCTCTAAACTTTCGGAGACATTTCTGTCCTGCTCTAATAGTTCCAGCCTGTTTTCTAAGAATACATAGCTCTTTGACTGGGAATGCGTCTCTCTCTCCCTGCAGGCATACCCGTCTCTAAAGCCCCTGGCCTCCTGGGTGTCAGACCTGCTTCAGAGGATCAATTTCCTGCAGAGATGGATCAATAATGCCATTCCACCTGTTTTCTGGATTAGCGGCTTCTTTTCCCCCCAGGCTTTTCTCACAGGAACCCTGCAGAATTACGCACGTCGCTCCGGCACCTCCATCGACACAATTGGATTTGACTTTGAGGTCGGACATTAAGCCGACTGTTTTAGCCCCACTGGCTAAAAACATAAAGATTTCGGGTGTAGCATGACATATTTACCCGTCTAAATTGACTTTGTATGAATATCGACACATAGGGTCAATCTTTATTAGCATTGCTTTGAAGATTTGCTATTAATGGTTTATACAGGCTGTCACCCAGTCTCTTCCTCATTTCTTTTGTAATCCCTTCTACCTCAGGTAATAGTGAAGTCAGCGTCAGAGATAACAGAGAAACCAAACGCAGGGTGCTACATCCAAGGTCTATTCCTGGAAGGGGCTCGCTGGGATTACGAAGCAGGTCAACTCAGCGAGTCCAGGCCCATGGAGCTCTACACTGAAATGCCTGTCATCTGGCTGATCCCCAAACCCAATCGCAAACCTCCAACCTCTGGGGTCTATGTCTGCCCCATCTACAAGACCCTCACACGTGCTGGTTAGTACACAGTATCTGAGTATTTGCTAGATTAGATAGCGCTGGAATTCATTTTTTTAGTCAAGAAAAATGTATTCACTGAAACTTTTGCTGAGGTGCATTAACCCTGTTTTTCAGTGCGACTAGGTGTTGCTTTGCTTGCTCTACTGTTTGTGTGTATCCCCTTTTGGTGGTTTTATTACTCACCCAAAATAGACTCCAGTTAGTGTCTTGTTTCACGAAGCGTCTGAAAGTGCAGCACTGTATTTTCCACCCACAGCACAGTAGCCAACACCTCGTGTGCTGGCATGGTAGACTGCTCAGAAACACTGAACTCAGTGCCGTGATAGAACAAAAATACAAACAATTCAAATGCTTTTATGTCACTGAACTGCTTTGTGTGCTTTCGTAGGGACTTTATCTTCAACCGGTCATTCCACCAACTATGTGATGGCGGTGGAACTGCCTACAGATCTCAGCCAGAGACACTGGATCAAACGGGGAGTAGCCCTCATCTGCGCACTGGACTACTAAATTCTGACACACAAAAAAAAGCACCTGTTGTATCCACACTGTGCAATAAACTGTTTTTCATAATGCCTTATGAGTGTAATATTGTTAGATTATTTACTTTGATTGAGGTTAGAGGGATCCTGTTCCAGGGGTTTGCTTTAAATCTACTCTCCTCCCAGCTTCACTTGTTCTCCACAGTGCTCACTGGACACTGAACTGAATATACGTCCTGCTCCTTTAAGGCTTCCACATAGATGGGAAATATGACTTAACTGTAGGAGGGTGGTGCTTACACAAACGGTGACAGTGACTGGCCATGTGACCACTACCAAAGGACTCCAGATCACCGGGAAGCTGAGATCAGCAGAATCAACAGAATATCCTCACACTGCTGTCTGACTTCTCTAACTGGAATTTAATTTTTGTGACATTCAGATAATCTAAAAAATATTCGAATTTCTCTGACCGGTTGAAAGAACAGTTATTTTTGAAAATTGGCGGGTATTAAAGTTCAGTGAGAAAAATAGCTATTGGGCAGTTTAAGCAAATGTAATTTGTTTTATAAACTATTCGTTTTAGATACAGAGGAATTAGTGTGTGGAGTCCATACAGTGCCCAGTCCATACAGTGGCTGCGGTGCCCAGGATAACCAGACGCGCCAGCGGTGCTCAAGGATTCCTCTCACCTTTACGCAATTACCGGAGGGCAGCGGGCGTCATCGCGTTACTTTGGTGAATTACTCGCGCTTTTTCTACTCCGGATCACCGCCGGTGTCAACATGCTGCAAAATGGAAACGGAAATGAGAAGCCGCTGAAAGCGCCAATGGCTGAGGCAGAGCCGGACTCCCCGGCCGACGAGCCCAAACTGCAGCAGCCCGCTCCCCCCACAACTGACAGAGAGGACCCGGGCGGCGAGTCCACACACTTCGCCTTGCCCGATTATCCCAAAGTGGAGATAAAGCGCAACGCGGTGACGGACGAGTATAAGATCTCCAGTCAGGTTCTGGGCTTAGGGATCAACGGAAAAGTTCTTCAGTGCTTCAACAAGAAGACTGGAGAGAGGTGCGCACTGAAGGTACTGAAGTCACTTGACACACATGTTTGTGTTATCAACAGGGAAGTAGACAATAGGTCCCTTCAGCTCTGTTTACACTCCCCATAAGTAAACTTCAATTAGCCCAGTCAGCACAAAGTTAGATTTAGTGTAGTGTAGGTCACTCACAGCTTTATGGAAGACTTTTAAGCATTGTGTGTGCCAAATGATCCCGCTTGAGAAATAGTTTGACATTGTTTTAAGTTGTTTTAGTCACTGTCCAGTGTCCAAAGCTGTCACTCATTTTGGAATAGTGCAGCATGTAATAGAGCAGAGGGATATTCTGAGCGTTTAGCTTTTAAATAGAAACATTTGTAAAAGATATAAAAGGGTGTTAATACCTGTCTGGAAATGTAATTATTTGTTTGTTCTGTTATTAGTGCCACCTTGATATGGAAACATTGTTTGGTCTGTGGTCTGTATGTATTTAGGATCTTAGTGTGGAAATGGGTTTTACTAGTGAGTCTGTAGCCCAGATTCAAAAACATTGGCTCTAGGACTAACACTGAAGCTTGTAGTAGTGACAAACAAAACCCATCTTTCTGTCCCTTTGTTCAGAGACCTACACTCATGTCAAGACTATGACTGGTGTACAAGCATGTCTGGGGATCTGCTTTTCATATTGGGTTTGAAATGTACGGCGCATGTCGCCCACTGAGCTCACATGCTCTGCATGCATGTGGACAGGCTGAGCGTGAACCTCAGCCGATCACTGTATATCAGATGCAAGTTAAAGGCCGCATGGTCACCCAGCCATGTGCCATGATATGTTACGCTGCTTCATGGGGGCACGTGGATTTTGACAGTGACACCTTGTTCTGGGGGCAATGGAAACTTGAGCACGCCCCCCTTTAGAGGCCCACAAGCTCGGGTCGTCAGGCTGTCACCACTTTGGCACAGACTCTGAGAGATTTACTGGCTTACAGTAATCCATCTGGATCTGAGCTGTCAAAGCAGTGTGGAGCTGTAGAACCAGACTCTGGGATGGACAGAGAAACAGAGGATGACAAAGAGAGTGAACTGCAGTAGACAATAGGGACTCAACAACAAGAGATGAATGAGCAAGAGGGACAGGATGCCTCGTAGTGTCATATCAGAGAGGGAGAAGAACACGGTTTAGAAATGACAGCGGAGAGAAAGATGAATATATATATTTATAAAGTCATAGTAGAAACTTCTTGTTGGCTTTAAAGCAAAGGTGTGTTAATCTGTGAAAATGTTTTTCTGTGTAGTCATCCATAAAAGCTTCGCCTGGTGCTCGACAGACCTCAGATTCCACCAGAGAAAGCTATAGCCGGGTGAGGGTGACCCCAGCTTTGAGGAAGCCCCACAAACCCACCACTCTCAGCCTCTGAAACAACTTTGATCCCTGAAAACGCTGTTAAAAGGCTTTGAGAGATGACAAATGAAACACTCATGAAATCACAATACGCCTTCTCTATAATAGCTCTTACTGGCGTCTGTGTGTGTTGGTTTGCTCGTGGATTGTACTGGACTAAGTGACTAAGTGTACCTGATGGAGTGTTTATTTTACTTTATTGCCATTCAAGCTAAGTCACCACTTCCCTGTATTTTTTTTTAATCTCAAGGCAAAAAGGGAGAGTTGAGGAGAGTTGACCAGCTCATTGGCTTTTTAATTAAGTGTTGCTCTCAGTGCTAAACGTAGTGGATGGGTGGTAACGATGTAATCCACTTTGCAGCAGAGCTGGAGGGGAGCCATCCTGTTAATGTCATTCAGTTAAAGTCATCAGGATTCTTTTAACTTGGATTTGTCTGACTCCCTGGAGGAGGGAGGGCCTGGGAGAGCCCTGTGGTGCGCGGCGGTCCTCTTGAGCACCCCCATTAACTGTTAATACCTTTCGGGGCACGTATTTGGCCGCTGATTGTTCCATCTTAGCGCCTGAAGTGCCTTCCAGCTTAGCACGTGGAAAGCTGTACAAGCCACAGGTTCGTGCTCTGGCAATCCAATTCACAGTTCATGTGTTTGTATGTGTTCACCACTGTGGTCAGGCCTTTGGCATGATTGTGACACATCTGGGTTTCCTCTGGGACCCACAGACACCAAACTGTCATAGAAACTGTCTCATTAGTTTGGTAAGCTCTTCATGGAAGTGATCTGCTGTATCAAAACTACAATCAGATCTTACGCAGGCTCACTCCAGGCCACCGGTTAAACAAGTTAATCAGTCTCTGAGGTTTGGGCTCCATTGACTCTTTAGCTGCTCGTTGTGTGCAATTAAAGCCCATTACCCGCTTTGACGGTAGCATGGAGGAAACATGCTGCAGAACTGAAGATCCATGAGGTTGTCGTGAATGAATGAATGCAACGAGAGATCCTTCCTGGTTGAGGACCTTTGTGTTGGTTTCGATCATTTGATCACTGTTCATATGTTCAGTTTAACACAGAGGAACTTAAGATGCAACATAAGATTGCAATACAGTACAAATATACAAATCTAAAATAACAATAAAGTGCAAATCTAAAATACATACACTGTATATGCAATGCCAAAAAGAAAAACAGGTTTTCAGTGTGTATGATAAACATAAACAGGCCAACAGTAAGGATCTTGCTGGGTTGCAAATAGATAGATAAACATAAGTGTACTTATGTTGATGTTTCTTTTGCCTAGTGGGGACATTCAATGAGGATTTTCACAAGGTTTTATGTAAAGTACAATGCAGTTTAACTCTGATGTCAAGCACAACTCTTACTTGAGGTGAAAGTTTACTGTGTGTTAAGTGTGTTGAGTGAGATTTTGATAATTGAGGTTTTTTTTTTCAGACTTTAAATAGTATTATAACACTGCAAAGAATTCCACAGGAATTATTATTATTGTTATAAAGAAATGTTTTGGTTGGTCTGTCCTCCACTTTAGTCCAGACGGAAATATCTCAACAACGTTTGGACGTTTTACCACGAGGTTTAACACACAACCAGAAGATGAATCTACTGATTTTGAACCCCTGACTTTTCCTCTCTCGCCATCATGAGGTTGACGTTCATGTTCATTTCTTCTTCCAACACCCTGCTTTATGATTAAATACCTGTAATTGTAATGCCGTTCTCTTGAACATCATTTGCATTTTGCAGTTTAGTGCTAATTAGCAAGAGTTAGCATGCTAACATGTTAAACCTGCGTTGAGCTTGTTCTTTTTTGCACAAAGCCGGTATAGACAATCATTTGATCGTATGTTAACACTCATTGATGAACTGTATACCACTCTGCTGTAGACTTTATGAGCAGCGATTTATTGGTAGAAGTTGTAAATATAAATCACCTTTTCATCAAGACAGACAGATCAGGACTCTCTAAGCCACTAATATGTAATAGAGTGCAAACATGCTGGAGCCATATAAGTGTGTGTGTGTGTGTGTGTGTGTGTGTGTGTGTGTGTGTGTGTGTGTGTGTGTGTGTGTGTGTGTGTGTGTGTGTGTGTGTGTGTGTGGCTTCAGTTGAGAGGTAATGTGCTGTTAAACTCAGTGGGCATTACCAGGTCAAGGTGTGTGTGTGTCTCAGAGATCTGATTGGTTTAGAGGAGTGTGAGGATGTGGTTGATTGGTTTATAGCAGGATCAGGGACAAGCGTGTGTTTAGTCATCATGATATGGCCTCACATGACAAAAGAGTCCATCAGAAGATTAACTGTCTGTCTCATTCTCGTAATCGTCTCTTTGTCCCATCCCCCCCCCCCCCCCCCCTCCCCACACACACACACACACACACACACACAATGTTTTATTTATGTATTTAATCCAATACAGTCCTCTTTTATTGTAGCCAACTCTGGTTCAATGCAGGAAATTAAGGAAAGCAGCTCACATGCTATCTGCTCTGATTAAAGTCATAAAGCTTCAAATGATACCGCACAAACCTGCTCACTTCTTTGCTTTACAAAATAGGACACACGTAGCGGTAGATCAGACAAATAAGTCACCGGAAATCCTCAACTTCTACTTTCAACACACTGCTGCTCCGAAACACTCGGCCCTCACTTCCTCTTTGACGTTAGCGTTCTAACATTTGGGAAGGGGAAATTGTTCTATCTCCACCCATAGAATTGAAATTATAAATATTCTTTTCACATTTTTAGAAGTTTAAAGTCACCTGTTAGAGGAGTGTATATATGTGTGTGTGTGTGTGTGTGTGTGTGTGTGTGTGTGTGTGTGTGTGTGTGTGTGTGTGTGTGTGTGTGTGTGTGTGTGTGTGTGTGTGTGTGTGTTTTACGTCAATGAGTCAGCCTCTCTGTGTGTCATGTACTCCAGGCTCAGGCCTTGTGAACAGCAGGCGATCACTCCATTCCTGTCACATCCAAAAATACACCCTGACTGAAGATGTGTGCTATGTCAAGGTCCACCTGCTGGTGTGTGTGTGTGTGTGTGTGTGTGTGTGTGTGTGTGTGTGTGTGTGTGTGTGTGTGTGTGTGTGTGTGTGTGTGTGTGTGTGTGTGTGTGTGTGTGTGTGTGTGTGTGTGTGTGTGTGTGTGTGTGTGTGTGTGCGCGCGCGCGCGCGCGCTTATGTCAAAAGCACATCCTGGCAGGCGGCCTTAAGGATTGTGTTTGCCCTACACGCAGTGGGTCAGTGGAGACAGTCAGTTGCATTAATGTTGTTCATTATTATAAGCTTTTATTTTTCTCTTACTGGGTCTACACTATTGAGGCTCACTTTTCACCAACTAAAACAAAACAAGTAATTATTATTGAACCACATAAGACTACATTGATGGTATAGGTCACAAAAAAGTATTTTAGATGCTGTTTTAGGTCTCAGTGAACATTAATAATGATTCTTTCTGATATGAACATTAGCGCTGCAATTATCAATCAATTTCATCATTGATTAAACCACCTGTTATTTTCTTGATTGATCCATTGATTGTTTATACAATAAAATATTCATCACAGTTTCCTAAAGTCTAAAGTGACACCTTCAAACTGCTTGTTTAGTCCAACCAACAGTCCCAAAGCCAAAGATATTGAATTTGCAGTCATAAAACAGAGAGAAGCATCAAATCCTCACACTTGAGAAGCTGGAACAAGGAGAGAAAATGAAATGACTCAACAATTAATTGATCAATCAAAGCTGTTGCAGATTGATTTTCTGTTGGTCTAAGAATCAAAGTCAAATAACATGAGACCAAAAGCTTCATATATGTCAAGCAAAAAATACATTTTATGAGTTGTTTAATAGAGTTTGCTCTGAAACCTGAATTTTGACGATTACATGATTACATAAACGTGATGGGATTCCACTGAAAGTCGATCAACGCACAATATTGAACCAGCGTAGAATCTAGAATATATTAAGTTAATCAGTCCTGACATACTCTTACAATTTCATTTCTACGAATCTCTAATTAAATACATATTCATCATATCACATCTCTGTGTCTCCCAGATTCTCTACGACAGCCCAAAAGCCAGACGAGAGGTGGAGCTCCACTGGCGAGTATCAGGAGGACCGTATATTGTTCGCATCATCAGCCTGTATGAAAACATGCATCAGGGAAAGAAGTGCCTGCTCATCATCATGGAGTGGTAGGACTCACATTTCACCACTCTACCCATCAGCTTACACACTCTCACACACACGCCTCCATATTTAGTGCAAGTTATTGAAAAAAGCGTAATGATTAAATTCTCCTGTGTCATAAAAACATTGATTAGACAAATGATTTAAATTGGACAGTGATGAGTTATTGGGCTATTTTATTATCAGGCTCAAACTGGGAACAGAGTTTATGACTACAGTGTCTCTTAAATCACAGCTCTGCTCTCTCTTGAGCTGCCCTGCGGAGCACAGATCTTAAAAAAGGAGGATGATGGGGATTTATTCAACAAACCTTTTTCAAACAAACGTTTCCCAGAAAATGGGAAGTTACAATGACTCTGCACAGATTCCACAGGTTTCCGCTGGAATATTTGCATTTGCTTTGTGATGAATAAAGAACACAAGCTCCGTAGCGACTACAGACATGTGACCCGGCATATTTCTCTCAACAAGAGGCCGCTGGTACAAATCAATCAACACACTGTGTGTGATCGCAGAATCACATCTTTATATACGCATAACACTGAAACTGTTGCTTCAGTTTTCACAGCAGGTTTGTTTCGTCTCGAGAAAATAATCAGCGTATTACAGCACTCAACTAAAGCCACTCTCTGGAAAGTTCTGTCGGAAAGTACATTTTTTCAATATATATAATATGCTTGTATGTTTTCACGCAAATTAGAGCCTTAAGCAGAAGCTTTGTGCCACTGGGAGCATGTTAAAGGTCCGTCATAAGGCCTGAAGACGATGGTGAGATAGAGGGACAGAATTCCATCCGGGCTTCTCATGTCTACAAACAAACTGTCCATAACGTGTGTGTGTGTGTGTGTGTGTGTGTGTGTGTGTGTGTGTGTGTGTGTGTGTGTGTGTGTGTGTGTGTGTGTGTGTGTGTGTGTGTGTGTGTGTGTGTGTGTGTGTGTGTGTGTGTGTGTGTGTGAGAGAGAGAGAGAGAGAGAGAGAGAGAGAGAGAGAGAGAGAGAGAGAGAGAGAGAGAGAGAGAGAGAGAGAGAGAGAGAGAGAGAGAGAGAGCTTTGACGTGTCTACATGTAGCTGAACTTTGTTCCTTTTATTGCCGCTCACTTGTGAATGGAAAAAAAACCCAGAATAATTCAGTGGAAAAGAAAGAAACCACAGAGGCTGACAGCAGAGAAGTGACACCGTCCTCTGTAGCTTCTGGGGGATTTTAGATAGTGATTAACTGGTCCTCATCATCACATTTAGTGACAGAGCAACTGTTTGTGTTGTACTTTATGTGTGTGTTTCTGTGTGCTCTCAGTGTGTGTGTGTGTTTCTGTTTCTGTGTGCTCTCTCAGTGTTCACTCACTGCTTCCTGTGTGAGCGAGGGTCAGAGGAGGAAGGTGGTACAGTCAATTCAGCGCACAGACATTTGTCTTTCATCTATCTGTTCATCTGTGTGTTAGGGACCACAAGAAGTCCGCTCTTACTTAATGCTTAGTAACTTACCTCCTCGTCATACTAGTGCACAAACATTTTTCTGAGGACCGGAACGGAGAGTCTCAGGCATCAGTGAGAGCCGTTTGATGAGTGGTTGTGATTCTGAAACTGTCTGAACTTTAAAAGAATTAGGTCATAGGTGTCACCATTCCTCAGTTATTGTATTGTTACACAGTTTATTATTGTCAAATTAATTGTTTTGTTCTAAAACGGCTATGAATGAGACTACAGAGGAAACAAAGTAGCCACATTACTGTTAAAATGATGAAATACATTATCATTTTACAAAATCCCTTAGATAAGAATATTTTCCCTTCTACCGTATTTCGGTTCAGTTTTCCACTCTGCTTTTTTCTACTTTCACAAAAATTTCAATTTCACGCATCGTTTCTCTTTGCAAGTAACTGAAAGCTTTCTACTGAAATCCAACCCAGTGGCTCACAGTGTAAAACTGTGTATATAAGATGTGGTGTTTTGTCAAACTAACTGTGGGGACGATTTGATTATAGTAACTTGGAATTGTGTATGGCCAATAACATGTCATTGCTGTGGTTATGTCAGCTGATCGTTTCAAAATCACCTTCAGTGTACTTTGCACCCGTGAAGTTTACCTGTTACACTGTGGGCGGACCCCGTCCCCATTGTGTCACTAAATTGAATTGTTTACAATCCTCGTTTTTGGATTGGCCGGATATCACTCCCGACACAGACGCTAGCTGGCGGTATAAAGGTGAAACCACTAAACACTCCGCTCCATCTCAGAGGTAAATAATGTGCTTTACTGACACTACAAACATACGATGATCTTATAGAATACGATGCATTGCTGTAGATTAAACTAACCAACATGCAACATACACGTTAATGCAGCAATAATATACAGTATATCCTGAAACATCAGATATAATAGTAAAACTCTGACGGGGAACGTTTTACTGCACGGGTACTTTTACTTTTGGTACTTTAAGTACATTTTGCTGATAATAACATACTTGACTACGGTTTTGAATGCAGGACTTTTTCTCTTAGTGGATTGTTTCATCAGTATGCTATTAGTACTTTTAGTGCAGGGAAGAATCTGAATAATTTTTTGTCCACTAATTCAGTGATTTAAGTTTGGGAACTCACTTGGCAAACAGTTAATATACAAACAGTGCTTCAACTTTATTGACAAAAGAAACACAATTGAGTAATTGTATTTCAAAACGCTTGTATTTCATCAGCCTCTACAGTCTGAAAAGTTAACAAGTTGTCAGAGAAATGTTGAATATTTACCTCTGAGATGTAGAGGAGTAAAAAGTACAATATGCGTGGCTGTTTAAGTTGCACATGCGGGACCTCTACACACACATACACACACACACACAAATTATCTCATTTGTGCTCATGGATATTGACAGTGATTTGCCCTCAATGAAATGACTTAAATTTAAATATGGAGAGCATTTAACAATTTGAAAAATGTTCTTCCTACATGTATTTTTCTACAGAAGGCGAAAATATCAAAATGAGTAAAGAAGACCTGCTCAGTGATCACAAAAGTTTTTAGAAATGCTCAGAAAATATTATTACTTCATTCAAGGTTGATATCTGTGATACAGAAATGACATTATGCCCTGGATCGTCATTTGTGCAGTTTGTAAATGTGTGTGTATGTGTGTCTCCAGTATGGAGGGAGGAGAGCTGTTCAGCCGAATCCAGGCCAGAGGAGACCAGGCCTTCACTGAGAAAGGTGAGGACTCATGGACTGTGTGTCACAGGATGTGAGAGAGAATAAACCGTTATTAACAGGGAAGAACGATATAAGGCAGCCATCTTGGATAACATTAGACAGAAAGCACAAAATAGAGAGTTATATATATGTGTGTTTGTTCCTTTCTGAGCCCTGTTTTATGTGTATCTTTTGTTGTGTGATACTGGAATGGCTTCTGGTTTGAGAGTGTGTTCTCCTCTTTTCCTCCCAGAGGCTTCTGAGATCATGAAGGACATCGGCACGGCCATTGAGTATCTCCACCACATTAACATCGCGCACAGAGACATCAAGGTGCAGAGCAATCAAGACCTCCACCGAAATCATGAAGAATGTGATCCGTTCTGGGTCATTAAAGAACATTTTGTCATATTTCTTTGTTCTTCCTTTGCCTCCTAACCAGCCAGAGAACCTGCTGTACACCATTAAAGAAAGAAACGGGGTCCTCAAATTAACAGACTTTGGCTTTGCTAAGGAGACAACGCTACACAACCCTCTGCAGACCCCCTGTTATACACCGTACTACGTGGGTATGTTGCTTTATTTTTTTTAAAGTTTTTTTTTTTTTTTTCTGACGTGAACTGTTTATGCTTGGAAACATTGTCATGTATTCTGTATATAGTATTTTTATTTATTTTTTTGATGAGAAATACAAAATACAATATTTTTTGCTACTGATCTCCATTATATTTTTTTGAAATCTATTTCTTTGTGTTCATGTTTTGCCAATGATAAGCTCCTGAGGTTTTGGGTCCTGAGAAATATGACAAGTCATGTGACATGTGGTCTCTGGGCGTCATCATGTACATCCTGTGAGTACTGATCGGGTGGTTCATTTGATATATGGATGTCTTCAAAGGAAGCGTTTAAGATTTTAAAGTTTCCCTGTCTGTCTCAACCTGTTTGTCTCTGTAGGCTGTGTGGCTTTCCTCCGTTTTACTCCAACACCGGGCAGGCCATTTCTCCAGGGATGAAGAGGAGGATCAGGATGGGCCAGTACGAATTCCCCAACCCAGAGTGGGCTGAGGTGTCACAGGAAGGTGCGAAGCCCCCTCCCCAAAAAACACACACACACACACACACACACACACACAGGCCCTGTCCACACTCACACTTAAACATTTGAAAATGCTTGTTCTTCTCTCCATTTCTAGCCCTGAAAATGTAGTTTTTCACAAATATTTTCTAGAATACAACCTGCTATCAATGGAATATTAAACTTATATCTTTACCCACACATTTCTGAAAAGTTTAATATTCCATAACGATTAAATCACTCTGTCATGATGACAAACGGAAAGGTATGTCAGTGACAACACATGCGTTGTGTGTTATATATGTGACAGGTTAAAAAAACATGAGAACATGCAGAGTATGTTGGTCAAAAATTAAAGGAAATCCTAAAACGACCTGCCTCTACAGGTTTACTGGATGACCTAGTCAAAGACATTCTGTGTTCAGCTGCAGCTGGTTAAAAATATCACATCATGTGGGTGAAGTACTGCACTTTGCTTTCAGACAGCTTCAGTTTACGTCTACACCTTTTAGCTTCTCGTGTCCTTACCTAAGTGCACTCTCTTTAAACACACAACATTTTCCAGCTATGGTTAAGGTAAACTATGGTCTCTGTCTGCTGCCCTGCAGGTCACAATGGCTCATCTGCAGCACTCACTGGCTGTATTTCCTGGTGCTTTCCTTCAGTTTTACTTCTAAAGAAATACAACAAATTGTCTTGCCCAACCCGCTCTATGAGACATCAGAGACAGATAACTCAAGACACATCAGGCAGCTGGTGTTGTCCTCCTAACCAACTGCGATGACAGTGCATGACGCTGTGCACACGCTGTCATTTTTCTATTTTTTCACTCGGTCTCACTCTTTTCTCTCAAGTAATCCTATTCGCTGTGAAAGTAGGCCAGTCTGTTCCTGAGTCCGTGAATAGCTTCACAAGACACACAATTAGGCATGTATGTGTTCTGCTGCTGATAATGTAATTATCTTTGCATTGCCTTTTGCTCTTCCAGCCAAAGATTTGATCCATGAGCTACTGAAGACAGACCCTAACGAGAGAATGACCATCACTCAATTCATGAACCACCCCTGGATTAATGTAAGAATCTGTGAATCAAGTACAGAGAGACATTGTATACTTCCTGTACTGCTTCCTGTTTGTCTGCTACAGCTGTGTGTGTGTGTGTGTGTGTGTGTGTGTGTGTGTGTGTGTGTGTGTGTGTGTTTATGCCCTCTGCAGAAGTCGATGGTGGTTCCCTCCACTCCGCTCCACACCACCCGCGTGCTGACTGAGGACAGAGAGATGTGGGAAGATGTGAAGGTCAGAAGCACAACAACACTGACCCCCTCTGGTCACATATTCACATTACAACCTCTTACTGCTGGGCTTTCAAAGCTTTAGGTCGGCCTCAGTGTTACAGGGCCACTCCAGCAATTAAGTATTACACATCTGTAAATGTAGGGAGTAGTGAGAGACAGATTAATAAAAGAATAGTCAAAATCAATGGGGCAGAGTAAGGGGCAAGCTCTGAAAGCGCTGGATCCTACGTTTCCCAGAATGCAACTCAAGAGCATCTTAAATGCATGCCTGGTAAATACCCATATGCTTCAAACTCCTCTCCCTCAGTTTGTGATACTCTTTGTTAAAATTTGGAGTTTCCAAGCCCAAACTGAGATACTCCCTGATGACATCACTATGACATCATCGAGGTAATTTCTCAGCCTTTACAAAACTGTAAACAAAAAGCAATCCCCTCCAATGATTATAATGATTATAATGATTACCACATGAAAGCCAGCAAAGGAAAATTGTTAATTTTATTTTTTTACACCCAAAATTAAAATGCTTCAAACCTAGGACTTTTTTATATGTATCAACATCTTGATGGTCCCCCGATAGCCAATAGGGGGAGGCAGTGGTCCCTGTCTTGTCTGTAAACACACACACACACACACACAGTTTACATTTAACACGCACACCTAAACACAAAGGACCTTAGCTGCCCTGTGCTGTTTTCTCCAATTCTGTTTCTGACTTGCACAAAGCAATGTGTTTAAAGAACAAGAACGCTGTTTGCTCTTATCGAGTCACCGTGGGGTTAATGTGCAGTACTGTACGTAATGTACTGCACCGTTGTACGATGGTATATTTCTGCAGTGGCTGTAAATGTGAGCATGGTCATGGAGATAATGGCACATTCCTCCACAACATCTGAATGAGCAGGTTTGAAGCGATAAGCTATGAAAAGAACATTTCCTCAAAAAGATACACACAATACGCCTCTGTTCAGTTCTGCCATGGGCAATGCTACATTGTGCAAAACATTTCACGGATTGCACTCCTGAGCAACCACTTCTCAAAAAGCACAAAAACGTTACACTCTTTCTACATAGGTAGACTGACACACGACTGAGCCTGGCCTCAAATCATGAACCATAAAGGATGAAGTATTTCCAGCGCTGTAGCTCTCAGCTCCAGTTTGCAGACCAGCCTTCTCTTGTCCCCGGACAGTGATGAATTGATCTTTCCCAAACTCATAACAGTGTTCAGTTTCTCTCTACCGTGTCCACTTTTGGTTATTTTTACCTGCACTTCCAATCTGTTAGTGAAATAGGAGTAGTAGTAGTTCAAGGGTAATAAAAAAGCACCTACCAGCACCCCTAAAGCTGGTGTGTAAAAATGCAGAGTTGTTTTTTTTACGGGGGGTTGTGTGCCGGACAATGTCTATGCCAGGACCACAGACCCATAAAACGTCAACCTGACATTTTGGTGCTGGTAGGTTGATCTTATTACCTATGAACAGAGCAATGCTCTTTCCCTCCGGTTCCAGTCTTAATGCTAAGCTAAGCTAACCAGCTGCTGGCACCAGCTACATATTTACTGTACAAATGTAAGAGTGGTATCAACCTTCTTATCTAAAATGGGAATAAGCATATTTCCAAAAATGTTAAACTATTGCATGTCTGCACTGATTAGCTAAAATCTATTGATGTAAAGGGGGTAAAAGTAGCAAAGTCAATCATTTCAAAACTCCTAAAGCCCCAGTTTAAATAATTTCTTGGTTGAGAATAGGACTCAACAAAGGTTTACTTGCAATATTATATTATTGCCCTGTATAGTATCATCGCTGCCCTCTTCACTGAACTGACACACTCTGCCCTGTCTCTCACAGGAAGAGATGACCAGCGCTTTAGCGACCATGCGTGTGGACTATGACCAGGTTAAGATCAAAGATCTCGACACCTCCAGCAACCCGCTGCTCAACAAGAGGCGCAAGAAGGCCGCTGCAGGGGCCAAGAGTGGCTCCACGGTCTGCCAAAGTCAGTGAGGCGCAGAGGACTGTTGGTGGAAACCCAAGCGGGACAGCCGATTGTGACGAAAAGCGGTTCACAAGAGGGAGGAAAAGCTGATTTGTGCAGGAGAAGATAATTTAGAGATTTGACTCTTGAGAGACTGGATGTCGAGGAAATGTTCTCTGAAATAAAGGGACAACATCACAGTGAGAGCTGGACATTTATAAGACGTATCAAGACATGATATCACCTGTTTCTCCTGTCAGTGGCAGAAGTCAACAGCTCTGTTCACTGTGGTTTTACCTGTTTTTAATTATCTTTATGTATGTACATCATTTTTAGACCATGCCAGTTTGTAAGAGTGTCTGTGTGCAGACATGAAGTATTTCTAGTATGTACTGTATTTGAATGCTGGGTTGCCTGTTTGAGGTCTCCTTTTGTAACTATGCACTAGTGTGCAAATCACACACAAAGAGAGACAAAGCAACTGTGGACAGACTGAAACTAGTGCACTCACTATTACCTGCGTGGTCTTAACGCTGTCTGTCAAAGCAACGCCTGACACTGACTGTCTTGTTAATAACATCCACAGCATTCAACCCGAGTGAGTATTTTTCATTGAAACCCCCTACACCTATTACCCTGCAGTGAATCTGACTCTGTCACTGCTGCAGATAAACATTGTCTTCTTAAAGGAGCTATGAGAGGCGGCACACAGCCTGTCTGCTTCCTGTCAGTGTGAGGCCAGAGAGCTTCATGTATCTGTGGCGTAATGGTTGGTTTTGCTACGTGGATGAGTTGTGACACTTTTCTGGAGAAAGGTCTTGCGCATGTGTTTATGAGGGTTGACAGTAAATATGGGCTGCAGTTTCACTTCACGTTAAAACATCAGCAGTGCAGCCTCTCGGTAATGGAAACCTCATCTATCAGGGACATCCACTCCGTGTAGAAATTGGATTTGTTCATACGGTTGTAAATAAAACTTTATAAAGCAAAGCTTCATGCGTTTTTTTCCCGAGGACCTTGGAACTATTGCTTTTGTATTCATGCCTTTCAGGCTTTGTGAGGCCGCTATAAATAGCAGCAGTGGAATAGTTATTTGGGACGCAGCTATCTGACTTGGTGTTCGACTTGGAAAGGTCAACAATATTATGTTTAGATTGTATGTTGAGTACCTTTCCCCCACTTTGATCACATGCAGTATTTAGGTGATGGGTTAAGGGAAGCTTATCATAAAAAACTACTTGGCTTCCCTACTGTAAATACAGGATGTCAGCCATTATTAGATGTGGCCCTAATAGAGCATGACCTCTCAGCTGTTGTCCGGTGCTCCATGACTTTGAGTATAAAAGTTCTCAGAATAAGACAACAGTGTATTTGTTGGTGGAATTTTACAGAGTTTTGCCATTGATATACTCCCTCATGAGGAGGCAGTCGTTAGTTGTTAGTCAGCCATCTCACAGAGACAAGTGCAGTCATGATTACAGCATGTATCTGTAACACCACTATGGTGTTGACATAATAGTGTCTCATGCACTTGTTATTTGTTATAAGTCACTGATCCTCCCCCTCCAGCCGCCTTGACATTGGCTCATGGAGACACCTGAATACAACAGTTCTTATTAGGTCAGAGGTCAACAGTTAGGTTCGGTCATTGGTCAACAGTTAGGTTCGGTCATTGGTCAGTTTTTTCAGCAATATTCACAGGACAGACACAGAGCTAGGCCTTAAATACTTTAGTTACATTTTTGTATTATTATTTGGGAGATTTGATTTGGTAATACATCTTTTAAAGTCTACTGTTATTTTAATATAGGCTACAGTCAGACACAGTACCTTCTGATAAAAGAGATACATTCTCTCCAAAAACTGTGCAATGAAAGTTGTATATGTATGGAATAGCCTAGGGGTGTAGAGCAGACTGAGGTGTGATCATTGATTATTACATGGTCATGTAAGGTTATTATTATTAGATTGTTATATTTACAGAAGATTTAGGAGAATTGCCAAAAAAGGAAAATTGTGTTTGCGACTACACAACGTTTAAAGCTGCACAAGTGTAACCCCTAAACTCTGAGATGAAGCCCAACGAGACAAGTCTGACTAGTATGTGAGTGTGGTTGGGTGTGTGGCGTGCAGGGTGAGTGTATATGTGTCAGTGGGGTGTTGGATCACTTTGCCTTTTGGGGTGGAAGAAAAAGTCGAAGGTCAGAGAGTTGTCTGACCTTTGACTTTTTCTGTCATGCTCAGTCCAAGTGGTCTCAAACTGTCTGAGATCCATTCGTTCCCTTTCCTTATGTTTCATGGCCTCCATGGTGTGAAGAACTCAACGAATCCCTGATTGTGTATGTGTGTGTGTGTGTGTGTGTGTGTGTGTGATTGTCTCATTCATCCACAGATGTGCAATCAAAGGCCTTGTGCTTGACAATAAGTGGCACCACTATCACAGGCTGCTGGTAGGTATCATGACTGCCACTGAAAAATAAACCCAAGAGTGTTTTCCCCATGCCACGGAATTTGCATGACTTCATAGCACTGTACTTTGAGGATGAGACGGCTGGGTAAATGATCTGAAATGATCGTATTTAAAAAATATGTTCAACCCCACATCATCCCTCCTTTAACTTTTTCAGCAAATCTTTACAAAAACCCTGGTAATTCATTCACAGTGTCCACAGGTCTGCCGTTGTCCTCCATCAATAACGCCTGTCTCTCATTTTCTTCTAACTAACCTTCCCGTGAATGACACATTACCTCTTAATAAACTCGTCACAGATATGTTGTGTTTAATTATCCTCATGTTGCCCTGTCACACCCTAATTACACACAGGTAGTGTCAACAAACAACTTCTAAGGCTGCACCATTAGTGGTTTAGCTGTGTCAAAATAATAGGATGCACAGTAATGCAATCCATTTTTAAGAAACCTTTGATCAATTATAGAGATTTCCTTCCAATTGGATATTAAGGACTCTGAGTTCTGCTTATTCATGACAAAAAGCCTGATGTTACATAATTAAACATGGGCATCTTCAAAGTAGGGTGAATATTTTGACTAGCACTGCAGAAAAACAAGCTCTACAAGTTAGACTGCTGCTGGGAAACTTCTAACTTTTCCTGTTTTATTCCTGCACATGAACTTTGCATTGCAAAATGTAGTATCCATGGTGAGTGCTATTGTATGTATTATATAAAAAAAAAGCATCCTATAAGGTAAGTATGGGAATTACTTCTCTGAAATCGTCTGAGATGATATTATTTTTATATTGTGGTACATCCACAGAAGTGTCCGTGATATGCCTTTAGCTGCGTGACTCTATGCGCTGGAATGTTTCCAGCAATGCATATCCTCAACTGAACCTTAAGTGTCATACAAATGTTTTTAACAACTTTAGCCCTGTCGCGACATGTGGGGACATTTCTCAACAGTCAAGTGGTGGGTGGGGTGTAGGAGGGTGCAGGGGGGGGCAGGTAGGCTGCAACCTCACTCCATCCAGTTTTGGAGAAAACCTCCCTCACTGTGTGTGCGTACTGTACAGTGAGCATCAGTGAAGAGAAGCGCTCAGCAGGCTGCCGTTTGAAGCACGTACACACCGCCAGGCGCTGCGCTCCATCAGACAGACGCCCATGATGAGAGGCTGCTCCAGCCGCACCAAGCTCACACAGAACCGGGCCTCAGCGGGTAAGACGCTTCGCTTTGAAGGCTTTAGTAGTTTTGACTGTGCATCTTTAAACCGGATGACGGGGGGCGGGTGTATGGTCGAGAAGCACCGATGTGCTGTCGGTGTGTTGGCGCTGTCACCGTCGAGACCTTTACCCTACATTACCACAACAAGCGACAATCGTTGGGTTTATTATAGCAGCCAGCCTCGTTCGTAGCAGCAGCAGCTGTGCGTTGACACAGAGGGTCAGGAGCCAGGCGGATGTTGTTGGACTGCTGCCGAAAAAAAACAAAACAAACAAAAAACATTCGTGCAGCCTAAAGCGGATCTCCTCGGGTTTCTTTTCAGTTATTCATATTGTCATTTCCCAAGCACTGATCATGACGAAGATGCTGCTGACGGTTGATGGTTTACGTTTTCTGGCTGATTATGCATTGTGTTTATGTTTTTTGTTGTGATTGTACAGCTCGCACTGGGCTGCTACGATGACACTGTTATTGTTGTTGTCTTCTATGTTGGTTCTTGAGCTGAAGCGGTATCTGAGGCGTGGTGGGTATTGGTGTACTGTGGAGTGTAACGTTAACATACTATATTGAGAAATGACTTGTCCAGTGTAGTTTAGGAGCTAAAAGCTGCTAGCAGCAATCAGAGCACTGTCAGCTGCTGTGTCGGGGAGGAGCTCGCCGAGCTGTTTCCTGTTCATTACCCCAGTGTAAAGTATGCAAGACACCACGTTTGAAAAAAGTGTGTTGACGTTTTCACCACAAGTGCGCATGCGAATGACTGCCTGCTGCTGTTTCCACACGGGCTACCCGAGCTACTTAAAATAATACATGTCGCCTGACCAACTTTCATGCATCTGACAATGTACAGGAGGCTATGTGCCACAGTTTGTATGTTTTTTTTTATTCTGCAAATGCACTGTGTTTAGGAGCTAAAAATATACCCCCAGCATGAGATAGTGTGCCATTTATGTGCAGACCTGATGAACCTGACATGTATTATAGTCTACTCGCAGGCAGGGGATTTGAGAGAGAGTAGGAGCTATTTAATTAGAAAAACTTCCATCTCACCATATTTAGGTCACAGGCCCTGTTGCTCTATAAAGACTGACTAAAGCTTAATACAATCAGTGCATCAGATAGTCCAGGAACACAAACAGATGAACAGAGAGTTACCACCCTATCAGACAAACCTGCACATATAGTCCAGTAAAACACCTCAGAGTCCTGTCTTTGTAAAGCCTAAACTGTTCAGTTTTTGTTGACACTGTGTAAGTGTGGATTTATCTCCATGGCAATTGTGATAGCAGAGTGACCGGACTCTGGCACTCTGAGATGGACAAAATATTAGAGACACCCTTATGGAAATCCTCTGGTACCTCCCCACCCACACACACATCTGAACATTATAAACATTGCATCTGTAGGAATTTGCCGCAGGGCTGTTGAGTTGGGTTTTATTACAGGTGTGTCTTATACACTAGTTTAAAAGTCTAGTCAACACACATGCAGAGGAAGAGGGAGAGTAATGCTGCCATCTCGTGGGCATTGTCAGCTCGTGTTTGATGGAACGCACCCTCGATAAGAATAGATCAAATACGTTTAAAACATTTGTCACTTAGTGATGGCTGATCTGTGAATGATACAATGATAGTATAGCATTATTGTCACAATAGATTTTTTTTTTACACTGGATATTTTGACTTGTCAAAGCAGGAAAATCATTAACAATAGCTCCATTGTATTAAAATGTCAGTAAGTTATGACAGTGTGACAGTGAGTCAGCATGCACAATACCAGGAACCTGAAACTGAAGCAGCTAAATGGACAGTCATCATTCATTTTTATTATTTTTTCCGGCTTGTGACATGTCAAAATGTCTTCTTTTAAAAAGGCCTGTTAAATGTTAGAATCAGCAGAAAATGTTGAAAAAGGAGAATTTTTCTTCAAAAATAATCTGAATCTGAATACTCAAAGTAGTGGTTGGGTTCGTACTCTATCCCCATAAAACATCCAGCCAGTTGTTCTGTGCCTTGCTTTTCTTTTGTCACAAATACTCAACACACACATACTGCTATTTATGTAGAGGTGCTTGTAAAGGCATATTTTGGGCGTTTGTAACGAGCAAGGCTTTCTGTTTCCCAATGCTGGTTTGAGTTTCATACATGAAGTGTAAGAGTGCTTATCGATCCTGCCTTTTTTCTTTAACCATGACCTAAATCTTTTGCAAACTTTAGCTAAGCAGTTTTAACCAAACCAATGAGCTGGCAGAATATAAGAGTAATGTTTAGTTGTTTCTTAAACCACTGATGAACAACTTTTTTTTTCACCTTTTAACCTTTTGTTGTTTAAAAGTAGAGGAACTTGTAAGCTGATAGAAAAAATGAACAAATATATAAAATAGCAGATTCTTTAATAACGAGTCCAGTAGAGACCCAACACAAGTGGAATGCTTTGTCATCAGCTCAACTGTACGGAAATAAATGCATTTATCTTTGTTTATTTTTTATTTATGTATTTATTTTTATTTCAAATATTTTTTATATTATATCAAATATAGATTGTATTATATTACAATATATTACATTATTGATTACATTATTACATTGAGCCACAGCCTCTTAAAAGTCCTCCTTTCTCCAAACAGTTCTTCACTTTAGGAGATCTCATAAGGGTCAAGATGCTTTGTGAATAACTTTTATCTTTACTTGTTTTTGTTCCTCACTTGTTGGAGCCCATCTTAACTCTAAGGAGGAATTTCGTTACTAATAATAACGATTTGTACTAGGAAGCTTAATGAATACGGCCCCAGGTGTTTTGAGTCATTCTGGCTGAATAGACCTCTGCTCAGGTTGAAGTTGGACAAAGCTGTGGTGGACATGAGGTCACCAAATAACAAAATGACCATATGAACCTGTAGGGAGTAATAGAGATATGAATCAAGCACAATCCTTACACGCTCACACAGTGTTGAGAAGAAGTGAAATCAGGCAACATGATGAGTGAAAACCCCTGTGTGGGTGGATCATGGCTATAGACAATGGAGCAAATGACTATGTGATGTGAGAGAGGTTGCTCGTAGTAGTAGTTCTCCCTCGCGGCCGGCAGCTTAACTGTTTTGGTTCATCGCTCTCATCAATCCCACTTCCAGTCAGCGGCTGTTTTCAGTGAAAAAGCTCTGTAGGCTTTGTTACAGAAACAGCCGACAGACTAGGTTAGCTACTACCTGTTAAATATATGGAGCATTTAGCAGCCAAGGAGGAGTCAGGTGTTTCAATCATGAACTAGAAGGTTGAGTTTGTGGCCTATGTTTGGGTGACCACAAACAGACCTCCAAATAAACACCAATGACGCAATTTTACTTTTTAACTGTGTTTCGGTTGCCCTGCTGCCCCAAGCGGTTAAAATAATAATTAATTGGCTAAGTGGCTAACTAACTATAAGTCTATACCTTTTTCACTGCAGGCAGACATCATTAGTGTTATTTGACACACATGGGCTTTTCCTGCTGCGACATCTGAAACATATTTTGTGAAAGGGGGTTTCTATAAAACTTGCATCACACCATCAGCATCTATTGTTGCTCAAATAAGTCTAAAGCGTTGTTTTTTCACAGTTATACTTCCCAGAAAGCAGCTTTGAATAGCTTGTGTTTTCTGGCTGAGCACTCAGCGCAGCTAATGTCACTTACGGTAAAGCAGAAGATGCGCTGCGCCCGTATTACGGTCATTACGGCCAACAAGTTGCTTTCCATTGTGGCCAGACTGGAACACGTGACAACAGCTCTGAGAGCGAGAGAGAGACAGCGAGAGAAAGGAATCATCTCCATCACTACCGCAGAGCAGTGCTGATGAAACACCGGTCACATTCAGAGCAGCATCCGGGGAAAAGGCCCCGTATTCCCGACGCGGCCGCCTCCTCCTCCTCACCGCCGGACGGAATGGAGGACAAAACACCGTCAAATCCGCGGGAACTCACTCAAAACCCACTCAAGAAGATCTGGATGCCGTGTAAAAATGGCCTTCCTGAAAAGCACATTTCTCAAAGAAAGGGTGCGTATGACGACGTGGCGTCACTTAGCGTCTTTATCTATTTCACCGGTGGCGGTTTGGCCAGAAGCTAATGCTAATCCGTCCCCTCTGCATGAAGTATGTAGCATATCTCTAAATTCGTTATGTGTTAGCTAACGTCTCTACGGTTATAAACGCGTGGACCTCAGTTCGCAGAGTTCATGTGCCTCGCTGCTGCTGCTGCTGC
Source organism: Cebidichthys violaceus (assembly GCF_023349555.1). NCBI lineage: Eukaryota > Metazoa > Chordata > Actinopteri > Perciformes > Stichaeidae > Cebidichthys > Cebidichthys violaceus. The sequence goes on along the minus strand of NW_027176428.1, from coordinate 1,312,867 downwards.
TGCTGCAGCCATCTGGGTGACACAGTTATGTAAGGACTCACATGATGCCGATGAAGGCTGCTGCTCGCATCGAGGGGAAAGGACTGACACTAGAGGTGTCCATGTCATTGTTACTGTGTGCTAAGTCAACCACCAGCTGTTGATAAAACATGAAATATATCCCTGTAGTCATGTGAGCGATTTGCACCCCCGCGTGGATGTGCTGTTGCATTTGCTGTCACTTGTCTGTATGGTCAGTGTCTCCTCACCCGAGGAAACAATTAAAATGGCATTGAAGTTATGAGCTTGTGGTGGGTAAATGGTTCTGTTTGTGTGTGAGTGAAGTGGGTTTTGGTATGCACTGGGACAGACTGTGGACATGGACATTATCTTACAAGAAAACTTGAAGTTGCAGCCCCCCATGAAAACTATCTCGCTCTCTGACCCAGTCATCTGTGGACACACTGAGTGTGGAAACACCAGCTGTTAGCTCTCTCCAGATGTATTGAGTAGTTCAAGTGCAGCGTTTCACAACTCCTCTGGCACAGCCTGGTGCCACCGTGACCTCCTGTGATGTGACTTTATCTTCATGGCAGATAACGCAGGGTTACACACCCGTATCAATAATGGACAATCTAATAATTACGTTAATATTGACTCTTATAAATGATAGTGTAAGGGCAGATTTTGAAAATTGGTGGAGGCATTGTCCAAGATGTGAGAATAGTTGTAGAACAAAACCTTGAGATAAGATAATATCCTTGTACTGAGACGCATTTTTCACTGAAATCACTTTTACATCTTTCATTGCATAATGTGTAGCGAGCGCACGACTTAAGCTTTCTTTCCCCTCCTCCATCTCTCGTTGCAGTATGTATGACCAACTGTCCCACCCTGATTGTGACAGTGGGCCTTCCTGCCAGAGGGAAGACCTACATCTCCAAGAAGCTGACCCGCTATCTCAACTGGATCGGCGTGCCCACCAGAGGTACGACTTCCTGGGCTTGCGTGAATAGTTTTGTAGAAGCATCGATTCTAGAGAAGAAAGGGAATGGATGTTAGGAGGTGCATCACAGGAGAAAGTTCTCTCAAGTGTCCTTCCCTCCATTTTTGCCGTAGAGTTCAATGTTGGGCAGTACAGGAGAGAGTGTGTGAAGATCTACAAGTCCTTTGAGTTCTTCCGTCCAGACAACGAGGAAGGGTTAAAGATCAGACGGTAAGAGTGTGAACTGGCCTCGGACTGCCTTAAGAATGTATTTAACCATGTGACCTTTTTAAACACATGTTATCTTTGATCTTTACAGACAATGTGCCTCAGCAGCACTGAACGATGTGCGACAGTATCTCACGGAAGACGGAGGCCAAGTGGCGGTGGGTCAAACAGTAATATAGTTTTGGTTTAGATGGTTGAGGTCGGTCAAACATAGTGTGCGATGCTAACAAGCGTATCTTGTTCTGTCTGTGTTAAACAGGTTTTTGATGCAACGAATACCACCAGAGAAAGACGGGAAACCATCATCCAGTTTGCAGACCAGAATGGCTTTAAGGTAACTGTTGGGTCACAATTGTGGGAGGACATACAGCATTAGTTCACATCATAGAAATACAGTAGACGTAGAACGGACGCTCACGTTCAAATCAACGTAGCAGGTCAGAGCGGTGGCCGCTGACTTCCTTATAAACTAACTTGCGTGAAGTCGCTGACTCACTAGGTGAGGTTTTGCAGTAACGACTCAAAGGAGCAGTGGGTAAGAGAGCAAATGAAAATAAAATGTAACAAGTTATTGCTACATACACAGTGTAGGAAAGCACATTGCTATCTCCAGATGAGTGACAACTGTGTTTGGCTCCATTTTCTGTAAGTGTAGCATTAAAGCATGGTGGAATTAGCAAGCTAACTAGCGGACAGCTGGCTATTAGCTAGCTTGCCAATTAAGCTATGCTTTAATGCTAAACTGGTTACGAAAACACAACTCAACAGCAGACATGTGGCCAGCGGTCCCTCCACATCATTGTGATGAAATGAAAGAAATATATACTACGGAAAAAATTACCATTACAATCCTCCCTGCCGCTTAGTAGAAAGACATGCTAGCTAGCTAGCTAGCTAGCCATGGTTGACGTTCACACTGAGCTTGATTAGTTCCTCCTCCTCGTCTCTCAGGTGTTCTTCGTGGAGTCTGTGTGTGAAGACCCAGATGTCATACAGGAGAACATAGTGGTAAGTGAATGAGTTTATCTGTTTATTTTATCTCAAGAGAGGAAATTAACTTCCGTCCAAGTTGTGCTCATTCCTCTCTGCTGTTTCTCTGTTTAGCAAGTGAAGCTGGGAAGCCCCGACTACACCAACTGTAACACGGAGGAAGCGGCGGAAGATTTCATGAAAAGGATCAAGTGTTATGAAAACTCCTACGAGCCGCTGGATGAAGTCCTGGACAGGTGAGGGGAAAGCTTTGTGTGGAGAGTGTGTTTAGTAAAGATGTCCTAGCGGTGGGAAAATATGGGATCAACTAGCTTAGCATTTTCAAATATACTCTGGTCATTTCACAACTAATTATCCTGTGGTTCTCAAACTGTACACGGGTTCGGCTCCGTCCGTGTTACACGGGAGGCTTAACGTTTCTGTGGTCTCCTCTCAGGGATCTCTCCTTCATTAAAATCATGGACGTGGGTCAGCGCTACTTGGTCAACAGGGTGTTGGACCACATCCAGAGCCGGATAGTCTACTACCTCATGAACATTCACATCACGCCGCGCTCCATCTATCTGTGCCGCCACGGGGAGAGCGAGCTCAACGTCCATGGTCGAATCGGTGGCGACTCTGGCCTCACACCTGGAGGGAAAGAGGTAGATCTGACTTTTTTTCATCAATATGTCTTCAGTTTTTCTCACTTTACTAGAAGAGATGGTAACATTTCTTTTTTCTCCGTGCAGTTTGCCAAGAAGCTGAGCCAGTTCATCCAGGCTCAGGGCATCAGCGACCTGAAGGTGTGGACCAGTCAGATGAAGAGAACCATCCAGACGGCCGAGGCTCTCAGTGTGCCCTACGAACAGTGGAAGGTCCTGAACGAGATCGACGCTGTGAGTACCTCGTTCTGGACTGCTAAGCAAGCACAGCCGTCTGCTGGCATGCTTGCGAAGTGTAATCTGTGTGTGATGTAATTTTAGGGCGTGTGTGAGGAGATGATGTATGAGGAGATTCAGGATCACTATCCTCTGGAGTTTGCTCTGAGGGACCAGGACAAATACCGCTATCGCTACCCGAAAGGAGAGGTCAGTGGCTAAAGTTCAACTTAAAGTTTTGTCTAATGATGGGATTTTATGTAACTGTTTTTGTATTTTAACATTGAAGTAGCATGCTTGTGGACAGTGTGTCTCTGTTTTAAATGTTTCAACTTCCCAAAGCAGAGTCTGTCCTCCTCTGTGAAAATAAGGACGCTCTCACTCTCGCGTTCTCATAAAAACTCACACGTCACGACAAACCCAATAAAAGTGTGTCCACATGGCCACTGGCCACTTACTCTCTGCTAATGAGGACAAGCAGCCTCTTAGAATGATTTGACTAAACACCAGATTACAGTAAACAAAGACTTCACGTGCGATTGTGTGTGCCAGAAAACGTGGGGTCAGCTTGTTTACTGCGTGTCTCAATGCCTGCTGGTCTGTTCTCACCTTAGGTTCATCCCATTACCTCTCCATTAATGTAACACAGGAAGATGGATGTGGGCATTAGCTGGCTGCCCAGGCGGACAGGGCTTTGGAGAATCTTGTTAAAGCTGGTGTTGGTCTAGACGGCCTAGATGGATTTTTCCACCTGCAAAAGATGTAAATCTGTTTAAGCGATTGATCATTCAGCAGACTGTGAGAAGAAAGTGGATCGCGTGGACGTTTTAATTTACTGATTTATGACTTTCTTTGTTTTATTCCATTATTTTATTTTGACTTCAAATGTAAAGGTGTTGGCGTGCTCGTTCTCTGATTTTCCTCTTTTGCTATATCTGTTGTGACTCAGTCCTATGAGGACCTGGTGCAGCGGTTGGAGCCGGTCATCATGGAGCTGGAGCGACAAGAGAACGTGCTGGTCGTCTGTCACCAGGCCGTCATGCGCTGCCTGTTGGCTTATTTCTTGGACAAAACAGCAGGTCAGTCCTAAAACTGAACTCCTGAAGGCAGAGCTCGTTAAATCAGACACGTGGTGGGAGACGTAGAAAGTCACTGAATCCACTAAGTAGAAGTAGATAAAGTAAGTCGAGGGAGTGCATTCACTTACAAAGGGTGGTTTAATACTTCACAAAAAAAAAAAAAACAGTACTGTAGAGTGAAGATTACAGATTATATCAAATTATCTTGAAGGCACATTTTTCCTTTTAGCCACACAGTTACACTTTCACCGCAGTAAAGTATTTCTGACTCATTTTGAATGAAGCACTGGATAAAATGTTTTGCACTTTGTGAAGCAGTCAGTGTAAAGCCGTGACATACTCTCATAGCGCCCAGATTAAGAAGTGTTTCACTCTTTGCTGACTGACCTGATTTCCATGTTGTAGACCGGAGCACTGCAGCAAACAAAACTGAGAAAAAATTAAAAAAATAAAACTTTATTTTTCTTTCATTCCATTTTTTCTTAGTTTATATTGTATATTTCAAGACTATGGATGAATATTATTTGGATTTTATTGATGCTAGTGTGGTCCCATACTTCATACATACTCTATCTGCTCTTTTTTTAATTTATGAAATAATAAAAGAATTTATAACATTTATATTATTCAGAAAAGGAGTAAAATTAGAACAATATAACAAAATATTGTGTCCAGAGCAGCAAACCACTGAGTGAAGTTTTAAAAGAATGAAGAACAGTCCACAGAAATCTGATCATTCATCCTGTTCACTGTCCTCCTTCTATTGCTGCTAATTCAGATTAGCTCATTCATAAAGATTAACTGTTGGACTAATTCGTGCTCTGTGGCTTGAACATACCAGTGATTAATGGGACGCTGCGGACATAACAAGTTAGTGCTTGTTGAACAGGCATTTTAATAAAGTACTCTCGTCTTTTTACTCGTAACGTTTTCATTGCACCTACTCTAATGAATGTATCTGTATTAACTCCAGCAATATCTTTACCTTCCCACTCCTGTCCTTGCCATAATGAATTACTCTTGAAGATCACACATTACAGATTAAAAGAAGAAGTGTATGACGTGATGTTCAGGAATGAGAGTTCTTTGTTTCATGAATCTGTGCGTCTGTCTTCACACAGAGGAGCTGCCCTACCTGAAGTGCCCGCTGCACACCGTGCTGAAGCTAACGCCAGTGGCCTACGGTGAGACTGGTCTCCTATTAGCATATATTACACGTGATAAATCTGTTTCTAATAAAAATAAATGTGGGGCGGGATGCACTTTTTTTGGCCACCTGAACGAATAAAAACAAATCTTCTGTCTGCATGCTCAGGCTGTAAAGTGGAGTCCATCAGCTTAAACGTGGAAGCTGTCAACACACACAGAGAAAGGCCGGAGGTGGGTATATTGTTAAACACACACACACACACACACACACACACACACACACACACACACACACACACACACACACACACACACACTCTTTGCGAAAGGGAAGATGGTTCACAAACGGGTTGACCCGACAGCCTCAGGGGCCGGTTGCGCCAACAGGTCTAATGTCGGTCATTACTTTCCGTTCTAAGCCCGACCTAATAGTTACACTGTTTGCACCATCTAGGCTTAATTAAGCTTTCTTCTCACTTAGACCAGGTGTAAATCTTACGCCTAGTCAGGAGCCGGCGAACAGTCAAAATCTGACTCGTGGCCGCAGTCGGCTATGAGGCGACCATTTCTGGATCATCACTAAATATTAAGCAGAATCTGATTTTGTTATTTGAGTTGGTTTATATTTTTTTACAATTGAAAGGAGCTTATGGGATAGTTATGGCTCATAAGCATAAATGACACTGCTGGTTTGAATGTTTATGAAAGCCTACCCTTCATTGGAGGTGGTGAAGTTAATATTTGTGTGGACAATAAGATACACAGTGATGAGAGATTTATGCCTCATCAGAAGTGTTTTCAGTTAGCTTTTGTTTTTAATACACTGCATTATGTCCGAGCTAGCAGTTGGGACCAGGCTTAGTAAAGACCAGTTGGTGCAACCAGGTGCTGAACATCATGTGTCTCATGTGGTATTTCACCACCACCGCAGTTCCCTCTGATGGCTTTCTGGTTTTTATATCAGTGGTATGAAATAGCAATGAGTTCAGAGCAGGTCTGTGTCTGAGCTGTGTGTTAATCATGTGCTATCAGGGCGACAGCAATGACTAATGCTCCTGTTGCTTCTAACCTTCCAGGTTTTCTCCATCACACCCGTTAGATACATATGCCTCTGTGTGTGTGTGTGGATCATGTTGGAGTTTGATAGACTGATAAAAGTAGTTCTCAGAGAAATATACCCGTCTAATACAAATGTTGAGTAATGTAAAATGATGCAAGGCTTAGAAAACCAATAAATCAGGATCATTTATTTACTTTTACAGGTGAAATGTGGGATTTTTAGATGAAAAAAAAAATCCCACAAAAAGCCTCTTTGTGGGATCAAACGTTTTTCATGTTTTTGTAGTGAAGAAATCCTCAGATTTTCTAAGAAAAGCAGGCCTGCAGTGGTTTGATTTATCCTCCACTTGCACTGCTAACACATAAGTGACGAAGATGGAAACATAAACACGCCTCTAAACGTCCGTCTGTGTGCAGTGGATTCAGTATCTCCTATGTGTTTTCATCCCTCCCCCTCTTTGTGTGTTTTGTTTTTTTTATCAAACAGAACGTAGACGTGTCGCGGCGGTCAAAGGAGGCTTTGCTAACAGTGCCAGCTCACCAATGAGACAGTTACACCCCCCCCCCCCCACACACACACACACACACACACACACACACACACACACACACACACACACACACACACACACACACACACACACACACACACACACACACACACACACCTTCATCCTCCTTTACCCGTCTTTACGCACACTGTACTGGGCAAACTCAGCAACCTCTAGTCTTTCTTCTCCACCTTCCTTTTGATTGCACCCCCCTCCACTGTTCCGATCTTCTCCACTTATCTTATATGACATGATGATGGTGGTGGTGGTAATTGACTGGAATCCAGTTTCTAATTTTGACGCGGATCTTGTGTCTCGAGCACGTTCTCCCATTTTTGGAGAATGAATGAAAAGCAGATGAAGGGTTTCGGAACTCATGCGTAATCCCAGTTGTGAAGCATTGAAATTGAATCACCTTTTTTTTTGTTTGTTGTGATTTAGTTTGTTTTCTCATAGATTTTTCCTGTTGAACTGATTTTACGATGTTAACTGTTAGCGATCTTCTCACTTTGTATTTCTGTTGGTAGAAGTCGGGACGCTCTACTCTTAGTTTTACAGCATTGCACAAAACAAAGTTGTGCCTTTTTATATTTTGCACATAAACAAATCAACTCTGTTTATTTTCTTACTAAATGTCCTCTATTGCGGCTTGTCTCTGGTTTTAGGATGTCTAGCACTGTCTAATGAAGATCCTCGAAGTACAGTCATACTTTGTTTCATTGTTTTTTTGTTCATCAATGTGAAGGTTCTTAAAGTATAATACATAAGAGGAAATATTTCTGTTTGTTTCTAAATAAACTCAACTCAACCATTTCACGTATCACTATCCCACCCTTCTTGTGAATCATTTTAAGAAATATCTAAATGAAAATGGCTTTCCTCTTAATATCTGAAAGTTGAATTATTTACCTTGAAGCGAGGTCCTTTGATGGTTTATCTTGAGATAATATGTCTAGGCTGCTGAGCTGGACATTTCTTACTCTTTAATACTTGAGGATCAAAAGTGACAGACCGCTTCCTTCCTATTCGTACGATCCACAGCGTTGCACTTCCTGCGTACTCTGCTGTGAAAACTGAAGACTCAGAGGGTCCCCCCCCCCCCCCCCATTCATTCCTATGCAAAGACTCCACTGCATAAGAAAGTGCTGCCATTCATCACCCTCAACAAAACGCTCATTGTGTCACACACACACGCACGCATTTCTTCCTGCCTCCATTTAGAGAGATAACAAAACGTGCGCTGATACTCAGCTAATAATACTGGCCCTCTGTTAAAAGGCGTGGTCAGTTTTTGACTTGAAGAATGCTCTTCCAATGCCAAACAAGTTTCCCAAGAGTTGCTGCCATGTACATGGTGTGATCCAAATAGACATGGTGATGAAATAGGTCTGGTAATCTGCACTTGCATGGCTTTTCAAAGGACCCTGAAGCATCCAAAAAAAGGTCAAATCATCTAATCTATCAATCCAAAAACCATTTCTAATATGGAAAACTGTCTTGAAAGCTATGCTGCAGTACAGTAGTAGTCACAAGTGCAGAAACAGGAATATATACAGCATGACATTGTATATAACTTGTTTTTCTCAACTCCCTGTAAATGTGTTGGTACACATGCAGTGTTCATTCAAAAGACATCTGACCCCGAGTCATTCCTCTTTCCAGAATGTGAACGTCCATCGCACAACTCGAGACGCCCTGCACACCGTCCCCCCTCACCTCTGACTGCGGTTGGACCTCTCGTTCTCTCTCGCTCCCTTTTGAATGACTCGTGCTCACAGTGGTGACCGTCTGGGTGATGTGCCTCCTGCTCCTCCATCCTCACCTCATTGTGCAGCAGTAGAATTAACCCTGCAGGAAATAACATTAACCACGTGGCTTTATAAAATGATCTTTCTGCTGCATGTTTGACATGCTACTGTTTTGTACAAATCATTGTTTTATGTCATCATGTGCAATTTGAAGGTAACAAACGTCCTTGGAAAACAACACTATGAAGCTTATTATTTTTGACTATGTGGTGATTCTATGAATGAATGAATGAATGAATGTTTGTTTTATGGTGAAAACAAACATGTATTTTACAGATGGGTCAATCATCTGTTTCTGCAAACAGACCTTCAATGAAATATGAACATGTTTTTGTGAAGAACATATTTGAGGTGCAAAGGTTTTGGAAAATAATATATTTAATATAAGCTCAAAGCTGTTGATGTTAATATGGGTGATGATTTCAAAATGTACGTCCCAGTTAAAGATGTTATTTTTATAAACCTGTCCGTCATTATCTCTGTCACTGTGGGTTCAAGTATTTATTGGGGCTTCACTGATGATTATCTTATCTTTAATGAATCTGCCAGCACATTATCAATGAATATTTGAGTCTATAAAAAGTCAGAAATAAAGAAACGGGCATCAGAGCCCAAGTTGATATATTCTACAGTGCTGTTTTGTTTTACCAACTGTCTAAAACCCAAAGCTATTTAGTGAGTTATATTCACACTTGTGCTAAAAAATATTGAACATCTAAAATGTTGCTTGTTCATTTTCTGTTGATGAAATAAAAGACTAATTGTTTGCTCTGTTATTTATTGAGGAGGAGGAGGAAGAATAATAATAATCAAAATCAAGTAGGTGAGCTGGCACCGCATCAATATATGATCATGAGTAGGGAGTGTCCACAGGGTTATTTTATCTCTCTTGCCATTTTCATAAAGATTATGCCAATAAGTTGTGGCACAATTGTGGTTGGGATAACCCTTCTTCAACCATTATTACTTCAGTGCAGTTGAGCAAGGCATTTCACATCCAGCATTACAAGTCTTGTGGATCAGAGGTAGGTGTGTGTGTGTGTGTGTGTGTGTGTGTGTGTGTGTGTGTGTGTGTGTGTGTGTGTGTGTGTGTGTGTGTGTGTGTGTGTGTGTGTGTGTGTGTGTGTGTGTGTGTGTGTGTGTGTGTGTGTGTGAAATTAGAGTGAATTTTCAAAAGTTATATTCTTATTTTTCACTTGCTTCTCTGTGAACTAGTCTAAACCCAAAAGGTTCACACAGTCCGTTGTGTTACTTCCCTTTCCCCACAGCTGAAATAACACAGTAAGTATATAAAGAGAGCTGTGGTGAAGAGCTCAATAAAAACTACTTCCTCAGACAGAAGCGATCTGTTTAAAGGTACAGCAGCAGCACAAACGACACAGAATGATAGTTAGTATTTAAATAACAACACCAAAGGTATAAACAAAAGTTTTATTATCTTTCATCATTATTTTCATACATGTGTTTTGGTGGTTTCTTTATAGACAGCTCTTGCTCCATGACAGTCATTTAACACCACACAGACTACTTTCCGCAAACATGGCGTTCCTGAACAGAGACAATTTTTGGAAACTAATTTGAAACGACAGTGACGGATCACGCTGACTCACATACACGAAATACAAAAACCTGGCCGGTGTATTTGCAACGGCACGTTCTCAATGCCCCTGTACTCGTGGCTATCATCTGGATTAATACTTTAAGGACCCGCCTTTGAATGGGGATTTGTTCTACGTGGCTGAAAATGAAACTGGTAAATATTTCATTATATACAGTCATTGATATTCACGAGTACAGGGAAATACTCGAGAACGGTGCAAATGGTGTCATCGCCGGATTGGTCGTGTTCCTCTCATCTCCTTGCTGATTGGCTGTTTACTCCTTTAGTTTTCTACTCTTGTGCTGATTGGCCCTTTGGAGCGTTTTGCCAGTTTGTTTGGGACCAACACTGCACTCAGAACTGTGGAGAGGAGAAATCTAATTATTTTCCATGTTTCTGCCTTTAACAACACAGAACATTTGTCCACAAGTACAGCTATTAGTCTGACCGTTCTATACAGAAAACCCCCAGATAATATCTAAATTAAAAAGCAGAGAGCAAGTTCCTTACGTTCTTGAGGAATTCCTCAGCAACGATACGGGCCCTGGCATTCACGGACAGTTTCATCTCGCTAATCTCCTTGTCGATCTCCTCCATGAAGTGGATGACATAGTCCACCAGCTTGTGTTTGTACATCTGCTCCGTGTGGAAGTTGGTAATCAAGAAGCTAATATCATATCCCTGAAATCACAGTGCAAGGGAGAAAGAAAAGCCTGAAATCACTTGAGTCATCGTAATCACGGGAATATTGAGGGATTTTATGTCAGTATATAGTTTCTATTTTTTATATTTCTATTTGCATGAAGAGCACTTCGACATTCTTTCATTTTAAAGATAAACACTTCCTGTTTTGTTTTTTTATTCTTCCTGTATATTGATTCCTCTTTTGTTCCTCACATTCTTTAATTCTATTATACAAAACCCAGATTACCCGTTCATCTCTCTCTCTCTTCTCATACCTCTACTGGTTTCCTCCTCAGAATGAAGAAGTTCTCCGCTCTCATCATCATGAAGCGCATGAACTTGTGGCAAAGGATCTTCTCAATCTCATCAGCCTGCAGTGAAGAAGTTTATATTTTTAAAAATGCATTTTAGACCGTGACAGAAAATTAGGAAACGTGCGTTGTGCATAGCTCATAACCAATAACAGCCTGTTTTTTTTGTTTTTTTTAAATCACCTGTTTGACAGCAATGCTGACTCTGACAGAGTTGATGGATCCCTCGATGAGAACCTTCTCCTTGTCATTACGGCTGATCACCACAGGTTGAAGTAGCAGCTCCTTACTGCTCCTGTAACCACAGAACAATCCAGCCATTACAGACAAAAATACTGTGTTTCACAGAGGCTCTACATGGCTCTTATAGTCACTTGTTGAATAACTCGCAATCTTCTCATTGCATTTGAAAAAGACACCTCCAAATAGGCTGCGGCAAGTCCCCACAGGCCCATTTAAAGGCCTCGCTCGTGCTTGTGTCATTTTTTTCCTCCCCTCATAGATTTTCTTAGGCAAGTTTGCACAAGTCTGCACTCGTGTGAAAGCTGCAGATGATGAGCTTAGGGGCAGGAGAAACTGCAAATCAGCGGGACAACCACTGAGACTGCACAACTTCAAACACACACACACACACACATGCCATTAGACATACCTGACCTCCACCTCCGGCTTGTTGTGACGCTCCACCACCTGAGAGGAGAAGTTCTCCAGACAGAGGGCCGCTTGCAAGGTGGCCCTCACAGCGTTTAAGTAGGGGCGCAGAGTCGCTGTCTGAGGAGACATTGCATTAGATCAATATCTAGGTATCAAGAAGATCTTGTTGGATGATGCATTTGTTAGTTAAGAGTTTAGATCAGGTTTAACAAGCATACTGAACCTTCCAGTCTATTGAGGGTGACTTGATTAGCAGGGTCAGCCTGTGAGGTCATGTTTGACCAGGAACCAAAAATATGTGTATGCAGTGATGCTGCTCGGTTACACTTTAAGGTTTCCATCTTTATATTTTAGAGATAGAACGACTATCAGTCATTTTTAGAAAGAAAAACATGATGGTAATCCATATGTAAGTTGTCTATAGATGAGAGGTTCTTTAAAACATTGATTTCGCTCGCGTTAACGTTAACAGATCGTGACCGAGATTGCAGAACATCCACATTATTTACGTCCTCCTACATCACAACAGATACACATCTTCCTGCCCGTCTACTGACAGAGCTTTTGGGGGAGCTGACTCTTCGCAATGATGAGAAAAAAGGGGGCCGAGAGGAAAAGACAGCTCAGCTCGATCACTTTAGTTCCTGCAAACCGTTTCAAGGATGCCCGTCCTCTCATTTCACCACAAACCCCCGTCTACGACAAATACGACGCTAGCTAGCTAATCTCGCCTTAAATGTAGCCACAGCTAGCGGAAATAAATGGCTAAATAATGAAATATACAGGTACACTTAGTGCAAGACACTTACCATTTTTGTGTTGTAAAAGACGGAAGTTCCTCAGCCACGCCTGGGACTGCTCTTCCGTAAATTCTACATCGTCTAGTACAGATAGGGTGCGCTTGTTTTCTATATGGCTCTTTGGTTTGACGAGACGGATTTCTCCGCATCACAGACATGCAACTGTTTTCCGCTTATAACTCCGCCCAGTTGGAGTACGTTTTCTATAAAATGAACATACCCTACGATGAATCCATTCCGGTCTCTGAACAGGAGACATATTGCTCTGCGACCGTTGGTTCAGAAATAATTTTTACTTTTTTTAACATGTTCTTGAATAAAACATGTTGAATAGCAACGTTACAATACACATATAATCCAATAAGATTACGGAACGACGGGTTTAGCGGAAATGTGTTTAGTATGGCACCGTGACAAAATATGGTTTGATCCGATGATACCATTCTACCATTAGCTCGGTAGTCACCGTCACATCACTCAATATTATATTGATATGTTAACACAATAACACAACAGAAGCCTGCAATGTGTATAGTATAGTGTGAGAAAATAATGTTCTAAAAGCGAAAAGAGGCCATGTATCAATTTGAACAATTTTCACACCCCTCTTTTACCATAATGGCTCCATCCATCATGGACGCCATACACTGACCGTAAATATCAATCCTCTAAAACATTCTTTGATATACATCTGTGCTTTTCGTTAGTTCTGTTCAATTCTTGTAATTTAGTCAACTGAATGTAAAATGTTCTTGTGCAAAATCGTGAAATCATAGCTACCGATATTTACATGTAAGAGTAATTTGGGCAGTTTGGGCCCAGCGAGTTCGCGTTCTACACAGCAGACCTGCGTGTTCGTGTATTTGCGTGCGTGCTTGAGTGTGTGTGTGTGTTAATGCGTGTATTGATGGAGGGATGCAGACGAACTGAACCACAGCTGGACACCTCTGTGTCTGTGTTTTAATGATCATAATAGCCCACACACTGTCGATCAGTTACTTCAGATCCGCCAGGTCTTCGCCACACAGCATCATGAGTGAGTTGAAGGACTGCCCCCCACTGAAATACTACGACTTCAAGCCCGTCGAGCATGTCAAAGTGTGTCCCCGCTACACTGCTGTGCTCGGCCGCTCGGAGGACGATGGCATCGGCATTGAGGAGCTGGACACCCTGCAGCTGGAGCTGGAGACGCTGCTCTCGTCAGCCAGTCGCCGCCTCCGAGCCCTAGAGGAGCAGAGACAGGTAGGAGGAAGTTGGGACACCCCCCCCCCCCCCCATTATTCATCTAACTTGTTTTGTGGTATGGTCAGTTTTCTGTGTCTGTGAATCTCAAATGAAGACAGCAAAAATGTCACTTTTCACATTGTCTCTCTCGTGTTGGTTTGCTTTTTGTAACCATGGATGGGTTATGGGTGCCCCAGGGCCTCGGATTGCCAGGGGGCCTCCAATCTGGCCTGAGACATCCGCAGGAAGTTGAACACCAAGGCCCTCAGTGAGCACAATGCAAGCTGTCCACGAGGGCCTGCCAGACCCCTCAGGGCTTAGAATGTGAGGGGCCCCCAGACCCTTTTTAATGTTTAAAGCATAAACTGACCACCAGGGCCCCTGCGGCTTAAAGTGTAAGCTGACCCCTAGGGCCCCAGGGACAACTATGGCCTGAGGCCTCAGGATGCATATGCTTCTGGTGTGAGTTGACCACTAGGGCCCCCCAGGCCCCTCAGTGCACAAGTGTAACATCTGGATTGGCTCTAGGCTGCTTGCTGCACCTTCTCTTTCTGCAGGATGGGACTAAATAATGAAATATTGAACAAAAATAATCGTGATTATGACTTTTGCCATAATCAAGCAGAGGAGGAAGGGGCCTCCACAAGACATGTGCCCAGGGACCGTAATCCGGTCCTGTTTGTAACCCCTCTTTTCTGTGCTGCCTCTCAGATCCTCACAGACTGGCAGGACAAGAAGGGAGACAAGCGGTTTCTGAAGCTGGGAAAAGACCCAGACCCAGCTGCCTCATCTCGCCACAAACCAAAAAAGCAGAAGTTGGACGGCAAAGGCGCTCACGCACCAGGTCCAGGTCCTGGAAGACCCAAATCCAAAAATCTGCAGCCTAAAGTCCCAGAGTATGAATTCACCGACGATCCACAAGACATTCCACGCACACCTAAAAACGATGCACCCAACAGGTCAGCAACAACCGCCATTCATAATATCGCTCAGTTCTGTATTTGCTTTGTTTGTTTTGTGTTAATTATTATTTTTGTTTTTTTTTCAGATTTTGGGCATCAGTTGAGCCATATTGTGCCGATATCACGAATGAAGAGATACGGTTGCTAGAAGAGCTTCTGAAAGCTCCGGAGGATGAGGCTGAGTATTTCAAAGTACGACATCAAAAGCCACGCACCTTATTATTGTGTTACACCTAAATCCACTCGAGGCATTGCCAAAATTCTGAGTGTTTTTATTGTGTAATGCAACATTTTCCTTTTAGATGTGTGTTGAGCTTTTGTACTGTCTGTGTGAACTGTAGATTCCGGCTCTGGGGAAACACTACTCTCAGCGGTGGGCTCAGGAAGATCTGCTGGAGGAGCAGAGGGAAGGAGCACGAGCTAATGACAAGAAGAAGAGCCTCATGGGAGGGCCGCTGTCCGAGCTGGATGCAAAAGGTGAGGGAAGACTGCAGCCTGCGCCTTGAATGACGGCACAATGGCATAACCATACTGCACAAGCATGTATCCACCTTAATACTCCTCTTCATGTTCAACTGCTGTAGATGTGGACTCCTTTTTGAAAAAGTCAGAGTCCCAACATGAATCTCCAGAAGACGGATGTCCCTTCGGTCCTCTCACACAGCGCCTGCTCCAGGCCCTTGTAGAGGTCAGTATGCTGGAATCACGCATGTGCGCTGATAAAACTTCCAATAATGCATATTGGCTTTTGAACATGCAAATGACTGATGAGTGAGATATGGCATCGGAAACATTCATGTTTGAATATTGTGAAAACGCTCAAAACACTTTTCTTCCAGGAGAACATTATATCCCCCATGGAGGATTCACCCATACCGGACATTTCAGGGAAGGATGCTAATGATGGCGCTGGGACGTCTCCTAGAAGCCAAGGAAAAGCTTTCAGGTATTTGTCCAACACTACCTTTGAATGTAGAAATCAGAAGCATCTCCAGATTACATAACTTGGCCCGTTGGCCGTCATGTTTACACACAAATTACAATCACACACCAAGTGTCTGAAGTAGGATAATAAACACACGTTCAAGCCATTCGTACCAGACTGCTATCGGGGGTTAATCGCAGGTCATCGGGCCTCGTTCACTAATATGTGCGTAGAAATGTTCTTACTTTGCACACAAGATAAGAGCACACGCAAAATTACAGCCGTGTTCATATCATGTGCACACCGGCCAATTTAGTTCTGCCACCATGAATCAGAATCAATCTAAATTAATCAACAGGTGTCCACTATTTCAATCAGCATACTGCCACGCAGCCATTTTCTATATAAACACTTTTGCTTTGAGGTTTATTGTGGTGAAGTTGTGAAAGAGAGGAGCGTGGCCCCTAAAGCAAAAGTCAACTAATGAAGAATTCAACATAATAGTTTCTGAAGTGTTTCCACGAGAGAGATGATTATTTAAAAAAAAAAATGAGTCTTGGGCTGTTGTGTCAGCTGAGATACTGACTGTGGCTCATTTAAAAAAGAAGTGGTTGAATATTAAAGTTTATGTAAAAAGAGAATAACAGACCAGAAGAAAAAATAAGCAAACCGGAGGAAGAGGAGGACCATCTGATTTTTCAACCCGAGATGAGAGACTCGGCGCAGTTGTTGGACAAACATCCATAAGTGGATATGTCCAAGAACTTAGGGTGAAAGTGAGGACATCCAGCGAGGACTTTCACCCAGAGGTAATTTATTTCATGATCTTATTGGGGCTGAACCAAATAGTTTGAAGCTTCATTCATAACGTTGAAATTCAAAATCAACATTTGAATGCTGCACAACTTCTTTGTTTTATATTGTGTTCGGTTTAAACCCGGTATTTCTGCACATTTGCAGTTAAAGATTTGGCTACACAAATATTAATATACTATTTACAGAATTAGATTCCACTGGTGGCTGCGTATCATTTTCTATGGCTTGTGTGATCCTAACATTTCCTCTAGAGTGTAACATTTTTTTAATTTTTTTTTAAAAGGACCATATCTATTCTAACAAAATATTCTGCTTCAATCCGTTTTTGTTGATGGTAAGCTTCATTCATAAACCTTTACGCTTCAAAATATATGTTTTGATTAAAAATGATTGATGAGGATGAAAGGGTATCAAAGATGAACTGTTTTGAATATTGTCGTCTATTAAAGCCTTGTTTCATGGATGTTGTTTTAATATGTACTGTATTTTGTTAAAAGGTGAGCGTACAGATTTGTGAATGAGGCCTATAGTCTTTCTCATCACGCAGGTCTGTAGCTGTACTCTCATGAACTGTAGATACATTCACTAAACAGAACTGAGCTGCAAACACCTGCATGTGATGAATGTTTATCTTGCCACACATATATACACGGGTCACACCGTTAATCTGACTGAGGCTGCCCGTCTATAGTTCCGTATGTTGGTTGTGAGTCTAGTCTCAAATTGCCACCCTGAACTTTTTTGACTTCACTTGATGTCACATGTCTCATATCTTCGATCTTTCTCGCCCCCCCCCCCTCCAGCGTTCCTCACACGCGTTCTCTAGAGGCTCGGATCAAAGAGGAGCTGGTGGCTCAGGGGCTGCTGGACTCAGAGGAGCGACCTGGACCAGGAGGAGACTCTGAGGACGAGGTCCTGGCAGAGCTGCAGAAGAGGCAAGCGGAGCTCAAAGCCCTGAGTGGTCACAACAGAGCCCGCAAGCAGGAGCTACTCCGGTGAGGACACAGGCCACCAATGACTAGATAATGTACCACAAAGTAAGCTGTACTTCAATTAAAGTCTGATCCATAATCAGCGGTTGACCTTACGTTTTATATTTCTGCTGCCTCACAGGTTGGCAAAAGAGGAGATGCGCAAGCAAGAGCTGAGGCAGAGAGTCAGGGTGTCCGACAACGAGGTCATGGAGGGATTTCGGCGAATCATGGCAGCCAGGCAGAAGAAACGCACTCCAACCAAGAAGGAGAAGGACCAGGCCTGGAAAGCACTGAAGGAGAGGGAAAGCATCCTCAAGCTACTGGACGGATAAACGTAGAAACAGTTGGTGTCTGGTGTTTATCCAGAAAAGAATGTTGGAAGAAGAATCTTTTCCCCACAGATTGACGCAAATCAAGAATCGCTGTGACAGCCGTTAGATGGTCAGTAAACCGCTGTATTTATGATAATGTGTGACACTGTTTACTGCAGGTCTGTGTGATTTCATTAGGGACATTTCTGTAGTAGTTTTTGTTGGTCATGTACAGCAGAATGCTCGATTTATCAGTAGCATTTAAAACGCAAAAGAGACTTTCTTTCTTTGTCAGGTGAATTTTTATGTCGTTTTTTTTTTTCTTTTACCATTGTAATGTTGTGAAAACAATACACACAAATGTTTGAATAAATCACTACCACGTGAGGACAGCTTTCTGTAAGTGTATGAAATGAACAATTCAGAGGATATGCACCATTATAGTGTGTGCTGTAGTCTTTTCTCCAGTGCAGACGATGAGTCCTCTGCGTACTGAATAAACACTGCTGCTACTGATTCACATAATGCTTAAACATCATCGGACTAATATATATTTCTTATGTTGCTATGTTCATATTCTTATTGTTGACCATTTTCCATAACTGCCACAGTGTATAGACAGAAAGTTAGATTTTACTTTATATTTTACCAAGCTTATAGGCTAAATAGGTCATGCTCAAACAACACAAAAATGTATGCGTTAATGTTTTAATGACTCTTATCTCTGTGCAGATGTATGTATGTATGTTTCAGTTAAGTTAAGCCAGATGTTCAAATTGCTCCACTGTTTATGTGCTGACTTTAGAATAATGTATATTGGTATTTACAGTAATATTATTACACCAATAGGAGGAAGCATCTTAACAGGTAACAAAGGCAACTGCCATGAGCGAGATTATTTGCCATATGCTTTCTTGTTTGTTTATTTATTACTGCGTAAAGTCATACAATCTATTGTGTGAATATGCAAAATAGCATCTTCTCTCTCTATTGTTATTTCATTTTTTCTATTTATCTACCTTGTTGTTTTTGCTCCATTTAAAAGTCAATATGCGGAGGAATGAGTAATTATATTATTTACTTCTGGCACGCTTTGGGAGAAAACATGTCAAATAGTGTCTTATCTTACTAAACTCTTCACATAACAGCGGAAAGTGCTCCTCTTTGCTGAGTCACCACAAGATGGCAGTCATCGTCTGTTGACTGACGCTCCTGTGGTTGACATCAGCGCAACACAGCATGTGTCGGTGCGATGTGTATCCAGTGTTCACTTGAAGATACCCTCACGTATCTCGATCCCAGTAGAAATCAGGAGACTGCGTGTCTCACGCTGTGCATCTGCTTCACAACACAAGCGCCGGTCACGCTGCTCTTTCACCGACCATGACTTGGTCACAGACACGTGTCCACCACCGTTTTAACAGCCATGTCAGTAGCTCCAAATCTTTATTTCTAAAGCATTTAAAAAATATATGTATATTTCGGTGAAAGTGTTTATATCAATATCAATCATCCTCATTGTTTGTTTTACCCCCTCTGCCCAAGAATGATCAAAAGGTTTTGGTAAGTGTAGAAGAATGGTGCCATCAGGCTGGTTGTTACTGTGTGAAATTACATTTACCTTAAATATATTATATGGCAGCACCGATGATGCCTCTCACCTTAACAAGCTTCTTTTTTTTAATTTGACAGACATGTATACGCACACACGTGTGTAGTGTGTGTATATACAGCATATCAGTATGCTTGCAAGACCCTTAGTGGAAACTGTCTAAACATAAAGTAATACCCCTAAACCATCTTTTCAGAACGGACTGGTTGAAAAATATAAACTCAAGCTCTGTGTCCTTTAGCAGAGCTTACAGCCAGGCTGGAGGCTACAAGAATGGCCCGATCCTCATTTAAAAAAATCCCTCAGTTTAGGTCGATGGCCTCTATGCAAATTCATAATGCCTTCAGCCCGTATGTATGAAAGCTTTTATTAACATGCAGACCTATTGAATCCTCCTCACAGGTGAATGAGAGGCTGAACAAATAGCCGGGCGGCCCTCCAGGCTGGGCGTATTGCACAGGGCTTTTGTTTGCATTTGTTGTCATTAGACCTCAACTGAAGGGCAGGAGGGTTTTGTGTTGATACATTGCTCATACATGCTTAGTGATGCCCGCCTGCTGTTTGCACACCACGTATTGAGCTGTCTGTTTAAAGGCTTGCTGGACTCCTTTTGACAACCCAGAGGGACTTATGAAGAGGCTCTAACTTCAGCCTCAGCTCCCCTCAGTGATGTCGCTCTCTCTCTCCTCTCAACGTGAAATTCAGCTATGTGGTGAGCTTCTTCACTCCTCTATGTCATGGTTTGTAAACCTTTATGGCTGTTTAAGTACAGGGCTCTCCACTGGAGGGTCTGCGTAAGTATCTTGAACTTCAGCGTTCTGGCACAAGATGTGCAGCGGCTGCATGTCTGGAAGCTTTTCCTGTATCTCCTCAAGCAATTACAAGAAGAAAAATGGAGTGTAAATACAGTGCTATCATGTTGGCAGGCTGTGTGTAATTTGTTTACATTAGCCCACACACACACACACACAC
The DNA here is from genome assembly GCF_023349555.1 of Cebidichthys violaceus. Classification (NCBI taxonomy): domain Eukaryota; kingdom Metazoa; phylum Chordata; class Actinopteri; order Perciformes; family Stichaeidae; genus Cebidichthys; species Cebidichthys violaceus. Next base: position 1,292,334 of record NW_027176428.1, on the reverse strand, counting down.
ACACACACACACAGACACGTGCGCACACACTTATCTAGGCTACTATCACGCCAGGGCTCCTGTCAGTGGGGGCCTTTCTGTCCATTGGCTCTTTGTTTTGTCAGTTTGTACGAACTTTGTTTCTTTCTCCGGGGCTCTCCTCCTACTCCACCTCCGTCCCTGCGTTCCTGAGCTGGAACTGACCATGGACACACACACACACACACACACACGCACACACGCACACACACACACGCACACACGCACACACAGATACATAGGAGTTAAGGGATTTAACATAAATCTGTTGATCCTTTGTCCTAATGCTATGTCAGCTTTCATGCTGGATTGAAATTGTGTGTGTGACAGAGACACAGAGGTTGAGACAGCTGCTGAGGCTGACTGGTCCACTGAGACGACCCTCTGTGGAGCCAGGCCACGCCTCGGCTCTACTCCCCGCACAGAGAACTATTGTCTTCAGAGCTGCTTCCACTATTCTGATGTCATGCCTTGTCTTTCCCCAGAGGGCTGCTGTTGCCGCTGTGCTAAAACTTGACAGATCTTTTAGTCAGTGGTACAAATGACTGCATGGATACATGGTGAGATGGTTGCACATAGTATCACACACACACATAAACACTACCCTGGTCTGGTTTGAATCTCATTTGCTTCTCATTTGCATGGCAGTTGATGCTTTTCTTGAGTGGCTCTGGCACCTGAATTTGGCAGCTCATATGCAAATCTTTTTTGCCTCGTTCAGCCCCACCTGCCTGTGAGGCAAAGATCAAGATCCTTTGGTCTCCTTTCCAGCCTGCCATGTCTCCAGGGTAGTTTGTACAAGATAAGCACAATCAGTCACAGACAAGCTCTTCACTTGCACTATTTGAGGCAACAAACCCAGTCAGACAAGTGTAGTCTATAAGTTGCAAGGGCAGTATTAGCCATGCTATCGATGGCAATGTCGGCTGAAATATCTCAACAGCTATTGCCAGTTCAAAGAGGATGAATCCCACTGATTTGACTGAACCCCAGACTTTTGCTCCATCATCAGGTTCACATTTTTCTTTTTTTGGTGAAAAATCACTATTGGATGGTTTTGCCATTGAAATGTAATGACTTTGGTGATCCTCAGGCTTTTCATCTTCCACCACCAGCAGGTCAGAATGTTCGCTTATCCTGTGAACTATCTAAACATCTTCTAGATGGATTGGCACATGTTGTATGTGGTATTGTAATAGGTAATCCCCTGACTTTTCCCCTATCAAAGACAATTGTTGTTCACAGTGAAATATTGTGACTTCCTAATGAGTTTGGTAATCCCCTGACTTTTTCTCTAGCGCCATCATTATGTAAGCCTCAGCTGCACTACTAAACTAAGATGGTGACCATGGTTGAAGCTATAGCTCTCTAAACATCAGCATGTTGGCATTGTCACTGTGAGCATGTTGCCTTGCTAGCATTATCATTTAGCAGGCCTAATTCAGGCTGATCTCACAGAAATACGTGAAATGACCACAACCACAGGACAGTGAATTATGACGTGGTGGCACAAAAGTTTACCTTTTTGTTTTTAACTACTACTACTAAGTCGTTTTGTTGCCTGAACCTAACGTTAAATTGTTTCTGTGGTGCCAACATGTAATTTTACACATTAAGTGCCACCATTGCGTAATGCGCTGTTCAGAGGTTGTGGTCATTTCAAGTAGTTCTGTGAGATCACGTCGGCCTAATTAAGTGCAGCTTCCCAGAGCGCCTAACATGGCTGTAGACTGAGGTTCGATTACTGTGCTACTGATAGGCCAATAACACAAGTCGCTAAAATTTGTCGTTAACAATTCTCCGCCTGTATTTACTCAACGAGTCTTTTCTTTGTAAAGGCTCAAGTCTTGCAAAGTCCATTAGCCCCCATCTGATGCAAAAACACAGCAAAGCCTTTTCTCTTTTTCACCTCTGCAGCAAAGTGAGAGCTAACAAGGGTCCGTTAGTGTTTGACTATACTTTATTAGAATCACCAGGTTAGCAAGCAAGATAAGAAAGAAAGAGATAGGTGGATAAGAGTGTGCCATGTTAAAGCACTGTTTGTCATTGGCAGTAAATTTGGACAGCAGAGGTCAAAGCTCTTGAGAAATATGCTTCTCTAGAGATAAGGCCAGAAAGCAGAGGTATGTAGAGGGGACCAATAAGGGGAATGTATATGCTCATATTTCCACATACAATACTGTCTGCCACTGCAGCTTCTCATTATGTGTGCAAATTGTTGCAATGGGACTAGAAGAGACCCGTCCAGTGGTTGTGGGACTTCGGGGTGCCGGATGGACATCATGCCCCTTTGCTGGGAGTTCCTTTGAGCTGTAGAGAGAGGACATCACCGGCACTCAGGATAATGGTCGGTGAGGTAGAGAAGAAGATGCAATGAAAAACACTTCTCTCACCACCCACCACTTCTCTGTCATCCTCCCTCCATCCTCTTCCCATCTCTCTTTCGTTTCCTCTGCTCTGTTATTATCACCCAGTCCAGATCATTATCAGGCTCACTCTCCCCTTGCTGTGACGGAGAGGAGGGCCGGCCGCCCACATGGCTTTGGTGAGAGATTTCTAACAGCGGCAGCACAGGAGGAGGGGGGAGAAAACCGAAGACAAGAGGTCCAATAAAGTCCATCTAAATATAGAGGCAGCAGGCCCTTGTCCTTATAAAGAGCTGCTGTTGGATCCGGGTGTACTATCCCTGTACACACTGTGTACCGAGACCTGATCACTCCCACCATGATGGGGAACATGACTGTTGGTGCATGGAAACACACACCCGCACACACAGGGCTACGCTGTTTTATGAGAAAGAGAGAGAGAGAGGACGGGCGCTTAGGGAGTTTTTTCTCTACACCAGAGGGCAAATCATGTTCGGTGGAACATACTAAAATAGGAGAGGTTTGAAGAAACCTCCAAAGAAGAAATGATGGGAGAAATGAGTGATGGGGGAGGAGGCTCTCAGCCTGAGAGTTCAAGACAGTGGAGGAGATTAGGAAAAAAGATACGGATGAGTTTATGCCCCAAAATACCTCCAAGGGTGGATTATACATTATAATTTATATCAACACACATCTCAAGCTCAAAGATGCCCCTTTTTTGGCTTTTTTACTTCTCTAATCCTATCTTACTTAAAGTCATTCTGTTTTTTTTAAGAGAGTTCTGTCTTCTAAACTTGGCTTTGTTTTTAAAGGAATAGTTTGACATCTTTGGAAATGTCTGCAGAGTGATTTTTTAGCTGCAACCAGCAGCCAGTTAGCCTAGCTTAGCATTAGGACTGGAAACAGTTGGGAACAGCTGGTCTGTTTGTCAAAAGGTTACATATACACAATATATATACTGTATATATATATATTTTTGTAGCATATTTGTGGCTTTAGTAGAAAAGACAGATATGTAAGGCAAATAGTGAAGATAGAGAATGACATGCAGTTCACTTTTTGTATAGATTTTGTTTAGTCTGAACAAAAATCAAAGTGTAAAACGTCACGTTGTGGTTTGGAGATATTTCCAGTGACGACAATATCTCTTGCTTAGTGAAAAGAACGGTACTTCCTTATAACTGTCAACATGGCTGCAAAGCCTCCATTGCTTGCTAAATAAAGTCCAATATTAATGCTTGTAAACTAATTTCAGCTAACTAGAAGGCTCTAAACACTCTTTGCTTGTATCTGGTTTCACTTCATGCAAACAACTACAAATACCTAACCAGTAATCATCTTGCAATAATGTGTGAATGCTCCCAAGTTGGAAGAATGGGGAGTTTTCCTGTTGTGGATGCAGCAATGCCAGGACCACTTTCAGTCCCCAAAAAAGGTAGCAAAATGTTTATTTAAATGGAAACAGTGGTACACTGAACACCCTGTTATGTAAGTAGATTAATTGTGTGTGTTGCCTTTTTAATAAAGTGGGGTTTATACAGGTCTACACGTTGCTGCTGATTGGGTAACACCTCTGACACACCCACCAAAATATACCGCAAAGCCCATTGCACACTGCTTTGAGGAAATTAATCACAGAAACCGTACTAAGAAGGTTCACACCGTTTTTATATTGAACGTGCCTCACGCAAAAGACAGGTACCTGAAATAGAGTTGAAGCTCCCCAGTTCAGTTGTAAATGATCAGGCTTCAGTCAGCAACATAAAGGGGACCTCTTCACTCAATGCATTCCCCACATGACAAATTAGCAAATCCAACAGCTGCGTCATCAATGTAAGTGTGTAATGTGATTTACTTCCATATCCTATCCTATCCAGTGACGACCTGTGCTGTTTTCTTGCTGTTGTCGTCCGTGAAATCAGCAGCTGCTGTATACAGGTCATGTGCTGGTTAACGCACACCACAGACAAGACGTTTCACTCGGAGACACAGAAGCAGGTCACTTACGGTGATCTGCAAAAGAGATACACACATATTGTTTGCCACGCTCTGTGTGAAGCTAACAAGATCATTCTCACAGCTGTCCCCGTATGCTAGCGGTGACAGCAAAAGTTCAGAAGTCAAACAGGAGAAAATAGGTTCACTGTGTTTTTCACATCCTCTTTTACACCTGTTGCTTACTGTCCTCTGTGGTGTGTGTGTGTGTGTGTGTGTGTGTGTGTTTGTGGCCACACACTGAGACACTTGTGGACACACACACACACACACACACACACACACACACACACACACAAATCATTGTAGCTGTTCAAGTTGAGACTGTGTACCAAAGGCAAGCATAGAAAACATCACACAGAAACAGAGTCACTCACTGAACATCAGCACTTCTTACATAAGAGCTCCTCTTCCACACAGACAACTCCACAGCACAGTCGGACAGAGTCAACGTCAAACTCTGCATGAGACAAAATGGGTGTAATTCGTGCGTGACCACTCAGTTGCTATGTGTACAGCTGAAGTGGATCGATCTGTGTGTGTGTGTGTGTGTGTGTGTGTGTGTGTGTGTGTGCCAGCCAGTGTGAGACTGTGTCAGTTTGTGGTCGTGAAAGCCCCACTGAGAGAGGAAGCTCAGCTGTCAGTAGTTGTCAGGCCTCTGCTTTTCTCTCTTTCTTTGCTGATCCTGCTAAAGCTAACCCCCCCCCCCCCCCCCCCCCCCCCCCCTTTCTCCTCTTTTTTGTGCCCCAGCAGCGGCTGGCTGGGTTTGAGGTTGAGGTGGAGGCGCTGGTTTGTACAAGCATGTTGGCCAGAGATAAGGAAATGTGTCACAGGACCAACAAACCTCCCTCTTAGCTGAACATCTTACGAACACACACACACACACACACACACACACACACACACACACACACACAACAAACAAGTGTCAGAAATATTGTTGCCAAAGCTTAAGGCATTTATTCCGTGATATGTGATATTATAAACAGAGCTTAGACCACGCTTCACCCTTAGATTTAACACGTTTCACCGTCTCACCTCCTCTCTTGTCTTTCTTGTACTCTACCCACTGCTCTGTCTCACCCCGTTTAGGGTGTTGCTCATTGCTACATCAGCTGCTCACGTGCAGAAGGAAAAGGAAACAAAACACCAACTCTCTGCAAAGCCCTGCTCCACGCTTGTTGGGGAAGCACTCATTTCCATGTGTGCGTGCCGACACTGCCGGACTGGTGTGGTGTGAAATGGACATGAGAGGATGCGGGGCTGAAAGCGTCTGTGGCGCCTCAGCTCTGCTTTCCGTTGGGGTCGGGATAGGAGCTGTTGGTGAGGGGATGGGGGGGGGGGGGGGGGGGGCTCTGATGACCCTCCCCAGGCTCTGCTTGAGTGAAAGAAACTCAGATCACATTACAGAGCTGGAGACTTAGATGAAGTCGCAGAGTGAAGGCAACTACTACTGGGCTAATGGAAGACACATTTATGAACTCAAAAACAAGCACACACACACACACACACACACACACACACACACACACACACACACACACACACACACAGATTGATACATAAACTATATCCCATATATCCAGAGTTAATTTACTCAGAGTGCAACCTGTTCCAGCTGTTGTTGCGTCTGTCTTATCTGTCTGGCCAACTAATTAATTCCTCTTCACTCCCATTAACTGTGATAAACTCCTCTGGCTCACCTCATTATCACCGGCCTCAGCAGAAGTGCCAGAAGGAGCAAGAGTTTTGTGAGTGGCGTGAAGGGCCATCAGTGCAGCTGATAGGAAACAGACCTGTTGTTGGATAAGCACTTGTTTCTGCCAGAGCCCTGAAAACTCACACTGATCCACAAATATCACAATCTGTGTCACCCCCAGAGTCCACAGCCCTGGTTGCGCACTTTCCTAGTCACTTTCAAGTAACATTTTCATTGACTTAAGACAAAGGCTTATTGTTTCCCAATAGGGGAGCATGTGATTGTAAAGTAAGTGCAATAGAAGTCTTCTTCCAGTTAAAGGGACACAATGTAAGAAGAAATAACCTACACTCACCCCTGTTCTTTTTCATCAACAGCCTGCATCCCTGACTAGGTCACGGTAGGGACCAAGGGACATGTTTATGTAGAAGCGAGGAGTATATTGGTTTAAGACTCTGCTATGTGCCCAGTTTTACCGGCTGAACCAGCGGAATCTTTTACTCTGCTGAATGATCAGGTTACTCGGCTTTTTTGAGGTCATCTCCAACTTTGCACTCAGTTGAACTGCTTTTAGTTGTTATAGCCTTATGTCTCTTCCTCCTTCAAACCTTTGTGCAGGTATGTAGGATGTTGTGTAACATAGGAGTTTCAGTTTGACGTTTTCTTCATTCCTCCTCTCCTACATAAATCTTAGCGCTGTACAGCGCTGTACAGGTGTCCCAACTGTTTGGAAATTCTTCATTGGTGACTCTATCAGCTATGGTTGTTCTGAACTCCAGTTCCCTTTTTTTACAGTTAATCTCACTATTTATCCCCAGTTAGCTTGGCGTATAATGATTAAACAGCATTAATACACCAAGTAAAAACAAATTATTATGTTTTTCAACTATACCATCCTGCACATCACTGTTCTAACCGGGACCTTTACTTTCCTTCTCGTTGAAACTGGGATCTCTCTTGACTAGACCACGTTATCTGAATGGGTTTTTGGCGTGGGGGGGGGGGAAAGGTCACAGTAAAGAGCATTTGATGGGTTTCTGGGGTCTGGTCCTTTCCTCTAAGAGCCTGGGTAAATATAGCCTGTATCAGAGGCCTATCTGAAGCCATGGGTTAGCCATGTGGGACTGGTCTCTGTCGTGACACACAGACACAGGAGGACCTAGAGACACGGTCATTCATGTGTAGAATTTGCCAGGGGTTTTAGAGGCCATCTAATAAAGGAGCATTTGCATGAAACAATGTTAATGCATGATCATAGCTGATCGCAAACTAAGGAGTTTAAAAGGAAAGGAAATTAAACAAGGGAGGCACCCTGACTGCTCATAACTATCACAGCTTTGATTAGATGTAATTAATCAAGCTGTTACAATTATTACTTATTGTATACACAGCAAGCATGTAGCCAAAGAGAAAGGCAAAACAAAGTTGAGGTCCAATTAAGAGTATCAATTAAGCCTAAAAAGATAACTTATGTTGTTTAGCAGTGCCATATTTGTTGTATGTATAAATTATATTTTGAAGAGAAATTATTATCATGAGTTGAGTGTATTTACTTACCTAGCAGGGTTACAATGTGCTGTTAACCAGAGAGATTCAGATTCATCTAAATTTAGGGGAACATTTTTAAAAGGAACATTAATGATTACAATGCTCAGCTTTGTAGCTGAAATCATCAAGTCAGCCAGCTAGCTTAGTTAACTTCAGTTTATCTGGCAATATTTAGTTAGCTACCCCTCAAGGTAGCTACCTGGCTAGCTATCGTGGGTGGCACATTCTGAGTAACTTATAAGCAGAATTTCATAAACCTGGGTAAATAAAAAGTGTCATATGTAGCTGTGCTCAGGATTGAGGCACTAATACTAAATCACATCACCTAAAATTAAGAATAAACTAGTTGCTCAAGTTTGGCTGATTATTTGGTAATTAATTGGTTTACTTTTCTGATCATTTTCTGATATAACTGGAATATAATTTTGCATGATGCTAATGCTACATGGTGTTAAGACCTTGAAAAACAAGCGGTGTCGTTGCCTACTTGTGATTAAAGTTGAGCCGGGGTCTGATAAGGTGGGACTTTTTTTTAATGACAGTTCTGAGGAATCCCTTTACGTCAGAGTTGCACGACAGAGCAAGAAGCTTGTGGTGAGTGAGATTTGACTGAAGCGACTTTGCATGGGCATGTGAAAGAGAGAAGGAGAGAGTGAGAGACTGAGTGAGAGACTAAGTGAGAAAAAGAGAGAGGCCTTATGGTGACTCAGCATAACAATGTCTGCTGGGCCTGTATGACCTCGTTCATCAAGCTGACGCTCGGCTCCCTTTCTGCTCCGCTCTGGTTGGATTCACAAGGAGAACGCAAGAAGGGCAAAGGGATAGAGAGACAGAGAAGAGAGGGGAGGGATGAGGAAGAAGAGAGGGAGAGAGGAACAGTGGCATGTGAAGAGAAACAGGACCACGAGTGCTGAAGTGAGGAAGACAAGAAGAGATGTTAAAGGGAAGAAAAAAAACACAAATGACAAGCAGAAAAGTTTAGTAAATAAATGTGTGAGTGTGATCACAACCAGAGAACAGGGAGGTGAGATAATGAAAGATAAACTGTGACAAAGTGAGGATAAGAGAGGGAGACCAGAGCGGCATCAGTAACAACCAGTAAACACAGCAGCAGCATGGACATCAATTCTGTTGAATGCAAGTGTTTTCAAAATCTGTGACATGATTTAGCTATAAAGAAGTGCAACTTGTCCCAACACGTTGGCATGGCTTCTATCAAGCTTTTTTGCTTGTACTTATACCTGCTGTCTTGTTCCCAGACACAGCTCTTTAACACAAACACACTACGCTGTCATCACTGAAAAAACAAAAAGCTGATATATTCTATACAACCACACACCTTCACCAAATCTGTTTAAGGGGCACGCAAGTCAATTTATGCATTTACACTCACCCAACATGTGAAATCATTTGTATAATGTCCTCTGTGGGTGAGGTGCTTTCTGACTAAAATAACCCTGATGTCGTTTTGGAGACATACAATTTATAAGACAAAGTGTCCATTACAAACTGATGGAGTGGAGTTTAAAAGACGTGGGCATTTACGAGGCAAGGATGGTCTTTCAAAAGACACCACCAAGTTGCATTATGGGAAATGTAGTATATTTCGGGTAGTTTTTTCCCATAGTAGTGATTCTAGATCATGCTATTCACATTTTTTACATCATTTTTTATTATGACTTACAATACTTTTTATTTAACTATAATGACTTTGTATGATATACATACTAAACGTTGCCACTTTTAGGAGTTTATATGACATAGTATAGTGATTCTCAACTGGTGGGTTGCGACGCACTTTTGGGTCGCGGACCGTTTTCAGTGGGTCACAGGCCTTTGCCTGAAAAAAAATAATGTAAAAATCCTGTGCTTTTATTTTGAAGTGGATTTTTTATGCAGCGGAATTATTCACACTCCTTAACAGTATTTGGCGTTAATACCTTGTAATGCTAATAGACACCCATTTCACAGTATAGAAGAACACCCACAAAGTGTGTTTTCATATGCTAATTGAGCGAAACGCAAGTACGACACCTACTACATGAGATATGGATTTTCTTACATTGAGGACAAAAGAGGACAAAAACCTCAATGTGTTTTGTGCAGCGAGGTTCTGGCACAAGAAAGCACGAAGCCGTCAAAACTGAAGCGGCATTTGGAAACAAAACACCTAAAGATAAACCTGTTGAGTACTTTCGAAGACGACTTCAAGACCTGAGGACATCACAAAAGTGTCTTACTTACCTGCAGCTATGGACATGGACGTGTTGGATCAATCCACAGCGGATAAACTGAAAACTATTCCTCTGTGAAATGACACTATAAGTAGGCGAATTGAAGACATGTCGGGTGACATCAAACAACAGACCACAGCTCAAATAAAGACAAGCGGTCATTTTGCATTACAAATGGACGAATCTACAGACATAACAAACAAAGCAGTTTTACTCGTTTAAGTGAAACATGTGGGACGGGGACTGACAGGAACAAGAGAGCTCCTACTACTGCGACTGCAGAGGACATTTTCAGCTCATTTTCAGCTATACTGTGACAATTTTATGACTTTTTCGACATACTATAGTATGACTTTTATCACTTTGTTCGGCATGTTATACTATGACTTTTTTATGACTTTTTCGACATGCTCTAATATGACTTTTATCACTTTGTTCGGCATGTTATACTATGACTTTTTTATGACTTTTTCGACATGCTCTAATATGACTTTTATCACTTTGTTCGACATGTTATACTATGACTTTTTTATGACTTTTTCGACATGCTCTAATATGACTTTTATCACTTTGTTCGGCATGTTATACTATGACTTTTTTATGACTTTTTCGACATACTATAATATGACTTTTATCACTTTTTTCGACATGTTATACTATGACTTTTTCGACATACTATAATATGACTTTTATCACTTTTTTCGACATGTTATACTATGACTTTTTTATGACTTTTTCGACATACCATAATATGACTTTTATCACTTTGTTCGGCATGTTATACTATGACTTTTTGACATACTATAATATGACTTTTATCACTTTGTTCGGCATGTTATACTATGACTTTTTGACATACTATAATATGACTTTTATCACTTTGTTCGGCATGCTATACTGTGACAATTTTCTGACTTTTTCACATACTATAATATGACTTTTTTGGACATACGTACTATCCTATGATTATTCTTGACTTTTTTTCGACATACTATGATTTTTTCATGACTTTTTTTTTACATACTATATTAGGACTTTTTGTGACTATTTTTCTACTTGATATACTATAACTTTTTAATGCTTTTTTTTCAATCAACTTTAAAATGCATTTTCATGACTTTTTTCGACATGCTAAAATATGACTTTTATGACATGTATTATCACTTTATCACTTTTCGACATGCTATACTATCACTTTTTTCGACTTTTTTATGACTTGTCGACATGCTATGGCTTTTTTTGACATGCTATACTTTTACTGTGTTATGACTTTTGCAACATGTTATACTATGACTTTTTTATCACATTTTTCAACATGTTGTACTATGACTTTTTTCGACATGTTATATTATAACTTTTTCAACATGTTACACTATGACTTTTTTCGACACTCTATACTATGACTTTATCACTTATTTCGACATGCTATACTACAATTTTTGACATGTTATACTTTTACTTTTTTGACATTCTATACTATCACTTTCTTCGACATGTTATACTATGACTTTTTATGAATTTTGCGACATGTTATATGACTTTTTTATGAATTTTGCGACGTTATACGACTCTTTTATGGCTGACTTTTTCTAGAATTTATTTTAGACATACTGTGGAGAGCAGGGTTGTCCTTCAATCAGTGACTTTTTTGACTTTACTGTGGTTCATATAGTATGCATTTTTATGTTTCTTTTGACATATTACCTTTTTATGACATACTATATGACAACTTTTGAACTATGTACTAAAGAACTATTTCATGACATTTAAGATTTCCTAAATTATGACTTTATAACATACCATACAATTATGTTTTGCATGATTTGTTTTTACATACTATACTTTTTATGACTTTTCATAATTTATACATGACATCTTAAAGCACTGCTCACTGGACTCTATATGTTATTTTGATATGCCTATTATGTCCCCAAACTTAATGGAAAAGCAAAAGGAGGACTGGGTATCAGAGATCAGAAAAAGAACTGAATCTCATTGACATGACAGGTAAAGGTGCAGGGTGGCCACACAGAATGTCTAATAAGGTCTGAATGTATTTCAATAAAGCAACACACAAACATTTAACTCAAGTCTATTGTAAATTATCAGATTACACCCTGGGTAAGGACAATAAAATAATGGATACCTTTATGTTTCTAACAGCTTTGATTGTGTTTTTTTCTCTCCAGGTCAAAGTGAGGTCTATAAGTGACATCTTCCAAAGTAGTTGATGTAATCACAAGCATGGAGAGACACTGCTGGGAAACAGAGCTAGTTGAGCTTGTTAAGCAGTTTTTTTTAAAAGAAAAAAAATCATTTGAAAAACCCTGAGTAACAGGGCCTCAGGGCTCCTACACAAAACTCTTAGTGAGAAGGAACGTACGCACGTGTGTTAGCCGGGGGAACAGCCAGCACCCCTGGCAGGTGGCGGTGTTGTGACTTGATAAAAGTCTGGGTCTCTTGCCCCCCCCTCTCTGCCCCCCCCACTCTTCTCTCTCTGCCCCCCCCCCCCCCCCCTCTTCTCTCTCTGCCCCCCCGCCTGTACAGGACACACACACACACACACACACACACACACACACACACACACACACACACACACACACACACACACACACACACACACACACACACACACACACACACACACACACACACACACACACACACACACACACACCTTATCACCCTACAGGGTTTTCACAGTATCATCACAGCAGCATCTGCCTTTCAGTTTTGGTATGAGTACAGTGACATTGCAATAACATGACATACTGTAAACACAAATAGCTCAAGGGATGGCAATGTGAACTGTGGACAGAATTAAGGTCCCTTTTTGACTTCATTTAAACAATCAAAGAAGACGTCAAGAGGCATCTTTAAGTACAAAGTCTTTATTTCGATTTTTTTTTTTTTGGTATGGCTTCTTTGAAGGGACTGTAAAAGACATCTAAAGTGGGAAAAAAAAAAAAAAACTAGAGAATTTCTGATGCAACCGGACAAGGACTGTAGTTGTCGTGCACCAGGGCAAATCCACAGATATGGTGACTGAAAGGACAAAAAAAAAAAAAAAAAAAAAATGGATGAGACACCTGTGGATCTGCAGGTATGCCTCTGCGGGTTAAATGACATCAGTGCCACAACTATAGTCATAGTAACAAAAACAATATGCTATTTTAACTTAGTACCTCATATAAATACCTACATATAAATATTGTAAATGTACTTGATGACTGAAAACATTTCAAATTGCTGTACATGAATGTCCTTTGAGAGCAACAATCTCAGTGAGAAGAGGAGGAAAAGAAAAGAAATACACTGGTGTCTGAGCTCAGTGTCAGCTACCTTTAAACAACGATACACAGCCCTCCTGGTCCCCACCGCCCACATACTGCATGTGATTATCTACATCCATTTGAAAATATCAAGACCCAAGTAAGCCAGATTAATGTGACTGACTGCTGAAATGCCAGTTACAAAAGGGCTCTATGCACTTGGTTCTGTGGTGGGGGGAGTGCTTGAAAAAAACAGGATTCTAAAAGAAGTTTCTCTTTTATTAAGGCCTCTTTAATGAATAAGAATATAAAAACAAAAAAATGTGAAGTCCAGACATCACAGTCTCAAAGCAATGGAGCCCCCACTGTCTTATATACTTGAAACTATCTTTCCGTTTTGTCCTTGAGGCGAAATTTCTCGTCGTCCTCCTGTGATGTGGAGAGTTTGTTCGTGGTGCAGACAGTGCTTTACCTCACTGTGGACGGCACCAGGATGGGATCACAGATGAGAGGCTGAGAGGCTTGCCGTACGCCTCCCCAAATCACCACCCTGTCTTCGACCCGCACCCAATATCTTACTGTTCCCGAGTGTCCTAAAGCAGCAGCGCCCTTCATATCCGCCCCAGATACTCTGGAGACGGGAGGAAAGAGGTGTGACATGTCCCAGGTGGCTCTCCACTCATCCATATGTACCATGGACACACATCTGATTGAGCCATAAACATGATAATAAAGGCATACAAACAAATATTGACAATGACATTAATACAATAATAAAGGACGATAAAAATAATAAAAAAAATGAAGTGTCAGCTTCTGGAAGTGACCACATATTTTATGCTTTTTAGCTTCCCAACCTGAACCTCGAGAGTCCTCCAACCCCTCCCAACCCCTTTACCCTTTAACCAATGAGCAAACGGCTCATTCTGATCCTATAGTGCAATAGACCCACCCTTTTTCCTGAAAGCCTCTGCTGACGATAGCTGGGTCACCCTTTCGGGCGTTTTTGCCATCCTCTGTCCAAAAAGGTCTGCGTCCACTACTCCCTCCTCCTCCTCCTCCTCCTCCACCTATAGGGCTCCTTCTGCTCCGCTTCCTTCACAGGCTCACTGCATACGGTCTGGCTGGATGTGCTGCTGCGGGGCGTAGTGTAGGAAGGCCTGGGCCGGGCCTGCGGCGGAGGGGAGGGCGGGGTGGACGGTGGCCGGGGCTGTTGCCGCGGCGGCCGGACCGGTGGTGGCTGTGGGGCTGGTGGCGTAGCTGTAGCCAAGGAAGCCGGCCGGGGAGGCGGCGTACGGGTACTGCTGCTCAAAGGCCGCCTGGGCGTACTGGCTGTAGGCTGCGCTGTAGTCCATGTAGGGGCTGCTGCTGACGGCGGAGGAAACCTGAGAGGGCAGCACCAGGCTGGGCTGCACATATGCTTGTGGGTAGACGTATGGCTGGGCCAACCTGAAGACAGACACAAAGACCGGGGAAAGGGGGGGGGGGGGTGTATGTGTTAGACAAGGGGGTGCTGAAGTGCCAGAGAAAGAAATCTCAGGGCCTGGCTCCCATTGTTTACATTACTAAAGCATGTTTGGGAATACAAACTCTCTGTTGGTGTTCTGAACTTAGCGAGTTCTCACACAGATATCCACTGTTATTAAAGACTAATAGACAAGAGGCACAGGAGGTTAGGAGAAGGTGACTCAACCCTCTGTCTGTGTCAGTTAGTAAAACCTACAAAACCTGTTCGGTTGGGCCTCCTGGGATAGATGGGGGTGGAGGGTGGGTGGGGGGTGGTTGAATGACAGAGTCAGCCGTTACTGGCAGGTTTTCAAGCTCAGGCATCAACAGAGTGTTTTAACAGCTGCTGCTCTTCACTCGCTAAACACACACACACACACACACACACACACACACACACACAAAAAAGAAAAAAAAGAAAAAGGGAAGTACACGACGGCTGTGCAGAAGTTGCCGAATCCTAGTTCTCACTTGAGGATACATCTCGTGATCACAGGTGATGACGCTAGAGGCGGCGGGGGAGCTCATCAGGCCTGGGTGCCAGGCTCTGCTGGGCCTCACGGGCCAGCTTTCAAAATATAGATGATTTAAAGCGGCCGGGTTTGGGGACTGTGCCGTCTCTCCTTCTCTTTCCCTCTTTGCCACTTCACCCGTGAAGGAAAGGCAAGGGGAGACTGGTATAGGAGTCTATTTTTAGTCAGGACTTGAAGTATCTCTCCTTGGTTTGCCGTCTACAGGGAGGGATGGTTGTGGCAGTGAGAAGCCCACCCTCCATTTAAAGGGTGATGTAACAGACTTTTTTTTTTTGGAGAGCCTTTATCTTTGATAGTACGTCTTGGGGGGGGAATACATCCACAGACAAACACCACGAGACAAAGACAAGATAGTGACAACATATGTCACAGACGCTGCCTCTCAGTACTGATGAAAATCTTCCCCTTCATGGACTGTATTTAAATTTTGGTCTTAGCTTTTTTTCCTCCAACAGATTTAATCCAGGAGAAGAAGTGGATCAGTAATGAGAGGCAGCCGTGAAGTCGACACAGCAAAAGATGGAAGCATGCATGGATAGGGATGTCATCACGCTCTCATACACCCACACACCCACACCCACACACACACACACACACACACACACACACACACACACACACACACACACCCAACTCCCCCCCTCGTCTCTTCCATCCACCCACCCACACCAGTTACAACAGCAAACCCCAAACCATGCCATAATAGGGAAAGAGTCACACCACAATCAGCAAAAACCTCTTCAGTTCATATCACACGAAAGAGAAAAGATAAAGTGACACTCCAATCCATCACAGCACACCGCACTGCACTCTCAAGCCATCACTGGCACCTTGGAGAGAGGCTGGCTGGCTGGCTGAGGGAGGGAGGAAGGGGGAAGCGGGGGGGGGGGAGCAGGCAGACATTTCCTCAAAACCCCTCCTCGGGACTAGTCCTGCACTGTGGGCATCTTCTGATCATCTGCTGGTACACTGGTCAGCTGGCAGCAGAGAGCAGCCGTGGCAGAAGGTTGGATAGGAGGATGGCAGTGATTATTGTCAGAAATAACATCACGGTCTTGTTGCATCATTGAGTCAATGTAAAAGATGTGTATTCATTCAAAATTAAGGAGAATCCCACCTATGATACGACATTGCAAACACAAAAACAGAGCGAGGCTGATGACCGCTTTAGCTATAAAAAAAAAAAAAAAAAAAAAAAAAAAAAAATGAACAATTCTAAACGGCACAGTAGAAACAAGTCAGAGGCTCATTGAGATGCCTGGCGACTGAAGGGGGAAGAAATGACATGAATCCAGATAACAGCCGCGTGTAACAAGTAAGCATAAGCAAATGAAGTTAACCCCGACCCACGAGTGCAGTCTACACTTTGCCCTCACAGTGCTATTGAGCTACGCACAAAGAGGCATTCACTCTCTCACACAGCCTTCAGAGATGGTCATACATTAATGCTGTGGGGCGTGTGTGCTTTCACTCGCATCACGTAGTAAAATGAGTCCTGCCCTCTCCGCGGTGCGTCTCCGCAGGCGGTTTGCCTTAATCAAGGCTTCAAAATCAAGTGACCTTGTTTAGGTTAAGTGGAATAGAAAGTAATGTAAATAATGTACGCCTAAAGGGAGTTAAGGAGAGACAAAGCCCTCCTGTGTTATATCTGTGGTGTGCCCAGAGAGATGGAGATGTAATTTTTTATTTTTTTTATTTAGCTGCTATTAAAAGAGAAGAGAGGGACGGGGACCAGGGGCAAGTTGGGGACAGCAGTGAGCTCCCGGGGGCCACCGAGATACCAAGTGGATTGTGGGGAAGTTGCAGGGGGAATGTGGATGACGGCCAGAAGACCATAGGTCAGCTGGCTTTGTGCTGACTGCCAGTCTGTGTGCGTTTGAGATAGTGTCACTCATGCGGACTGAAACACTAGAGAGAGAGAGACGCTCGAAACGTTACAGACACAGGCCGAAGTGATCCTCCTCATCATCATGGAGGCAGCATAATGAGCTGATGTGAAAAGCCTGGGCGATATCACACCGAGCGGCTAAATATTTCTACACGATAAGACAAAACGACCTTCAGCGCATGACTCACTGCAACACTAAGTGTGAAAGCAGACAGGACTGGACTGGACTGGGTGTGTGTGGGGGGGGGGATTAAACAACACCTCACAATACTTGTAAGGCGACTTGATGTTCCTTCCTTGTCTCTTTTGTTTCAGAGGATTGTGAATGCAACAGGAGGAAATAATGGTGTTTTGTTTGGCACCTGGAGAGGTTAGTTTCCTAGGGAGCACACTGCCTCATTAAGCATTAGTCCCAGAAAACACCCCCAGATACACCCCCCCCCCTCTCTCTCTTTAAACCCCCTCCTCTCTCAGTCTCTCAGAGGTGTCAGTTTTCAGCATCTGTATCCGACACACTGCTAGTGGAAGCACTTCAATTGGATGAATCAAAGTAAAAACCAGTGTTTAAAGTAATAAAATAAAGGATAATTGATGTGACGTGGGATAAAAGCGTAGATAAATGGGACGGCGTGGAGGAGGTGATGCGTGAGAGGAGATGAATTTGCGAGTACACTGACAATTCCTCCCCTCCCCATCAAAACTATGTTCCCGACCTCGGTGACCCCCTCTGGCCCTCACAGTCCACGGCATCTGCTGACAACAGCCCCACACACACACACACACACACACACACACACACACACACACACACACACACACACACACACACACACACACACACACACACACACACACACACACACACACACACACACACACACACACAGCAGTAAGTCCGAACAGGCACACTACACGCGACGCTCCACAGCACTGTTCAAAATCCTGCTTCAGACCATGTCCTCACACCATATGTTGTCAAGGGGTTTGGGGGGGGCAGAAAGAAAAGCCACTTGTGCCCTCTTGCATCTTAGGGAGGCCTGCGTCTGTCACCCGCTGCACAGAGGAAACTCAGAGGCAGGCGGACAGGTGCTCCGTGCGCCTCTCTGGGGGTGGTGGTCATGGGAGATTAAGGGGGTGTAGAAGGCTGTAACACGAGCCAGCACCTGTCTGGCAAATGCCTCAAAGCAGCACTGTGCTCCACATTTCAAACCCTCGGGGTTTCTGTGCCATCCGCGCTCACTGTGGTAGCTGGAGCACAGACGTTGGAGGGACTTTCTAGTGTCCCCCTATGGTCTTGGAACATGATGGGACATGTCCCCAGTGGACTTTGGGATTAATCATTCAGACCCAGTACGGTATTACAGAAGCGGATATGGCACATATTCATTTCTTGTCTTTTTTTGGGGGGGTTCATCGACCTCAAAAACCACCAAATGTTTCTTCTTTTGTTTCGTGGACTGTCCTGGGATTTCCGTGTAGCTCTTAAGCACTCACATGCTCTGGAGTCAAAAACTGGATAGGGCTGCACTACTAATTATTTCATTATACGTCAATCTGCCCGTTGTGGTTTTTATTTGTCATGTAATTCATGAAATGTCAGAATCACTTAAAGTGCACTTAAAATTTTAAAAAGAGCAAGCTGACATCCAGCTTTTTTTTTGACCAGTCTAGAGTCACTAAATATTTGTCCTTCATGCTGGAAAACGGCTCAAATAGTTAAGGGATTATCAGAATTGTTGACCGTTCATTCTCTGTTCAGCTCTTTCCTGAAAACATACATCGGGCTGAAAGTAATTATTACTTTCATTATAGATTATCTGTTGATAATTTAGTTTCAATTACTGGATTAATAATGTAGTTCGTAAAATGTCTTAAAACAGTGGAAAAAGGCCCCTGGTGAAAAAGCTTTTTCTTCAATTTACAATAAGCAAATTGAAAGAAGCTAGAACCAAACAGATGTTTTCATTTATACTTAATATATGACCTTTCTGTTGATCAAATAATCAACCACTTCTTTTCAGGGCTCCTTGAATCTCAACGTAGAAATGTTGCCGTTTGCATTTCTAATACCGGTAATCAAAATCTGAACACAAAACCACGTTTGTAAAGTTAACTTGACTCCTCTGGGTATTTCAATCTTCCAGACAGATCTGAGGTTTTGGTGTGTATAATATGAACAGTGGCGAGAGATAATATCTGAGGGCTGCGGGGGATGAGGAGACTCATTACATCAGTGAAATGCTCATTAGCTGCCCAGCAGACCGTGGCTCCGAGACGCTATCCAGGCTGTTTCTACAACACGGCCGCTTCTAAGAAGACGCCTCAGCGAGGGAGCCACAGTCAGGCAGCTACACGAGCCAAGAGGACAGAGGTCCACAAGTGAGTCACACATTCACCTCTGGAATGCTCTTCTATTACCACAGATACGTGAAACACCACCCAGCCCTACAAAACTCAAATATGCTAATAGGCTACTTCTGGAGTTGCATGTGGACACAGAAACTGACATGTACTTTCCAGAGGCCCCGTTTGTCAAAGAAACAGTAGCCTAGTGGCGTCCCACAGAGTGTAATACAAGCGCCCACTCCCGCTCACTTACCCATACTGCCTCTGGATGAGTGCTGGGTGAATGGGCTGCACTCCGATGGATATGCCTGGAAGATAGGAGGCCGGCTGTCAGACACACACACACACACATTTGCATTTACAGAGGAGGACCAGAGAACAATACACAAAGGGCATGGAGAGACAGAGGCAGCGCCTGTTTCCAACCTACCACAAATGGAACAACAGTTACGAATGCGCTATACGCACTAGTGAAGCATGTATGCACTGGGGAAACTGAAAAAATATTTGGTATTGACAATTTAAATAAATATGCTGCATGTGGACCACATGGGTTGTGTTACTGGACTAAGACTGCCTGAACCCGGGTACACCTGCTTGCAGCTGTAGTTTTTAAAACCAGTTTTATTTGAATATAGTTTAAATTCATTTATGGTTTTACGTTTTGGACATTCATACCGTATGTTCTACGTGTGACGCTGCATTCGCCATTGGTTGATCAGGACCATTATTTCCACGACTTCATGGTTGAGTTACCTGGACATTAACACAACATATAGCATCTCACCTGTCTGTATGCTGCGGGGTTTGGCCCCCAGGTAGGCCAGGTTCACATTGGCCTTCCTGCCGTCGATTATGGGGTTGGGGTCCTTGCAGGCTCTCTCGGCTGCTCCTCGGTCTGTCATTGTCACCTGGTAACAGAGTCAGAATCATCAACAAGGTTGTTGTTTTTTTTTGTAAAAATTATTCATCATCTCATGTAACAAACGGTAGCACGGAGTCTGCAGCACGGCTGGTGATAAGTAAACTATTCGGGTAAAATAAAAACCAAAAAGCACTCGAGATGCATAAAAATGGACTTTGTCTGTTGGTCTTATCACAACCACCCCCCCTTACAGGCTTTCCACTGTAGAGAAACAACAAACAAAGACACAGTGATAAGCTTTGAAAACTGCCCACAGCAGCAGTAGCCAGCCACTTGACTGCCACTCAGGCCCGGCAGACCTGCTGAAATATGGTTCTGGGAAGAGCAACAAGGAGCTTATCCAATTAGGGACACATTTATTAAGGAGATTGGTATTAGTCCACCCCTCCTCTCTCCCTCCTGGCATTAGACGAGCCCTTCTGTTTTGATTGCCACATTCTGCCAACTCGGAGGGGTTCAGTCACCTCGGTGTGCAGCGAATGTAGGCCATTGTTCAAGAGGACGTTTTTAAAAGCAGTATGGCTTTTCATTGTGGAAGGATCCGGAACAAAGCCCACTCCAGGGCCTGTGTTGTGAACACACAGGAAGGAACAAGACTGTGTTTACACTGTGAAGAGCCTTGCTGTGGGGGTTGGGGGGGGTTCTACAAATCCACCTCTAAAAGTGTGTGTTTAGAAAAAAAGGTGCGCTCAGCGTTTGGAGCGCCTCCCCTCCACTCCTGCTGCCAGCTTCCTCTCCGACTGGAACGCTCAGAAAACAGAATGAGCAGGTTGCCTCATGCCACACAGAAAGTGTGCGGAGTATAAAGTGCTGATCACGGGGACGCTCGCCGTGTCCCTGGCAGCACCCTCATCGCACTGAGCCTGTTTAACCTGAAACACCGGCCTCGATACACAGCCGTTGGAGACCAGCTAGACTCACGGGACAGCTTTCCTCTGAGTTAAGGAGCTGATGTGTAAACACCGAGAGCAATTGTCTTACGATTCTGACTTGGGAAGATAAACATGCACACATGGCAGTTTTCCATTCCTTCTTTGGCCTGACAGTACATTAGCGCTGATGTGTCTTTTCAAGGTTCTGGTAAATATTTGCATTTCTTGTGCCGCTTCTGTTCTTTGTGTCCAAGAGAGAATAACCATCTCTGTGTGTCTGAAACAGGACAAGTAACCTATTATTGGACGTTTAAATCAGATATCACAAGAGTTCTTGAATATTTCTCATTAATCTGACTGAAAGAAACTGTGGCCAGGGGCTCACGCTGTGATTAATGTGGTGATAAACAGCACTTTTCCCACCATACACAACATGAACAGAGATCAGAAGGCAGGCTCGATTAAAGTACAGCGTAGTTTATATTTTGTTAACTAAAAGGCATTTTAAATGGCTTGTACTCCTCACAGACTCCAAAAAAAAGAAGAAAAAAAAAAGATAAGATCAAAAGGGAAGCTTAACATAAATTTGTAGAATACTAGAGAGCCAATTTGTCGTTGGAGGAATTTCTTTCCAAGCAGCCAAGATGTGATGCAAATCATGTGCTATGGCCGACTGCTCAGTTACTTGACAATGGAGGGTTAGGGTGTGCAAGGTCAACCTCCCCACTGCTCCAAAATAACCATATAAAGCGAGCAGGGAGTACACACACACACACACACACACACACACACACACACACACACACACACACACACACACACACACACACACACACACACACACACACACACACACACACAAAGACATAAGCTGGGGCTGCTCAAGGGTGAGTAAGGGGGGGGGCATCTGACATATGTTGAAATATAATCTTCTTAGTTACCCATCAACTAGTGTGAGCCCTCATGCCCATTAAGCTAAAATAACAGCAAGCCAGCGAAAGAAACAAAACAGATGCTGTTTAATTATGCGAGTAAGCTTCAGTGAAGGATTCCCTTTGACATGCATCTAAATGACTACATGCAGTAGATGCACCTCATAAGGATGCGTATTCATACAAATTCCCATATGGCGGAAAGACACCAACGCGCACAAAAGGCAAGTGTTGTGCAGACACTAAATACTCTTATTGACAAAAGTTATAATGTGGCGTGATAGTGTTAAAAGTTGTGACTGAGAGCTACGTGTCTAATGGTGGATGTCGGGTGCATGGCTGCTGTTGTTGTTTGTACTCACAAAGCCGTATCCTCTGGATTTACCGGTCTGCCTGTCCGTTATCACCACAGCCTCGTCAATGTCCCCGAAGGCCTCGAAGTATTTTCTCAGTGAGGCGTCGGTGGTGTGGTACGGCAGCCCACCGACGAAGATTTTGGTAAAAGTAGTGTCTTTCTGGATGGCTGAGGGATGCATGACTTCCAGGGCGCCGTTCATGAACTGATGCAGAAGCATTGGTCAGTCGTGGAGAGAGAACACCAGAGGCACGCTGGAGGAAAAAAAAAAAATGTACAAAGCGCCTAACAACGTCCCAGCATCAGCACAACAAAGCGGAGTATTTCACTGTTATTATGCCGCAGCTTCCCTCTCGTGTTAGGACCTCCGCTCCGAGTTGTAGCAACCTGATGATGACAAGTACGAGCTGCCGAGGACGCGTCCAAACTTCTTTTCTTTGCCGCTGTGAGGAAAAAGTGCCGGGAGCTTTTATATGCCATGGCTGAGACCACGCCCACCAGACCTCTTGACCAATCAGCGTGACCGGTGAGAGCCCACTTGGGCAGCGGCTCCTCCCATTGGTCCGCCTTCCCCGGCGCTGTGCTGCACCTGCTTTTGTCCTTTACGACACAAAGAAAAGCCCGAACTGTACGCCAGAAAGCGCGGCTCTGCCACATGGTACACTGTACCACTGTAATGAGGAAGTAATTGCCTCGGCTTCTGACCTATTTTACCTTTTTCAAACTTTAAAAAAAAAGCAGCCATTACAGTATGCTTATTATGCTTTTGCTGCGACTTCACGTTATAATGGTGACATGGCGCATAGACCCCGAACAGGACGCAACAATACATTCATTATGCGATGTAGTTATGCTTTAAACAAAAGAACAGTGGACACCACATCACTTCAACTAAAACACAATAACCTGTTTATGCTGGGCCTGTAACCGTCCCTTTAAAAAGTGTCCTATCATTTACTTTTACAATAGTCTTACTCTTTTTTTAAAATCTTCTTTAAATTAAGAGACCAGGTCTAGACTAGTGGTACTGTACAACATGCCACGGAATATTAATCTAAAACTACTAACATTTTGTATAAAGTTGCTTTGATTTTTCCTTAATTCCTTTTGGAGAGGACTTTCTTTTAGCCCTGACAGGTATACACGGCGGTGTGTCCTTTTGTTAAACTGGTTAATGTACAATATGACTACTTCATTGGACCCGTCACAACAGGCCACCTCTTATTACCCTATAATAAAAGCACATGACTGGCACATTTTGTAAAGAAAGAAAAAAGGCACTGGAACTCAAAGCTCTTATTTTTTCCAGTGCCATTGATGCTTTCTACACGTCTCTACGTGCTGCTTAGAAACACCGATGACCTCTTTGCATGAAAGGGCTGATCCAAAGGGTCCATGGCAACAGGTCAATCCAACAGTAAGCTTTCTAATGGCCTG
The DNA here is from genome assembly GCF_023349555.1 of Cebidichthys violaceus. Classification (NCBI taxonomy): domain Eukaryota; kingdom Metazoa; phylum Chordata; class Actinopteri; order Perciformes; family Stichaeidae; genus Cebidichthys; species Cebidichthys violaceus. Next base: position 1,268,405 of record NW_027176428.1, on the reverse strand, counting down.
ACTGTCCCAAAAAAACCAAAAAAAACTCTTCTTGTAATATAGGAGCCAGTGAGTCAGCCTCACATATGATCCTGAATGGAGTCAATCAGGTAAAAGAAACGTGGTGCAGCACAGGAGACAGTGGTCTAGAGGTGTGGTACTATAGTGTCACCCCTTGAGAAGCTAAGAGGCGCCGGTGAACTGTGGCAGCAGCATATCTTCCCGCCCCCGGTGCCTTGGAGTTCCACCGCTAAGTACCAAGGGTCAAGTTAACAGTTAGGTGACATACTAATGACCTCAATAAAAAGGCATTTAATTCACACCTTCTCCTCTATGAACTGGTTCACTTTTCACACGTGGCCTTTGTAGCGTCCCATGCTACCTCATTCATATCCTCTTGGTAAATTACCCCCCATTTCCAGCCATGTATCCCCACCAAAAGGACTTAACCTGGGTGAAGGACCGCACTGAACTGCTTTGATCTCATTTGTCCTGCTTTGCTCTCTAACCTCAGCTCTTTGACTTTTTTTTCCACAGGTAACTGTTGCAGTTTAGACACTGAAAGGGTAAAATGCTCCACCTGCTGGTCAATTTGGGTTAAAACAAGCAGACAGGAGGGGGTCATTGTGATACAGATGTTGTCCAAAGTTTATCATTTTTGATGTTTGTGATGATTCCAATGTAAGACAGCAACATGTGTGAGAGACCTACACGATAGAGAGAGATTTACAGCTGAGACACCAGAGAGCGGTTAATGGGTTGGCATGCACAACACAGTTCTGTGAATCACTGACACACCTGTAAAACACCAAACACAGTAGGCTAATATTTAACCTACTCCCTCAGGTTGGAATAAACATGTTCAAATCTAATAGTATGCACTTGGTTATTTATTTTACATCCCAGTTTTAGTCACGGAGCTAAACCACAGAGTAACAGCAAATCATAAGAGAATGAAAAGTCTTTGGATAGCTGTAAAAAAACAACAACAAATAAAGAGAGGAGCTGGACACATTAAAAAAAATTGGAACATCAAAATGAATGCCAAACAAAGCCCTCCCTTTCTATGATGACCTCTACGACCAATTGTCACGCAGCTGTCATCAACGCCAGGTTGGGTAGGCCCCTCTGATTGGTCCATGCACAGAACGCAGCACCACGGCATTGGTCCAGGTGTTTGCCGAAAGGAAGGAGTCTGTCTCGAGCGCACACACACACACTTAAGCAGCAGGTCTTCCGCATTTCTTCACAAGAGATGCGACTTGGCACGACGAATCTAAAAGACAGGAGGGAGCCGTCAGTCACAAAGAACATTCTTCTTGATTTTTGTTTATTCCTAAGAGAGTTCACTGTGTCCCATTTTTTGCACTGAATAAACAGTATCACACTTCAGCAGACTAAAATCAATCAGTGCAGATGATTCACTGTTAATCATTACTTGCCTGTGTTCAATGTTTCTTGATTCTTTTCATTGTTATCTCCATAATTACATAAATAATCATTAAATACCTCGTTGTGTCATTGAAAACACTGCAACGCCTTAGTGCTAACAAGCTAAAATCTATAAATAAAAAAAAATCCCCAAATTCCTGACTGGACAGTGCAGCTTTACAGCATAAACTACAGAAGCCTTCAAAATAACCTCAGTCAGGTCAGTACAGTACCATTCCCATACTAAATGGCTACTTGTACTATTACATGGAAGTACAGAGATCGGACTCATGCCCATGTTCATGCATGCCAGGGATTATGGGGTGCCCTGAAGGCCCCAGTACGAGTCACAAAGGTACTGAAGAAGAGGGGCAGCCCCAGTACGGCGACCACATTCTCCAGGTTTACAGACGGCGGCTGTACTTCTCTCACCATTTCTTATTCCGAGGCTTCAGCTCCTCGGCAGCGTTCCTCAAGAAGATGTAGTTCTTTTTCTGGGGGTTGTAGTACTCATGTCCCTGACGAATTCAGATGAGAGCACAATATTACAAAGAGAGAAGGCCACCATGATGTGCATGCCACAGTTTTCTACTATTGCAGTTGAAATACAAACACCTGCTCTCCACAATTGTAAAGATTTAACACCTACAGTTGTGGTCAAAAGTTTACATACACTTGTAAAGAACATAATGTCATGGCTCTCTTGAGTTTCCAGTTATTTCTACAACTCTGATTTTTCTCTGATAGAGTGATTGGAACAGATACTTCTTTGTCACAAAAAACATTCATGAAGTTTGGTTCTTTCATGACTATTATGGGTTAACAGAAAAAGTGATCAAATCTGCTGGGTCAAAAATATACATACAGCAGTGCTAATATTTGGTTACATGTCCCTTGGCCATTTTCACTTCAATTAGGCGCTTTTGGTAGCCATCCACAAGCTTCTGGCAAGCTTCTCGTTGAATCTTTGACCACTCCTCTTGACAGAATTGGTGCAGTTCAGTTAAATTTGATGGCTTTCTGACATGGACTTGTTTCTTCAGCATTGTCCACATGTTCTCAATGGGATTTAAGTCAGGACTTTGGGAAGGCCATTCTAAAACCCTAATTCTAGCCTGATTTAGCCATTCCATTACCACTTTTGATGTGCGTTTGGGGTCATTGTCCTGTCGGAACACCCAACTGCGCCCAAGACCCAACCTTCGGGCTGATGATTTTAGGTTATCTTGAAGAATTTGAAGGTAATCCTCCTTCTTCATTATCCCATTTACCCTCTGTAAAGCACCAGTTCCATTGGCAGCAAAACAGCCCCACAGCATAATACTACCACCACCGTGCTTGACGGTAGGCATGGTGTTCTTGGGGTTAAAGGCCTCACCTTTTCTCCTCCAAACATATTGCTGGGCATTGTGGCCAAACAGCTCGATTTTTGTTTCGTCTGACCACAGAACTTTCCTCCAGAAGGTCTTATCTTTGTCCACGTGATCAGCAGCAAACTTCAGTCGAGCCTTAAGGTGCCACTTTTGGAGCCAGGGCTTCCTTCTTGCACGGCAGCCTCTCAGTCCATGGAGATGCAAAACACGCTTGACTGTGGACACTGACACCTGTGTTCCAGCAGCTTCTAATTCTTGGCAGATCTGCTTTTTGGTGGTTCTCGGTTGACTCTTCACCCTCCTGACCAATTTTCTCTCAGCAGCAGGTGATAGCTTGCGTTTTCTTCCTGATCGTGGCAGTGACAAAACAGTGCCATGCACTTTATACTTACAAACAATTGTTTGCACTGTTGCTCTTGGGACCTGCAGCTGCTTTGAAATGGCTCCAAGTGACTTTCCTGACTTGTTCAAGTCAATGATTCGCTTTTTCAGATCCATGCTGAGCTCCTTTGACTTTCCCATTGTAGCGTTTGTGGGCGTTTGTATCCAATGAGCCCTATTTAAATGGCCTCAGAGAAGTCACCAGCTGTAGTCACTCATAATCACTCACAAGAAGTTAAGAGGCCATGCTATGAAGCTCATTTCATTGACACAACTTTCTAAGTCACCAAAATTGCTAATTCATGTTGCTGTATGTATATTTTTGACCCAGCAGATTTGATCACTTTTTCTGTTAACCCATAATAAAGTCATGAAAGAACCAAACTTCATGAATGTTTTTTGTGACAAAGAAGTATCTGTTCCAATCACTCTATCAGAGAAAAATCAGAGTTGTAGAAATAACTGGAAACTCAAGAGAGCCATGACATTATGTTCTTTACAAGTGTATGTAAACTTTTGACCACAACTGTACCTTTGACCAGTCGTAACTGGAGGCGTATGCAAAGATGTTGCCATTGCTGTTGAAGCAGCAAGCTGTAATAGGCTGGTCGAGCTGCTCTGAGGTCTTCAACTTGGTGCGGGCGTCTTTGTCCCAAAAGCTGAAGCGCCCGTCTGAGCCCACGGTAGCCAGCGTGCCATGGACAGGATGGAAGGAGATGGCATTCACCTGATGGGGGGGGGGGGGGGGGGGGGGGGGGGAGAATGGAAATCATGAGGTGAGACATGAGGAAACATTTAAACTAGTTCGGTTAGTGTGACTATATTGCAATGAGTCTGTGAAAACATACACAAGGGTCAGCCACATTGCATTAAAAAACAGTGGATATGACAAATGCAACTGGAATTTGTGAGGGAACCATGTCATTATTCAAAGGATGCAGCAACTATACATTAATTGGGTGTATTTAACAATGTGAATTACATTAATGTTAAGCCATATTCACATTCATATTGATCTTAGATATTGAACACTGTGCTAAAAAGTGTCATTAATTATATTCTTTTTAATTTTAGGTTACTTAGTTCCAAGGCATTTATCCCTATTGTCCCTAGTACCACCTACGGGTTTCCTGCTATGACAAACAGAATGTCTGTTGTGCAAAAAGATCTATTATAAGAATTTGCAACAAAACTGTTGACAATAAAAGTCCACAAACTGTTCCAACAGAATGTGTTAATACAATCTCATTTAAGAGCACAAACGATACAATTCTTTCACAGTGTAAACTCTGTCTTATAAACTGAACTACTTACAGCATAGATGTCCTGTGGAGTGGTTGTGTTGGTTCCGTTCGACCGGTGACACTTAAAGGTGAAGTTGTCTTTGGCTCTGCATGGGATCAGGGAACACGTTCATGTCATATTTTGCTTTCAGGCCTTTGACAGCGAAAGCAGTGTCTTAACTTATGCAAGAACTGATTGTTTTAGACACTCACGGGTTTGGAGGGTTGATATAGTGGATGGCCACTCGGCCCTCGATGCTTCCCAGTGCAAAGCCAGTGGGCTTGTTCTGCTTGTCCTTGAATATGGCAACACAGCGGTGCTGCAGGACCAGGGCAGAGATGTGCATTGGATCAAAAGATAGATCGGTTTCATTTATACCTATCTTAACTTTGACTTTATATCTAGCATCAAGTAAAATGAAGATAATCTGGCTGTACATAAAACTACCAGAAGAAGTGGCTCGATGTATACAGAGACATGTTCGAATTGGGAAAAGACAATGACAAAATATTTCATGGAGGAGAATATTTCACCTGATGTTTGAGAGGAGAATCTATTCTGCGAAACTCAGAGGGCTGGTTCTCCAGCTGGTACACTATCAGGCCTCTCTCCGCTGTGGCAACCACAGCCATGGGGTACACCTACATAGAGGTGAAAAAAACAACACAAAAAGTCACATATTTAATGATCTACTCACTAAGTATTACAATGTTTGTTATTATCGTCATAAACCACTTACAACATCTGCACAGTAGCATCTCTCTGGCATCTGCAGAGACATCATGGGATTGGGAGAGCGGGTGTCCCAGAACTGAAGAGAAGAACATGTCATGTTTCCCAGTTCTTCACTACAAATGTAGATATGCCAACGATCTGATAAGTGATTATTATGGTTACAATTAAGTGTCTACTCAAATACATCAACAAAAAAAGTCTCAATCGTTGCCATCGCAGATTGATAAAATGCTGATGGTCCAGTGGGGACTGAAGTTAAGATTACCAGAAAAGTGGAAGCAGAATGGACAATCATATTTCATGGTCTTGTATTTTTCAGATATTTCTGGGATCCTAAATTAAAAAAACCCAAGATGTGTTGACATGTTCTGTGTGCTGTTGTACCTTCAGTGTTTTGTCCCAACTGCCGGTCATGATACAGCTGTAGTTCGGGGCTTTTATCCAGTGGATTGCTTTGATCGGACCGTCATGCTGGGAGGAGAAACGGTAAGAGGTGTAAGATGATTCTGCTTCATTATTATGACTACATAGTTAAATTTGTTTACTCTTATCCAACCTGTGCAATCTGCATAGCTTGATTGCTGTTAAGATCCCACATCTTAGCCGTTTTGTCACAGGAAGCAGTGAAGACTTTACTCCCATCCTGGTAAAAAAAGAAAGAAAGGCACATCAGAAATGATTCCATGGCGCAGCAGGTAGCATCTACTCCGGGGCTTTAGCTACTTCGTAAGATGAGACTTACGTCACTCCAGCATACATCCAGCACTGGACCTGTGTGCATCTGTTGGGCTTTGGGGACAGTCTGCCCATTGTCCTGAACCTCCCAGCACCGGACCTAAGATCAGATGATACCAGATACGTAGACTGTGTTTAACCAGCATACTATATGATACTCATCTGGTGCAGAAGTAGTCCTTAGTGGAAGACAAGCCCGGTGAATCATATCAATTGAATCTACTACTGAACACCATTGATTGATTGAATAAATAACTCACATCGTTGGCCCAGGATCCTCCGATGAGGAAGTTCCCTGGCATGGTGGGGGGGCTGAACGCCAGACAGCTGATGCTGTCATCTGGAGGTGAAGTCACTTCAACATCCTGTAGGAACATAAACAAATACAAACATTTAACGGTCAAGTAAAAAGGTAAAAAAGCACAGTTTTCAGAGAGCCATCCTAAGAGTTTATAATTGTCCTGCAGTCTGCTGGTTTTACCTTCATGGGGTTATGGCTGTCAGTTGTTGCGTTTCCAAAGACTGCCCCTGCTGCTCCAAACCCGGAGGTTGTCCCGAATAAACTCATAGTACATTAACGTTATTCTGAGAGAGAAGACAGGGGCACGGTGTAATTCACACAATATCATCAGGCAACAGGTAGCAATAGCGGACGCACACTGGATGTAGCGTTGAATATAAAAAAGGGCGTGTAAGCAAGCACATACTGTACATTACTTTAGCTACCGACCTTTATCATAGCACTCAGTTATCAACTGAAGAGAAAACGATTAAGGTTGGATATCAGGAAAACGTGGTAAACAAACCAAAACAGTTGCCACTTGACAAGACGATGCTAATGTTGACGCTACCGACGTTACCGTTGCTAGCTCCAAATGCTAACGTCAGCTAGCTTGTTAACGTGAGAACATACGGGCAGTGTGACCGTGTGTGGTGTATAAAATACGTTTGAGCGCAGGTAACGTTAACGTTCTATATTTCAGTCATTATCCATTACGTGGGTAAGAAAACAACGTGAGAATTCAACGCTAGCTACCGTTAGCTAAATCAGTTTACCAGTAGCTAACGTACCGTTACTGGATTAAGACAAACTTCCCAGTGCAACACATTGTATTATGTGCAGATAAGTCTCACGAACGCATGAACATACTCACCCCAAATGTGTTGTACTGTAGATAAATGTGCCGTAACGCTGAAAATGCCCAAATAATTTGGCGCATCAAAAAATGTGGCGCTTGTTCCTCGGTATGTCGCACTTTGATGATGTAACGGACCCGGTAAAAAAGCATGCAATGTCACGAGCAAAACGCTTGGGGGCAGTGCATGAAAACAAGTCACGTTGATGGAAAGTAACCAAAGTAACTCAGATCTGTGTGGTATAAACTGACGACTTTTCGCTCTGTATCTCGTCGATAGCTAGTTTATCTCAGATCAGGTGGGAAAGAAGTGAAGGCTAGTTTACCATCATTCCTAACCGACAACAACAGTAGTCCAAGTGTGCGTCTCATCAGTCTGCCACAAAAATGCACCTTCATAGAAGTAAAATATGTCTATATGTGTACATTGTACACATGAATTTGACTTTGCCGTGATACACCGCACTTCAAACTTGAAAGCAAGATTAATACGATAATTCTATAATGATGACAGTACATACAATAAATACGATTTGTGACAGTTTGCAGGTGAGTAGTGGAGTGAAATGTACAATATTGCCAAATATAGTGAACTAGAAGTAGCATCAAATGGAAATACTCAAGTACCTCAACATTTTACTTAATTATATAATGATGTACGTTTGTACTGTCCAACACTGGTAATAACCGAGCCTGTTTTCTTTTTATATTCAAATTTATATGTTGCCAGTTGTAATGCGTGGGATCTGGGATGATGACGTGGCTATACCGTCAATTAGAGGACCTGGAGGCATGCATTAACGGGCCTTAAGCAAAACAGAATTGCACAGTCTTAAATGGTTAGTAATGTTTACAGATGTTTGTAGTGGAAAGGGAGGACTCTTGTCGTTAAAAGAGTAATAGGGATGAGTCATAAAGTGACCTCTGCTGGGAGAAAATAAAACATCTCAAGTGACTGTTTGGTTGTGTGAGATGAGTTTGTGTATGGGTTAGTAAAAGGTCACTTTATTCTGTGGCTGTATGACACATTAACTTCCAATTTTATGTTCCGATCCAGTCACCGCTGTCTCAGTAACTCAGTAAAGCACACATCTGTATTTAGTGTAGGATTCTTGCTTTGTCATTCATTGTCCACCCCCACCCCCATTAACTCTATTAAAGGAGTCACAGAGTGCTTTGCACATTGTTGTAGTAAGTCATTGGGGCTATTGGCATGTCCCTTCATGTGCCTGTACTGCTGATCACTCAAACCCCTCAACAATTAGGGTGGGCCTGGGGTTTATTGTTTGAGTTCAAAGGTGTCTCCGTTGAAGGAGGGATTAAAGGATTTTACCTCTTTACCTTTGGACTGATCATTAAGCGTTTTTTTCACTAAGTGCTAAAGTAATTCCATGTTCACAGCGTTGAGGCACTGTGACAATACTTAAAAAAAATGATGGAGCATGGGATTTGAAAATAATTCGATGTTGATGAAGAGGTCCACTTTCATCAGTGGCTAAACAATCATGTCCAAACAAAGAACGCAGTGATTGGACACTTAGTTTGAAAGGTCCACACCCTACCTTATTACCAAGATAGAGAAGTGCACTTCATGATAGGACACTGAGCTATTGCCCCTCATTGACTCACCCCCACACACTCTCCCAATCTTTCCAGGATTGGTTTATCCCACTCTAAACCCCTTCTGCCCCTCCCCTGAAACAGCGCCTCGATAAAAATCCATTCCCAAATTCCCACCAAGAGGAGCGCACGGCTAAGACAGCGCGCAACAACAGATGATGAGGGCATGCTCTTCTGAGTTGATAAAGGATAGTGTGTTTTACTCTTAATAGGGAAGGTGTGTATGTGTGAAGCGCATCCCTAGTCTTATCCTGACTTTCGACTATAGCCGCGCGTAAAAATGGGACAAATTGTGACAAGCGCCCTGGTGACGATAACAATCCTCCAGTCGTGGGGTTACTGCGTGTCGGCCACGCAGGTCGCCTTCTCCAACTTCTCCGTGGACAACGAGGTGCGCTCCAGCTTCATCCAGCGGCGGCTGCGGAGCCAAGAGCGCAGGGAGATGCAGCGGGAGATCCTCTCCATCCTGGGGCTGCCGCATCGTCCGCGGCCGAACGTCCACACCAAATACAACGCTGCCCCGATGTTCATGCTGGACCTCTACAACACCATCTCTACAGACGCAGAGCTGCCCGGATACTCCTACTACAAGCCCGTTTTACCGACCCAGGTCTCCCCCGTGGTGACCCCGCAGGACAGCCGCTTCCTAGATGACGCAGACACGGTGATGAGTTTTGTCAATCTTGGTAAGTTTACAATCTGACTTTATATGGACAGTGTCTTGTTTTCAATTCGAACTTAACATTTTATATTTGCGTTCATATGTTTTAAAGTCCAGGCTTTACTAATTATTACTTGAGGGACTTTATTTACTATGATAATGTTTTCATGAACATCTTTCTTATTTTTTGAATTATAAGCCTATGGGAGTATTCTTTGCAAAATGTCCAAATCAATGACTACTTATTATGTTGTCCAGGGGTTCAAGTTTCATCTCTTGTTATCTGATTGAATCCAAGATTTAAAATGCTTTCCATTTTGTTGTGAGATATCCAGCCACCACAGAGTGCTTTGGTTAAGTGTGTTTCTGACATTGTGGCTTTTAGGTCACTTTCTTTACTTGAGATCAGGCATTATGCATTCCGAGCTGTAAATGTTATGACAACATGTCTGTATCCGATTTCACCAGAATCCCTTCAAAGCTTTTTTTTTGGGGGGGGGGGGGGGCTTTAGCATAGCTTTGTTTCGCATGACCAGGAATTGGACGGGCATTTCTAAACCTCTAGGGAGTGAGAGTCAAGTTAGCTCAAGATACTAACTGCATCACATGTTATTGCTGTAGTAATCCCTGATAGTGCAGGTGCTTGTGTTGTGTGCACTGCATTCCTGTAGTTGTGTGTTTGTGTGTTTGTTTGGAAGGCGCAAATCACATGGGTCACAGGCTCACTCAGACATTATTGAATTTATGAAAGGCAAATCCTTCCTTTGTTTCCCTTGGAGATCCTACAGCGGCTCTGCTATCACTATGGTGAGGCAGCAGACGGCATGGTGCCTGTGGCTCTTATCCGGATGTGGTTACACCCAAAACCAACCTGTGTCTCCTTTATGCCCCCCTTCGACCTCAGGAGGAGGGTTATAGGTCAACCTGAACAGATGAAGTTTTTCTTTTATCTGAGATACAGCTCCAAGAAACCTTTAACCCATGCTGTCTGTTTGTTTGCCATTAAGATTGAACTGAAACCTTTAGAGTGAAGAGACATTTAGACTTATTTCTCAGCACATAAATGTGTAGTTAATACAAAACATTTGGAGGCTTTAAAAAAACATAACAATTTGCGTCCTCAATCGTGAACTTCTAACTGACGGTCTTTAGCTAATGAGATCTGGAAACATTGTTTCTGAAAACTCATAGCAGACTTCTGTGGTTCCACATCTGAGGGGGTTGATTATAAAGAGGAAGGAGGAAAACACGGACACAATGAGTGTGCATTATTTCTCTCTCAAGCCCACCACGGCCTCCTCCTGTGCTGATGATTGGCAGAGTTTTTAGCTGGGGCTCCCACAAAGTGCTGCAGTGACTCTATCTTGGTGGTCCCTGGATGATCGCTTCAAGACTGAACTGGATTATGGTATTTCCCTTCCAAAGACCACAACTTCCAGCGTGAGGGAGAGCTGCTGTAGCGCTGCCCGGCCCCTTGTCCCAGTGCACGCAGGTACATCCTGCAGGTGGACTATGCATAGAATAATATTTCTATTCTCATCTACTCAATATGAAATTAATTATGGAAGAAGGAAAGGATTAAGGAAAGTTAAATTAAAAGGTTCAACCCCTCTTTTTTTATTTGTTAAACTGTATTTAAAGGGCTTGTGTAGTCATATTAAAGCGTCTATGCACCCACACAGTATATCGCATCACTGCACACATGTTGATACACATACATGGCTGCATGTGTTTACTTCTGTTAGAATGCCAAACCGCGGGTCGTACTTCAGAAACACCAGCAGGAAGCATTCGTCTCATTGTCATGCAACATTAGACAAGGCAGCTGCTATTGCACTGCACATTTGTGGTCCCTCTGCACATTTATTTCTAAAGAAATACATCAAACGTAGTGCAGAAGACTGACTTAACATTAAATCTTATCAGTTGTTGCAGTTCTGCTCGCTGCTCTCGTGCTCGTCGTATCGACCGTGTTCAGTATGGGCGTTTTTTTTTGTTTTTGCATTGACCTCAACACACCTGCAGTGCATGGGAAAAGGCCTGGTGACCAGAAATGCCACTGGCTTTAATGAAAATACAAAGGGTACAAAATGCTCTACTAACAGCTGGAGGAACGGCCGTGTCGCTGGAGAACAGAAGGTGTATTGTGTTTTTGAGAGCAAGCGAGAAGAAATGTGTTTGTCCTGTTAAGCTGATCTGTAAGAAGCCTAAGGAGATCATACTGAGAATTAATTTTACCCCACCAGAAAATCGCATTAACCATCTCATTATTTATACATTGTGTGCAAAATAAGTCCTCTCTGACGAGACTCTTCAAGCCCATGTCTGTCTTTTTAAACCGTGTTCAGAAATACTTAGTAGATTTGGTTTGTCGTCAATCAGCATACATGGTGCTACATTCTGTAGGAAAGAAATGTTTGCATCCGTGAAATATTTGTTCATAAAAGGCCTTTTTGGTGGTTTTAATAATCTGGAAGGAAACAGCTTAAGAAATGAGAAATGAAATTAAGAAATCAGCGCATGCAGACATTCATGGATTTGAAAGGGCAAAAAATGTTCACTTGAGTAAAAGGTTTACAACTAACTTCAAGCAGTTGAAAATTAAAGTCTGAGCTTGACTGATGCATAGAATGACTAAATAATGTCTGCAGTGTATTATTATCCACAAAGGTTATATTTTAGTAATTTTTGGAGTTTTATTTTTATGCAGGCGTGGTTATACATCATTAAACCACCCATGCTGATGGGTAAAAAACAACATTTACTATAAAGTTGCCACAGGTCAATGATAGCTTCGTGGCTGTGTGGCCCCGCAGTGTCAGGAGTAATCTGAAGTGTTGAAATGCCTCCCAGAGGGAAGTTTGCATATCTGAGGTCTGATCTCTGCAGCTAATGGTCCCTAACATAAACACACCAAGTCCTTACAAGCAATTATTGCTTTCATAAAAACACCCCTCGTTCCTTTCCAGCATTTAATTGCGGTCAAACAAATGACTAGCAGGGCTCAGAATGCACTGCTCTTAACGATCAACGGCTTGTGTGCGTTTCTGTGTCGTTAGAATTGTTTTTAGAAGACTGTGAGTCAGTGTGTGTATGTGCTCTTATGTGAAAAAAAAAGTTTTTCTTTCTAGTGTTGAGGTGCTGTGTGTTTGGTTGTCGGTGCACTGAAACAATAGTGGACCATCAGTGGGAGCGCAGGCTGATGTCATGATGATGTCATGGTGTACGCCAGTGGGCAGGATGTGTTTAAGGTGACTAATCGCTGCTCCGCTCTGCACACCTTCACCAGAGACCTCCACCGCTCTTTCCAAGGACAAACACATTGGCTAACGCTGTGAAAACACGACACTGGAAAGCTTCAGGAAGCTTTTGGGGTCTTTCTGACCACCGATCCTCTGGAAAGTCTGAGAGTTGGAGAGCTTCAGCTGGCTCAGGGCGGGTCGGAAACCCCACAGTGCCATCAGCGGCTGCTGCTTTACTTTATCCTCCACCCTCACATACACAGCGATACATGGCAAAATGATCAGGGAGGTGTGGGTGGTACAGCCTCTGGTAGCTAAGTCACACATGAATTTGTGTGTCTTTCTATACTTTATGTGAGTGCGTTTGTAAAAGCACACTGGCAGCTGCGGTTTTCCGGGCAGTGCCTTAACGGGCCTTTTCTTGTGGTCAGCACATGTGTGCAATTTAAACAGGGAGCCAAACTGAGCCCTGAGTGTGTTCTCCCCCCCCCCCCCATATATATATATTGGCACGTATGGCAGATTTTAGTGATGTTTAGATCAATCACTTCACAGCAGGATTTTCCCTATTTCTGACCCAGTGTTTCCGAGATGTGGGCAGAGTGACACACATCAGAGCAGCGTTTGATTTTGCAACAGTTTTGACAGATATGCAACCACCGACTGGCTCACCATACTAACAGTGGTTTGCCTTTCCCTCAGATGTACAAACTTTCCAATGCAGAAGTATTATTTCACTGTGTGTGTGTGTGTGTGTGTGTGTGTGTGTCAGCTGATACAGACAATAAATGACTTCTTATAATGGTATCATTATCTGGTGGATTATAAATGGAGCATTTTGATAAAGCGCATCAATCAAATGTTCATTATTCACCTCTATTGCTTTCTGTTGTTTTTTTTTCTCTTTCCGATAGTCGATCAGGATCAGGATCTTTCGCACCAGCAACACAGAAGAGAATTTCGGTTCGACCTTTCCCGTATTCCCGAGGGCGAAGTTGTCACAGCAGCAGAGTTCAGGATTTATAAAGATTTCATCCAGGAACGTTATGAGAACGAGACATTCAGAGTCAGTGTGTACCAGGTCCTGCAGGAGCCTCCAAACAGGTATGGATGTTTTCTTTACAACGTTTCACAGGAATTACTGCTGCTTACCCTTGATTTGCTTTATCCTTTGTCATATGTATTAGCTTGATCTCCTCGGTAGCATTTAGGCAGTCGTTAAAGTACTCAGATCTTTGACTTAAGCAAAAGTAGTAATACCGCAGTGTAGAAATACTCTGTTACAAGTAAATGTCCTGCATTTAAAAGTACACTAGTATTGGCATCAAAATATACATAGTACCAAAAGTAGAGACCAGGGTAATTTATTTATTGATAATATTTTGTAGTGTTTATCTGAATCAGCAAAATAACTGGTAACTGGAGCTGTCAGATAAATGTAGTGAGTAGAAATTACACTATTTGCCTCTGAGATGTAGTGAAGTAGAAGTATGAAATAAACAGAAATACGCAAGTAAAGTACAAGTACCCCAAATTTACTTTCCACCACTGGATGTAGGATCGGTTCACTCAAATTACTTATATAGTATTTCCTCACTTACCTCTAGTCGTGCCTGTTTGTCAGGGTTTTGAGATATACACAATACAAAAAAGGTGAACGTAATTACATTTGTGGCACTCTCAGTATAGAAAAGTAACATTTAAACAGTTCTACAGCTACACTAGCATTACTACGAGCTAAATGTCAGCTAATGTCTGCAACATTCTCACAATGTCAAGGCTAACAGACGTTTAGAACGTAGAATGTTTACCATGTTCAGCTTCGTAGCTCGGAGTGTTAGCATGCTGACATTCGCTACTTAGCACAGGTATTCGGTCATAAACCAAAATATTGGACAGAAAACAAAAACTGACGTGATAATTGAAGGAGAGAAAGGGGTGTTGCAATCCATTTAAGAAGGAAATCTATAATATTTTATGGCAATCCATCTGAGCGTTGTTGAGATATTCCAGTCTGAACCAAAGTGTCTATTGCTATCCCTAGAGCCACGCCACTAGCATAGCTAAAAATGTGACTTTTCACAAACAGTGTCCTTGTTACCGGATAATGCCCCAAGCCCACTGTCAACCGCTTACATAGTGACTAGTGGAAACCAGTTCCTAAGACATGCTGCTGGTGAATATTTTATTGTAATGTTTCAGTACTGTGAGCACCACCAATTCAATTAACCTCTGTTATTTTGGAGCAAATGTCTCTCCGACAGATATCTTAAAACCCAGATATAAAGCCAAACCTGCATGCTTTTTTTTATTTTTATTTGGGTGAACTGACCCGTTAAAGCATTTGTTCAAATGAAGTCATCAAAGCTTGTTTCACTAGTACACGTGATTATCCTCTTATGCTAGTGACATGGTATGAATAGTGTGGTTGAGTTCAAACAAACACCTCGTGCTACTGTGTGTTTTCTTGTTCTGGCTGGTTGTTAGGCTGCTGCGTGTGCACTCAGCTGTCTGCTTTGGCCGTGTGTCTCTCTGCATTTCCCCACAGGTTATTTCTGCTGATGTTAGTGTCAGCACCGAAGCTGTTTACACAGACATTAGTGTCAATTACAGAAACACAATTATTCTCTCCAGAGCGAGTTTACTCTCACGCAGTCAGAACAGGACAGTCCCCAGGAGACATGCATTTATAACACGCAGCTCCAACCGCAAATAATGCTCTCCACCCTCAAGACATCCACTCTCTTTCTCTTACACAGGTAGTCATTCCTCCATGTTTCTGTCTGTCTTACTGTCTGTAGCTCGGTTGTGTCTTTCAGCCTTGCCAGCCTCTGTACTCTCACACTGTTTTCAAACCACTTCTGAACACGACAAATTATCCGACTGTAGAATACCTAACCCACACATTTTATTCTTTCTCACAAATCAAAGCTATAGAAATCATATGCTGGCGGCAATAGATTTAAAGTCCTTCACCGGTGACAGCGGGGCTGACGACGGTGTTAAAAGCAACGCCATTGTCATGCACAGACACACAAAGGCCAATCCACACAGACGAGCAGCCAGCAGGACCACAGGCAGACGTCGGCCTGAGGGTCTGGAACTCAGTCTGCAAACACAGCCATTGTCTGTGAAATCTGCCCTTAAGACGGCACGTATCAGTATAGGAGATTTCTTCTGGGACGTGAAGAAAGTGCTGCTTTGATAATGGCTGTTGGTTGTGGGTGGATAGATGATTCACATGATGCTTTATGAAGGACACTCACCCTGGATGTTTAGTTCGCTATAGACATCGTTTTGAGGCTGAGCTGACAAGACAAATCTTCTTTAATCTTGCACCCAAAATATTTTTTCATTTATCATTTGAAGAATTTTGATTAAATTCACGACGAAAAATGTCCAGTCACAAATGTAGCGGACACTTTTACATTGTCTGTTGTGCTGGCTCTGTGCTTCAGCACATATTTGTTTTGAATTAAAACAGTGACTATTAGGTTTAATAGTTGTCTCTCAGCTTTAGTTTGAAGTTGTTGAAATCCACATCTGATAAACAAGGTTGGAATGCCCCCATTTATATAAAATTTTTAGGTGACACAGTGTCAACTTAACCAAAGTAATCATGTTTTATATTTGGTTCGTTCGCAGACTACATACATGAACTATGTAGCCTCATTAATAATTTCTTTGTCAGCAGAACACATTCTCAGTTGGACTGACGTCAGGTGTCCGACTTGGCTTAACAACAACATTCCACTTTTTGGCCATAAAACCTCTTGGCTGTCTTTATACATTATTTCCCTGCTGCATTGTTCTAGAATTGGGGGAATATAGAGAAAGAGGGTAACAATTGCTACACTGTTCCCAGAGTATGGAGGTAAACACCTTTAAATACAAGGCTGAAAATATCCACTCTAACCTCAAAGCCATTGTTTCATTTTCAACCCAATGTGCTGGCGTACTTTTGCCAAAACAACATAAAAAAAAAGTTGTCCAAATACTTTCTAGCAATTACGGGACCACACATGCAGTTTGGCTTTATCTAGCCTATTAAAAACTAATTTTGATGCAACTTGAATGGCAGCCAACCGTTTCCCTAGGCATACCATACACTTTTAGACAGCCTTTGCTTTCAATTAAATTCAGGAATGAAAATGAATTTGCAGAAACATAAAAAGAAGTGATGGGTAACAAATCACAGTAGACATTTGGTCAAACCAAGCAAAATTCAGAATATATTTACGTCTGCAGCAGAACATACTCCATTACTCCAATACTCCTTTGAAAACCTGGGTTTTGGCACTCAACGCTTTCAACCTTTAAATGCCTTGAATTCAATTACATACTCTCCTCTCCTCAGTGAAGTGCAGCTCTTTCTGCTGGAACAGCGGGAAGTGTGGGCTGCAGAAGAGGGCTGGCTGGTCTTTGACCTGACCGACACCAGTAACCTCTGGCTGCTCAACCCTGAGCAGAACCTCGGCCTGCACCTGGTCCTGGAGGACAGCCACGGTCAGTCACAGCCATACATTAACTCACATGGGGAACAGCAACAATTGCACAATCACAGTCTTTGTCTGGACTGATGATTTAATGCTTTCTAATCTGTATATTGAGTAATTGTCTGTAGGGGCTTCTTACAGAGAGCAAGTTGGTCGTTTTGTGGTCATATTAGGATGAACAAATGATTGTTGAGTAGAGACGTAGATGTGTGTTATTGTCATCTTCAGTGGTTGGTTGACTCTCTTAATAGTTTTGTTCACACGGTCTCCCATTATAGGTCAGAGGAGGAACCCCAGACTGGCGGGGCTGGTGACGGGCAGTGGACCTCAGGACAAGCAGCCCTTCATGGTTGCCTTCTTCAAAGTCAACGAGGTGCGTTTCCGCAGCGTCCGCTCTGCCCACGGCCACAGGGGGCGCCAGTCCAACCGCTCCAAACCCCAGAGGACTGTCCAAGATGCACTGAAGGCAGTGGAGGCTGCAACAGGTGCCCGAACCCTTCAAATCTCACCATCATTGACTCTAGTCATGGTTTAAGTGACTCTGATCAACTTACTCAAATACTTTTTGTACTTTGATACTTGTGTGTACTCATACTTGCATATTTTCCATCTCAGATAACCTTGGCATCTCCAAAGAGGGATGTAAAAAGCATGAGCTGTATGTCAGCTTCAGAGATTTAGGATGGCAGGTATAATTAAAATTTCTATCAAATTTTTCTATATAAACGTTCACCTTATTACACGTCCAAAAGTGACAATTCACTGGCATTTACCGGTGGTTTTACTCTGAGCAGGACTGGATCATAGCACCAGAGGGTTATGCAGCGTACTACTGCGAGGGAGAATGCGCCTTCCCTCTCAACTCCTACATGAATGCCACCAATCACGCCATTGTGCAAACTCTGGTAAGTCCCAGACAGCCCCAATGATGACAGGCACTTTCACTACAACCTCCACTTCATGTGAGGATTCATTTATGCTTCTTCTGACCACAGGTGCACTTCATCAACCCGGACACGGTGCCCAAGCCCTGCTGTGCCCCCACGCAGCTCCATGGCATCTCAGTGCTCTACTTTGACGACAGCTCCAACGTCATTCTCAAGAAGTATCGTAATATGGTGGTCAGAGCATGTGGCTGCCACTGACCGCTCGAAACTCCCCCTGTGAGTTCTGCAATTTTAGAGGGGGACGCTGAAAAAGGCGGAAGTGAAGGAACCAGAGACAAGAGATGATTGACTGGCTGGTCACCAGGGAGCTCCTGCCACAGAACGAGCTTTAAATAATCTGGCGTTCTGTTTTTTTATGAACAGCAGCTGAGCCTCCAATGCAGTATTAACCACTACCACAAACCAAATAGAACTATTGGTAACAGAGAAAGGTTCAACAAAGGTGTTTCTTTTGCTCCGACTAGAAAAAAAAGTGCAGTGGAAGGACACCAAGCAGTGTGGAGTTACTTCAGAGACTCAAACAAAACGTTCAGTGCTGGAAACATGAAATTAAAAGGTTACTATTATCCGTAATGTGCAACACATATCTCTCTGCATTTGAATTCAGGCACTGACCATAAGGCGTCAGAATATAAAATACTGCGGAAATGTGCATTTAGTAACGGATTCCACAGCTCGTAAAACTTTAAATTGCCATCTTCCTGTTGAACTGGAACAGCAGGGTGAACTTGTGTCTGTTGAGGAAATAATAAACTTCAGCTGGTGCTGAACCGGTTGTTCAGCAGGCCACTTGGACCACGTCAGGTGTATAACATCTGGCAGCTCGCGTGTGTGCTGCTGATGTAGAGGAGCGCAGTGAAGAACGGCAGACTGGACGACCTGCCTGTTGGACCTAGTTTCCTGGTGCAGACAGACATCACCAGGCCTGTGAAATCTGCAAGATGTCAGTGATTCATCTTCATGAGAAGGACACCAGGGCGTGCACCTTCGCCCCGACTGCAGCTGCTTTTTTCATGATAAAAAGGGAAAACTGTAATTTTATTTAGTTAGATTAAAGTTAATAAAATGGAAACTATAAAACAAGAAGCAGGTGTGTGTTTTTACCTCATCTGGCCTCAATGATGTTCCCTGCAGCATCATTCAACGCACCTCTGGCTTGTAAATATATGTTTTTTAAGTGTTGATGAGTTTTTGACATTTATGTGAAAATGATGCAGAAACTTTACATATATTTATTAAACAGTGAGAAAACTGTTTCACACGGTACAGACAGACACTATCTGTGCGTACAGCACCCTGTCTGCCCTAATTGGGACATCATAGTTGAGCCCACGTGGTTTGCATTTCAATTTTCCACAATTTCATTGTTTGCCAAAATAAGTGCTATGTACACTCAGAAGGAAATCACATTGCAGTGCTGACATATGACATTGTACGCCAATCACAGATTTGTGCTTTTAAAGTACTTTGAATTGCACAAGCATCTCCACTGTTAACAATCGAACAGACATGTGGAAAAAAAGAGCAAAGCAGCTATATACTGTAACAACCAGGCAAATAAAGGCATTCACGCTGACATTCACTGAGAAGCTGAGCGCTTCCAACGCAGCATATAACAACACAGCCCACACCGTTAAAAACAGATCGTACGTATCTGTCACCTTAAATAGAAAATAGAGGTAGAAGCGTAAAACGTAATCCTAGTGATGCAATCAAAGTGGTGTTGATTGTCAATGTTAAAGCTCACTCTCAAACAGGAATTAAGGAAATGCAGTAATTTGGAATGAAAACGTCATTAATGATCATAAAGAAGTCTTACATAATCTTTAGGCAGAAAAGATAGAACTTTCGACGATATGATGAGCGGTGAAAGACCTGAGGGAGTATTCTTCTTTGCTTTTCAAGGAACGTGGGCTGATTTAGTCAGAAGTGCTTGAGATGAGACGAACACTTTGAACACGCTTTATAACCCAAACGATATTCTTTGAACCTGCAAGAGCTTTTTGAAATTCACTGTCACTGAAACAGCTTCCCAAAATAAATAAATCACATAGCCTCACATGAGACTTTGCAGAAATTGTAATGTTTAACTCAACTTATATTGTCAGTGTTTGATCCCTGACTTACCCTGACAAATTTGCAAATATAGGTTTACCCTCTGGGGGAATCCTGAGAGTTCATCTTTTATCTTTCCACTTTAGCTTTTACTCCTTAGGTACAATTTGAAAAACGACAGTCAAGCACAGAAATATGATTCGGGAGGTAGAAAGACAGCAAATACAGGCTGAGTATAGCAGAGCTTAAAAGAGATCGACATGCTTCGTGTCCTTGAAGCATCAGCCCTCCTCACTACATGCAGTTAGTCCCTGGACCTCTCAACTCAGGGGCAGAATAGCGTCTCCTGCGGACCGCGTCTGCCTCCGTCTTCTTCTGTCCCCCTGCTGGCCGCACTGGCCCTGGAGGGTCCCGGGGTGGTGATGCCTTTAGAGACTCACACCCTCCCTCTGGCTTAATGGTTGAGGTTTTTGGCTCCAGGGTGGCTGACGGTGGAGGCTGGGAGGCTGAGACAGGAGTGAGAGCCAGGCAGATGTCTCCCACACTGAGCTGGCGGCAATGCAGGCCACAGAGACGGGCAGTCCTCTGAGGGCTGCAGGAGGACCAGCCAACCCCTCGCACAAAGAACGGGTACTCCACATAGACGTCCACCAGCTCCTGCAGGAGGATGTTACATACGTACAGGAAGATGAGGCACAGCAATGCAGCTTACACACTTGTTCACTAGGGGGTGCTACTGTTTGGACAATCTTTTTTTTTTTTTAATGTAGGCTACTTATCTGAAGCAGTCAATAGATTCAATAGAGACCGTTGATGAATGCAGGTACTGTCAGTTTGGCGATAAGCTATTTTCACACTTCACACTGATGCCCCTGAGATATAGCTGAGTGGTCAGTATAATTTCACCACATGCCAAACACAAAGTTAGGCCAAGGTCCTGCAGTAATGATTAAATCTATTTTGGTAATTATATTTGAAAACTAAAGTCAGATGAGTCCCATTTTTGTTATCATTTTTGTTTTAGAACTTGTCAAATGTTATCTCTTATGACAGAAGATTTTGTTTGTAAAAAAAAAAATGAAAGAATGTCAGTGAAAACTGAGGCGTGAAGATATGCATTGTTGTCTGTCAGTCTTAAAAGTATAAAGTTGGGCTTATTCTAGATATTTTCTTTACCGTCAACAAAACCCTAAACTGACGCGCCATATGTTTTTTTACACAATACTTCTGAGAAACCTCTTCCATACAGTGTGTGGGAAAGACATCAATTTTGTCCATTTTTGACAAAGGCTGCTCTATTTCCTGAAACAGTTCTGTAGATTTTAGCAAACGTTACTGAAACAGAAGTTAGTGGTGCAGTTGGGGACTATTCTTTAGCTGCGTATTATTACAAATGTTGTGTGCTGGTATTTTATGCTACCAGGACAGGGTATGTGGGAATGTCCATGGTCATTGTCACTTAGTTTGGCTCATTTATGCATTTTAATATTTTTGGGACGATGGAGATCTGTGGCTGAGAGGACTGAGAGACATCAGGTTTTGGCTCAATAGACAATACTTTTTACTTTCCATTGTATTTACTCAGAATATAAAATATCACCAGCCTTGCCCTTTAACATTTAATAGTAAAGGCTAAAGGCATTTTATCATTTAGAATTTGAGAGGATTTAAGTATTCGCACTATTTATCTTATAGTTTAAATGTCAAATTCAACAATTGTACAGCATCTCCCATATGACCATTGGGTAGATTTATTAAAATAATGCATGTTAAGGGCCTGTTGTGATTAGTTAATACTACAAAGTGATTCTCCTTCACCTGGGACTGCTGGTCGTGGAGCAGGATGAGGAGGCGCGAGATGGAGTAGGAGGACGCTGAAGGGGTGATGCTCTGCACCGTGCAGCAGCTCAGGCGCAGGTCAGGACAGGCCAACGATCCCAGCAGGAAGTCCTCCGTCTGCAGGTGCTCCACCTTCCTCAGCCTCCCGTCTCTGAGCTCGATCAGAGAGCCTGCCCCGAAGTGAGGGAGCAGCCAGGGAAAAAGGTTAGGAGAGGAAGAGGAGGAAGAAGCCTGCTCAGAAGATGGGAGAGCAGAAGATCTCAAGGCGTCCTCCTTCATGGAGGTGCATTTCTTGCTTGAGCTATCGTCTCGGGAAACTCGTATGAGGGAATGTCCAGAAGCGGGATGTTTGACAACCTTTTCTGATTTGTGCAACCCATCATATTGCAGAGTGAGATCCTCGTGTGGAGAGTGAGGTAGGCATGTGCTCAGTGACGGAGGACTTGCTTTTTCAACCCTGGGAAAATACTCAACTTTTCTGTCTCTTCTCCTCACATATGGTCCTTTGTTCCTTCCATTGGTCTGCCTCTCGGTGTCTAAACTCTTGTCCCTTAATGTCTTGAGCTGCTCCCAGCTGTACCCTCCCCGCACCCTTTGGAAACCCTCGGTGACCAGGGAGACGGGGCTGAATCTGGAGGGGAGGTGTTGATGGCCCAGGTGGAGTGCAGGTGTACCAGACAAGGGGCTGTGGTGCTGATAGTGGTGAGGAAAGGCCCATCCAGGATGCACGGGGTTGAATTGTCTCCACTCTGCCCAGCCACGGTGATCCCTGAATGCAGAGAGGTCGTGAGGTTTGGACCTGGTGGATGAGTGAGTCTGCATCCAGGGCTGGTACAGTGCAGGAACCCGTCTCGGTACGGGCTGGAAAGGGCCAGTGTGCTTTGTCTTAAACTCACTGTGGCTCTTGTAAGGGTAGGGCGCCTTGAATGTCGCAGCATCACACTGCTGCTGTGATGGTGAGCTCGGCCTTTGGTCCCTCTTTTTGAGCGGGAGTTTGTCCCTGTCTGGGACTAGATCTGGGTTCGGTGTGAAGCTCATTGGCTCACGCTGCCTGTCACTCACACTGGCACTGCATGTCCTCCTGCAAAGGCCTGAGGAGGTGTTGTGAACATGTGACACAGACTCCAGTCTCTTGGCAGGCGTTGCGGATATATAGGTCCAAGGTCATCACGATCTGAAAAGTCAAAGAAGCAAATAGCAGTGCACTTAATATCCTCGCGAACAAGGTGTCAACCGGTAGAAAAACATCAGGTCTTCTATTCAGACTCTCTGTTTCTGTCACTCTATCTCTCTTTTAAAAAAGAATTTTGATAAATGACCGATTTTTCACCCTCTCCTCTGAATGCACCACCTGGTGAACTCATTGCCTGTCAAAATACCCTATAGACACGACAACAATGCCGTCACATTCAGCTTAGAATGAAGGCTTTCCAACCACCACCAATTGCAATAACGAAGGGGCTGAGTTTGATGGACATTACCAACTCCTTTGAAGAAAAATGAACTATGGTTACAAAGTACTGTACTGCACAGTGTGGTCGTAAAGGAACGAGCGTATGGAGAACAATGCAAAGGAAAAGGTTGGTGGAGAAAAGTTAGATCTTATCACAAGATTAATATAATTTAATCAAGTTTTCATGGCGGCATTTTCCTCTGGAAACAATGAAAGCGTTTGTATCAGGGAATAAATAGGTGCAGGACTGAAGCGATCGCCAACACCTCAAGCTATTGAGAGCCCATCATCCTCCTTCCATGTATGCACAATAGTGAGTCAGTTCACAGTTTCTCACCTATTCAAAAAGAAGTAAAGAGCAGTGTAGGACTTTTACAGCCCGTCAATGCAAAGCTCATCTCAATGCCCTGGATTATGTAATCATCATAGCTGAGCACCGCCGCTGAATGGACCTCTTTCACTCTGCCCGACAGGCATGTCTCTGATATGAGCTGTTTCTTTATTACGTGTGTGTGTGTGTGTGTGTGTGTGTGTGTGTGTGTGTGTGTGTGTGTGTGTGTGGGATCAGACAACAACCTCACACTGACATTCCTGTGCGAGCTCTCAGCAGTATGCACACACATCAGATAAGTATTTGTCAGCTAAATGCATGCAGTGAAAATGTAAATTCATTCCAAGAGCCTCCAGGTGTGGGCTGCTTACCCACAATGGCCGACACACAGGTACGATCAGATCGTGACCCAAACGGGCCAACACTGCAACGCTGTGCATCGTGAATCACCTTATGAGGTGATCAGCTCACCACAGGTCGCTAATCTACGGAAATGAAATGTTTGCACAGCGGTGTTCAGAGCCATCATGAGAACGATAATCTGCCCGAGGACGGGATTATTTGCATACAGTGACTTAGTCAGCTTGATGTTTCTATCTATGGAGCTGTAGCGCAATACAACCAAATATAACCTCCAGAGACCGCAAAGAGTTCCATCAACACGCACTCAGAGCGAAGCCAATCCACGTATCACGACCGGCTCTCTTGGTGGACTTGAAGACAAGAACATGGCACATAAATCAAGATAAACTGGTGTTCAGAGAAGCTTCATGTTGGAGATTTACTTACACGTTCCTCCTTCCATCCATCCCTTCGTCCATGCGTCTCCCTGTGCCACTCATCTTCACAATGCGTGTCCATCCATATTCACAGATGCTCCACACACACACACACACACACGCAGACACACACACACACACACACACACACACACACACACACCTGTCTGGCTTGTGTTCTCCTCCCAGTCTGCAGGTGGAAAGACAAAACAGAGCAGAATGATCAAGCAACCAGACAAGCTCAACAGACTGTCTATCAGACACGCTCTCCTCCCTTTCTCTTGTCCTGCTCTCTCTCTCTCTCTCTCTCTCTCTCCCCCCTCCTACTCGCCTTTACATTTTACACTCCCACTCCACACTCAGTCAGTCAGTCTTGTTAACCTTTCTCAGACAGATTTGATGTCTCTCTCTCTCTTACTTTTACCTCTCTCTCTCTCTCTCTCTCTCTCTCTCTCTCTCTCTCTCTCTCACAGTCTCTCTCATCTGAACTTGCCCACCCCATGTTTGCCGCTGAGTAGCACTCTCAGCCTCTCTTCCATTTGTAATCACACTCCTCTTCCTCTCTCCATATTCCACACACTCTCTCTCCTTCGCTCCACAGCTCTCTGCTGTTGGGTGTATAATTAGAAATGAGACTGCTGTGCAACTCCTCATCTGATGGTAGGCGTATGACTGCCTGATGGCTTTGGCGCTTTGCCTGGAAGAGTGAGGGCGGGAAACCTTGCTTTTGACTAAAGAGTGGACACACACATGAGAAAAAAAAAAGAGGGAACAGACATCCTGCTATCACATCTGCAATGTGATAGAGCATAGCCATCACTTGTTGTGAATTCTTTCTCACCTCAGCATGAAGACTAATAATGTCTCACTCTGAATGAGCGCAACACCTAACCCTGTGAATGCTTCGGAAATGGCAAGTAATTGCATTTGAGCAAAGTGTTCAATGGTCAGCATTAAGCATGAAGGTCTTTCATGGTTGTGCAGACAACATGACCCCCCCCCCCCCCCACACACACACACACACACACACCCGCTTGCTTTCTATATATTTTTCCTCACTTGCTTTCTTGCTCTCCCCTTTCATCTCATTTTAAAACACAAGAAGGAGGACTTGGCTTTTGCTTCATGGCTGCCTCTGCAGCACAGCAGCCCAGTTGTCAGCTATTGATTTTGCAGGGCCTCAGCAGGTGAACCCCCAGTCATGAGAAAGCCCACACATAATCTAGTTTGAGGTGGAGAGGATTTCTCACTTTGAGTCACATCATGCTTCCTCTGCCCACTCTTTCTCTTTCGCTCTCTGTATCTCTGTCTTTTTTATCTTCGGATGTACACACACACACACACACACACACACACACACACACACACACACACACACACACACACATATTACACTCATATTTAGGCTAAACCATCATAACCACTGACATTTACAGTTTTGAGTGTTTTATGGATAGAAATCGCCAATCACTCCCACCACTTCCCAACTGCTACATTACAGCCCGTATTTGAAGTTTCACTTTTCAGCGGGGCACCGACGCAGAGTTTGAGTTTCAGTAGTGAAAGTTTTGGTGCTTATTTATGCACGTAAGCATATAAAGGTTTGTTATTAATTTGTTGCCTTGTGTGAAGATCTATGTGCCACGGTTATTGTAAAGCATTGAGGAAAAAAATGATGCATTTTCTGTTGATCAAAGTTACAGTGGATGATCAACAAGTTATGTCCTTTTGTGCCGATTCTTACACGCAGATTCTTGCAATGACTCACAACAGCATCTTTTCCGGCCTGTAACTGAGGCACGGCATCCTTTCAAAGGCTCTCTCGAATGCCGATGCAGTGTTTTGAGAAAAAGGGAAATGATGTAATGTTGCTCTGTGAAACCTCTGCATGCAAACATTGTGTAATCAGCAATGCAACTAGGAAGAACTGGAAGTGTCATCTGTTGTCCACTAGATGGTGTCTAAGACACACAGTCTATCTGTACTTTTACTCACTATTTGGAAATTACGTCTTGAGGTAATTTTTCAGCAGCCAAAACATGAGACAAATTAATAAATACATCAGTTTCAACAGTTTAGTAAACCATGAAGAAATCTTTCCTGACAAAAGTAGCAGCCATGAGAAAAGTGAATTTGGGCTACAACTAACAATGTATCTGCTGGATATTTGGACTGTTGATAACAACAAGATGTCTACAGATACCACCTTAGGCTTTAGGAGTTCTTTTGACAGACCAAAAGTATATCATTTATAATAATATGAAACAGAGAAACGCTGCAAATGCTCGCTGGATCAAGCTGTAACCAGAGAATGTTTGGCATTTTTGGTTAACATTTTTTTAATGAAAACAAATGACTCTAATAATTAACTAAGCAGGTACAGATTCATGTTTTGTCAATTTACTCATTGATTAATTAAAATGACTATTTTAGCTCTAATAAGAAATAAAAGGATCTTTCTTCAAATGTTTTCTGCAGAATCTTCCTCTAAAAAGACACCAAACAATTCTACTTTTGTGTAAAAATGTTGCTTTTAGTGTTTGGATGTAGAATCTATTTTGGGATTTTTTTTTTCAAAAGTATAGTGCGCACATTCCTCATTCAGTGTGTAATAATCTGGAAGGATCAAAATGTTCTTTGTGAAGAGGAAACAAAAGCATTTGAATCGTTCAAGGGGCATCAGTTCCAATTATTATTAAACCAGCTAGGAAAAGTAAAAATACAATAATTAAAAGGCATAATTGTTGTCTGCTCATGTAACATGTGTTGACATCACTTGACCCAGAAGTTGACACAGAAGAGTGAGCTTTTAAATCCGGAACAAAAAAGGGAGAACGGGACAAGAGACAGAAGGAGAGGGAGGGAGAGGGTGAAAGAAGACAAAAATAACAAAGGCATGTGCCTGTCTCTCCTTGGCATTTTCCACTCCGTTACATAAAATCCCCCTTCCCCTTTTTCTCAATCCTTTCCTCCGACTCCCTCTCGGCTCCTCCCTCCTCCCTGTCATTGGTCAGCTGGTCGGCTCCACAAAGCCACAAACTTGTTCTCTCCTCATCCAAGTGGCTCAGAGTCCACCGAGTCAAAGAGGGGAAGCTGGGAGGGAGAACAGCGAGCATCAGTCACCTTGGAGCAGTCGGAGTGAGCAGAGGGCGTGGGAGATGATCCGCAGCCTCTCTGCTGAACTCTCACCCATCATCTCTGATTGATTATCTCCTTTTTCTACAACTCTCCAGCAACATGAGCTCCTCGTCAGCCAACCTTCACAGCAAACGCCTGCCCTGTGAGTCATCTTCAAAACTTCTAAACATTTAGTCAGAAACTCATCTTTTAGTTCAGGTGGATATTTTAAGATGTAGCCACAAGTTTGCTCCATTAACACAGTTTTGATGTGCAGATGTAGAGCGGGGCATCGGGGAGGAGAACATGATTCTCCATATATGGTTGTCAGAAGTACAGCACACACAAAGATTAAGGCAAAGAAACAGAAACTCAAGCTACAATGAAAGCCTTTCCAACTGCTGTTCCATTTCATGTATTACATATTACAGAGCTGCCGTTTTCTTTATTTATGATAGACACCAAATGTATTAACTGCTCCACGAGGCATACGCTGTGTGTGTGTGTGTGTGTGTGTGTGTGTGTGTGTGTGTGTGTGTTTCAGATAGAATGTAGAAGCCGGTGTGACAGCTCAGTCAGTGTGTTAAATAGCTGCTGTTGTGTTGATGTTACCTGAAGTGAATGGTCAAATAGCTGCACTAGCCAAAAATCAGACAGGAACATTGAATCATCGCCCTGAGTAATATACCAGTAATACCAAGTGAATAGGTCACACTCTCTCTGCACAGGAACAGGGATGCATTCCCACACACACACACACACACACACACACACACACACACACACACACACACACACACACACACACACACACACACACACACACACACACACACACACACACACACACACACACACACACACACACACACACACACACACACACACACACTGAGGCAGCCTTGGATTAGGGCCAGTGCAGGGCTCCAGACAGAGATCTCTTATTTCTAATGGGATTGTGCCTGCAGATCTCAGAGTAGTCGACTGACTGCAGCTTGTTCCACAGACACACCAACCCAGATGGAACACACAAGAACTGAAACTGAATTAGTCCCAGTGAGATCAGTTTCTGATTTCACGAAGCTAAAAAGGATCAGGGCTGCGACTCCAGAGAAAGACGTCCCCCATCTGTTGCTCTGCCCAGAGCCTCTGTGCCTCTACAGTCCGCTCTGTCTCGTTTTGATTATTGTGGGACTGTGCCAGAGAGCGGCACATCGGTGTGCTGTAGAGTGAAGGACCGGCCAGCTGCTTAGAGCCTGTTACAGACAGCAGGGTGTCGGGTGGAGAAGGAATTGTTCCTATTCTCCATGTATTCTTAGCGCAGTCCCCTTTGACTTGACCCAGATAGGAACAAGGAGTAAATGATGTTTATTGAGCAAATTAGTGAGGCAAAAATCCATAACATGTACCGTCAATATCTTTAATGGATCACTCTCTGAAGGATCCATACAGTACGTTTATCTGCTGTGCTGCTCTAGTCATTGGAGCTTAATGTCAGAGCTAGAGGGACACAAATGGGAAAAATTAAAACACTTCTTTTTGTTCCTCCTCCTTGTTAAGGCATTGATTACAGTTGCAAATTTCCAGCAATTAGGTCGCAGTTGTTGAAACCAAAGACGTGTAAATTGTTAATACTAATGCTTACCAACGTGTGAAAAGCACACATGTGGAAAAAACACACAGATTATTCTATTATAAACAATGCCGTGTGGCATATCACACGTGGCTAAATATACTCTATGTGTGTTTGTGTATGATTATATTAAACCGCCGTGGGTAGATGGGTTACTAAGGTTCCCATCAATCTAAGTCTAAGCTGTGCAGCCCTGGGGACATGGAGCAGCTCCTCTCATTAGTTCTCTAACAAATCCATCTACTCACTGTTCAGCTGAATCCTCCGTTTGGTCAGTTAATGATTCGGAGTTTGTTCACCGAGGCGTCGGCATTGCTGGGAAAAGGAAACATCACTCCTCTGACTATCAAAACAAAACAAAACGAAAAAGGTTAAAGCTGCTAAAATCAATACGTTTATATTATACACCTGTGAGGGTGTGCAAGGAAAATAAAATCCATCAGAGTAGAATACAATTTAAAAAAAATGACCAAATAATACAGAAGAAATACAATTATAGTCACAGCATTTATAAGTTTCCAAAATTGTAATAAAGAAAAAGATTATTTTAAAAAAATCAACCCAAAATCATAAAGTCAGAATTATTCTTAGAGCTTACAATTACCAAATTTAAGACAGTATAGTTCAGATGTAATGTGGTTTGAATACTGTATTCTTATAAACTACATAC
Organism: Cebidichthys violaceus; assembly: GCF_023349555.1. Lineage (NCBI taxonomy): Eukaryota > Metazoa > Chordata > Actinopteri > Perciformes > Stichaeidae > Cebidichthys > Cebidichthys violaceus. The sequence continues at coordinate 1,238,508 of NW_027176428.1, read as the reverse complement.
ATTTTTTGTGATTGTGATACCATGAAGGAATAATCAGTCAGTGCTACAATAAATCATGATAAAACAGTGTTGAGTCTTTTGTAACCAGCAGCATCTGCGGACTAACCCGCCTCAACCTCAACAAACATCTGAGATATGTCTGAGTCTCTGCGTTGAGTCTAAGCAAACATTCCTACAGTTCTCCCAGCTGAAGTGGAAATAGTTTAAACCGGCCTCACAAACACAGAGAGAGGCAGCTGATCCAGGGACAGGAATGTGTAGGAGCCTTAACCTTAAGCCTGACAGAGACGACGTACTCGGCTAACCTTCACTACATAAGTCAACGTTGGAGTGTAATTACAGATTCAGTCATCACTCCAGACGCACGTTGCTTTTATTGTAACAATAGGAGCAAACCAAATAACACCGTTTTCTTTATAATAAGGCTTCTATGATGATTAATCGTTTTAAAATTACGCTTGTTCAGCGTTAATTATCTTGCCCAAACAACGCTTTGAACATTATTAACAGGTTGGCTTGTTTGAGTACATGTTGATCTTCTTCTACTGTGAATTAATAATTAGTTATAAGAGGATTTGTTAAAGTGTATATTGTCAGCTGGTGAAGTCTACTGTGTTGATCAGAATTCATGGCGGTCTGCTTGTGGACTTATGGAGGACAGTGGGACAGGACACTGACCTACAAACAGTCCTATTGTCAGTGGGGAAGGAAGGAGAGGGTTAACACTGATGTCATTGTTGTCCTGACGGACTGGGCTGATGGGGCTGGACGCTGCTTTGTCCCAGCGAAAACAGACAGATCTAATGTGTAAATGACAACACGCACATGCATGCATTGAGATACAGACCAGACCAGACAGACACACAAGCACACATCAACTACTCCAATGCATAATTTACGGCGCTTGAAACTGGAGCCCAGTAAGTGGCAGGTTTTTGGAGAGGAAATAGGGATTTGTTTTGGCAACCAAAAATAAAAAAGTGTGAGACAGAGCAAGTGCATCGTCTCCAAAGATAGTATCGTCCATTTTACGAGCGTGGCCAGTTGTCTGTTCCACTTTAGTTCAAAGCATCATGTGCTCTGAGGAACGAGGAAAAGACACAAGCAAAGCAATGTGAACGAGTCACTAGAAAATAGAAAAGTGTAATATGGGAACTTTACCCTTTAGGATGTGCTGAGCAGGATGTGGTAATGTTAGTGATACATTAGCACATTGCATTCATAGTTACATCTCTGCTCTTGCTGTTCGAGCCGGATAAATCTTCTACCTGTAGCCAAACAGGCGCTCTACCATTCCTCACTGAGACACCATTAATTACTGTAACAGCTCGAGCACAGAGACTGATCCACTAATGACCAACGGAGACTGTTAGCAGCCTGCTGTTGGGGTCAATGTTGCGCTGGAAGGTAAACGGAAGAGACTCTCAGTAAAAAATAACAAGACATCCTCTTTAACTAACGAGCCCATGCAGAATTCATTCTCTCTATCCTCTCCATCTCTATAACCCACACTCTTGACTCACTTTTGGCTAACCTCCATCCCGTCATTCCCTGGATTTCTTTAAAGACATCCTCTTTGTTTTTAGCCTTTCTGCAAGTGTTCCTGACCTTTCCTACCTCACTCATGTTGCTGCCTGTCTGTGTTTACAGTCTCTCTCTCTCTCTCTCTCTCTCTCTCTCTCTCTCTCTCTCTCGAGAACCCATCTATGTGAAATAAAATCAGCCCAAACCAGTGTTACCACATCTATCCCAGTATTTAGGAGTCAGCGTTGCCGGCTGGCTTAGTGCCAGCAGGTGGTCATGCCTCAACTAGTCCACATACAATCACAGAGTGTGTTTGAGAGAGACACACAGGGAGAAGAAGAGCTACACTGTTACTTAAGTATGGAAGGCAAAAAATGACTTATTCATCAATAAATATAAACAAATAAAAAAAAAACTGAAAAATCTAGTCATATGTACTTACTCATATGTTTGATTTTAACATTTATTTATTTCAGAATTTATTGATGTATTTATTTATGGATGATGTCATGAATGTCACACAGGGAAACACGTGGAAGTATGTAACACCACCACCACCACCACCACAGCCATTTAAACAGGGATGACCTCATCCATTTGTACAAAGAAAACTACTTCTTAGAAAAAGCCTTGGGTTGGATGAATAGACTCAGGCTGAGAGTCTGGAAGAACTGCTCCGTAATCAAAGCTGAGGAGGTTGTGATGTTTCCCACTGGGGTTTCTGTTTAACTAGTGTTTACTCAGGGGTCATAGCCAGAGCTGCTTCTTCAACCAACAAGTGTAAAAACAACTGGATCGTCTGGAGAGTCAGTTTTCTCTGCTCAGTTCTGCCCTGACCTTCTCTTTCCCCGTCACAAGGGAGCCAGCCTGTGAGCTCACATTTTCATTTAGCACAGTGCTGGGCTAATGGCAGCCTGTGAGCGACACCGAGCCCTCCTGCTATTCCTTCACTTAGCCTTCAGATCAATGCGTTGCCTCGACTGTTTGTGCAGCACTTCTAAAGCGGCGTTTCAGGATCCCATCCTTGAAAATGTGACAGTGGAAAGAAGCACGTGATGCTTGAATAAATTGATACAGAAAGTGACCTGATTCTCAGCATTTGTGTGTTCTTTGTGTGTAGAATATAGATGCATAGTCGAGCTGAAGACAGTAGAGCATTGGCAATCATGTGGGGATGATGCATTATATCTGCCACGTCTGCTGAGAAGTGATGACGGAGTTTTCACACAAATTTGATGAAAGCAAAAAGGAGGAATTTAACAAACATCTCATTGAAGGCTGTAACTCAACTAAACACATTACAGGCTGAGTTTAGGTGAATTCAACCGTGGCTAAATTCAAAGCGATTTCCTGTAAATGGCATCATGACTAAGGAGCGCAGGCCGGTCCCGTTCCCTCACATCTGAGCCTTTGTCCGGCTCTGAATGGGCTCTTTCTCTCTCTGCCTCCTGAGCGGGGGATCTGGGTTTGTCTTTATGTGGGGAGGCAGAGTGGCACACATACACGTCAGGCCCGCTCTGTCTGTCTCTGTCTTTCTGTCTGTTCCAGTCATTCGGCATGTCCAACTGGGTCTGAACCCATGGCCTTTTCTTTCTCCAGTCCCTGAAGACTCAGAGGACTCAGCGGAAGGAAGGAGGGGGAGACGGAGAGGATGGAGCAGGAGAGAGAGAGAGAGAGAGAGAGAGAGAGAGAGAGAGAGAGAGAGAGAGAGACACAGGCAGAAAGAAGGAAAGAAAGTTTAACAGGAAGGAGGATAGATAGAGAGACAAAAGACAAAAAGACAAACAGGAACAAAGACACAAAGAGACAGAAAGATGGGGAAAGGAAAGACAGAAGAGAAAAAGAAGACAGAGAGAGAGAGAGAGAGAGAGAGAGAGAGACCGGAAGTTGTTCTGCACCGCCATATTGACGGCCGTCCCAAAGCTCTTATTTCTGCTACATCCCAAGTCTCTTAATTGCATCCCCCTGAACTTTCGGTTCAAGCGAGGATCGAGGAAATGACAAATAAGAGACTTGGGACGTACCCAAAGACAGACAGAAAGAAAGACATAAAGAATGAAACATATACAGAAAGAAAGACATAAAGAAAGAAAGATAACAAGATATAAAACAAGAAAGAAAATAGAAATAAAGGCAAAAAGAAAGAAAGAATCTCTTGAGCAGCCACAGGCCCTTCAGACATCTTGCAGTATGAGACTAAAGACTTTGGGCTGCAGCGGTCTGTACATCTCATCAGCAGTGGACGTTTTTTTCCGTGTGAGTGGTTGTACTAATCAGAGGTCACCAGGGTTGTCCGCGGCCAGGGAAGCCGTATCGATCAAGGTGATTAAATGAGAAAAGAACTGGATAGGGAAGCAAAATCAATGTGAGGATATGCATCTGTAGCTAACCTTTAAGCTCACCACAGGCCTCAGCCTTTAAGTGGAAACAATCAATGCTGTGATCAATCAGTGTTTAACTGAGCGTGAAGAAAAACTACAGGATAAGCAATTTGTGTAAACCTGTAGCTTTTAATGAAAAGCATAATTTTTCTTGGTTTCAGCACAAACATGCTATTGAAGTCCTGTCCGCCCTTCTTTTGAGAAGTAAAGAGAGGACGGTCTTTCATCAAGTACAAATCCAGTGTTTTGTCTGACGCGATGTCCTCGGCTGGTCACATTAAACAAGGAGCTCTTTTCATTTAGATGCACGCGTCAAACAGGCAGCTCCTGATTGTGAATGACATCTTGCTTTGTCAGCGCTGCTCCCTTCGCTTCCGAAAGACTCCGTAGACAATATAGTGTTTCTGATTGTGCAACAGTGCAAGAAAAGGGACGCATCACACACTCGCACAACCTCCGACATCTACATTAAGACACAGGAATGCTGCAAACACAAACTGCCATAAAGACGACTGGCACAAGATAAACAACTTGTAATCATTCACCTGCCACCTCACTTTTCTTATGGAAGATTGCAGCTACTAAAGAGCAGTTGTACCATGTGACTGGCGGCACTAACAGACTCCTTCATTGCATAATTGTAATCACTAACATCGCCTCTTACACAGACTTTCTGTGTCTGCTTGTTAAAGAGCAGTGATGGAAAGTACTTGAGAGGGTGAAGTGCGCCAATTTTACACACCAAAGTCTGTGTACAGGTTTCCAGAGGGAGCTGATCCAAATCTGATGAATTGCCTCGACAGATGTCACTTGAGTCGGCGTCAGTTGGGGCTGAAGTTTAAAGACGAAAGAAAATCTGGTGATGTGGAGTTAGAAAGAAGTGAGCTCACCAGACGGCTCCTCATCTCTAGCTACTAGCATAATGTCCTTCAATCTCCGACCAAACTGTCAAAGTTGAATTGTGGGTAATGCAGTGACCAGGTTTTGACAAGGAAGAAGAAAAAGACAATGTCTCTGGTTCTGCTGCGGCTGTGGAATTTGAAAGATATTGGCATTTACCAGAGAGGGTGACTAAAAATAAAAGATTTCATTGAGTGGCATTATGGTTAGCATAGGCTGCAGCATTTCTGGAGCCTGACCCATACTAGGGACGAAAATAGTAGTAATAATAATAATAATAATAATATCTCAGTCTCTGCTCCACCAATTTTGACCATTATTATTATTTGCAAATTGATTTCTTGCAAGGCCTCAAACTCTCTGGAAGGTATCCCATTAAAAGGGAGATAAGTGAAGCTGGATCTTTGTCAACATGTTTTGTTGTCTTGGGAGCTAAAATGCGGTATGCATTAGGTATGCAGTAGAAAGCCTTCATGTCCATATGGAACAGGAAATGAATGACGTTTTGGTTAGGGATGAAGAGTAAGGAGGAGGATGAAGCAGTTTTGTGCACAGAAGGGTCTGAACGTGTCCGACAAGCCAGCGAAAGGCATATGAGGTCGGTTTATCAGATCATGTTATTGAAGACTAGCCAGGCTGCACAGCACTATTGATTAACACTATTGATATTGTTATGATCACTGACATGATCATTCAAAATGTCATTTACACAAGACACATTGATGCTTTGTTCTTCTGCTATTTCAGCTCAATAGTTTGAACCAAACACATGCAGTTACACTATGATAACTGTGTCAGGGCAGATATTGTCAACTCATCACTTAGATTTGTGTGTTTTCAGTCTTTGGGGAATTCCAGTCTATATTTTGTCTCACACATACAGTAAGCCCATAGGTGCAGTCAGCCGGTCCAACCCTGTGGTTTGAGTTGTCCTCTACTTCTCTTCCCTCCAAAGCTGTCTGCCCAGTCTGATCCCAGAGCCAAGCAGGTCCCTGCACCCAGGAGGCAGGCTGTCAAACAGGGCAGAGCAGAGCTGCAGTGACAGGCGAGTGTCCTTATGTCACCGCAGACGCGTGGACACGACTTGTGGGGAGGACTGCGCTGACACAGCGCTCCGAGGATCGCGACCTGTTGCTGCTATTAGGCAACGTTGCAGCTTTATCCTGACTGCAACAGTTATGAAGTTATGGCTGAAATGCATCTTAAGGGGAGTCCCCTAATATTGCCAGAGATAACAGACAATCCCTGGAATCCTTCCCTTTCCTAGTGTTGTAAACATCCTGAGCTGAACGTCTTACTACTCTCCATCACCCAGTGCTGTGTATTTCTAGAGCTGCTGTGTCTGCTGCTGTCAACACAGGCTGGGTAATCTTCCCATTATTCCCAGTTTAGACATGGCTTGAAAGCCTTATCCAATTAGCTCAATCCCTGACCGCATGTTGTAATGGCACCTCAAAACGCAGACACTGCTCTAATGACTCATGCAACATTTCAGTTATAAGCTGAGGGGGGAAACAGAATAGAAATGCACTTTACAACTAGAAAGGCGCACTCAGTAGAGCGCAGATCTCCGCCAGGTGTGTCTTCAACGACCACCGCTGTATTGTGTGATTGAATGAATACAACCAGTGCTGTAAAGTCATCATATAGTACACTTCATGCAAGCGTGCCAAAACACAAAAGGTAAACTCACCAAGACGTCTGGCCGCTTAGCAGCGGCTGAGTGGTGGCGAGATACTCAACAGTGTGTACACTGGTAGTTCTGCTAGCGGTTAGCCAAACACAAGGTCAAAAAAATACAATAAAAGTGAGCCGCAGAGCAGCAGCCGAAGGGAACTCAGCAGCGTGTGTAGTTGTAGTTGCGTTAGCCAAACACACCGTCCAAAACAGTTTTTTGTCCCACCGTGTCTCTGGCCGCGGACTAGTGCCTGTAAGTTATCACTAACGGCCCCTATACCAGCCAGTGGGGCAGTTAAGAGTGGTGAGTGAGGGGCAACAAGTCAATGGCAGTAAATAAAACAGAGGTGTTTTGAGACATTGTGAGTCACACCAATCATGAGAGGTCCTTGAAGCATGCAACCATAACTGGCCACCCAAAATTATTGGGTAGTTTTCTGCAGCAGAATGCGAGATTAGCCACGGACAGACACAGAGGCGCACACTCACTCAGTCATGGACGCACAGCCGAACGCATAACCTCTCTCCAGGATTACGCCTGGTGGAGATAATAAAAGAATGCAAAATGTGTCAGTGCATAGCTACTCGGTATGTGCAGTAGTTCCATTTCATGCCAAGAGTTACATGAGAAGAATGATATTTCAGATGTCTGTAAGGTAAATATGAAGCTACAACCAGGACATAGAAAGCTTAGCTTAGCACAAAAAAATGGAAACAGGGTGAAACTGCTAGCTTGGCTCTGTCCACCTACAAAACCCTCTAAAGCTCACTAGTTTACAAGTCACACTTCATCGTACAAGTTGTTGTAAAAAGGAACTGCTTAGCAATTCGACGTGTCTTCAGACTCAATTCAAGTGTTTCCTTCTCAGTGAAAGAAAAGAGCACTCACAGCGTCAGACATTTACAGTCCAGCATTTCCCCTCTCCTCATTCCTCTTGCAGTCACACTGCTGCAGTTCACCCATCCACTCGCACACATTGGACGTGCACTCAGCCTTATTGCACTGATGCTGATGAGGGAGAAAAGATTAACTTAGTAAAGGACCTGGCAGCTTGATGTGTGGATCTGTGGACATTTAATAAATGTGCAGGCTAGAACAGTGGTGAATGTTTGGCAAGCTTGTTTTATTAGCGTCCTGACAAAAGACAGAAAGAGCAGCTTGTCAGTGGAAGTTCAGTGGAAAATGGAAACAGTTGATCAACAATATCGTTTCATAGTCAAGATATATGTGACCAACTTTTCATTACCTCTCCATAAGTCCATACAAAGGGGATTCCGCCTCCTGATGTCTCTCACTTACAGCTCAATGGCTCCCCCTTCTGGCTACCAACATTTGGCCCCTGAGTGACTGTAAAATGGATCTCAAACTATGTGTCATATTATACAACACCAGGTTATGTCACTGCCTAGCACACCTACATCCAGAGAGGAGGAAATGGTTTGAAAATATCCTTGTATGGTGCTTGATTGTAATGCAACTTCCTGGAAGCAAATGTTAGAATTCCCGTGAACTGGTTTCTAACTTAATGTCCTTCCTGTTGCGATTGCCAGCGGAGACCGAGCGAGGCCAGAGGCTTCCAGACGTGGACGCAGCACAGCAGCTCAAGCTGAGAGAGAGACAGCGTTTCTTCGAGGAGGTCTTCCAGCATGACGTGGACGTCTACCTGTCCTCGGCGCACCTGTGTATCCGAGACTATAAGAGGCGTGAGTCGGACTGGTGGCCTTTTTGTAAATCCATGCACAAATGCACGCTCCTACACAGATGCCTATCATTTCACTGCTTCCCCTCTCTTGCAGCTCCAATTGGCAGCATCTCGTCCATGGAGGTGAACGTGGACTTGCTGGACCAGATGGAGCTGATCGACATCTCTGACCAGGAGTCCTTGGATGTCTTTTTCAGCTCTGGGGGAGAAGAGGGGGTGCTGACCTCCCCGCTGCCAGGTACGGCAACCAGAAACAGAGCAGAGATTACAAGAAGCGCTGCGCAGTTACATCCCTAACAAGATTTTGTTTTCTCACCCATAGTCCAAGGAAACAACAACAACAACGAAGTCATCAGTAATGGACTCTTTCGACACGTCCTTGAGGGTCTTGATGCCAAGTCCCGCGCATCCTCCACGTCTTCAAACTCCTCCTCTGACAGTCAGACTACCAATGCCAACGGAAGAGACACCCCAGTTGTCCGGTCAGACGATGAGGAAACGCACACCAGCAGAGTGAAGCGAAGAGCCGTGCCTCCAGAGATAGAGAGGGTGAAAAGTCAGACTCCATCTTCGTAGGAAGCACCCTCTGCACACCAGGTCTCTCCACCTGCAGCGCGGTAGTTGACACCTCGGCCGAGGGCAAGGAGTTGACTTTGAGATACAAGCTATTGAAAGAGGCCTCTCAGCCGCGACACACTGGCTCCTACAGCTGCTTTCAACCTTTCCTTTCATTTATGAGTTGTGCTCTGTGTGTGTGTGTGTGTGTGTGTGTGTTTTGGAGGTGAAGACCGTGAACTGTAAATATGGAGATTTATTCATTCTCACCCGTTTCCATTTATGTTTTGGCACGTGTTGACAGATACGATTTGCTCCCCGGTTTCTGACCTCACGGGACCTGTTGTTGGTAAACGATGCATTTTGTACAGTATTAACAACCCAGGGCAGTAAAGCATTGACTAGAACAATACAATTGGGTGACTTGATTACATTCATTTCGCAATACAAGGCTTTATACTGTTAAAAGTTCTGTATTTCAAACCAACACATTGTCCTGCCGATGCAAAAGTTTTCGAAGTTCCAATTTTAAATGAATCTCAAACCGGAGTTCTTTGTTTTAACAATAAATAACTAATAATCAACAAAACTGTTCCTGGTTATTTCAAGGTGTTTTAGATAAATGCTATTCACCTAATTACCTAAACCGAAAAAGGGAAAAGTACAAACGCTAAAATTAAGGGCACGGGCGGATCTGAATTAGTTGGTTTATGGAATCTATATCTGCCTGAATAACCTGGTATTATTATTATTAACCTATTATTCCCTATACGAATAGACCACACCAGACACCAAAGAAACCACACACCCAGGTAAACGTAAAACAATATATTAATATAACTCAAAATTCACTCGGTATACAAAATACACAACCAAAAATAACCGTGAGGCTCCCGCCGTACTTCGGCACAATAAACTAAACATTCACAAACGATCCCCCCAAACCCCGTGTCCCATTAGTTCTGTAAGTTCCTTAAGTAATGAAAAATAGTCCGTTGACAAAAAACAATCCCCGAGGAAAAGTCAATAACCGGCGGATGCGTGGCGAGACGCCGCGGTCCCTGTATCCGCCGAACCCGCGCTACCTCACCACAGCTCGTCCCGATGTGGCCCTCTGTGCTGTTCCTGGCAGAGACTCCAGCCTGTTAATCCCTTACAGCTTTCTTCGGATCCTTGGCTGAGCAAATGCCGGCAAACCGTGCTTTCCGGAGACCAGTGAACGGAGCTCGCTTCCTCCAGTGTGCGCGCACACAATCTTCCCTCGCGTCACTTTCCCCCCGACACAATTTATACAAAACACCGGTGAACACAATTACACCAATAACAATAACAGATCCTATTTATATCCTGTGTCATAAATACTAGCAACTGATAAGATTACATTACTTTATGTAGGTGAAGGAACATAACCCACAGGTTCCCCATTCACATTTGCTGTAACTAGCAGGCAGACTTCTGGCAATCATTACAAGCTGCTTCCATGGAAGCTTGAGGAGAGTACAACCACAGCCTGTAATGCAATGACGAATGCAAACAAACAAAAGCTGAGACTTCCCTGCAAGCGTTGTTCAATTCTAAGGAACCTGCATGAGTAAACACACACACACACACACACACACACACACACACACACACACACACACACACACACACACACACACACACACACACACACACACACACACACACACACACGTGATTATTATTCTTTGTGTGTGGGTGTGTAAAGAAGAGGGGGCAGGGTCTTGTCTCCCTTTGCTTACATGTCAGAAACAGCCAGTCCTCGGACACTCTCACAGTTGGATGTACTGAACAAGCATCATGCTCTGCTTCTTCTTCCTCCTGGTAAGTAGGAACACGGACTTCAAATCTTTTTGAAATGACTTTTAAAGTTAGTGTTACTTAAAAAGGAATATTCATTTATCTTTAATTGTGATTGAAATTGTGATTTAAATGATGTAATATTAATAATATTTATTATTATTATTATAATAGGGTTCCAACAATTTGATTATCTATGAAAATCAGTTACTTTTTTTACCTTTGTTTACAGTCAATATTATTTTCCATCACTCCGCTGGTCTAAGTTCCCGTGGAGGTCAATGTCTTCACACAAGTGTTTAAGCGAGTCAGTGGTGTAAAAGTTACCTCTTTGATACAAAAAAATTAAAATACTCAGTATGGTCAAACATGAGTTGCAAAGTACAGCATCCCACTGTGATGGAATAATTTCTGTGGAAATGTCTGTGTGTGTTTGTATATTTATGAACTGGTTTCCCAACATAGCGGCGCAAGTTTTAAATAATTTCATTGCCAACTGTAGAGACAACTTCAAATATGAGCTCGGCCTCAAACAAACATTCTTTCTTAGAAATGTCATCATAACGTTCATTATGAAACTCCTAAGGAAGAATGTCTTCATAATGAGGACGCCGTGCTTCAGGTTTGGTTGGCTTCTTGTCTTTCAGGTTTTCTATTCCTCAAGTGCAACATGCTCAGAGCTGCTGAGCCGTCACAGGAGGAATTGGATCATTGACTCTTTTACTATTGAGGAGGGGCATCCAGGGCCCTTCCCATATGAGCTGGGCAAGGTGAGAAACCATCCAGTTAGTCAATAAAAAGTTGAGCCAGAATAGCCGATGTGTTCATTTTCAAGCTCAAATACCAAATATCAATTGATAGACCTGTTGATTATAATTAATACAGTTACCAAACATGGCAGATCATGTTATTTCATCATGAAAATGTATAAAAGACAAATAAAAAGTCTCAGGCTCCCCAAAGCCAACTGTAAAGTGTTTGTTGCTTACAGATAAACCTTGAGCGGGACTATCAAATTCATTTTGAACTCTTTGGAGAAGGAATAAATGAGGAGCCAATAGGAGTTCTCTCTATTCATAAGGAATCTGGCACCGTGTTCGTACACAGGGCTGTGGACTACGAGGAGAAGAACATGTTTCAGGTTAGACTCGCATATAACGTTCCAACATTTAGTAACAACTAGTAATCCACTTTTGTTATACTGCTGTAAAGTTCTACACACCGATTAGGGATGCACAATATGTCATATTGGTATTGTAATAAATAAACAAACTACGTTTTTTAAATTTTCTTCAGTATTATTATGTTATCTTCAGGCCTTTGCGGCTCATACAAGCAGGACTCCTCACAGTGGTGTTGCACATTTAAATCTAGTTTTACTCCATATCATTTTACAACATCCATTAATTCAATCACATTATTTTCTTTGCATTGTGACCGCAATTGAAATCACATCTTTCAATCCGCAGCTGAAATTTCAGGCCATAAAGACCGATTTCTCGATTGACACCAAAATAGGAGTTGAAATCTCCATATTGGACATCAACGACAACCCACCACGCTTTCCGGTGGATCTGTTTGAAATCAGCGTTGATGAGAAAACCCCACAAGGTAAAGCCTACAGTAAAGAGTACATGCTTTTTTTTCCTCTCACAATGTCTAATAAGTACACTCCTTTCTTCTCATTTTCCCAACAGGCTCACCTCTCCTGACTGTGGTAGCCTATGACAGAGACCAGAGAGGGACGCCAAATTCAACATTCCACTATAAAATCAAGTCTGTGGCTCCAAACCCTCCAGACACCAAGTTCACCATTGCTGAGTCCGGATCAATTTCATTTAAAGGGTGTTTGGACCATGAGGCAAGTGTCTCTACAGTACATACTATACAGTAAATCAAATTGAACTAGCTGTTCTGTATGGAAGCCCATTCCGACCAGCAAAAAAAGAAAAAAAAAGCCTTTTTTTTTTATGTGACTTTTTTGTTTTGTTTTGCTGACGGGAATGGACTTCCATAGTTCTGCAAGGTCTTCACTTAGAGAATGTAATATATGATATGTATGCAAGGGAATACAGCAAGCTCGCTTTGAGCAAGTTATGTTAAAAAACACACTGCAGGGTGAGTTGACCACGTTTTTTTTTTTTAAAAGAGTAATCTAATCTAGTATTTATCTGTGTTTCAGGGACTGGATGATATATGATATCTCATATTTAATGGATTTATTCATATTTATATTCACTTTAGAACAATATTGATTGTGATACACTGATCATTATAGAAGGAGCACACTGGACTGGAGTAGTAACCCAGTTCTGTAGACTATAACTGTAATCAAATTATTTTTCATTTTCTTGCATTAAGGTGGCTGAAATGTTCACAGTGGTGGTGGAGGCCAAGGACCATGGTGACGTAGTCAGTCTTTCCAGTTCAACCACTGTCGTCATCTATGTACAGGACGGCAACAACCACCTCCCAACCATCAGCGGACAAACTGTAAGCAGTCGTCCTGATTAGCAATGTCTGGACAACGTCACAAGGATTTTAAAACACACAGTTCTACATATCTTTCCAAACACAAGCAATAATCACGCCTCTAATGTACGATTCTGATGTACAGTACATGCTAGATTTGGCATATTGCTGTTGCCATTTGAAAATATGACAGGAAGTCATGTTTAAGTCAAAACATTAATCTTTGAAATTCTAAAATGATATTTTTGTTTAAACCTATTTTCAATTACTCTAGGAAAAGAAAAAAATGATAGGAAAACAATAATATAGGATTAAAACTTGTCACAGTATTTCAAAAAATATAAATATATTATTAATTATTATTGTCCATATAGGGACAAACAAACAAACAAACCAAAACAGAGACATGGGAAACTAGAAATAAATAAAGCAAAAAATACAACTGAAAATGTGAAACAATAATAAACGGAAGAGGAATTTATGCTGCAAGTTGGAGTTGCATAATGCAAAAAAAACTATTTACTTTTTCTGTTTTACTCTATCATCTAATATAATTATTTTCAATAAGTGGACGCAATGTTTTTCAAACACTTTTGTCAGTCATTTATTTTTATATAGTTGTTTAACCCCCAAATGTATAACCATAAAAACATTATTTTTAAATGAGGTAGGAATATATAGAACAGATTTTTCAGTGCTATGTTTATCCAGATAATTTTACACTTATATCTTCTCGTCAACTCTCAGTTATTGAAGGTGAAACATGTAGGCTACACTGTGCTTGATACTGGTGGTAAGAAGCAGCATGGCAGGTTTCTTTCCCCTGACCTCTGCACCTCGGATTCTTACTGTAGGGCTCTGGCAAAGTAAAAGAAGGTGAGACCGGGACTTCTCCTCTGCGGCTGCACGTTTCGGACAAAGACACCCCAAACAGCCGGGCGTGGAGAGCCAAGTACACCATCCAGGGTGACGAGGGAGAGCACTTTAACATAAAAACAGACCCAGACACCAATGATGGAATCCTGACAGTCATAAAGGTAAGTGACGCCTAGCTGCATGCTTCACATTACAGCGACACCCACCTCTAGTCGGATATGTAATTACGTCGCATTCTTGTCACGGTACGTCTGCTCTCACTTGTGGTTTACACGTTTAAGTGCTTTAACAGAATTCATGTTTTATGAATGATACATACAATAAATGAAAAATTAAACACAACCACGGTATAATTTCAGCCTTTGGACTTCGAGGGTGGAGCCCAAGTGGAGCTGACCATTTCAGTGGAAAATGAGACGCCATATAGCTCCTGTAAAGTGAGGGAGAAGACGCCCAGAGGCCTCTGGAAAGTTGACTCCAGTGAAGGTGACGACGATCCTCCGTCTCACTCTGTAAAAGTCGTCATCGAAGTTGAGGATATCAACGACCCCCCACTTTTCAGTGAGACTGTCAAAGAGGCCGTGCTGAAGGAGAACGCACCCATTGGAACCTGGGTGGAGAAGGTGACAGCTGTGGATCACGACTCCAGTCAAGCGAGAAGTTTCGTGTAAGAGGATATGTTTACGGTCTGGTTTGTTTGTCTAGCCTGATTTTTAACAGATCTGGATCACAACATGTATTATTTTTCACTTGGGGAAACGGCCGTGGCGAAAGTCCAGTGCCCTGGTTGTAATATGTGGGAGCTCTAATCTGGGACCTCCTATACTAAAGCACATTGTATTCGTCCTCAGGTACAAAGTGGGAAATGACCCTGCAGGCTGGGTGACGGTGGATCCACACACAGGAGACATCACAACATCCGAGACGCCAGATAGAGAATCCCCTCATGTCGTCAACGGCGTCTACACCATCTTAGTGCATGCAGTGGACGAGGGTAAGACTCAAAGTGTTGCTGAATGGCACAGACGCAAACCAATTATTTGATTTGAGGAAATGTTTCATTCAAATCTCTACTGCTTTGTCACACTATTTTAGCCATGCTACAGCAGCATGGATCTAGGGATGACTTTGGTTATCCCCTGACTTTTCCTCTGGTGCCACAAGCAATTCAAAGTTTTCCCTTATTTTGTGAAATAACTCCAAATTTGCTGAATGGATTGGCACAAAATGTGTTTCACTCCCTCCAGTAAATACACGACACCTTTAGTTCGTTTCCACTGATGGATTTATTCCTCGTCGTGCGCCACCGTCCTCAATCCACCGTCGAACTATATAAATTACATTTAAACATACAAAACAATCTGACATGAACATTTACACAAACAGTTTAAAACGCAAATATGCACGTTGACAAATTTACATGCGTTACGTACCTCACTGGCTGCACACAACCGAGAGGGAAATGAGTCCACTTAATACGTCCGATCAAAGATGATCACTTTAACTTAAACAGTAACCCTTTAACTTCAGTTACTTTACTTAAACCTTTAGCGACTTCTGCCGCTTCACCTGTCCTGCTTTCACCGTGCCACAGTCAAAACACGTCCCAGTGCAACGACGCACGCAACAATAGTTCCCCCCCCTTTATAGAAAACAAAACGAAAAACCCATACTCATAAAACAAACCGTACAAACAACAACATATAAAGAAGCATACTAAACAACAACATAAATAACCTTTATGGCAGTTAAAATGTGGTATAGACTTTCCCCAGATGATTAACCCCGTAGGTGGAAAAAGTAGCCTACTAGATCATTGTCTGGTACTCAAAATAAATTTAAAAGAAAAACTAACTTTGTTAAAATGGCGGGGGGGGGGGGCAACAAGACCGCTTCTGTTCAAACCAATAGATGGGCACTCTGCAGTCAGTGCATACAACCGCTTATCAATTATGAATATACAACTGATTATTAATTATAAATTATTCAACCGATTATTAATTATAAATATACAACTGATTATTAATTATAAATATACAACTGCTTATCAATTATAAATATACATATAAAACTGATTATTAATTATAAATATACAACTGATTATTAATTATAAATATACAACTGCTTATCAATTATAAATATACATATAAAACTGATTATTAATTATAAATATACAACTGCGCTCCAAAAAACCCAAAAAGAGACTCATCTCAATAAATAAAACGAGCTATGGACACCACGGCGCCTTAAACTTCCTTTTAGAATAAACAGTAGAATAAAACATCCCCACAGCAGACCACATGGACATGTAAAACAATACAACACACGAAACTACGTTGCCAGCGGTTGTTGACGTTCTCATCGGCGCTCAGCAGCATGTTGTGGTACTCACCGATCTGAACGTCAACGTGAAGTCCTCCATAATGTGGTCCAGGTTCAACGTCTCAGAGCACGACGGAACCAGTCCATCGGTCTCTCTCCCCCAGTGTAAGCAGTCAACTCGGCCTCTCTGGTCCCGCTGCGCTCCTCACACACCTGAGTGTCCACCACAGCATGTCATGCTAGGCTAGCCAGACCCAGCTGTCCATAGTGTGCAGGTTACGAACATAGTGGGTGTGTTAATTGGAGTAATTCATTAATTAAGCTAGATATAACATTTTTAAACTATGACAGGGGTTCAATAATGCTAATTATAACCGCACCCCAGATGTGATCCACAATACGATTGAGCTGGAGGTGCTAGTGGCTCAGGCACCTGAACCCGTGACCCATGAACTGAAACCAGTCAAATCTCTGATCATTTCCGCAGTGTCACCACTTTGGACACGGATGCATGAAGAGAACGTGAAGCTCCGCCGTCCTGCAGCTTCTTTCCTCTGTTCTATTCCCACTCAGTTTATCAGGGCTTTTCATGTGACTTGTGCTTTTTATTCCATAACGGATGCAACTTGAGCAAAGTGCTTGTGATAAATAGTGGCCTAAGTATAATTACAGAGCAAAGAAAATCTCCAAAAAGTAAAAGTACACACAAAAAAAAGAGCAAATAAGGAGAGTAAATGTAATTCATCACTTGCACCCCTATATACCACCTATATCCAAGCACCGGTTAAAAGATTTGTTGGAATAAGTTTGGTGATCCTTTTTATCTGGCGCCACCAACATTTCCATTTCTGACCAAATACCAGCAAAACAGCCTAAACCTCCCACTGCCGAATGTTAACATGCTAATCTAAGGTGGTGAAAATTATACCTGCTTCACATCAACATGTTAGCATTGTGATTGTGAGCGTGTTAGCATACTCACCTTAGTGACTCGTATTCTTGTTTTTTTTCCCCATCTTGGACAGGTAAGCCACCGTTGACAGGCACAGCCACATTGAACATCCATGTGATTGACCAGAACGACAACGTGCCTCACCTCACGGTGGACTATGTCGATGTGTGTGTGTCTGACGGCCCCATCACCACCAACATCACAGCCTTTGACCTGGATGACAGTCCATTCGGAGGGCCTTTCACATTCGAACTGCTGGGGGATGTCAACAGAAAATGGAAAATGGATCCCTCATATGGTAGAGACAGCAAAGTGAAATATTAGGGCATACATAAAAAAATTAAAAAAATACATTTAAATTTGTGATTGCCTCTCACAGGATACATAGCTGGACTGGTGAAGGAGCCCGATGTGTTGACTGGCCTACATACAATTTATCTGAAGATCTCTGACATGCAGGGAATGTTTGGCTCTTATAAACTCAGTGTGACCGTGTGCGACTGCTCTGTGACATCCAACTGCCGAAACCGCGCTGCCACAACAACAGGTGCCTCCGGCGCTATAGGCGGCGTAGTGTTTGCTTCACTGTTTTTACTCCTGGGTAAGAAATGAAATTGTTGCCTTTAGTATCTGAGAATACGGTGATATTGTCACAATTCTGATAACTCACTCCAAATTGCATTTTGTGGCCTCCTACTCGCTGACAGTTCTGCTACTGATGGCGATAGTCATCACCTGCAAAAAGCAGTTCACCACCATAGAGACCAGTAACTCCTCCGGAGAAACACTCCTTGTATCGAACATTGAGGCACCTGGAACCGACTGCCAGGTCACTGCTTAAAAACTTTTGCCTGTGATACTTTTCCAGATTTGTGTCCATGCTAATATCAGTTACTGTTTTTTTCCCCTCAAGGTACCTAATAGTGTCCTGGCACTGTCCACTGATAAGATGCACTACCGCTCATCTCAAAGGGAAAGTCTGCATGACAGAAAGCGACACAGCTCAAATTCAAAAACGGAGGGAAACGATGGAAATTATGTAGACTAAGTTTTTGATTAATTGCAATAATCTTCAGATTTTGATGAGTTTTTATGTTGGACTTTCAAAGGTTTTCTCACATAATACTTTGATGATAACCTGCCTTGTAAAAATGAAAGAGGTATTTTGAGTGGACCCACTGTAGTCAAAATGATCCGTTTATCACAGTTGCTCCTGTCACTCTTCAACAGGTAAGGGAGCAAAACTCCATCCGCAAACACTTCACAGATTACAGACCGGAGAATGTTTCCCACCAATTCAATGATGACTGGATCCAGGTAATGTGCACTTATTGAAGGTCAAGTATCAGTTACAACTGTGCATGCAAATAATTCCTGTAACACTCTTTCCTCTAATCATAGACAAATGGGAATTCTCTAATAGCCAATGGCAACTACCGCAACCACCAGGTAAACAGTTGTTTGAATTGTCATTATTGCTCATTACTTTGAGGAAGCAGCTGAAGAAACGTAATCATGTAAACTTGTTTTTGTACAGATTGATGACAAGAGGACAATGAAATGGAACTCAAGCTCTGCAATGGACCGAACTCTCCGAGCCCTGCTTCATAAGGTTGGTAGTCCACCTATAGTATCATGTATACTCTGCAAAGTAAGACATTGTAAAAGCATTCTTCTGCCTGCAGCAGAATAATCGCTGTATAGTAAGACTTTGCTGTTTTTTTCCACTCTTCCTGCAGAAGCTCTCTCACCGGGAGACAGAGAAAGACCTGCCAGAGTATCCGCCTCACCTTTACGCAGATGAGAGGGACTCGGACAACTTCTCGGAGCTGGACCGCATCAGCATTCACGACGAGGATTCAATCGAGAACGCGCTGAAAGACTTGGGCCCCAAGTTCAAGAAACTGGCTTCCATCTGCAAGCCGCCACATACATAAAACATCACATAACCAACATATTTGTGCTTGAGCTGTGAAACAAACAGGACATTTTTGAAACCATACAAGGGCTGCAGTCGAAAAGTCCAAAAATTACCTCTTAATGTCTGTTCCTAACCACTTTTCCTTGACCTCTATGGACAAAAAAACATTGGGGTCAAGGAAAGATGTAGTGGAGAATTCATGAAGAGTTAGGAAAAGACAGCTGTGGTGCTTAGAGAATCCGACTACACTTTCACTAAGCTACGTAATTGTGATGTGACTGTGGACGTTACTGACGTGGGACTGGCATGGGGAAATTACGATAAACTCCAAAAAGCACATCAGATACCATATATAAATATATATATTACAACCCAAAACCGACCATTCATGTGTAATATTAAACAGTTAAATATTTCCTGTGAATTCAACCATTTTTTATTTAGCTTTTTACTGTTTAATTATTGATTGTAGACCTATCTTGTTGCTATTGTGAGGAATTTTAAGTTTTAAAGCATTCCTAGTGCTGGATATTATGTGTCACAGTGTGTTTAACCAAGGAGTGTGGTCATTGAATGTATATTGAGTGTCTGTGATGGGGGTTTGAGGAATGTCAGAAGGTGTAAATCTGCGGGGGAAGTGGGTAGTTCACTGAGGTGTCTGCCCAGGACAATGGGTCAGGATCCAAGGAGGAGCCCATTGGACTTCAGCCAATCGTGGAGCTGATCGATAGGTTGAGGAATGTAACTCTGGGGGGGCAAAGGAGCCGTTTGTCCCCTGAGAGAATCAGACTTCCTTCGTACCATGGGGCAGATACATCTATCTGTCCTGTGGTATGAACGGGGTCTCATATTTCTTGAAATATTTTACTATCAGTAGTGTAATTTGGTTTGTGATTGTTTTGGCTTCTGTTAACAATATTAAATACTTTTGATTTTGACCTGGACCTGCTGACTCCTGCCCTGCTTGCTGATGGAACAAAGAGTGCAAAGGGGGGGGGGGCTGCTGCTTCTTCTCCTCCTCAGTGGCCTTCTTCCTCTCTGTTTGAGAAATTTCTGAACATTGCACTATACAGTGTCCCCTTTGCTGCTGTAAGTCTGTAAATGTTCATGCCATGGAATGAAGGATTATCTTCATATATAAACATGGACACACTGGGGAAAAAGACTTCATTACCAAGGTTGGAATTAAAATTGCAAAAGGAATATACCAGTCAGAGGATTATATGGTAAATGAGTTGATTGAGGTGTGAAGAAGTATATGCGTTTTATTCCTGCTCCTTTTTTCAGACATTTATAAATGTATCTGGTTTATGAGAATTGGTTCATTGTCCGTTTGCTATATTTACTTCTCATTTTATTGATTTTGTACAGGTTAGAATGGAGTAAATACATATAAAGTGAAAGAAATGGTTGTCAGTCTATTCATCAACGTGAATTTTATTAGTTTATGACTATATGAGAAGAATTGTCAGAAATCGGTGCAAGGGCATTTCATTTATCATCAAGGACCATCGAAGGGTGTGTCACTTTAAGCCGCCGCAAGGAATTGTGGGACTGTATTATCTTCATTCCTTTGGTAAAGGATGGTCCAGTGTTTCCTATGCTAAAGGAGCCAAGAAGGGAACCATTGAAGCAGATTTCATTAGCATTTAGATACTTCTTATCATGGCAGTCACTTAGATACTTCCAGGTCGTTTCACTCTGTTATGAACCTTCCAAAGCAAAACGGACTTTTCAACCGCATCCCAGCTGTGGTTAAAAGGTTTATGGATGCCAATGCCAACACAGAGATGGAAGCCATTCTGATAATTATATGTTATTTAATAACAACTGTTAAAGTCCTCCACAGTTTTCATTTTACAAGTAGGCGAACAAAAATAAACTAGAGCTGTCCTCCAAAAGCAATTTGGAATTACATTCAGACAGTCAAGTAGAGAGAATTTAATATATTCAGCAAACAAAAACTACATTACGTGCCTGCTGGCCTGTTGAAAAGACAAATTCCACATTAGTTTTACCAAGCTAACTGCAAATTAATAAATTTGCTTCCAGCATACAGCCGCTTGATTAAAAGAAATTGCTCTCCCATTTCATATAATAAAGCTTCAAAGTACAAAATTCCCTGAATGCCAATTTGGGATAAAGTGAAAAAAAAAAATTGGGGGGGGAAAGGGAGGTACTTTTTTTTTTTTTTAAATGAGTAGAAAACTACAATATTTACAGAAAAGGTTAACAGAAAGAAACAAAAGCGCATTCAAACCCTCCCACTAACAATTTTTGGGAGGGCTCGCTGCTCGGGGGCACTCTGCCCTCTGTGTCCTCGGCCTCTGAATCCTCGGCCTCGCAGGAAGCGGCCGGGCACTCCAAATGTTTCCATGTTCATTTTTTTCTCCTCCGCCCAGGTGGTTCTCCTTCAGACGCACAAAAACCCCAAAACATGTTAAATATGTTGTCGAGCGTGACAAACCGCTGAGGTAACAGAACGACAAACAGCAATAGTTACATAATCACCTGGGCTTAAGGTCGGAGGAGACGTTGTCAAAGAAGCATTTGGCTTTGTCGTAGTACTTCTCTCCGACAGTGTTGTCTTCCTGCATACCCGGGCTGTCCTGGGCCTCCCCAGAATCCACCTTTTCTACTGCGGCAATTCACAAAAAAAAATAAAAAATAAAAATTTTTTTAAAAAAAAAACCTAAATTGCATATATACACGTATACCCTAAATTGCTTTACATGATGTTCAATTCACAGATTGATAGATATCCTTTAAATGAAACATACCCACAACCTCCTTAGTAAGATCATCTTTAAACTGAGCATTTGCAGTTTCAAAATCAAAATCTGACTCAAACTGCAAGGTTGTGGCCTTCGAGTTTTTCACGAGAAGTTGGCCTTTGCTTCGATTCCTGGACCTGCGACTGCCTGCACGTGAGCACCAGAACAATTTTAGACAAATAACACAAATGAGTGTAAAACCGGTTTTAGTAACCATTTAGAACAGGTTCATCTAGTTGGATATTTACATGTCAGACAGCAGAGCTATGAGAGTCTACTTTGGGAAAAAGAGAAATCCTGCGGCCAGTCTGCCCTCTGATGGAACAAACGGTAAAGACAAAGACACTGCAACATGTCAGTGAGAAATAGCTCAGAGTGTCCATTTCTAATTTTGATACCTTGTTTTTGCCTTTGTTGCTGGTTCTCAGTGCCTTGGCCTTGAACCTTGGCTGCACTTGGCTGAGATGGTGCCCGACCTAAACATAAATAAGTTAAACATTTATGTCTTTAGATGGATTAGAAGCAACGCTAAAAACAGAAGAGTGCTTTCTCTTGTACAATATGAGCCACTGTTTGAGTGCGCTTACTGGTGGGAACGTTCTCCTTATGAACCTGGCCAGAGCGCTGGTTTGGACGAACAGGCTGTTTGCCCTGCGGCTGGGTAGAAGTCTTTCCCCTTTTCTGGGCGGCACTGACCGAGGGCACGGTCTGGACAGCCTGCTCCACCATGGGAGCCCTTCTGGCTGGGATGCCATGAAGTCCTGGTACTGAGGGAGCAGGAACAAACATGGTGGGTAAACAGCCACTTTAGCATTGGGGAAAAAAAAAAGAAAAAAGAAAAATCAAATATGACATTTCCGAGACATTAAACGTACCTAGGCCCAGTGCTGCGTTGTACTGCTGGTTGAGTAGAGAAGTAGCAGCCAGCTGGTTGTAGGTGGGCATCATGTCCCTGTATGAACTCCAGCGTGGGTGATACGCTGAAGAAGAGTTGCCAAGGGATGACTGAACGCAAAAAAAGTTGAGACAAAAAAAAGGAACCCTGTTTAATCAATAGAGTAGTATGACCTTTTGATGAACATCATGTGTAAATAACATTAAAAAGTCAGCCAAATCTCAGAGCGCACACACACCTGTACAATAGCAGGGTCACGAGGCAGCCCGTGGTGGGGTTTCGGTGGCTCAGACACAGTGATATCTTTGATGTCACTTCCTCTGAAGATTATATATTCATAAATTTCATCTTTGGGTGGCGCCGGTCTGTCTGTGTGCCGGTCCTCTGTCCCATAGGATTTAACTGTTGGGAAACAAAAACCGTTTTGTTTATGTACAGCATGAAGATTACATTAAGGAACAAACGGAAAGGTCACTCTACCTTCATGTATCGAGATAAGTGTCAGAGAGAAACACGTGTCGCATCTAGGTCTACCAACCTACCTTTGGCTAACGCAACGGTGGACCTGTCCGTGTCGACAGACGACAATATCCCCTCGTACCGCATCTGCGCCTTGGATATCAGACTAATCTTACTGCCAATGTACGGGGTGCCTCCTCCAGCACTCATGTTTGTAGCGAAAAAAAAAATATGTTTTTCAAATTCAAAAGCAGCGGCTAAATCTCAGAGCGTTGAACCTCGGCACACATCCGACACGAATCAATCATATCAAGCTGTGCGCACAATTAGCGAGCACCTGTGTTGCTTTATAAGGTTGTCAGTGACGCGCCTCTTCGCCGATGGCGCTCACCTGCGCGTGAAATGGGGTTAGTTTCTTTTGCTAGCCGGCGTACACCGTAGAAACGAAGCGCAAGACTGTGGACTATACGGCCTTGGTACAACTGGACGTCCTGTTGCTATGACAAGCACACGACCGGAAAGGCTAGCGGTGACCATGGAGGAGTTTGAGGGAGCGGTGGAAAGTGGTTTTAAGAAATTACTTTTATTTTACTCCCTTGACGACACAATTATGAGCACTTGATTCATCTGTCCCACTTTATCTACAGGTGCCAATATGTAGGCTATGGGGGCAATTATATCTCCCCATAAAGGTGAGAAGATGGAAAATCAACTATTTATTTATTATCATATTATATGCCATATCATATTACATGACTCAAATCGCATTTGGATGTTAAAAATAAAAGTAAATTGGAATATATATTGTGAAATGGCCGTTTGATGTACAGGTTACAGGGGTTTAGCACATTTATATATATATCATACGTTAAATGTCCTTCAGTTTCCCTTTTCTTTTTCACATAAATATGACATGATTACCCCAAGTAGTACAATACAATACTATTTATATGCCATTGTCATTCTATTTCAAGTGTGGGTGAAATTCAAAAAATATTGCCACCTGCAAAATTCCTCGCAACTGTTTTTGATAATGATAAAAAGGTTGAGGATGTGATAATTGCTCATCAATAGGAAAAGTATAAGCCTAGAAAATGACTTAATAGCAGTGAGGGGTCTTGCAGCCTAACACCTCTTAGATTGGACTAAACATTTCTAACTTTTCAATACATGACTACAGTAGCCTTAGCTTACATTTATATTTACATTACACTTACATTATACTTGTTTAACTTAGATGCACGAGTGACTGGACCCTACACTCTTCCATAAGTGGGTCAAAAATGACCCATATTAGAATCAATGTGTTTTTATGCCATTTTTGTCATTTTGGTTAAGAATAATCACTTGTATAATATTTAGTATTATATTTAGGACCACACAAGAATGATTTCATGTTTGAAATATCTTTATTTTTCACTTTTTAACATTTTTGAAAAAGAAAATGACCCAGAACAGCAATAGAAAAATGTGAACATCCATTGTGTGTGTGTGTGTGTGTGTGTGTGTGTGTGTGTCTGTGTGTGTGTCTGTCTGTGTGTGTGTTTGTGTGTATGTATGTGTGTAACTGTCCAGTCATTGACAGTTCCTCTCTCTTTTCCCTGTTTTGCCTTCTTGTCTCATCACTGTATGTAGTTCAGACAAACTACCTGTTTCTGGCTGTGATCATTGCACACAGGTACATTGCATTTCCCACACCTATTGTTGACTTTGCGATCTTTGTTACTTGGGCAGATCTGACACCTCTTTCTCTTTGGTAGGCCCTGTCTGCTTCTTTCCTGTGGCTGGGTTGTGGCTTTTGTCATCTCACACATTTTTTTCTTTCTGCTATTTTCATCCACTACTTTGTCGTGGTGCATCGTGCTCAGGAGCACAACAGCTTTTCCTTTCTTTCTGACATAGCTGACCATGGTAAGGCTGTCGTTGAATCCAAACTCTGTGCTGTGAACCTCCCTGGACTTGGAAGGCTTCATCAGAGGAGGGATGTCTGGCTTGTTCTGACGTAGAGTCCCCACAATAGTGAGATCCTTCTCCAGGAGATGCTGCGCCAGAGGCACATTGGTGAAAAAGTTATCCATGGTGATGTTGCGACCTGTGTTTCTAAATCTACTACACAACTGCTGGACAATGTTTTCCCCCAGATTCTTCTGAACTTCTTCCCCTGGTTGTCTCCCCGTGTAAACTATACCATCTATTGCATAGGGGATGCGTGCATCACAAACCCAGAAGATCTTTAGGCCGTACTTGGCGGGCTTGCTTGGCATGTACTGTAGAAACTTGCACCTACCCCTGAATGGCACAAGCTGTTTGTCCACAGTGACACAATCACTGGGGATGAATCGCTGTCTGCAGTTGACCAGGAACAGGTCCCATACATAGCGGAAGGCTGCCATATGGTCTGTTTCCAGTCGGAAGGCTCTGGTCCTCTTATCATCGAAAGCGCAAGGTACGGCGAATGTCTTCAAATCTTCCAACAGCCATAGTGGCCTTGTACATGGGATTATGTAGAGGACTCCCAAACAGCTCACGGACTGATACATCCCAGTTCTTCTCACTTCCTGCAAGCAGGGTCAATCCAATGAAGGCCATGAATTCATCTTTGGTGACATTTTTCCATTCTTTTCCTCTAGCTGTTGCTACTCTCCGTCTTTCCAAGTTTGTGCACTTCATCACCTCTTGTATTATATCATCAGTGATAAAGAGCTCCCATGCATCTTTTGGTGAGACAGTGGTGCTAAGCCCTTGTCCAGGCCCTGACCGACTTCTGAGGATATTGTGGCTCTGTGTTCTGCCCTGGGTGGGAGGTAACTCGCTCCAGTAAGAGCCCTTCCGACTCATTCTGTTGGACATGATTTGGACACTTTCTTCTTCAGAGGACACAGAAGAGGAATCTTCTGAGTCAGATTGATCCTGTTCAGTTGGATTTCCAGGTGGACGACTGCCACTGCCACCTGGACAATAGTCCAATAGTATCAGCTCTTGCTGTGTAAAATAATCTTCCTGAGGGGTGACACTTCTGATATAGTCTGTGTGGTCCACAGTTAATTTATTACTGACAGCCACAGTTGATAAGAATCAAAGGTTCCCATTGGATTCCATAGAAAATGCATGCGGGTCATTTTTGACCCACTTATGGAAGCTTGGGGTAGTAATACAAAAACTACAATTTCTTAAAATGTATAAAAGGTAAGTTAAAAATGTAAATGGCATTATATCAAAAACATGTATTTTGAGGAATACCTGGAATATGAAATGATAACAATTTTTCATTACGAAGATATTTCAAGAAAACAACCTCACCGGGTCATTTTTGACCCACTTATGCATCTAAGCACTGTAATCTGTTTGTTTGTGCACTATATTTTATTATGAATGTTTATATGTTTATATTGTTTGCACTGTGTTGATTGTTTAATGTTATGCACCATCCATGTACAATTCCTTGTGTATGTGCAACATACTTTAGCAAATAAACGGTTCTGATTCTGATATTTCAAAAATGAAAGTAAAACATAAACACACACTTAGTTTGCATCGTGCATTTATCTAAAAAAAAAATCAGCGCACGTGGGACCTTAACCCCAGTATTAGTCCCGTGACTGCTGACAGCACTGTAGGCTATACTATTAGCTCTCTAACAGGAGGGTGGGGCGCCCTCAAACGCCTCTTTACAACAGCTACTTCACTTGTTGGCCAAAAACACTGCAGCCATCTTGCCCCGCGCGTCAAGAGTGAGTAAACTCTGAAATTAGGTTCGTTGGCTTGTTGTAAACCACGTTATCACTCTACCAATAGTCACGCGGTGCAATTCTGAAACCAAATCGCCATTGGGTTTGTGTAAACACGTCGGTGACGATGTAATATTTGATGAAGACAATTCGTCTCCGATACGATGTTGTTCCGTCTCACGCATCCGCTGGAATGACAGCTGAAGCCATTGGTACCGCCTTTTACAATGCGGAGCAGCCAATCACAGCTCGCCAAAATCCCCCGCACGGAGACGTTTCACTGTTGTGCGCATGCGCATGTCAGTTGGTAAGTCCCTCCGCTTCTCACAAGCTCGCAGGAGTGTGAAGATGGCGGTTGGGTCCGGTCCGCTGGATGAGCCTTTTTTACACACAGAGGCGAATAAAGCGGTAGTTTGTCATTCCGTTCAGTCTGTAGAGTCACATCTGCCGTTCTTGTGTCACAACAACCACTGGTGTAGGCACGAGGCAGCCGGTAATTACACGGCTATAGTTCACGGACAAGAGGGTAGCGCGAGCTAATGTCCAGCTGGGACTTGGTCAAGACGGTTGCCAAAAGCAGGTACGCTGTAACTACTACTGTTGTTTACCTCTTTGTCTCTCCGAGTATACACGAAAACCAACAGCTGACTGAGAAAAACAGTGTCAGAGTATTGCACCCATCACAAATTCAAGATTGTTCGTGCTCCTTTTAAACAAGTTGGAAGTGCAGGGGGGGGGGGGGTTCTCATCATAACGAGGTCTCCATGGTTCAACCATGGATGCGTCGACGGACTCCACCACGGGACGCGACCCGGACAAAACACTTGTTGTCAGTGGTGCTGTGACTTCGCTCCCTAATCACCAGGGGAAAGTCGACTCACACTCAGCGCAGACTTTCAATGGGAGCCGAATTATGAACTCTCACAATTCAGGAAGTGCCGACTCTCTCGCGGGGGCGACGGTGACAAGTGGCACCGTGATATCTGTCAACAACAGTGGACCAGTGGTGTCAAAGGGGCTGGCCAGTGCAGCAACGCATCCCTCGTCAAACAGTGTAATTCAGACGCATCTCGTGAACTCCCCGAGTGTCGTCTCTGCGACAGGAGGACCCACGGTGACGCTCGTCAGGCCGCCTGTGAACACCGCGGGGTCGGGTGCAACTGTGAATGGGAACAATAATAATGCGAGCCTCAACACAGCGGGTCACACAGCAGGTCACACAGGTTTAGGCATACACACCCCGCCGTCCAACCCGGTGTCTGTGAGCGCAGGGCCGAACATAATCAAAGCAGAGCCACCCACAACAATAATACAGTCGGCACCGCTGCAGGCGGCTGTCAGTCCTGGTGCCGTCGGCGCTGCCCGGATTTCTCCGACGGTAGCCAGCGGTCCCGGCGGGATCCGAGCCCCGACGCCTCAGATGTTGGCCCCGAGGCTGCCCCAGACCTCACCCGGACAGCCCAGTATCGGCCTCCATAACATCCAGCTCCCCCCGGGTGAGTGAAGACATTCTTTTTACACGTTTGACTGATTGACCAATCATCGGTTTGTTGGTCATCCAATACAAACTCTATAGAAAGTGTCCTCTCAGACTCAACATCAGTAGTGTGCCAGATTCCCTAAATAACACAGAACTGTTCTGATTTATGGTTCAGGGATGGTGCTTGTGCGCAGTGAGAGTGGACAGCTGCTGATGATTCCTCAGCAGGCTCTGGCCCAGATGCAGGCCCAGGCACAGGGAGGCACGGCACCGCGCACCGCTACACCGACAAGCGTGCCGCCTCCTGTCCAGGTAAGATCCTTTAGTCCGCCTCGGAAGAGCTTTGTGCCGGCAACCATTGTGTCACTCTAGTGCCACGGTCAGTGTTATTGTCCATGTACAGCTCGCCATCCTGCCTACAGCTCAGATTAGCACCTGTTGAGTAGAATATTAGTTCATTTATAGCTCATGTGTAGGTATATGGATAGCAGTGGGCTTGTATATTATTGTGTTGTATTCATTGGCGTATCTTAAAGATGATATGGACTTTACATCGATGATATTTGTTTTGGGTCTCGTCTCAGGCTCCTGGAAACATCAGCAGACTAGTGGCCCCCAGCACAATCCGTCAAGGCTGTCCCGCCCCGACGCCGCTCGCTGCGACCACCACTCTTCACAGACCTCCCATCCTTCAGGTAACCCCGTCTGTTGGCGTCAAAGGATTTTTATTATTATGCTCACTTGGCTCGTTTGTGTCCATAACTTGCTCATGCTACAGACTGAGGGATGATACTAAGTGACCTATTCACTGTTTGACACATAAGCCGGTAATATCATACTGTAATATAAAACATCATCAGAGTGACACTAGAAGGAGTGCATTTTGCCTCAATGAAAAGGATACAAACTCTCATTCTCTAGAAGATGTGTTGTTTGGTAGACGTGTGAATAAATGTTTTTCCAATTGCCCGGGTTTATTGGTAATCCTGAAACTTGTTTCCTGGATTTTCTATAGTAGAGTTGAGACCTGTATTGAAGGAATTCATTTATTTATAAAGAGCTTTATGTGTCACACACGCTGAAACATGTCAGCAGATTTGCCAGTTACAAATATAGGATGCTGACGTCTTTACTAATGTCGTAAAAAAAACAAACATATTTTTTTTTGAGGAAGCAAACCCAACTGAAATTCAGTGCAGGAGAAGAGCACCTGTTTCCTCTTATGAACCTGACATTTGATGCAACTCTAAAACCCACACATGACTAGAAACATGGTTTTGAAACATTTGAACAACCTAAATACCATGTTTATGATGGTGATGTCTTGTCTTCTCAGAGCTCAGTTGGGGCTGCAGCACCAGGAATTACCCCCAGGACCGTCAGCCAAACAGCTGGGACCACAGTGGCCTCAGTCATGATGAGCAGAGTGAGTTGTGCTATGCCCCGAGGGATAAGATGCTCGTTAAATAGTCGTATCATAAAAGAAGGCGAGAGATGCGGCGATGTATAGCGTGGCTATTCAAAAACGAGACGGGAATCTGTTCATACTCTGTGTTTTTGGCAGGAGACAATAGAGAACGTGAAGAAATGTAAGAACTTCCTGTCTACGTTGATCAAGCTGGCATCCACTGGGAAGCAATCTACAGAGACTGCAGCCAGTGTGAGAGAGCTGGTCAAGGAGCTGCTGGTGAGTGAGCCCTACATACAGGAGACACACATGGACATGTCAACGGCTATTCTAGGTTTGACAAATGACAAATAAATTAAATTATTTACCTAAAAGTAAAAAAAGAATCCCAGCTGTCCTTTAAAAGTGGAAGCCTCATCTGTACCTGCAAATGATGGCTCTCTCTCAGCTCTTTATGCCTGAATGTCGTACTAGGAGGGCAGACTGGAAGCGGAGGAATTCACCAGCAGATTGTACAAAGAGCTCAACTCCTCCCCGCAACCTTACCTTGTGCCTTTCCTCAAGGTAAGATAGCTTGTATTCTATCGTCATTGTCCGAGTGTCATCTTTAAGCGCGTTTCTGTAAAATACAACCCGTTCATCTTCTGTAGAGAAGCCTCCCAGCCCTGAGGCAGCTCACCCCAGACTCAGCAGCCTTCATCCAGCAGAGTCAGCTTCCCCAGCAGGCCTCAGGTCCGGTCCCCTCCACCTCACCCATCCCCACCACGGTGGTCCTGGGCAGCCCAGCGCCCCGCCTCACTGCTGCAGTCAGCAGGCCTCAGCTCCAGCCCGGCATAAGCAAACCAGGACTGACCCCCTCACTGGTAAACCCACCGTCAGCCTAACTCAAATCTATTTCCACTTGCACAATAAAACATACATTTTATATATCATTCTTGTAATAATGACACAATCTGCATTTGGAACTTTATCCATGCAGGTTATGCAGCCCCAACAGCAGAGAGCAATGTTGAAACCTCAGGTAGTTTTATCCACAACCCCCATGGTGACTCTCAGGAATCAGGCCCCTGGCCGCATCATGCTGGGACAGCAACAGCCGGGTGAGGAAGTCAATTTGATCACATCCCTGTCTGTCTGTCTGTCTGTCTCTCTCAGAGTGACCTGTAGTATTCATTGAGATTTTTGTGTCTCTGCCAGTTCCTGTGAGGACGGAGGTGTCACCTGTTTTTAAACAAGCCTCTGCTGCATCCTTGAGCCTGGCTCAAAAGAACAAGCTGAAAGAGGCGGGGGGCACATTCAAGTAAGATTACAGAATTCAAATCAGTTTCCACCATAAATGTCCCTTAATCACAAAGGTTATAGTGAAAGCATCACTTGTAGGTGGTAAATGTACTTTTGGAAACTCTTCGAACTTGCCCAGCAAAAAGAAAAAAAAAAATCAGCTATTTTTTTTTTTTTTTGCCTACACCTTCGTTTATGTTTACAGAGACGAGGACGACATCAACGATGTGGCCTCCATGGCTGGAGTGAACCTATCTGAGGAAAGTGCTAATATCCTCGCAACCAATTCTAGACTAGTGGGAGCGGTGACACATTCCTGTAAGGACGAGGCTTTCCTCTCCTGTCCCGTCCTACAGAGGAGAATGCAGGAGATAGGTGAGACAACGCTTTTGACAATACAGCATCTATCTCATTTATTCCTCCATCCACATCCTAAAGCCCTGTTGTCTCCGTTTCTGTTCCAGGTAGGAGGTATGGGGTGACAGACCTGGGTGCGGAGGTGGTGAACTTTGTCTCCCACGCTACTCAGCAGCGGCTCCAGAACCTGATGGGAAAAGTCACTCTAGTGGCTCAGCAGAAAAACGTCAACTTCAAGGTTTGTTTACGGCATCATTAGAGAGACTCGTACCGGTATACATGTCTGCTCCCCACAGTGCAGATTGAGTCTTAACCAGATGTTTGCATCCAATCAGTGTTGGTGCTAAGACACTCAAGGGTCCGCTGTATTTACGATGCAAGTGACAGATACAACGTTTTGAGCGCACATATATGCAGTAATCTCTTTTGTATCCTTTTCTGGGATAACATTGTGGCACTGACACATTGTGCTGTCTGTCGGCAGGAGGAGGACACGCATGAGCAGAGCAGTGATGTTCGTGCTCAGCTCAAGTTCTTTGAGCAGTTGGACCAGCTGGAGAAACAACGCAAGGAGGAACAGGAGAGAGAGATCCTCCTAAAGGCAGCTAAGGTGCAGCTTCACTCACAGATAATAATAATAATAATAATAACAATAATAATCATACAAATATGTCCAAAGGCTATTGGTGAAATTCACTTTACACAAAATGGTAGTAAAAGGTAATGGGGTAGCTGCAGTGAAGAGTTACAATCAATTCCTTTCTTTAATGAATACTTTGATAAAATATTCTGTTAGTATGAACCATCTTATGCACTCGTCAAAACGCGACTTATTACATGCAGCAGGCATGGCATTGAAGATCTTCTGGGATTAAATAGACTTTCATCCATTTTTATTTCAGGGTGTTGCATTTTTAATGTCTGGATGAGATCAACCCATTTATTTATAATAGCAGGTGTCATAAATGCTGATTTGTTTGGCCTACATTTAGTGCTTTGGTATCCCGCAGCGATTCTCTTCTCCAGAAACACATTGATATTCTGCAAAGTTTGACTAAAGGTCTCTTGCGATTGATTTTGACTCACCCTCAGGATGTTAGGATGTAACTCTGAACAATTTCTAACAAATGTACTGTGTGATATATCAAATAGCAATTTGCATATATATACAAAACATGTTTTTTGTTGAAGAATTGTGCAGTAAAAAAAAGTAAATATTGATGTTTATGAGACTATGTAGGGGACGTGAACTCACAAGTAGTTTATGTAGAATCTGCTTCTGCCAACATCGCGTATTAACGTGTCTCGTTCTCGGCTTTGCAGTCTCGAGCTCGACAGGAGGACCCAGAGCAGCTGCGTCTGAAACAGAAGGCAAAAGAGGTAGGATGAGAGAGGCAGGACAGTCAACTAGTGTTTCTGTAGGTTTAAGCGATGCATGCTGGGATTTTCATGTCGCTACGTGTGCGTTATCCAGATGCAGCAGCAGGAGCTGGCTCAGATGAGACAGAGGGAGGCCAACCTAACAGCTTTGGCAGCCATCGGTCCCAGGAAGAAGAGGAAGATTCTGGGCTCTCCATCCTCCTCTGCTGCAGCCGAGGTAACGCTAATTACTGTACATTCCCCAAATAGTGTTATTTGTCCTGGGCCAGCTGGATAAAGAAGCGGTGGCGTAGCTCGTTTATCCATAAAGTCACCATATACCTTTGGCACCACTTTCCTTCTCAACCTCAGCCGTCTTCACCCTGCAGCGAACATCTCTTTACGTTACTTAATTAGCATAAGCTGGACAGAGACTGAATGGAGAGTCACATATGACTCACACTTTAACAGAAGATGTTAAAATGCCAGTAACAGCAATGGTATTATCCATTTTTCCATTGACCACAAATCTCTCTGTTCTAGACTTTTGATTGCTCTATACACACACACACACACACACACACACACACACACACACACACACACACACACACACACACACACACACACACACACACACACACACACACACACACACACACACACACACACACACTCTCTCTCCATGCGTTGGGGGTTCGGCTCTGTTTAGTTTTGGTGTTTTCTTTCTCTCCACATTCATTCTTCCACTGTGTGGATTCACGAGGGAGCATCCACAATAGCAAAGGCTGTTCTCAGAAATAAGCGTCAAACCATTTGCTGCAATAACCGGCCCTGTTTGATTCCCTCAGGAAACAACGTGCGATATCCCTTCTTCTGTTTACTTACTTTGACAAAGGCTGCAGTAATTTAAAGAGGTGGTGTTTATTTGTACACCTTCCCTGCCTCCCAATAACACTGCCGCCTTTGTGCTGGTCTTCTACATGTAGACTTTTCTAAAGTTTATTGAAAAATACAACAAATACAGATGTCACAGAGTTGTATTGTATTCTGTTGGGTACGATGCAAATTGCTGTAGCAGTAAATGGTAAGTGGGAAAGATGTTATTAAATCAAACAAACGCCCATGGAAATAACATTCAAACAAAACAGTATTGTATGTTTCTATAAGCAACAGAGTACATGACTGCTGGGCTTCCTAAATAGTCTGCATGGTATTGCTAGCAAAAAAAAAAAAAAAAAAAGGCATTTACACAGGGTTTATAGCAATTAAAAGCATGCAAGAAACGGCTTCTAATGATCACGGTTACAGTGATTAACTGAGTATTTTTCTCTAAATGAAAACCATACTCTCCTCAAGGCTCATGACAAACTGCAGAAAACGAGCCAACAAGACGCAGCAGCAAAACAAGGTTTCCTTGTTCCTTGTTTCCAGTCATGGCTGCTCAAAAACTCATCACTACTTTATATTTATGTAATTAATATACAAATGGCAATTAGATGAAAGAAAAGAAAATGATTATAATAATCATCCAGGGACAGACGTGATCACGGTTCCTGCTGCACTTCATCCAACATTCCCATAGTAGACTCGGCCTACTGTGTCACAAAAGCCTTTTCTTTAACCATTTCTAAATGTCCTATGGTGTGGCGTTGTCTCGGGGGGGAAAGAAATCGTTCTGATGTATTAAAGAATAACAAGTTCATTGGCCAACATGCTTCTATCCATCACATTTCTTTACCGATCTTAAAGCAGCTCAGGGTTGTGTGTGGGGCTGACGTCTATCCCATCATGCTTCTGACAACAGGCCGGGTCTATTTAAGTGCTCACACATGTAGACAGACAAATACAATTCCAATATTATTTCATCATTTCCCTATAGCTTTAGCCAAACCTCTCTGCTGGCTTTCTAGTGTCAATGCACTTTCAATCTCAACACTGAGTGTGGATTCATTTATCTTGATCAAATGGTACATTTCTGTTTAGTTGAGCTATTCCACAACCTCCCCTGGTAACTGCAGAAGTAGGGCTGCGCTCTGGGGTACTAGCTCTCCTGGATGGATTTCATTGACCGCATGCTTTTGGACTGTTGAATTGAATCCGGAGCAACCCATGCAGGAGAACATGCAAACTGTGCACGGGGAAGGCTCCAGCCAGATGGGGCTTTCTGCTGCTCCTTAGTGGTGAACAATAACCATGTCAATGTAAAAAAATAAAATAAAAGGGTAAAGATGCATGCAGGCGCAAACTTTTCCGAATATTTCTTTGGGTCTACTCGTATACATGTCACATACCCCCCCACTCTAAACCTCTCTTTCTCCCGCCCATCTGTCAGGGATCAGGACCGGGCCCCTCTACGTCTGGCGGGGCGGGTCCGTCGGGCTCCAGACCCACACGGCAGCGCATCACGCGCGTCAATCTCAGGGACCTGCTCTTCTGTTTGGAGAACGAGAGATCCAGCAGTCACTCCCAGTTCCTCTACAAGGGCTTTCTCAAATAGACTCGATGTCAGAGGGGAGGAGGAGGGGAGTGTGTGTGGAGAGACCAACCGCTCCCACCACAGAGACGGCATGTCTTCTAAATGAAGAAGAGGAGGAGGAGGAGGGCGGCATCTCGGCACATTTGGAAGCTTTTCGGATATATACCCGATGACCTGAAGTACAGTAATAACCATATTGGATGGCCTCTCTACCTCCCCCTCCCTTTAAATAATGCCTATTTAGCTTCAGAACACTGATGGACTAATGCCATTTACCCTGTACAACTATTCAGAAAGTGCAGTAATGGATTGTGTGTTATGAGGTATTGTTTATGTATGAAAAAATGACTTATTATACATTATGCACTGTCACGCAGTACAGTATATTTTCAGATTATTTGTATGCGCATTAGACTTAAAAGCAATGGTAATCATTTTGTTTTCAAATCAAAATTTGTTTTAATACACCATTGACTAATTTTATTGAATAATGATTTGATTTTGATGATTTATTATTAGTTTGTACTCCAAACTGTGTAACCTACTGAGTTGCCTTCCTAACTATGAATAAGCCATATAGCCAATTAACCGTGCTGTAACCCATGAAGCAGTAGCTCTGTATCGTCATCTCCATCACTATACTTTATTTGTTCAGCATATTTATTTACTAAACTCGAGCTTAAATCAATGTTTAGTTATTTATTTAAGTTTGCGTGGCGTGTCAGTTGTTTCATGTAGCTTCAATTCAAAACAAAATGCATTTACCTGCATAGGATGTGTTTAAAATGAGTTTTGATATTGTGTTGGGTGTTTTAGATTTTAGTGAGTGAAGAGGGGTTTGTTCTTTTTTTTATCTTTTAAGTTCTTTTTGAAATTAGTTTGACATGTATTGATTTCTATAACTTCATAGCTTTCAGAAAGCTTTTAACCCGTATTGTTATAGCAAACATATATCTACCTGAAAGTGATTTCTATTTTTGTAGCTGCCCACCAACACATATTTTTACTTTTTCAATAGTGACTGACATTGTCCGACTCCAGGAGGACACAGGAGTATCTTCTTGTACATTTGTAAATGTTACACCTAAAGTTTACACACGGTTTTGTATAGAATTGAGAATTTACCCACCCAGCATAAAGGAAAACCACATTTTATCTATTAAGTAGTTTGAATAAATAATGATTTTACAGTAACTGGTATGGTTTGGTGTTTAAAAGGTGTTTTTGTATTGCATTGTATCCCACTAGGGGGCAGCATTGCATTATTAAAACATCTGGATGTGAGCTCCATGTGGCACTGAGGATACTGAGGCTTTGTACATGAACGAGCTGAATGCCTTTAATTCCTTCTTACTCTACCTGTTCACAGATAATTCCACTTAATCCTCTAACATCTGCAAAGCCACATGTACTACACCATGTGTGTCCCCTGGGTCTACACAGGCATCTATTGAGCACAACTCCCAAGAGCAGAACACACAGCTCTCAACCTAGAACGAAAAAAAAAGAAAAAAATCACAGTCTGCTACCAGTCTGTGCGGGTCTATGTTGGGAAGTCTCGTTTGAGTCCGTCTCCATTATGGGCCCCAACACACGGCGCACTGGCAACAGCTGCAACATCAGCTGCGAACATTCTCCACAAGCATGGGCTGGAAATAATTAGGCCACTCTGCCACTGGGACAGTTGCCTGATGCTGCAATGATTGGGAGCAGCTTTCGTATCGCCGTTGACCAAAGAGGAACAATAAGTGTATATTTGCAGCCATCAGTGGTGATGAGCCACACTTCCATTTTCTATAATGAAAGTACATCTGGGAGCCACTAGGTGGCAATTTTACCCCATTACAGGATTGTGCTGTAGCTGACGGGGACTGAAACGGCAGGTTCTTCTTTATAGTTAATAGTATCTCGTTACATTTTGGTAGACGTTATTGTTCACATGTTCATGCTTTGCTCTGCTGGACAAAACAGACCACTAAGCCAATCTGTGAGGCAAAAAAAGAAAGGGAGAGAAACCCTGGATTGCCAATTATATCACAGCACAGTGACGCTGTGAGAGAGCAGAGCTGGATAAAAAACCCCGGCTTTCCGTCGCGAGTACAGAACCGGCGTGGCCTCGCAGTCCCTCGCAGTCCGTCTTGGTGTCGGTGACTCAGGTTAGGCCTCGACCCTTGCGCCTCAGCCCAATCCAATATTTTTCCTGGTAATCCTCCTTCCACTCCTCAACACTGCTGCTCTTTCAGAGTTAAGTCCACATAAGCTCCCACTTGAGTGCCAGAGGCAGAGCAACAACGGGGATGGTGCGGTTGCCTAGCGACGTCTCAGTCACTGCACCTGAGGGTGTTGGGTAAACACCCCGAGCCTGCCGAAGGGAAGAGGAGAGGAGTAACACCGCCGTTTCCTTCCTTGACATTTATTAAAAGAGGGGGCTGTTATTAATTTGTTACATTCATTGTTGTCATTTATGACCCCAGGGTGAGATTATATAATAAACCAAACATAAAAGCAAGTTCATTTATGTGTGTGTGTGTGTGTGTGTGTGTGTGTGTGTGTGTGTGTGTGAGTACGCCTGTGACTGTCGCTCTGTTGCTTTTGTCTGAATCCAAGATGCGATTTGACTGCAGCGATAGTGCTTCTCAGCAGGGTCCATCTTGCCCCATCTTGCACTGTTATGATAAATCTCCAGTCTGACATTTTTTCTTTTTGTTTACGCTCACAGAGGGGCTCACTTTTAATGATGGTTAGAGGCTGATGAAAGCCCCCCCCTCCCTCCTGCCCCCATCACTCACATGAATCAGATGCTTATGGAAATCTTTATTAAAAAGGTAAGACCCCTATAGCAAGATGAATACGAGGGTTGCGGTGTTCCTTCATTGACACTACTTTGCAAACCAATGAATTCAAAATTCCATTTGTAATCCCACCATATTCACACTGTGAGACAAATGCAATACTAAGAGTCAGTTAATTAATTTTATCCCTTTTAACGCCTCCTTGCATATTGTTGATTAAGCTTGGAGCTTATGAATAAAACTCCCCCCAAGGAGGAGTGTGAGAATGGGATTTGGATGAACTGATGTGGCACTTTATCGTCCATTAAGATGCACAAATCCAGTAGCCTATAACCACTCTTATCCTGGTATGAAAGTGAATGATTTTCAGCCTTTCCTGGAATAATCAAACCTTGCAATATAACATTCAACAACAACTCATTAGTTTGCACCTCCTCGCAAGTCCATTTCCTGTGTGCCCTTGTTCCACCTGGGTTAATGCTGACTTTAGGACTCTTTTGTTATGGGGTCGACGAGGCCAGTCTGCTTTGGCCCGGAGATACTATAATAAGGCCAGTGTTTATGACTGCTGCTGAAATGGGTTTGTAAGTGTGGCTAAACCTGTGCGGTATTGACGCTGGGGTTAATAGCCTGTTGGCCTCTTTAATAGAGTTGAATCAGGTCAAGCAGCAGACGCCGTCAGCCCACAGCAGAGGAACATCTCCGTTTATAAAGTCATCTCCTACAAGAGGCGGGACACACACCAAAATGTGTTGAGCATACACACCTGTGGTTCACACAGAGGAATGTAACAAACAAGCTAAGCTAAGGTGTTTGAAGAAACAAAACTACAGACTCTACAGCTATGCTAGTGGCTTTGTGAGGCTGTACTTAGGCACAACGGTGCTTTGAGCTAAATGCTTGCGTGGCAACTATAGGGTGACCGGATGAGAATGGGCGAAATTGGGTACAGGGGAGTTGGGGTGGGGGTGGGGGGCGGGGGGCGTGCAAAATGCTTTGTTTGGATCTCGTAAAGGCAGCAATGATCCATGGGTATTTCCCTCACCACTCCTCCCAGTAGTTGCAGAGATGTTTTTAGTTTTTGGCTGAATGCTCACAAGGTTCTGGGACACTGG
Organism: Cebidichthys violaceus; assembly: GCF_023349555.1. Lineage (NCBI taxonomy): Eukaryota > Metazoa > Chordata > Actinopteri > Perciformes > Stichaeidae > Cebidichthys > Cebidichthys violaceus. Next base: position 1,199,277 of record NW_027176428.1, on the reverse strand, counting down.
GCTCCATCTCAGCGATGGGAAATGTTCTATTTCCCATCGCAGCTTTCAATTTGCGGCACAACTGTACATGGCTAAAAAAAACACTACAACGGCCATAATTCATGCAGGCTACGGAGATAGCATTGCGCAGCACCAAGGTAATGTTTCACAACGATCAGTATTTCATGTTTTAATGGCTAGAACTACTCAAAGCTCAGGTTTAGTTACATTTTAGAGACAAACAGGACAGAATTTGGGATTCAGGACACCCGCTTGTAATTCGGGATTGGGACTGGAAGTTCTTCAGGATGTCTGGTCACCCGTTCATACGAGTCAGCCGTCACACGGCCGCAGTGTAGTTCATACACTTCACTGATAAACCAGGGAACCAGAGGCTTCGAGGTCAAAGAAAGTTTTAGTATCACGTCTAAACAAACTTTAATATACGTTTAAACATTAAATGAATACTCTGCCAAACATCTCAGAGTTGCCAGATCTATTTTATAATCAACAGTTATAACCAAATCACAAAACCTATAGTCTACATTTACAGTGTCAGTGTACTGCAGCAGTAATAGCACTTACCATATAAAAAGGTCATACAGGTCAAACTCTATAGCACCAGTGCTATGTGCAAAAAAAGTTAACGCAGAGTATTCTGAGCAGTTATGTTCACCATCTTGTTAAGCATGCTAACATTTGCCGAGGGAGACTGAACTCAAGTATTGATTCATCTTGATGGGTACTCGCCGCTTTTTATGTGGAAGTCGAATCAGTGTTAAAGGTAAATGTAGCCGACTGAAGCAAATATTTGTATACAAATACAATTGTTCATTTCTTAATCATTTGAATTATGTGTTTTATGCAAATAACCACAATAGAAAACAATAACAAAGTAAAAGGATTTAGAAGTTGACACAGACTTTTTGACTGTTGAATTTATTTTTTGGGACATTAGTAAACTGTTTTCTTGAGTTGCCTCTTAGCAAAATGCTGAGCGAATTTAAGTTGGGCTTTTATTGTGAAAGGTAAAAGTGGAAGAAGTGAATCTGTCAACAATGTGGAAGATAATAGAGTTACATTATGTTTTGGCTGAGAGGTCGACAGACCAACATTGTCATCCATACACCATGGCTGAAGAAAGTCAAATTCAGCCCAATAATGAACTGCTATAAATGAAATGTCTGCAAATTTTGGATCAGAAAAAAAACAAAAACGGAATATGAATGACCATGAGAGAACTTTAGGCCAAAAAAATCCACCTCACCTTGATGCGCTTTTTAAGATTCAGAAAGACAAAAATTAATTATCCTATGTGTGCCTCATCTTTAGTAGCATCACAATAAAACCTATTGAAGTAATGCTCTTAAGATGGTGAGAGGAAATTTCACACAAACATAAGCACAGAGGCATCAAGCTGCAACTAATCAGCTTACAAAGGAAACAAGGCCAGACACTTAGGTTGTCGTTCTGTCCCGTCATGTTATTGTAATATCATCATCATACATTTACAAGATTAATTATGTTTCACGTGTGGTGGTCAATTATTTATTTATACTAATGAGTGTGCTGCACATCCATTATTCATGGTAAGCTTTGGTCTGTCTTCCTGGAGCGATGCTGACGGAGGGAAATGGTTGGGCAGATGGGAATGGAAGCTTGATTGTACCCTAAAGGACACCAGAGTCTAACTTGGCTGTGAAGGAATCATCTCAAACCCTTTAGACATGTAGCCAGTGTCCCAGGAAAGGCACTTAACCTGTGGCTAAGGTGGAGAATTTCACCCAGTTGATTAGAGCAGCTGCTCTGCTCGAGGATGCAGATTGAATTTCCAACTGCACTCTAGCATGTAATCACCAAGAGAAGTCGGCCTCCAAAGAGCTCTTCTGCATTTGCAGCACCACCACAGGTTTCACGCACTTGTGTTGAGGACGTCAACAAATGTGACAAGGGCAATCCCATGATGCATCATTCATGGTGATCTCATGATAGATGTTCCTGAATAGTTCCATATCCAAATGTGTTTGGGCAGTTGTGTGGACATACATAGTGTAAGTGTTAAAACTAACGTATGTACTAAAGTACAATGTATTACAGCCCCCCCCCCCTACCCTATTTCTCACCCCTTTAACTACCAACGCGTTCCCATAACAAACTAAGTTTTAATTCAGCTGAGTTTAAATATGTAGTTTTAACAATAAAATGTTCCTCTATAAAATGTTTCAAAAGGTGCCTAAAAGAAAATCAAATTGCTGTTTTGTAATTTCTTTTTTCTGTATTACTGTTCATGTCTTTCTTGTCTTAGCTGTTATATTTATAGTTGCTTCACTCATAGGGACTTGTAGCATTACTATTGCTTAGGAGTTAATGCAGGTGTACAAACCAATATAGCACAAGCCCATGCTTACTCTCACACACATGCAGGCACACAATCGACACAATTACATTTTCTTTTGTTGTTTGTAATGTAATGATATTGTTATCATATTTCATATCTTGTAAAAAAACATCTTGTCAATAATATTTTACGTAGTCATATCTTATGCATATTCATTTTATGTTCTCTGTAATATTGTCGATTTTTTATATTATATAAATGGAGGTTTCAAATAAGCCCAGTTGGCTTTTTGCCTCTTCCTGCACTGTGATATCTATTTATCTCTGTTTTGTTTGTTTATTTTTATTTTATTGTTCAAATTGTGCAAAATAAATAAACTAAATAGTTAACTAATGTAAAACGCAAAAATACAAATGAATAAATTGCAGGCTTTAATCTGACTAAGTCGCCGTGCAGCCGACAAAATCTGTATCCTCAACAGGCGAGAAAAACCCCCCACAAAAAGTTAAACTCACAGTTTGTTGTCAGTCCTCGAGGAGCAGTTCGGTGTGAAACCCTCACCGCTAGATGCCGCGGTGGCGGAGGTGAAATCCTCGTCCTTTCCGGTCAGCAACCTCGTCGCATCTGAATGGCCCAGCAGTGGTCTTCATCAGGACACACACACACACACACACACACACACACACACACACACACACACACACACACACACACACACACACACACACACACACACTATCCCGGTCACCATGGAGTCTGCAAGTAGCTCCGGTCGGTCTGCCCGCTGTCTCTTTTTTGAATCCCTCGCGCCGCTCCCCTGTTGTCTCCCGCCCTCTTCCGGACCTGCGACCAATTACTACAGGTGGTAGTGACTCAATACCTACAGTGACCAATCAAACTAACTACCTGAAACTAAAGGTACAATCAGTGTTCATGTATATGTAGTTTACCCACTGTCTGCAATATTGTTCAGAACCATTCATTTTCATTATTCAACTATTTACATCCTAGTCTATACTATATTCTATACACTATATGTTATGTCTTAAGCCCTCATTACTTTCAGTTTAATTGCCTTACATAATTAATTTATCCAACTATAATATTAGGAACTAACTTGTCTTAATACCTTATTTTTGCACTGGGGCAATATAAAATATATAGTATGGCTCTTAGGAATAGATTTTGGACATATGACCCTGCTAATAGACACAAGTTTGTGCATGCTGGTTCATTGTCACCCTGAGTGTGTAAACATGGACATGAGTATCCCTGTTATCATCAGTTATGATCATAAACGGTATAAACTCTATATAACCATGTAAACACACTCACTTTAAAGGCTTACTGGAACACCTCATTAGTTAAGTAATTCCCGTGGTTTTTAGTACTGACAAGTCAAAGTGTTCCAAATTAGCGATTTAATTATTTACGTGCAACTAACTGACAGAGTGAGCCTGGCTTTTTGGGGGCCCTGGAGGTAGCGGGGGCCCCAGGGCTGTTGCCTGCTTTGCTCAGTTGTTAATCCAGTTTTTTTTTTATAGGCAGCGCTACAATAAAGCGCTGCAGAGATGATGCATTTTTCAAGGCCAACCCAAGGAGGGTTAAAAGAGGAGATGTTACACGTCATATCATTGGGGTACAACACATGTTACACCACGGTTGCCTGAGCAGAATATACACAACGAGGCTGTGACAGCGGACTAGTGGGCCAGAACACTCTGTCTCATTTAGCCTCTTGTTAGTAACCGGCCTTTTTTACTCAACAGCTTCAAAATCCACACGAGGTGTATTTACTGATGTACTTTGTAACGTAGAACAAAACATTAAAATCCCTTAAGCTTGTGTTAACTACAGACCTTATTTCAGGCAGCTAACACATTAACACATAAAAAACAAAACATTGACTTTGAGACTAGGGAACCGGGTTTTAGGACTCATTCCTGTGGCGCTTTATACTGCTACAAACTACTGTACTAGTGCAATTACTTCACTGGCTGCATTTATTTCACCAACAGTAACTAAAGCTGTTGAATAAATGTAGGGGAGTAAAAAGGCCCTTTATTGATAAGATACTCCGCTTCAAAAAGCAATCACGATTAGCAGGAAATGCTCTTTTCAAATGCTGTTTGATAATGCACAGACCGCTTCAGACCTCACTGATATGAACATCCTGTCTTGGTAATAGCAGAGTGTCTCCCGTGGACCAGCCATCCATAAATGGCTGGTCGTTAAATAGTAGACGCCCCCCCAGCCCCCCCCCCCCCCCCCACCATCCCCACACTTGCAGCAGGAACATCAAATTTATTCTGCTGCTTTGATCTCATTCTAAAGTCCTGAAATAGCAGGAGGCTCAGAGTGGTGTCAGCAGAAAAGCAGGCAGCAGAGCCAGCCCGTACCGGTCGGTACCTTTGCTGAATAGCAACATCAACACTAAAGTAGGAACAGTTGATCACACAGCCGGCATCAGAACCAACATCCGGTGGTGTTTTTCAAATTGGACTTTTTCCCAGCACCAACCCAAGAGACTCACTAGCTATATAGCGAGGAAATGAAAAAAGCCAGGCTTGGACATGTTTGAAGAGGAGAACTTTATTTACAACACACAAGGCACTGGCTGCCAGCCAGCAGCAAAGCTCTGTCTATATACGCCATTTATCAAGGGGGCAACTCAAGTGTGCTTTCTTCTTTCCCTCTGCCTATCTGCCACACAGAAACCAAGTGAACTTCGGCTAAGCCCATCAAAGAAACTTTCTCTGAAATTAATCTGCTTATCTGCTGACTGGCTATGACCAAGATGACCTTTTACCAACTTGATTATTATTTCAGAGCAGTGGAGCCCACCTCTGATGGCTCTCTTATTACAGAGACATAGGTCCACATTTTTGCCTGGTCCATAGCAGACTTCACTATTCACTCCAAAAGGTTAACTTAGGTCTATTACCGGATGTTCTCATTACTGGAACACTCCAGTAGATGAGGAATCTTTCCCTCTCCATTGCCCGCTCCTCCAATCTCGAGCCATAGTGGACAACACACGGTTAAGTATCGCTCTATTTCTCTTCCTCATATTCAACCATTTCTTCCCAAACCATTTCTAAATGTTATGCATTGTCCCTGCAGTGCTTACTTCCCCCCTCTCTCTCTTTCTCTCTGCTGACCCTCTCTTCCATCCTACTAATCACCTCTACACACGGCCTACCTGCAACTCGCCACCGCCTCATTTTTCTCCCTCTCTCTTACTGCCTGCCTCTCCGCTTTCTCTCTGGGTGTCTCATTAAAGGCGCTCTATCTAATGAGATTACGCCGTGGGGATTAATGGTGTGGCTAATTGATAGACACACAGCCGGAGAGGATTAAATCCCTTTAAGTCCCCAGTGGGTTTTTTGGTGCTTCAGCTGACTAATTGAAATCACAGGAACGGACACAAATATACTTCCTGACCTCTCCTACTCCCTCTTCTGGGATGCAATAAAAGGACGGATAGCGGGTGTTTTATTAGAAAGTGAAGCCATCTCCAAACAATAGGGTCAAAGATTATCTGCGTAGTTCCAAAGGGAGTCTGTTACGTTTATCACTTAAAAATGAAAAACTCTTGCACTTAAAAATACATTACTTAACTGTAAAACAATAAAGATGGTCCTTCAGTGTGCAAATACAAACCAATCATTTCATGAACAAAGGTGAAAATGCAGTAATTTAAAGCTACTATGTGTGGAATTTCTATGTGTGTTAGAGTCATACATTGCTGTCTAAGACAGTATCTTTTTGCAATATTACTGCGGGGACACACACACACACACACACACACACACACACACACACACACACACACATCAGAAATTCCAACACAGCGTTTTTTAGTCAAGGCTACTCGACATGGAGCTGCAATTAATGATGATCCTCAAAACAAGACGAGCCCATTATAATCTAAAACTCTGAGTCCAATTATAGTTGCCATGTGACACAGTTCAGCATACACCTGAGGATGATTAATGCAGGGAATATAAAAAAAAAAAAAAGATGCCACATTTTCAAAACACGTCTTGTTTATTTTCTGAAGCACACATCCAGTATCTAGATGATTGAATAAAAGAATTCCAGGACACTGAATAATAGAACAACTATCAGCAGGCATGGCTAATGAACCTTCGTCTGTCCCGAGGTCAGAGGCCAACAGAAGGAACACATCTGTCAGAGACAATAGAGAGTGAAAGGGGAAGGCTGTGTTTTCACATATAAAAGGAGTATAACAAAGCATTTTTTAGAAAACAATCTCATGAGAACAAAAGCAGAGAAAAACTGAAACAAAACATGTTTAAGCAGGCATCTTTAAAAAAAAAATATTGAATAATGCTTCAACAGAAGACAAAGAAACAAAAATATCCACATATTAAAAATGAACGGGCCAAAAATCCCCTAAGCCCAATGAAGAGCTAGAGAAAGAGCAGCAACTTTTATGTCATCAATACTTCAAAAATAGGTATCTTACAGTATTTTTATTTTCTCAGTGTCTTTATACAGAGTATACTCATATAGTTTCCGCTGACTATTTTCACATTCTCACCACATAGTAACAAGTGCTTTGAGTAAAACACCTTGAAAAAAAAAAAAAAAAATCATGCACCTTTTAATATTTTTGTTGGCCTATAAAAAACGGGAATGTTCAAGGCGACAAAAAAAAATAATCTTTTTCAGATTGTTCCAAGTCATTTCAAGTTCCACTGTCTTACACCGTCTGACTACTCAGATCATGCCTACATAAGCTTTACACTGTGGAGAGAGCAACACAAAACCATACAAGGCAGGCAAGCATCTCAACATAAAGGCTCCTAAACTCGTGAGTCCACAGAGGAAAGGCAGGCATTCTCCACTAAATTAGAAAAACCCCCACATGTATAAAAATGGTCTCACACAATGTCAGCTTGTCGACAGGTGATGCTTGTGAAAGTCAAACTGAGCAGGTCCTCGGGGAAGAGTGTTGTCTTCCCCGCAGCAACTGTTACTGGCTCGTCTATTAGGCCATAATTCATTGGGTTATGATATCCGATAGTCTGCCCTGGTTGTGTCCTTCCCTCCTGGGACTGGCTGCTGGGGTTGTTCATCTGCACCACTGTGAAGGGGAGAGGAGTGACAGGCAGGGCTGGTTTGAGGAGCGTGAGGGGGGGGGGACACACGACGACAAGAGAACGCGCCTCCACTGCACTGCACAAATGGCAACCGATCCTGAGATAGCAGGAGTCTGATACAAAAACACACCACAAAAGGCACTTTATAAAATGACAGTGCTTCTGTTCTAAGGAAATTCAAGTTGACAGAGTGAAAGAGAGAGTCAGAGAGCGTCGCCCCCAAAAACATTCTCTTCAGTGTGAGACTAAAGCAAGAGATGGTTTTTTCGTTTTAAAAAAATCAAATCAGCACAAATTCACTACTCGCGTCTCTCACGACCGCCTTGATTCATCCCCAGAAAGCTCCGGGGTCCAGCACGGTGAGAGAACAACCAAGAGAAAAAAACAAAAACGTCACACTAGAAACTCGCCACTACGAAATATAAAGCCAGAATACAGTTGCACTGCAGCGGGAATTCATGTTTGCGGGGCATCGGTCGCTGTGAGCAAACTAACGCAGCCCATGTGAGGGTCTGTTCCTCACACGTCTACCATGGAGACTGCGTCGTGTTCTTGGCCCCTGCCCGGTTTCTGGGAGCATCCATTCAACCGACCCCGCCTCTCCTGACTCCTGCCGCAGCCCCACCCAGCACCCCGCTCTCAGTCATCGTCCCCTCCCCCGTAGAGATCGGCCAGCTTCTTGAAGCGAGGGCCCCAGTCGTTGAGGTAGTCGTAGTCCTGGTCCCCTGAGCTAGAGGAGTTCAGTGAGCTGACGGATCCGGCGGTTGAACCGCTGCCCTCGTAGTCGAACACCAGCAGGGAGTCGTAGGGAGGAGCTGTGGGGTCGTTGTCTGCTGCCCTCAGACCCTGGAGACATGAGGACAGATAAAGAATGAAAGATATACAACCTCCTCTCTACAGTAACGGCACTTCCTGTTTGGTGTGGTTAGACCTACATACTCTCAGGATGGTCTTTTAGCGACACTGGATTTAGGCCAGTCTTTGCTCATCAACAATAAAACCGAGATGATGATTTTTCACAGGCTCAGGTGGCCGGACAGTAAAAGTAGCAATAAACCGCATCTCCTCTTCCTCACTCAGCCATTATGGTTTTACTGTTCCATCATGGTCTGAATGCTGTTTCAGAGCCTGACACTGAGCTGTGTACGGGGGACAAATATTTATCACAGTATCCCTGCTGATGGGAGCACATTTCTGGAAAATAAACCTTTGTATGAGTCACATCAATGAGGTCCGTGGACGCTGCTATACTGCCCAGCTTACACACAGAAACAGTAAAGGGAACTATGCAACACCGAGACATTTTCCTTCCATTCTTGAACTTACATCATTGATGAAGTCTCCTATATCTCCAGGGTGGGGCAGACTGGGTCTGACGGGGTACTGTGACTCAGAAATCACAGGTCTCTCGTCCACTCTGCGCACCCCCGCCGGCTTACTGATGATGTGGTCTAAAGACTCGGGCTGCTGCAGCTGGCTCAGGTCATAGTCCTGGATGAAGGCCATAGAGGGAATGGTGAATGAAAATCAAGATTTTAACCTTATTAACATAATGATCTACTTTTTTCCTACGTTTGCCAAATCTACAATTGTTTTTTTTTTGTCAAAATGTGTTTTTTTTTAAACATTCAGTTGGGTCACTTAGCAATTCAACCCCAAAATCATGAACCCTTTTCTGCATATACAGTACTCGACATGCATTGTGTTTTGAATCCAGCCCAGTTTCCATGTTGGCCCGGCTCCCTCTGTCCGTCCTCACAGCCTCACAGACTTTGATGATCATTCCTGTTCAGTCTGCGAGGGCTCAGGGCTGACCTGCAGATATATCTGTGCTACGGGGCTTTCTGACAGACTTTCAGCCCTTTTTGTAAATCTGCAGTGTTGCAGTCTTTGCTTGAGGGAATTACCCACAATTCCTAGTGTTTTACTGTTAGAAACAAGGACGTTCAGGGAAGTCTAAAATGATAAAAAAAAAAAAGAAATACTGGAAGCGATAGCGTCTGTGGTTTGAGGTAGGGCTATAACTTATATCGCTATATCTACACAGAAAAGGGACTCCTCATATGGGAAGAGTTGCACATCCGACTGTACTTGGCATTCAAGCCAAGCAGCACATTCAGCCTCAGCACTCGCTTGTAGGGCACAGGGCAGATTGTACACTGAAAACTTTTTTCAAAGTCTAACAAAAAAAAGGTATATAATTATTCTCTACAAACGCTATTGGCGAGCCAGCTGATTCAGACTTTCTCAATCCTCATTGTTCATTTTTTTTTTAAAACAATTTTCTATGTCTTTCTTTGAATATCATTGAGCATTTCATCTCATATTCATTAACTGTTTCATCGGTCCTGTTTCAGATGTGTCAGCTTTTCTTTATTAATTGTGGAGCTGCAACACTCAACCAATAGAAAATTCATCAACGACTATTTTAATAATCAACTAACTGACAAGTTTCACTTGTTTTTCAAGCAAAGATGCCAAACATTCACTGGTTCCAGCTTCTCAAGTGTGAGGATTTGATGCATTTCTTTGTCACATGGGATAGTCAACTGCATATTTTTGGGTTTGATTGTCAAATAAAACAAGCAATCTGAATACATCACCATGATCTGTGGGAATTAGCGACGAGTGTCACTATTTTCTGACATTCACAAAACTAGTAATCAAGAAAATATCAGCAGACTATATTTAAAACAATCATTAGTTGATCATTTTGATTGATTTTTAACTGAGTGACTAGACAGATTCCTGAACCATGCTAATGTCCTCTTGGAATATACGTTAGTTTGACTTGTGTCTCTTTTGTTTCTTGGTGACCAAACTTGTTTCCTTAAAGGGATAAATAAAGTCTAATGTAATATATCAATACATTCCGGACCTTCCATAATAGTCTGTGGATACATCTTTAAACAAAAGATTTTCATGCCACTGCTGGTGTACAGCCTTTTATGTCTTTAGTTCATTCTGCATATATTTATGATCGTCAAACGATACCTGGTCCTCCTCTCCTCCTCCCTCCTCATCATATTTGAGGATATTGTCTCTGACGTCGTCCTCGGGGTCGATCAGCAGCGGCTTCGCCTGCCGCTCCTTCTCTCTGCGCTTCATCCACACCACAAACAGCAGAACCATGCCTGTGAAACACAGAAACGGCAGCAGTTGTAGTCTTACAAACTCCATTTTCGCATTTTCACGACACGATACGTACTGATACACCGATCCAAACAGTGCAAAGGTTTGCTCGATTCCACACTCACTGAGCAGTATGATGATGCAGATGAGTATCGCGATGATGGCCCCGGTGCCGAGGCCGGCGGCCGCCACGGCCCCTGTGGCGCTGCAGTCCCCGTTATCATCACAGGGACAAACTTTGACTCTAATCACAGAGCGGTTGGACAGAGGAGGGTTCCCCGAATCGGACACGATGATGGGGATCTCGTACACACTCGCCTCCAGGTAAGAGATCCTTAGCCTCAGCTGAGCATAGTCACCTGGAGAGTGGGGAGCGAGATAGTGTTGGTGATGGAGAGAAAATGGGGACAACATTAGGAGATGGAGGGAAGTGAGTAGGAGGAGGAGAAAAAGAAGAAGAAGAAGAAGAAGAAGGGGAAAATAAGATTAGACAGTGTACTGCGGAGGAATTACATTTTGTTTACTGCAGGATATCATGTCATCATGTGCGTAGGTATGAGGGAATGACATACCAAATAAAAGCTGCAACCAAACAAACTGCACAGCAATCATTCTGACATGTATGTATGCGAGGAGGCATTAGAGATATAAAAAGAAAACAGAATGTATGACCTTCAGCATCTATCACTCAGTCAAGCTAAGACAAGAGCCTCAGTGGGAGAAGAATCCAGGTATGTGATCAGATTTGTCCTCAAGACAACTGCTGTGATACATCCATCTGGGTGGATTAGGTGACAGATCGGCTGCTCGGGGGACAGAGAGATGAATGGATCTCATTTGTCACAAACGATGGATCGTACGTCAACACTGGATGGCACCCGCGTCTCTCACTGTGAGCTTTGTGAGACATTTTGTTAAACTTGGACTTCTCTCGCAGCTTACAGCAATCCCTGGTCCCCTGATTGATGTCGCCAGTTATTCTGTTGAGGGCTTTTGCATCCCATCTGTTAAGTTTATGGTTTAATTCAGCTGGGGATGCTAAATATATCATTCCCACATAGCTCCTAAATTATACATCACACGGGTGGGTGAAATATTTGCAATATGAATCGGAGCTGCAGTAAAAACAATGTACAGCGTTCACGTACCACTGAGTCGGGAGATAGTCCAGTTGCGGCGAACGCTGGCGGGGAAAGAAGGCAGCTCGAAGACAAAGGGCCCCACGTTGGGGTCGGCGTCGGCGTCTGCGGCTGTGATGTTGACCCTGGAGTTGGGGCGCGCGTGCTCGCAAACCTGGGACTCCCTGGGGATCAGCACCGGCGCGTTGTCGTTCACGTCGATCAGGTAGATCTGGAGGGTTCCTGTCCCGCTGGCTTGAGGCGAGCCTGAGGGGAGGGGAGTGGAAGGAGACGAGGCAAAGAGATCAAAGGAGGAGATGGCGAGATAATAACTTGGCGATCGAGAGAAGGGAGTAAACGGCTGTGAGGCAGAGGAGTACAGATGAAATGATTTTGAAGATGGAGCAAAAAAAAAAAACAGGAATGGGGAGTTGAGAGACAGTGTGATGAGAAAGCAACAGAAGTAGGCAAAACAATCCTTCAATTTCAATGACATGTTTCGAGCTGATTCGAGCGCGGAAGTGAGAAAATGAGGCGTGCAGGCAAATAAACAATGGGGAAGAAGAGAGGTTTTGTTTACTGAGGGACTGAAAGTGGAGGGACAATACTGAGTACATTTGTACAGAGCATCCAAACAAAACAACCAGAACAAATGAAAGGACGCATACTTTTTGTTTCAGTCCTCGTGTTTAGATGTAGCCGCTTCCTGAACAGGCCGAGGCGAGACTCGTTCTGGATGGGACAACGCTAAAGATAAAGATTGCTGCTATCTGCACTCTGCGAAGCCCACTGGGTAATGACGCTAACCCTTCGCTACATCCAGCAACACAAGCTCATCATAACTTATTCAGGGTTTCTCACGGCTGCCAGGCCGGAACAGAACCATCAGGATGTGAGACACATTTTTGATGTTTTATGCATTTGCAGCAAATCTCCTATGTGCTTTAATTATGGCGCATAACTGACTGAGAAATGTTGTTTTTCTGCCGCGCTGTTTCTGTTGCTCTCGGTGGTGTACAACACGGTGCTGGGAATAAGCGCCTCATTGTTCTTTTTTAGTGCACCGCTTGCTTTCAAAAAAGTGAAGTGAACAGGAAGTTGTCTTGCTGGGCTGTCTCTTTTTGTAATGAGGTTGCACTCTAGTGTGAGGTTAAACATGCACGTCTGACTCAATGCCTCTAACTGATTTTGTTGAATAGAATATTTAAAGGCCCTGGAAATGTATTTTCTCAATCAGCTTGTTACTTTGAGTGGTGGTGTGCTGCATGAACACAAGACGGCCAGTCAAAGTTTTGGCTGCGGCGATGCGATGACATATTTCCATGCATCAATCAGGATTTAGCAACATTTGAATCAAAACATGACAGTTATGGGGTTGTTTATTCATGTTGCCAGGCTGCAATCAATCTAATCTGATCAAACCACACACCAAATGACGCTTATTAGCAGTTATTGAGTGCTAAAATCTTATTATAAATAACACAGAAGGATGTTTTCTTGCAAAATCTTACTTTGATAGTTTCTTATTTAGTCATTAGTAGTCAATGTAATAGGGAATTACTTTCAAATGTGAAGTTTTCAGGGGCTTAAAGCTATCCAAGCACTGGCAGAAGTGTGGGCACGCTGCAAAACAAAGACTCATAATTGATAATTTCTCTCATTTTAGTGTTTGTTTCCACTGGGAAGTGGTTCAAATTACTGATATAAACATATGGGCAGAATTAAAATGATCAACAGACTCCAGTGTGCTGTAAAACAAACAGCAGACGATTAAGGTTGTTTTTTCTTGAGTTACGGAGAAATCTGTAAAATGACTCAATAAAAATCAGTGGATGTGATCATATAATCATTCTAATCTCCAGGGCTGAATTAACTAAAGTGCAGTAGATCAATAAAACAAAGGTAGGTTCTTCTACTGTACTATATTTTAAAAGGGATCTATTTTTTTACTTCACAACATTTATGTGAGCATTTATGTGAGCTACTAGTTACTTTGAAGATTAAGATTTTACTTGCAAAACATATCTGTTTCTAATATGATCTGATGATTTGTTAGATTAAAGTAGGCAATGCAGAAATAACCGAGCATCAGTAGGGTTCATTCACATGGTTTGAATCGATATGATATTCATAAGAGTGTTTTTTTTCCAGTAACAATATATGTCACAATATAGCAAATTAATGCAAAATCACATGTGAAATAATCTGACAAACGCATGTAAATCAAGAGCTTCAGTAACAAATGTTTGTAGTGTGTGAGTAAATTTAGCCAAGAATCATTAACTCTTGTAATACGATAACAAAATGTTTGTATTCTCACAATGAATTTCCACTGAAAGTCGATAAAGTTGTATTCATCACAAATAATAGTAACCAGCGATAATTTGCCAATAATATAATATACAGTTAATATAAACCACTTTAAAATGTGTCCCTCTGCAAAATAAATACTTTCACTTTTGCTACTTACTACAGTTTGCTGATTCTACTATTTCACTTTTCCTGAAGTGAATGCAGGACGTGTGTGCACTGCTCCGTTGAACAAACAGACTGCAGTGATATATTGTAGCCTTGATATTCAGTTGACAACCCACTGCCCACAGACTGTCAGCAAGCCGAACAAAATTCCTGATGCAATGCAGCATAGTTTACCCCAGTAGCTCATCAGTTTTGTATTTCAACTTTTTCTCCTCTATCAGACAGTAACTTGGTGCATCAACTATGTAAAGGTCTGTTGCCCCTGGCAGGCCCCAAGGCCCATCGACCGTCTTGTCGGTTATGATTGGCTGGGTGCTTTGTTGCTTCTTTCGCTTCGCTTGAGAAGAATAAGTAAAGAGAATTTCAATCAAAGTAGAATATATCCCCTTGTTGACACTAGGCTCCAGAATCAATAGGGAGTCAACACTTTGAGCTTAAGTTGGTGTGCTTTGGGGCAACCGATCCCTCATTTCTCACTGGAGTAAAAACACCTGGGTCCCTCCTACTTACACAGAGAGCAAGCACCTCTATTTGTAGTGCTTTAGTTACGCTCCATACATTGTTGCGGCAGCTGAGGCTGATACTCAAGACCTTCATTGGCAGATCCTGTTTTCATTTTTCATCCATCAGAAGCAGGGCAATGAAGGTTTGCTGTATACTGTACAGTATATGAACAGAACGTCCCACACATTCACAGTTCACACGCACTGTAGAGTATCTGGCAGGAAAGTAACAGTGACATATTTAACAAATACAACCTCCATTTATGGAGTTCCATGTCACAAATCCCCAACTGTTTGCAGAGCTCTGGTCCATAAAATTATTTTAATATCAAGTAAAACGGGAAGCCTTGCTCAGTTTGGTCATAATGAGTTTAGAGGCACTAACCTATGTAATAAGTTAGACCTGTGTTAGCGCCAAGAGTTATGTTCCGGTTTATCCAAACAAGTTACTTTACCACTATAATGTCAAGCGACAGCACAACACCTTGCCTGAAGTTATGGACCCTATTAATAATATCATGATTCATAAGGTGTCTGGATGATAAGTGCGAGAGTAGTGAGAAATATGGCAGCAAAATGTGTTACTTAATTAAATACGTTGTAGCCCATAATGACACCCACTACATTCATCCCGTCTGTGCTACACTACTTTCATTCTCAAGATGATGAAAATGACATTAAGCAGCCTCCTTTTCAGTCAGATGATGATTGATGTATGGTTATCAACGTTAAAATATAGCTGATGTAATGTTTTCACAACAAAAGAAAAAAAAAACATCGAAAACAAACCAGATTATGAGTCTACATTGGTGCTAGCGGCTATGCAGGCTGTCCATAGACGTAGTGGTGCTTTGAGCTAAACGCTAACATCAGCATAGTAAAATGCTCAATGCCAACATGCTGATGTTTAGCAAGTGTTAACTCGGTTTAGTGCGTTAGCATGCTAATATTTGTTAATTAGCACTGAACACAAAGTAGCACTGTGGCTGATGGGCATCTACAGGTATTTGGTCATAAAAGTATTGGACAAAGAACAATTGTGACCTGATGATGTCGTTAAATAAAACTCAATCCATCAAATATTTCTTGAGATTGTTCAGTCAAAACCACAAACGCCAACCTCATGGTGGCGCTAGAGAAAAGTCAGGGGATCACCAGAGTCGTAAGGATTCATCTTCTGGGGACCATGAACGACTGCGCCAAATGTCCTGGCCATCCATCCATCCAAGATTTTTTTGGTCTAGACCAAAGTGGTGGATCGAAAATCGTGTCCTACTGTTTTATTATTTACTAAGAGTCACAACACACACAGTCATCATGACTTACCAGACTTACCATTGTCGAACGCCAGGAATGTGGCCTCGTACACGTTGTTTTTGACGTACATGGACTCTCGGTCCAGCAGGGCCATGGTGGTGATCTGACCATTGGTCCTGTTGATCTTCAGCCAGTTAGCTGGGTCGGACAGCTTGGAGTACCTGTGCACGCACAAATCCACAGAGACAGAGGGACAGCGAGAAAGCCAGATACTTCATTAATCCAAACACAAATAGTATGGAAACTTATGCCAGATGTTGACTTTTGCAGCCAACTGTTACTTGAATTCCAGCAGCTCTGCATCTTTTATTCCAAAGTACCCATCACCAGGTTGAATGTTCATTACCATAATAAGCAATACCAGGCGAGCACCTTCGATATATTACAGTGACATGGAAAGCGGAACATATGTTCAGCGAGCATATCATAGTAGCAGCTCATTAGCACGAAGACCGATGGAAACACGAACTCAGTTGCAGAACAGCCGAGCAGTGGTCTTAACAACTTCACCGCTCTTTGTACCCACACAGCCGCTACAGCAACTCTCATCGCTGTCACCGGTCGATACGTCAACAGAGTGGAACGTGACAGCTGCAATTAAAGTCTATGAATCCCATTAAGAACTATGACGAGTCCTAAAAACTTGCCGAGCGGAGGAAGAGCTTCTCTCTCAGGTCTAATGAGAAGTGTTTAATTGCGTACAAGCGAGAAGTCTCACTCGAAGGTTAGACTGTCAACGTGTCGCCACAATGACAGGAGGTGGAGGTGAAAGATCCGAGCAGACGGAGAGGAAAAGTGAGAGAGATCAGAGGCGTGTGTCTGAATGTAAGCATGGCCGGTAGAAATCGTGATCAGGGGGAAAGGAGGCTTATTTAAAGTGCGTTGGAGGCTGACACTGGTTAGTTTGAGCCTCACAGGCATGGAGAAAACTTATTCCACCTCCAGCTTCACACACACACACACACACACACACACTTCTACGCTGGTGCACACTTAGTAAACAGGCAGACAAAGGGACAAAATGACACATACCAGCTGTCATATTTTTCACATTTTTTTTCTTTAGAGGATTGAAAAAATAGTTGAAAATAAATCTAATTTCTAGTGAAAGACATTGTCATGCAGTGTTAGTCAGGATCTGTTGTTACCCTGCAGGTTAGACTCTGGCGCTTGCGTGTCATGCCTGGCACTCTCATCTCCTTCCTGTGCCAACAAGATGTCACCTCCTGCTGTCTTCATGTGCAGATGGCAGAGCAAATTGTCTTAACCCTTAACCCTTAATGTTCTGTTTGGGGGCCCTGGAGACTCCTGGCCCACATTAACGGCTCAAAAACATACCCTACATTACAGTTAAATCAGCTGTGATAATTCATGACTTTTCCTAATTTTAGGGGATTTACTAATAAATATTTTCTTTCGGGCATTTTAGCGCATGTGTCTCTGTTGTGCCTGGCGAGCTCATGGCTCATGTTGAGAGCCGTGTGGAGGCAGTTCCTCAATCATAGATTTGCTCTGACTCTCGTAGAAAGAACCTTTAAACTCACCGCTAATTCCAACCTTAAAAGGCACTCTCCACTGATGACAGGTCTTGCATTACACAGTTGGGGTGATGGGTTTGAAAGAGATGGTAATTTTGGAGGTTGGAGCATCCAATTGAAAGACACCGTTGAGTTGCATTGTTGGAATTGTAGAATCCACCTTTATTAAAGCTGGACCCACACTTGAGACTGTATGTTTGAGAAGGCTCTGAGCGCTGCAGGTGACGTACAGTACACTCAATACTGTGCGTGAACACATCACTAGGAAGACACAGCCTGAGGACTGAAGCTGGTGCTGCTGCTCTGCTAATCTGCTGCTTCTGCTCTGCGGGCTGTGTAGACATTGTGTAAATGTCAGGGTGTCTCGACCCATGCTGATTTGATTTCGACCTTTCCTTTTCTAATTTGTCTCTCTTGAGTCTTCATGAAAGTCCGTTACTGAATTCTCACAGTACCCCTTTAATCCTAAACCCAGGCTTTAAACTAAGACCCTTTAGAAGTGAGGACTAACCAACATGTCCTCACTCAGCAGGGCTAATATTGTCATACTAACAAAAAAAAAAAGAAAACCACATACACCCATAAATTAGCTCATGCTGCCACATCTAACAGTAAAGTCAGTTGGCAAAAAGGCTCGCCCTCACATCATCTTTCTTTTCCACCAGAGAGAGGAAAAAGCAAGAAAATTCAGAAACACGAGCTGGCTCCTCTCCCATCCACTGCTCACGCACAAGCCTTTCACTCACCCTCTGTGGGAGCTCGTGTGCATGTTGTGAGTCTACGGCTCTGCATTTCTGTGTCTTTTTTTTTTTCTGTTGTGAACTTCAGTGAGGGTTCAAGCGAGGTCACCTAAAGGGAATACAGCAGCAGCAGCAGCAGAGATGAGGCTGTCTGAGCATGAGCTGAGCGTCTGTTGGCAAGCTGCTTTAGAGAAGACAGCAGCTCTGAGCTCCCATCAATAACAGACACACAGACTGACAGAGAAGAAAGTGACAGGGTCAGCGGGAGGGAGAGGGAGGGAGGGAGGGAGGGAGGGGTGAGGCGGAAAAAAGAGAGTAAAAGAGGAGTTGCTTCTATCAAAGAGCAGAGGAGCTCAGCCCACTTAGTTTGCATGACATGTCTTTTTAGGAGAAGAAACCTGAAATGTGGATATTGCTCACTCCTCTGTGCAGTGTAAATATATACATATATATAGTGTATATGAGTACAGCTCCCACTCCCTCCCTCGATATCAATTCAGTAACATTTCCACTGGGTTCCTCAGTGGAAGGGGCCGTCTCACTGACATTAAGAAAAATCAATCCCTCACGTTGGAGCTGGCTATGGAGTGGAACGCTGCCGCTGGACCTTAGTGGGCATGTGGGAGTTTCTGTGACACAGGGTCGATGCCTGGATGGCACCATGCCCGCGGTGTGTCACCCCAGTATGGATGAAGGATGGGTTCAATGAGGAGGAAGAGAAGGTAGGGATCTAAGGAGGGCAGACAGACAGTGTCCAACTCATTACAGGATGACCTCTTTACACCAGTCGCCTGGCAACGGGGAGGTAACTGGAGCCCGGTCTGTGGGCGGAGGGTCGGTTGAGAATGTCACCGAAGAGGGATAAACGGTGGAGAAACTGCTCACAGCTGATAAAACACTGGTGACACACTGATTGAAAAGGAGATTCATATAGTACACAGGGTGGGCGAAATATTGGAAATGCCTCACTATACAGACTATCAAGAGGAGCTCAGAGGAGCTTTAGTCCGCAGAGTAATGCGAGTCCTTAACCGCAAATGTATCCAAGAATCTCCATGTGCGTTTAAAGAAAAGACAGACGGTTGTTTGAACTAAACAGGTTGAGGATGCAGCAAGTAGCATGAGCAGTGATTGCTGACATGACAGTGGCACCCACAGAAATCAAAACTTTAAAAAAGTACACATAAATCAAATACAAATAATTTCATGCATAAATATAAAGAATCTATTGGGACTTTATGACATTTAGCATAATAGTATAAGGTATCAATGCTGCAAAAACCCACACAGTATATAAGGAGGTGGATTCCTATGATTTTTCATAAACTTTTTCTCCTCATTTCCCGAACAAATGAATATCTTTTTAATTTGTGTGTAGGAGGTAGTTTTGTTTTTGGTTTGCTTTATTATTTATGACACTTACTCTAATTAGTTAACCTCAAATGTTGTGTTGTAAGATATTATTTATACACAGACATAACAGTGCAAGCAGTGCGGCTGCACTGGGGACAGTGAAGTGTGTGTGTGTGTGTGTGTGTGTGTGTGTGTGTGTGTGTGTGTGTGTGTGTGTGTGTGTGTGTGTGTGTGGGGGGGGGGGGGGGGGGGGGGGGGGGGGGGGGGGGGGGGGGCTCTTGAGAGTGATGCCACTTGGGAATTACACATGTGTTCAAAAATGAACCGAGTTCGTTCACCGCCAAGTTTGGTACTTTTGTCATATACAGATATTTAATGATGATTGCTGGGTAATGTTTGTTAGTGTATGTTGATATTATCCGATGGCAAATCTCTAGTTGATCATGTGACGAGCCGATATAATGGTTTATGTGTGTGTGTGTGTGTGTGTGTGTGTGTGTGTGCTTCATAACTTCATAGCTACACTAGGGCCCGTCATAATAGTGTACACTGGGGCCCATTGTAACTACCTTACGCCACTGCGGTGTATCTTTTTTTCTTTCCAATTGTTTTTATTTTATTTTAACAAGAGAAACAAAAACACAACAATTAGTCCCCACACCAACACCTCTGGCGGAGTCCCAATAGACAGTACAATTGGCGTTAGTAGATCTAAATGGAGAAGACATTATACACACATACACATGTATGTAGATCAGCGTAGATAGCTGTATGGTATTATTATTATAACAGTAATAGTCTAGGGTCTATGACACCACTGCGGTTTAAAGTACCTGACAATCTGGTGGATGAAGTGGTCAGGGTCCTGAGCAGCGAACACGGTAAGAGTGGTCCCTGCGGGCACACCCTCCTCAAAGCGGATCATCTTAGGGTTGACAGGGAAGACAGGCGGCTCGTTCACATCCTGAACCGAAATGGTGACGCCCGCTGTGGACTGAAGCGAGGACTGGATGCCACTGGCCAGGTGGGCCTGGTTGGAAACCACCACGGTCAGCATGAAGGCCCGATTCATCTCAAAATCCACCGGCTAGAGAAGAACAGAGGAGGTGTGAGGGAGAGAGATGCAAAAAAAAAAAAAAAAAGGGAGGGAAATGAGTGTGGCTGATTGCGAGATTAGTTCTAATTGTGTT
This sequence comes from Cebidichthys violaceus, assembly GCF_023349555.1. Taxonomy (NCBI): domain Eukaryota; kingdom Metazoa; phylum Chordata; class Actinopteri; order Perciformes; family Stichaeidae; genus Cebidichthys; species Cebidichthys violaceus. The sequence goes on along the minus strand of NW_027176428.1, from coordinate 1,178,462 downwards.
CCAATTTGAGAAATGACATATAATTCAGTGAAAACAATGTGAGACCAAAGTACTCAACATCTGGCACTTCAGAGCAGGTGGAAACACAAGATGCCATGTGGAATAATAATGGACAACAAAGATGTGGGCGTGTGCGGAGAAGCCGAATGCGCGGCATCATTTGTACCTTGACCACCGTCAGCATGCCCTCGTTGGTGATGGGGTTGGTGCGGATGGTGAAGTGTCCGGTGGGGTCTCCGCTGACGATGCGGTAGACGGCGTTCCAGTTGGGGCTGTGGGGCTGATCCCTGTCCACCACCGTCAGGTTGGTCACCACCACATTCACCTTGTTCTCTGGCACCTCCCCTGAAAACTACAGAGCAGGAGGGAGGGAGGGAGGCAGGGAGGGGAGGTGACAGCAGGCAGCATGGGAGAGATAACATTATGCTGATGTTGCTCCAGCACTCGGCTAATGCATGCTAATGAGTTGATTTATTGAGGTTCTTAACATTCGCTTGTGTCATCATCAATCTTTTAGCATTTTCCATAACTGTTATTATGAAAACAAACTGCTTTTAGGGTCATGCCAATAATGCTCATTACATTGAGAGTGCAGAGCAAAACAAATGGGGCAGAAATTAGAAAGATAGGAGAGGAAGACAGCAGACAGAAGGATTCGTATTTGTTTAAAATGTGGATAATAGAGAATCATATCTCCCATTATCTTAATGCTGTCCCCTATTCCACGCCAAGTCTGCTCATATGAAACTCTTATTTAAACTAATGGATTTGTTCAATTAGGTGTTTACCCATTTAATTTAGATTCTGTGCTTTCACCAAATCTAGGTCTTAATAAGCAATTAGATAAGTACTATAATTAAGGCAGTGGTAGGAATAATCTTTGGCTAATGATCTTCATTATATTGCAATCTGAAACAACTCCCCTCTGAACTAACTCTGGAGGAAACTTGGTTACAGCTGCAGAGCCTGAAGAAGAATTCACTGCGCAAAAGGATGCATGTCCTTCTCTATAGGGATTTACCAAGCTACAGAGGGATGGGCACTCCAAAGGTACACACACACACACACACACACACACACACACACACACACACACACACACACACACACACACACATGCACACACACACTAAAAGCTCACATTGTCAGGCAATAATCCACGTTTCCTCTTGTGAAGCGTTAACTTGTTTATGGGGTGTGTCTGCCAGATGCTGTTCACTTTAATGGCTTCATCATCGTGGGATTGAAGCAGCGTCCAAACCTCCCCATTCCTCTCTTTCTCTTCTTCCCTTCCTCCCTCCCTCCTTCCTTCCCTCCCTCTCTGTGTGCGTGCGTGTCCCTTCTTCTTCTATCCCCTGCAGTACGACCACGCTGATAAGCACAGAACAAATTAAATATGCACTCTCAGTCTCTTGTGTGTGTGGGCTCCTCCATTTCATTTCCACCCCGGGCTTTAGCAACAAACAGCACCACGAACCTTCCAAGCTTGTTGGGCTGTGCTGTCAGACGGCCAAATGGAGTATGCCCTCTCAGAGGCATACGCAATGGCGCTGACTGGAGGGGAGGACGCTTCCAAAATGGCCACTCTCACTAAAATGCAATGTGGACTCATTGATAAGCCACCAGAGACACAGACTTCCAGTTTCTGAAGGATTTTGTAGTTAAAAAGAAGGAGGGGAAAAGGAGCAGGGCGAATAAGATTCACTCGTAGGTAATCGTTAAACCTCTGCCTGTTTCGGCAGTTAAATATAAGATTCAAATGACGCAAATGAAAAAGAATCATTAAACTTTAACTTGAGTTGCTATGTCACAAAAGGTATAGTCAGTATCACAGGTTCTAGCTCTATAAGGCTTTGTATACAAACTTTATGGGCTTTGCTTATTCAAACAGTCAACAAGGAGAACTTTATCGGAGCAAAATATTAGGAACAGTGTGAGCTTGTACAGCAACACCAGGTGAAGACGCTGTGGCAGTCAATGGGATAATGGTGAAAACATATAGAGCAAATTTTTTACGTTCAGTTCAATGATTTGACAACAATCGCATTAGGATTGTGTGTGTTCTTTCATGTTCTTTTGAAAAGCTTATAACCAGGAAGTAAGGTACTGTGCATCACAGCTGAGCTCACAACTGTACTGTACATTTGGTCAGTAAAGTCACTTTCAAGATTCAGTGTGTTTTGGCAGCACATGTGCTGAAGCCCTCCAAAAACACAGAGTGGATTGAATTGAGCAAAGGTGCATTTTTATTGCTTATGAATTCTTTTTTTACTTTTATAACTTCACCATTCAAAGAATCCTCATTGACAGATTGTGCCAGGGTCTTATTTGATGAGCCTTCGACATGCCAATAGATCACAAATGTATGAAGGTCAGCACTACACAGAACCCTTCTAAAACAGGGCCACTTATGCCGGATCGTTTCTAATGATTGCTGTTCATGTTTGAAACTGTCTATTAACGCGACCAGCCTTAAGACGTTTGAGTATTACAGTAGCACAGCCAGGGGAAATCAGTGCGGCTACAGTGCTGTACAGAAACCAAACCATTTTAGAAATATAAATCTGCATCAAGGTGCACTGCCCGGCAGGGGAAATCTACTACCGTTTTACTGAAAACGGACTCTCAGACAACAGAGCTACAGCTCAAAAAGACAAAAAGACCTCTTCTCTTCCTTCATGGGGTATTGAGAACAACACCAAAGGGTAATGACAGCATTATGTACCAATAAATGTCCCAAAACACACTCCCAACTAATATCAGACTGCCATCAGTCCACTTAAGACGCTGTTATGTCTCCACTATAGTGTAATAACGATACAGCTACTGGCAACCGGCGTCTACCACCAGTCTCATTTTTCATGATATACAGACATATCAAGCCACTTTTCCTAGCAGTCTGCGCTTTTTTTTCTAACACAAATCAAAGTCAAGGAGTGGGAAGCAAGGGAAAGTGGTGAATAATCTCTGGCACTCCAACTCTTTCAGCTATTTAGAAGCTGCAGCTCTACAGGTGAATCACCAAAAGCACTCTCTTCAGATCTGTAAGCCTGTGTGTCTTGGAGTTCAAGCTTTCAACCCCGCACGTCTTCCAAACAACTCTCCTGCTCCCCATCAGTGTTCACTGACTGAAGAACCACTGGGTACACTTTAGCAGGGGTGTGATACACTTGATTAGATACTTTGATTAGATAGATTGTCCCATGCAAGTACCAAGCTTTCTTTTTGTTTATCACACAATGACAAACATAGCACTACCATCGCACATTCAGGCCCATGTGGTGAAATGAATAAAAGATTTTATTTTTTTTTCAAATTAGACGCTATATATCAGCTCGGGTTACGCCCCCGCAAGCAATTTCACTTAATTAGCGCGCTTATGTTTTCTCCATGCCTCCCGTAGAGAGCAATGAATTCTTCTCGCGTCTGTCATGCACAAATAATTACTGAACTGCTCCAAGTCTAGTCGTTTGTGTGGGAAGCAAAACAAAAAGTAGAGATTGACAAAGCAGCGGAAATGGCATCTGGTGAGGAACAATTTCTTTGCCGTGGATGTTCAGGTTAGAGCGGGGGGCTGTTTGCGTCAGAAGTGAAGGACATACAACGAGAATACAGTTTTTTATTATTCATTTCTACTCATTACCTTTGAGTCACACACCGGACAAGCTCAGGCAAATCTACAGTCATTTGCTAAGCAGGGTTTCGGGGGGAAAGTAATGACACCCTGAAGAGTGGACGAACATCTTTCACAGCGTGTGAGAGCATACATCCCCCTGTACTGTATATGTCAAGGACAATGTACAATTTTCTTTTTTTTTGTGTCTATTGAAGTGCAGCATGACCATTTTCTGGCTAGCTGGCACCCCCCCCCCCCCCCCCTGGTGACGAGCAGTGACGGAGGCAGCACCGCAGACGGGGACGGAGCAGCTATGAGCGGAGCGGCAGCCTTGTTCGGTGAGCTCTAGCCCTGACAGCTGGGGAGCTGTTATCAGGGCATGCGGCTGGAACTGTACTGGCACGCACGCCGCCGACGGCCCCGCCGAGGAGACAGGGATCACAGTGTGTGACGCTGACACACTGCTCGCTCTGCCTCTGAGCCCGGCTGCAGACAGCATCTGTTTCTCTCTGGAATCTAAGAAATCCAAGCGCTCGCATGAGGAGCAGCTACAATCCTGTAGGTCTGTCAGGCTGCGGTCAGGAGAATAGAGAATACAAGCTAAAAATGAGGCAGAGGGCTTCTGCTTACTCGTCAATAACCTCAGATATAGTAACCCTCACTCTCAAAAAACGGACAACTCCCTACTTCACCACACACACTGCCATGCAAAAGTGGGCCAGCATGGCTTCCTGTCAGACCAATGCGGAGGTATCAGGGACCGGGGCCAGATGCCTGCAGACAAACGCGGCCACCAGAGGCCCCGCTGGCAGGAAAAACACCGAGAGGAAAGGAGCGAGGAGTGCAACTCGATTTCTCACTTTCATTCACAGTGGCTTTTTCTGTCCCTCCATGTGTTGTTCTTGCACAGCCTTTCTTTGTCGGTCACCGTTATTTCATATTCTTATTATAGCTGTCTTTAGCCTATATCTTTGTCTTTGAATGCTGTATTTGCATTCCCTTCATCTCAACGCTCTATGAAAGCATATTGCGGTTGAGCTACTATTGCATGGTTGTTTTCTCATACTATCTGGGAGCATGGAGGCCTGTGTACACTGTTCTGCCCAAGAATAATAAATCCTCATATGCTAATGTGTATGCAGCATAATGGCTCTATGGCACAACGGGGTAGCGTCAAGATTAAATGAGCAATTGTTAAAATGATCGATGCAGGGTCAAGTCCTGAGGTGAAACTGTTTGGTGGAGTCCGACCTCGTATAGACATTACATTCCTTATTGATCCTATTCTTTGCCTGAATTAGGGCATTCCTGCATCAGGTCATTGCATAATCTTCCTTCTGTTTTAGAGCAGAAGTGCCATTCATTTTGGAATCTTAGGCTTTAAAAAAAGCCGAAAATATCCATCTAGATTCTAAATATGTGATCATTTAATTCAAATAATGCCTATTTTTTTGAAATTTACGCCAACGTTTTGAGAGCTGTGAAGAGCTGCTGGCTGTGAGAGACCAGCACATGTTGACAATATGTTTGTAATTACTCTTAATGTCAGAAAAGGTGGACACAGGGCCACACTGCATGTTTAACCATGGGGTATGAAAAAATGATAACACATTAACCCAAAAAACACCAATTTGACGATAGCTAAATAGCTATCAGATTAGACTTTGACCGGCATGCACTGATTAGCCTCGGTACTTTTGTAGTTCCTCATAGCGGAGACACTACAAAGTAGTTACAAATGTCCTCATGTGTGATTTCAGTCCATTTTCATATGTCGTCCTCCCAGTCACTGATGGCCGATGGATGTGGGATGTAAAACCATTCGAAAGGTGCAGGCTTGCTGTAGAATGTTCCCAAATATCATCTGTTGTTTACAACGCTACTAGCACAGAACCGAAAGAAGATTGGGGTGGGGAGGGTGGCTGAATCTAATATTTCATTCTGACCCCTTAACCCCCTGCAATATCCTCCCCAAATATACTGTAAATAATATATTTATAGCAAACAACAAGATGATGAAAATACAGCCACTCTCTAATGTTGAATAAGGGGCTGTTGAATATATGGTTACGACACCAAACGAGTGAACCGGGAAGAAACTGCTGTCTGGGACTCACCGTTCTGACTGTCAGTTCTGGGGGATTGTCGTTGATGTCGGTAATGCTGATGAGCGCCGTGGCTGTGTTGGACAAGCCAAAGTTCAAGTTGCCCTCCATGTCAGTGGCCTGGACAATGATGGTATACTGGGACACTTTCTGTAAAAAGAAGCAGAAAACACACCCAAGGATTGATATATCAAATGCTGCGGCAAATAAATATGTTTGCCGCGTGACAATGACATATGTCATATGAATTACTGAATACGTGAATGCATGAATGAAAAGCAGCCATGCATACACATCGTCCCTTCATTCTACTCAATCACTGGAACAGCAGAACAACTGCAGTCTGTTGGGAACCTTATTTTCCTCAATAACAGATAGACATCACACACACACACACACACACACACACACACACACACACGAACATACACAAAGTTGCAGGGAGGGAGCACCGTGTAGGTAAAAGGCCCATCCATTATTGCCTAAAAGTCTTGGCTTTCCGCTGTGGGAACAGACCAGGATCATCACTCATTTTAATGGAGGCGCTGCCACTTTAAGATGCACCACAGTGCTGCAGATAATACCAGAAGGTGAATGGGCCTTATTTAGTCCAGTTACAGTGAGGGGGAGTCGCCCCCAGAGTGTACTGCAGCACACGCTGTTATATTACAGTGCCATTACAAGATACACCATCAAACATTAGGCTTAGCTTAGACACAGCCACAAAACAAAGAGGCAGAGAGACAGTGCATCCACATCCCAACATTGTGGCACTGTCCATGGTGCTGAAAGTTCAGTCTGTCCCCAGACTCACCACTGGAAGGAAGACCCTGTGTGTGTGTGTGTGTGTGTGTGTGTGTGTGTGTGTGTGTGTGTGTGTGAGTGTTTCCACCCTGACAGTATAAGCCTGTGTGCTTTGTGGTCTCTTCTCTTCCCATTAATCCATCCACAACCTCCATTGTGTCACAGCGCAGAGGGGGAGCGAGAGTAGACGTCAAGGACAGGCCAGCGTTCGGCGCACAGGACCTGCTGCATTGTTGAGCATCCACAATGCGTCGGATCGATGGTCAAATGTTTGTTTGTTGTGAGGCTACTTTCGAGATATTCACCCGGTGGGTCGCACTTGTTAACGACTTGACAGCCAGTGGCACTGATGTCAGAGACTGCCTGGAGGAACCAGAACCATCCAAGACAGAGGTCTTGTAGAAATAGATTGGGGAGTTATTGCTTTGCTTTTCTTATTTCTTTGAGTCGTGGCTTTTTTCCCCCCCCATCCTCTGGTTTATTCTGTTCTCTTTGTTAACTCACATTCTGCACCTCTTTTGATCTCTTGCTATCTTTTTGATTTCATCTTGGTTGCTCAGTGTTCTCCGCCTGTCTGTTCTCTATCTGTCTGTCTCTCTGCCAGTCTCTGCGTATCTCCATATCTCCTTTCTCACTCTCACTGTTTTCTCGGTCGTGACGGATGCAGTTGATTGTTAGATCAGTCAAACCATTGAGGCCAGTTAAAACACCCAGCCGGAGTCATTTAGCATCTCTCCAAGTCATTATGAGCAGCGCAGACATGTTAATCTGCACCAAACCAGCCCTATTAATGAAAACTCAATACTGGCTGCCCTTTATTAGACTCGTAATGAAATATCAATACCATCTCCCCTCATAGAGCGCATCAGTAAATAGAGCCTCCGATGAATGTGACTCTCGGCAGACTCGTTTAGATCCCGTCACATACATCAATCTAGAGAAAGCACCAGATGGCTGTAGAAGGCTAATAGGCTCGAGCTTTGATGGACGCCTTTTCCTTTGGTCAGGTGAGGGAAAAGTGACGGGAGCTGAGCCAGCAGGTGGAGCTCTCACACAGTATGAGATGTGGCTGACGCGCGCTCTCCTGCAGGGTTATATCACTCATCTGAGAGCAGTTGTGAGTTTATGGCCCTTCTAGTGCACACATACACATCCGCTGACGCTCCAGTGAGTGGGAACAGGTGGGACACTCTTACACAGGGTAACCACGTGCACGAGCGCACCGAGCGCACACACACACACAGAGCCAAGCACACTCTGCTGTCCAAAAGTATCTGCCCGAACAAGCCAATAAAGGGCTCTCTAATGAGTCCTACAGAAGTGCTGAACAGAAAATCTCTCTGTTAGATCGGAGTCCAGCGCTGGCAGGAAATAAAGCCCCTTGCATCACGACCAACGGCAACAGCCCAGACTCCCCCAAAGGCCTTGAGCCTCACGGACTTAATCTGTGGAAGCTGAGAGCCGTGAGAGACCACAGAAACACCTGTACACAGAGCTTCACCATCTATAAAAACCCAATGCGAGAACAAATGAGGTTGTCCACCAACCAGGAGACTGAAGAAAAAAATAGGAAAATGGCTTAAGGCTATCAATGTTAGCTCCCTGCCGACAAGTCAAGCCAAGCAGCACACAGGACCGCTGGAAAAACCTGGCTGCTCATGGTTGGGAAGCAAATGGACTTGTTCTTTAGTGAGACGAACAAAGACGAAAGTAAGGGAAATAATGGTCTGAACATGTAAGGCGGTGTCGAACAAGAAAATGGAGAGGAGTGGTTTTCTGCCGAAGCACATACAGCGGTGAATTAATTATACCTGAGCTGAGTGTGCATTTCCACTTGGCGTGCCGTAAAGGACCACTCAGAGAGTAAGAGACTTGCTCTTACTTGTGTCGTTTGAAGATTGAGTTCCGGCCTGCCAGGCTCCGAGTGGCCACAGTCATTAGCTTGTCACTTACAATCTGCCTCAAATGGCCCAGTGCTGGTGGCGAAAAACTGTGGAGACCAGCTCCCTTCCTTCGTCTGACTACACTCTTTCTCTACCTCAGTGACCCACAGTGTCAGCGACCCCCACTACAGTTTCAGTTCAGTTCAGTTTGCTTCTATTAAATGTACTCAGTTTGATGGTATTCAACTCCACTTCGTCTGATTTTAAATTCAGTTCAGTTACACATACAAGTTGCCATTGAAAAAATGTAAAGTTGAGTTCACGTCTACACAAATATTTTCTAATTTCACTTCTTTTCCCTGTTAGTCCCAAAAATATGCAGAGAAGTCTGTTTTGTCACCATCTTCATCATCCACCCCTCTCTTCAGGGATGTCTCTCAGCTTGAGTTGAGGACAAAAACAGCTTCGAGCTGGTTTGAAGAGAACAAGAACCTCTGAATCCCATTATAGAGACAGTCACTCAGATACGTAGGTACTGTAAATCTGAGATACAAACTCAGAATCCACTTGATTAGATACGCCTCCACATTTACGCAAACAGCTCAGACTCACATACTAGATAAACAAAGGCGGTGAGTCATATATGAATAAAGCTGCAAGAATAAAACACGCAGACAGGGCAAGACATTTAGTTAATTGTCCTACTGCTAACAATGGCAATGCTAACATGCTGCAGGTTTAATGTCTAACACAATCACTATCTTAGTTTTACATGTTAGCATGCTAACATTTGCTTATTAGCACTAAACACATAGGACTGATGGAAATGTCAGTAATTTGGCAGGTATTTTGGTCATAAACCGAAGTAAATGGAAATTTAAAGGCTGATGCATTGTTGGAGAACTGTGAGTGGATCAACAAAGTTATTACAATTAAGGGCAATCCATCCAATAATTGCTAAGACATTTCACTACAAACAACAAACGTCAACCTCATGGTGGTGCTAGAAGTAGGGTATTATCTGGGGTTATCACTAATGTAATTAGGAACATGTCTGGGGACCATTCATGTTTATAGCAAATGGTGTGCCAATTCTTTAAATAGAGAGATATTTCATAGCATGAGTACACAATCTGAACTGCTAGAGGGAATGTCAGTGTATCACCAAAGTCATTAGCATTCAGCTTGCGGGGACCATATCTGTACAACATTTGATGACAGTACGACCAGTATAGTTAAGATAGTCTAGTCGAGATATTTCAGTCTGAAAGCTATGCTGTCTACATACAGAAAGAGATGGAATGGGAGAGATCGTGAATAAACCTGTAAACAGGTTTGGCGCAACTGCCTCTCTGCTAATATCTAAAATAGTCTTTCAATTTCTGTCCAGTACTGCAGGATGGACAAAGCCAAAATATGTGTATACGATCTGAAGGGAAATGCTGACATTTATCACATGAAAAGGAAAACATTGACATGGATTTGAGATAGCCTGGTATTGGTCTTATAGGTAGACTGCAAGATTTTAAGCATGTCTTGTGCTGATACAATGAAAAATATTTCCCAAAGGGTCCTTATGGGGTCCAACATTTGTGGACGTATTGGGGGAATTCTATTGTAAACAAATGAGACAAAGCCCTTTAAAGAATAGGCTGGTGTCGAGAAGTCATCGAGGGATTATCCATGGGAAAAGAACAGACAAAAGAATGGATTTGCAAATATCTGTTAAGATTTTGCTTTGGTGGTGAATATTTATCCGAGAGCTGTTGACCTAAGCCCAGACCAAAATAGAATCTACAAGAGAGTGCAGAGAAACATGGTTTGAAACTAGAAGGGCATAAGTGCAACAATTCATGTTTTCCAAAGACGAAACAAGGTCTAATTCAATACTTCTTCGGCGCACATAATGAGGTGGATATTGAGTGGATGTTTTCTTGATTGAATGTGGGCAACAAGCAGTCAACATCCACCTGCACGCATCAATATTCTCCATTCAGTAACCCGCTCACAATCTTCCGATGGCTCTGCTGTCTGGCTCCTGGAGCTTTGGTGCAAGGCGAGGCGTTAACATAACTCAGGGTCTCTGAGACAATAAAATCCCAGACCCATTTAGGATGCCTGACGTCCGCTTGTATCCAGTGGGGCTCTGCAGATCCTAATAGAGCCAGGCTGTGGGCACTCATGTCCTTGAGGCAGTCCAGGCGATGTCCTAATCATCAGCCAGACAGTCCAACCTAGAGCTGGCATCGGTCCGGTGGACGGCCTGGCGCTGGGCCCCACCACGCCACGCCAGACCGTTCCAATCCAGGGCTCATGGGAGATTGAGACAGCCTGGGGTAATGAAAGACAACAGCTCTGCCTGCCAGTAGAATCGCAGCCATGGAGAGAGGGCACAAAGGGAGAACATCCACGCCAGCTGTGGCACCCTGACATCTCCCGCTCTGCTACCTGCTGCAGCAGACTCGAACTTCATTAAAAATGTATTCTCACGGTAGACTGATAGACGACTCTATTTTTGGTACGGCATATATACTGTACATAAAACTGTAGGGGTGGAAGAAAAAAGACGATTCACTTTGCAAAAGATTTTTTAATGCCTTAATCGATTCAATCAACTGCTTTCTTTTAGTGTATGCAGGGGTAAGTTACTGCTTTTGTAGTTGTAATCTATGAGAAACGTGATGTTATGCGTTTCAAGAAGCTGAAGCGAGACAGCAAAAAGCGGCGGACGGTCCGAGATCTGCGGGGATATGCCCTGCACCCTCACGTTTTAAATCCCAACTATGGTGAACACTACACATACAGTAAAGTATGGAAACACTTTGGGTTCCACACATTGTCAGAAAGATAAAGGATAAAGGATGTTTATTGTCATCGTAAGAAGATACAACGAAATTCAGTTGGTGACTCATCAGTCAGTTCAGCAGCAACAAAAAGAAAGAGCTGTGTTCTGTAAAGCAAAGCTGCATGCAAACTCTGTCATGGACAGGGAGCGTTATCATTTTGCAGTAACGTTAATACGTCCAATATGATGCCTCGACTACGGTCAAACCAGCCTTCACTCACATCTACGTGGTCAAATCCACCAGCACTACAACTGTAATGTACCCATGAACTGACATTTATGCTAAATGCATGCTACCTGTGTCCTTTAAAATAAATAATTACTAAATAAAAAAGTATTGTGACAGCATTGAATTGTTAGATAAGCATATTGTCCCAGTCCTATAAACTGTATAAACTCTAACCTAAACCTTCACCTACTGCAACTTAAATTGTTACCCAAACCTTTTAAATGCAGCACATCACAAAATCAAACCATAAACCGACATACAAATAACCATTTTATACTGTAGGATGGATAGAGTCAAACACACATGTATTCGCCTTAGCCCGGCTTGTTAGCTTGTGGGCAGGAACACAGTGGAAGCATTTGAGGTCAGGAGAGGAGAGGGGTTTGCGGGCGGTGAGTGATGGAGAATAATTGGTATTCAGCGGTGTCAGAGGTAAGTGATACCAGGCTAACCTCCATGTACCCCCTGGTCTCCTCAACACGAGAGAACCTGCCTCACCCCTTAATTAGCACATGAATATTGTAATTAGACACCGGCATGGTGGACGAGGATGAGCTAAAGTGTGAAAGAAAGAGATGGGAGAGAAGATGTGGAACATCATGTTTATGCAGCAAAGGTGTTAATAAAGGTATTCAGTGTCCATACGGCGAGAATGCACATTCATGTTGTCGTGTAGCAGCGTGTGTATACGCGACTCTGGTTGCATGGATCCAGCTTGACACCTTTGGATCTAATTCATCATATCTGCTGCTACACCTCACTCTGTGTGAAACTCACAGCTTCTAAACAACAAACAGAGCTGCATTGGAGTATAGCGTATGCCAACACGTGCCCATGTGTCTGAGCACGTTTGCGTGTTTGCGATGATGACCTTGACAGCAGGTGGGTGAACTCCCAGGTGTGTCCCAGTTTTAGTGGGAGGATCAGAGGCAGGTGGGACTGAGCCTGGCTTGATGTGTCCAGATTAATGAGCTTTCTCTCGCTCACATCAGCTGCTATACTGCTGCCGCCAGGGCCAAGCTGGAAACAGGGACACAGAACTGGCTCGCACTCACTTGACTCATTTATGTTGTCCCACAAATGTACGACGCTATCATGCCATGCCAGCTCCGTGAAACATTGGAATAAAGAACGAGCAGCATTGATGTACAGTATTGTACTCTTCTGTTATCGAAACCTGTTTTTGTTCTTGAGATTTTAACCGTAATTATTTTCCAAACACGCTCCATCTTACTGTTGGTAAAATCCAATTTTAATTTCAAAAGTGTTGCCTGGCCGGGTTTAGTGTCGAGAGGGACCAGCGGGACTTCTCAGAATATAAACATTATGAGACACACTCAACGCTGCTTTAATGTCGGTCGTAAAATCAGCCAACTAAATTACGAGGATGAGATTATCCTCATAATGGCGGCATATGAATTTGAAAGTTTTCCTGTATTTGCCAATTTCTTTTTTTTTACCTTGCACCGCAGAGAGACATAAGAGAAGGTTTTGCGTGTATGTGTGTGAGAGAAAGGCTGCAGGATGAACAATCTGCCATGAAACACTATACGGCCAACAGTCACCTGATGCATCTCGGGATAAACAAAAATCGACCCAGCGTGACCTTCCTCATTAGCAGATTAAGATGGAAGATGGAGCAGATACAATGTGTGTTGTGGTGGTGTGTGGGCTGGTGAACAACCACAGAAAGCAACACATCATCAGTGGATGAGACAAAAGACGGCAGTGAAGAGAAAGCTCCCGCAACCTTGTCAGCAGAGCGGTGCTGGATTTGCGTGGCCATTATATCCGCCCTGCTCTACGCACTGAGAAAAAAACCACGAGATATTAGCCTGCCGTTTATATTCCTACAAAAACGACTGGAACAAATTAATTAATTTGGTGCTTGGTTTGTTTTATTTGACATTTTTTGAAAGGGCGAAAGCTGCTGAAAGTAATCCTGACTTTTTTTTTAAGGTTTGGTGACATCCAGGGATGAAATTGGGATTTGTGAGGCAGGAAGCACTGGATTTTTACAGGTTGCTATTTAATAGCATTGTGCATCCGGAAAAAGCTGATGGTAAATGCGTAGGGATTCATAATTAACTTATAATCAGACATGTTGGGGTTTAACAACAGTCAAAATGGTCAGAATAACTCTCCAAATAAAGACATTTAAACCAAGCATTAATCATGACAACTCACCTGTATTGTGGCCGACCTGCATTTGATTGACTTGATGTTTTCATGGAGACACAAGCAGCTGTGAATCACAACCCAGCTGTGTTTTGTGTGCGTGTGTGAGCAAATGATGTGGGATTTTGTCCCTCCAAAAATGCTGTGTAAAATAATACGGTTCTTTCTTTAGCAGGGGGCACATCGGGGAGAAGTAAGTCCAAAATAGAGTGACTATGGGCATCTTGGTGGCTGGGTGGGTAAATAAATAGTTCTACATTTATGGAAAACATGCTTATTCCATTTCTTACCATGAGTCAGATTGATACAAATCTGAAGCGTGAGCCAGGATACATATTTTACTTTAGTGTAAAGACAGGGGGAACAGCTTGCCTCTCTCTGTTCAAAGGTTAAAAAGAATCTGCTCTGGTCTGTCTGGTTCTCTACATTAACCCCTGAATGTAACATACAAACCGTTGAAGGCCAAGAGAATAATAGCACAACATCAAGTCACTGACTTGCATTTCATGGCTAGGTGGACACAAATGAGCGGTGAGAGTAACGAGGACACAACGCTGACACTGACCTCTCTGTCCAGGCCGGCTGCCACCGTCACTATGTCTCCGGTCTCGCTGTTGATGGTGAACATGTTGGGGATGGGACTGTGGGGCGTCTGTGACAGGATGCGGTAGCGCACCATGCCGTTAGCTGTGGTGGAGTCGTCCGAGTCGGTGGCTGTCACCTGCATCACAGACGAGCCTGTGGAGAGAAAGCTAGTTAGCTGGGGAGACTCAGATAGAACAATCTGAAAAGTAGATGACGGCACTGGAGAGGGTCAAGTTGGGTCGAAAGCAAGACGGGAAAAAAACATGTTGCGGCATTCATTAAAATACAAAGATGTGCTTTTCAAGGTCCCTTTGCTCACACACATTTTTTAAATATGAATGGCACAATGAAGGTCTCCCGTTTAATACATTTAAAGAATATCAAAGAGAAGGAAGAAGGCTCAGAGAAAACTCAAGTCAATCAGACTTTGCTAATTGCTGTGACATTCTCTGTTCTTTGGCAAAGCATCTTTTAGAGTGAGAGCACAAAAACACAAACAAAACAAAAGCTGTTAAACAAGCCCCGTTTTTCAGGCTGTGCTGTTCTGTCATCTGTATATAGAAAGCTGGTGCGGCAAAGTTTCCACCTCTGCAGAGTCCATTTAGTAATGAGCAGCGCTGGGTCTTCTGCAATTTCCACCATCCATTATTTCAGCCTTCAGCGGCACCGTGGCTGCCCTTAATGCTCCGATGCTCTCTCCCTATTTGTCTTAGAATCACGGATAAACACTGCCATTGAGGACAGACAGCACGGCAGTGGCGAGGCGGAGAGCGTGTGTGTGTGTGTGTGTGTGTGTGTGTGTGTGTGTGTGTGTGTGTGTGTGTGTGAGAGCCTGCGTGGGTAAAGAGTGTATGTTTGTCTGCGTTTACTTACAGGTATATGTGTGCATCTGTATGCATATGCACGTGTGTGTGTGTGTGTGTGTGTGTCTTCACATTACGTATCAGTGCGAGGGGCCCCGTGGCCCCACATCTTCCCCGAGCAGAATTATTGATTTGCACGAGTTTGTCAGCTGGGCTCACAAATGCGACCAGGCAATTAGGAGCACTTTGTGCTGGAAAGAGGAGAGATCACCTCGCCTCTCTCAAAGGGTTCTGTGAAAATGTCACTTTCCATCAGGCAGCTATTTACAGGCGGCTGCTGCTGCTGCTGCTGGAGCCCAAAAAAATACTGTCAGCTTGCAGGAGGGGGACAGCAGAGAGAAGAGATGGCTGGAGCACTAACATGCTTAAATGAGAAGACAGTGTAAGGAGAGAAAAACTTATAAAAGAGGGAGACAAGGACATAGGAGCTGCTGTAGCATAAAAAGCCGACGGGGAAAGAGAGAAAAGGAGAGGGTGGTAATTATAACACCTACATGTTGTAATTTTGATAACATTTTTTAAAACATACCACTGTTTTCATGTAAGTGAGCACGAAAAAGCATCTCAGCAGCTAATGCATGAGCACTCTGGTTACCGCAGTGGGCACGACGGTGGGTGGTAGGTGTCATGTTGAGCAAGCACTAAACCAACAATGTCACAATTATCACATCAAAAGCAATTAAAATAAGTCACAAAAAAACAAAAACAAAGCTTGAATGCTTCAGTGTACAGCAGAAGTAAGTTTTGCCTCATAAATGTAACGTCTCAGCCGAGCCAGCAGAGCTGCCGGACTGGTGGCAGATTCGGCTGTCCCTTCTGGGTCTGAGCAGTTACAGGTGTCTCCATTCTCATAATTGGGTCTAGATGGCACCATCATTCCTGTGACAGCCTGTATGGACAGGATAATTGTTGCCTCGAATTCTATTTCAAACGTCATTAAGTTTCTAAGAAGGATTTGTCACTTTTTTTTTCCAGCAATGAAAAGAGTCCAAGGAAGAAGAAGAAGAAAAACAATTACGGCTATTCCACCGAGGACAGCGTCAATATATATATAATCAGCCTTTCTAGTCCCGTAGGGAGGAAGAGGACGTGATGTTGAATCACATGTCAGTGCTGCTACCTTTCACTTCAACGAGGAGGATTCAGTGATATGATGATGGTGCGCTTTTACATCCAAAGAGGGGCGGCCATGCCTGAAAGGGTTAATCTCTGAGCCGGTTTAATTCCTCTTTAATTTGAACACTAATTCCAAATCCTAATTGCTTTTCCGCCAAAATCGCTGGAGCTGAAAATTTAACTGGTGGCAGGCGCGCATATTGTCGGCCATTTTGCTCACGTGACTTGAGATCACCGGTGAGGTCTATCTGCTGCGGAAACATTAGTCAGCCAGAGTCAACATCTGCCTCCCAATTACAGGGAAGAGAGGAGAAAAAAAAAGAGGAAGATGGATAGAGATAGACAGCAGTAACAGGGTAATACACACAGATGTAAAGATAGGAAGCAGAGGAGGAAATTGCAGAGCAGAAAAAGAAAGTGAAGGCGAGAATAGAGGTGAGGGTTTATAAAGACCACTAAAAGCAAAAGTACAAAGGGAAGTAAGGGGCAGAGAGGGCAGGGGATGGACGGTGTAAGAGGATAATAACTCTCATCAGTGGAGGGAAGATAGAGGTTGAAAAAGAGGCCACCGTACAGTGGATAGAGAGCAAGAAGGCGAGGTAGAGGTTGAGAGGAAAGGGAGGTGAGAGAAAAGGTTGAAACCCGGTGAATCTTGGGGGAAGTGATGAAGGGGACATATAGTGTTCACACAAGGGCCTCTAACTGAGCCCTCTACTCTCCGACAACACGAAGACAGAGTAAAACCATTCAAACCGTTTAAAAAAAAAATGAGGTCAGAAAAAGGCAGCATTTGTAAATCGATGCAAAGGCCAGATCAAATGCTCACTATTCACCATTACCGCATGATAGCCGTGCCTGAGGAGCATCGCTACCTGTTTACCCTCATGCAGGCTGGCGCCTGAGCCAGTGTGGAGGGCAAACAGCCGAACCTGCAGAGGACTCCAGTCTGTCACACAGAAAGGCAATAGAGCAACTACATGGGAGGAGTTGTTTCGGATGTCGAGGGTTTTCCAGTTGCAGTTACTGTTCATTGTCCGCATGGACAATGGTAGCTGATTGGAGGCTGGAGCACTTCCAAAGCTCGGACGGGCCTAAAATGATCCTGGTTGAATCATCTGTACAAAAGATGAGCAGTACTGTTTGTATTTCTTTGGTTCTTTAAGGAGGCACTGCACTAGGTAGAACTACTTATCCTGAGAAAACATTTGCCTTTTGTGGTTCTGGCAAAGACAATGCCATTAACAGGTACAATTAATTATCTGTTCTGCATTGCTTGCGTGTGAACAAAAAAAAAAGGGAACTGACACAGAGACAGTTTTTAATATCTAAGCGACAGCGGTAACCGAAGTGACAGCGGTAACCGAAGTGACAGCGGTAACCGCTGACGCTCGGCGTCATTAAAAATGGTCTGGATTGACACTGCGGATGAACAATAAGGAGCACAGTGAGACACACCTGCTCACAAAGTCCAGGCTCAATACTGATTGAAATATCGTTGTGCTTTTTCACCTCCGCTCGCCTCCATCACTACATTTTTCCCTCCTGTGCCGATCCCTAATTACCCCCCCTAGGCAAGACGGAGAGGGAAAGTCTCTTAAACCTCTCTGCAACTGTTAGCAAACTCTTCAGCAGAGAGAGAGAGAGAGAGAGAGAGAGAGAGAGAGAGAGAGAGAGAGAGAGACGCAGCGCACCTGTCCCCCCATTTGGAGGGCAAATCGACTGTGAGAGAAGGCACTCAGCGGCTGGTTTTGATCTTGCACTCTCATTTAGGGAGGCCTTTTTGAGGAAGACGCTCGTTAAAAGGGAACAACTTGCTGTCAGATTAGGGGAGAAGGGGGGAGGGAAGGAGAAGGACAGAGCGTCACGGGGCAGATGTTCTGAGTACACTGCAGCATCAGAACGCGAGGGCTTTCTGAGGAAGTCGCGCCGTGTCAGCATATCTTTATCCGAGGCCACTAAACACAACGCAGGGATCCTCTCACGTATCAGTCCAGAGGATTTTACAGAGATTCAGATCAGATCAGATTCAGATCAGTTTAATATATTTTTTTTCTTCAATGTATGTGTGTGTACCGTGTAGCTCTTGAGCTACAGATGTTTTCTTTTGATGATACTCAACCTATTTGCACACATTTAACAGGTTTATCAGGTTTCTCAGGATAATCCTAGTTTAATATTGAATCCCATTTATTCCTCATTAACAAGAGGTGAATGTGCTCCGATAGCTCATTTTGTCATGCACTGTTTTGTTACATTTGATTACCTGCACAAATTAAATTCCATCAGTCACAGGTTCACGCGGTGCTGAGCAGGGGCCCGGAGGAAAGAAAGTAACAAATGAAGCCGTTTCAGATTGATCCTGGCTGACGGCTTGATCGGATCTCTCACTACGTAACATCTGGTGACGGCGATAAGGGCGGTTCCCTGTAGGTCTCCCTTCTTTGATGGTTTTTACACGGCGCTAGATGTGAAGATGAGTTGTAATGCTTTGGAGAACCTTTGATATCGGGGTCTGTAGATACAGAATGTGATACCGCTGCGGCTTTGCACATATCCCCTCCTCTGCTTGGCATTTAGGAAAAGAAAAATAGGGGCCCAAGGCTTTTTATCGAACAACTATCCATAATAAAGGGTTGCTGTTCCACACATTTTCAAAACGTTAAACATTTGAAATGATTCTATATAGATATAAACATCTCTCTGCTGAGACAGTGCCGACAAATATGACTTCAACAGAGCTCTTATTGGGATAATGGAGCATTAGCATCGGCTGCATGCCATCAGGAAATGTTCTTAAGTTTAAAGCGTTTACACTTAGTGCCTTATCATGCAGATAATTTCCTTTTTCTTTCCTTCTGTTGAGAAGTTTGTCTTCACAGAATCAAGAGGTAAGTGAGAAAATGGGTTTTTAATTGCAGGTCGGTTTTTAGATTTGGGTAAAATAGCCTTTAAATACATTTCATGGCACAAGTTTTATGACAACTCAATCAACTATTGCATCTCATATTACCGTGATTTTTTAAAAAGTATTAATTGCGCCGTGTCCTGATGGGCACAAGCAGTGCATGGCTGTCATACTGTTTGTGACTGTAACTGTATTTTGTTGTGAATCATTAATATGAATATTCTTTGATGTTTCCCCACTGTTTGAACCCGCTGTGGGCAGTGGGAGACAGAGAATTGAGATATTCCAGCAGCATCGCTGGACACCGCGCCCCGAGCAGCACCTGTCAGCTGCAACGCTGTGATAGGTTTCAAAACACCACCTGTAGGCAGGAGGGAAAGAGAGAGTGTCACCTGGAGTAACACCTCAGGAATTTCCATGGCTGTCTTTTGAGTCCACAGACTGATTGATGCACACCGGGGATCTGTGAAGCTCAGGCGTTGTAGTGGATCAAAATAGTGAATAAGTGTAAAATAAATAAATAAATAGAACAGCAGCTAATGTGCTCTTCAGGACATTGAAAGGTAAAGACTGAAAGAGAGAAAAATGTGATGAATCCAGAGAATCTGAGGCACAGATAAGTACTGTTTGTGCTTCGGAGTGCCTCACATTCCTCTCCGTTCAAGTTCAGATAGTTCTTTTATTTAGTCGTAATATTTATTGTTGTTGCCATAGGTTTTATGAGTCTATGTAACAAGAGTTTCTGCTGTGTAAAGAAAGGTGCGTCCAAAAAAGTTTAGTCAAAGTCAAAATTGATATCAATTAATGTTTGTTATGCATTTGGGAGACTTTTAATGTGAAGAACTGAATTAATCACTGAATTAATTAAGGTTTGTTGGCAACTATTTTTCAATAAAACAAGTCTACTGATCCAGCAGGGAGGAAGAGTAATGCTATGTTCACATTACAAGCGACAAAAACAACAAAATGGTCCAGTGTGGCCAGCTGCATTGTTAATGAGTCAGCGTTGAAATGTTGCACACGCGCTCGTGGATGTAGTTATGCAGTTAAATAGTACTGAGGAACTGGCTAACGGCGTTTTTTAAAAGATAGAACGGAGCAGGACGAAACAAAAACACATCGACGGGTGTCCGCCGTCAGTTTGTCAGTTTCCATTGAAATGACGAGTACGAACGCAGCATAAGCAGCCCAAAAATAACGAGGTACTTTTATTGTGAAGACTTTAGAAGAAATTAAATGTGTTTATCCACCGTTTTCCAGCCACTGCTTTGATCACGAAATATATTGGATCATTATCTGAAGTGTGGACACACGTATGTGGACACAACTGAGTTCTAATCTGGTGCATCCGATCACAAACGTTGTATTAAAAAAGACATGGGTAACCCGCTCTCTATCTGCGGTGCTGCTGGGTACAAAAAAAAAACAACTTCAGCAAAGCTGTGCGGAACTTCATTATTAGTGAGTAAACGATTTAACTGGCGGAGGATACATTAAAGGCTTAAATGGGCCAGAAAAGTATAAAATGTCTCCTTAAACCAACACCGAAGATGAATCGCAGTCCTTCCTGTTTTCTTCGGCTAAACAGGCAATTAGGCCAACACGGCGTTGCGGCCTATTTTCCTAATTAAAATTCATCAATTCAGAGACCAAATGACTTAGCAAAGGAAGCTTGGCACACATTAAGCTTCTCTGACACAACTCTCAACACCTGACATTGTGCGATGCACAATCAAATGTTTCTTGGCAGTGATTGCTTAATGAAGAGCAGCGTAATTATACTGTACACAGTGTAACATATTTTTTTTTGGTTAATTGGTATCACAGATTACCTTCCGTTCAAAACAAAATCTAACTCAAAGACTTTTTGTCGTCGCAGGCTCTCATTTGAAACTAAACAGAGATTATCAGAGTGAAAAAACGAAGAAAGTAGCTTTTGGAATGTGTGGTTGCCCTCGCTAATTAGGAGCTCTGTACATAGACTCACGCTCCACTGAGGAGTAACCAGAGTTTACACACACACACACACACACACACACACACACACACACACACACACACACACACACATAGTCAATCCCATACTTGCTCATACACACACACACACACACACACACACACGTACACGCACAACATGCTTTCCTATATTGTTTACAAATTCCCCTGAGATTAAACTTTGCAACAGAACAATATCTGAACGCTGTGAAGACAAACATGGGTCCTCGGGGTCTGATTGTTAGAACAAGAGTTCTTCCAGTCGAGACATGAAAGCTACTTGCTCATTCTGCTCTCGTCTCCGGCTTCGCACTGACCGCAGCTCTGTTCCCGGATTCCGAGCGAGGGTCTACATCTCTCCATGCTCTGCAGAATCTGATAATGATGCATCCAGCCAAGATACTGTGACACAAATATCTCATGAACCCGCCCCGGTTTGAACCGACACGAAAACTTCAAGAGTCACGGCGAATTCACACGTCAGAATGTCGGTCGGGCATACAAGTCCAAGTTTAGTCAAGGACACCGTGAGTAGGATTGAAGCGTTAGGGTTTTCTCAAGGGCCCTCTGAAGATTGGAGAAAAAAAAAGGGCATCTGATTGGTCAAACTTACTGAAGTAGAGGACGTGAACCAGATCATTAAGCAAAAAGAGGTTGTCATTTCAAACATTGTCTTTCAGCAATTCTTAGTATTTCAAACCAATACAATAAAAACAGCTTTGAATGGATTATTGCATTTTCTGTGTTCCCTTCAGTTGTTACATTATACATTTTGAAGTGTAACAATTGGAGATGATTGCAGGCTTGTGTTTATAGGTATGTTATGGCTTCCATTATGACTCCATTCTCTAGTCAGAGCTGAACAAAAAGTGCAGTTTGAGCTCATATTGTCCTTGTATAATAAAATGAAGCGGCACTTCCTGTTCGCTTCTTCTTTAGTCACAATGTGAGCTTTGTTGTTGAGTTGGTATATTCGGTAATCCTGAATCTGAGAGGCGCAAACATGATACCCTTGTATATGTAACAAAGTCTATGCTCAAATCCCCACAAGTGTCTGTTAAAAGTGCTCTGCAGCATCGCTGGTTGCTGTTTGTAAACACACCATTCAAAGTCGCTCTCTCCTCCTGACTCACCCAGTGAGAGGGAGCGAGAGAGAGAGAGAGAGAGAGAGAGAGAGGGAGGGAGAAAGATGGAGAGAGAGAGAGACAGAGGGAGAGAGAGGGAGAGAGAGAGAAGGAGGGAGGGAGAGAAAGAGAGGGAGAGAGAGGGAGAAAGATGGAGGGAGGGAGAGAACGATAGGAAAAGAGGGAGAAAGACGGAGGGAGAGAGTGAGAGAGCGGGAGGGAGAGACATAGAGGGAGGGAGGAAGAAAGGGGGAGGGACAGAGAAAGAGAGAGAGAAAAGAGAGAGAAAGAAAGAGACGGAGAGAGAGAGGGGGGAAGAGAGAGTGATAGAGAGAGAGGGAGGGAGAAAAAGAGAGTGGGGGAGAGAGAAAGAGACAGGGAGAGAGAGAGAGACAGCGAAAGAGAGGGAGAGAGGAAGAGAGAAAGAGAGAGGAAGAGACAAAGAGGGAGGGAGGAAGAAGAGGGAGATAGAGGGAGAGAGAAAGAGAGAGAGAGAGGGAGGGGATGGAGAATGAATGAAGAGAGGGAGCTGCATTAGTGAGAACAAAGCGGTGAATCCACAAAACAAAACTTCATTTTTCAGATCGCTGTATTCTAAACTCTTACCTGGTTTGGACCCTTCAGCCACGGAGCCGTTGTACACCTGGTTCTGAAACTCCGGTCTGTTGTCGTTCATGTCGATCACATAGATGTACAGATCGATTGGATTCTCCACTTGGTTGCCATTCATGTCCACTGCATGGGCTCGCAGCTGCCAACAGAGGGAAACAGCAACGCACACAAAGAAAGATGGCGTTATTAGCATTCAATGCTGAACATGAGCGTGAATAAATATTCCAAATGTAGCTCAGCTGACAACAGGCCGCTGGCTTGATTGATATGAGCGTGTGCAGAATGTCTGGTCTGGAACAAACTCGGCACACATACACACACACACACACACACACACACACACACACACACACACACACACAGACACACACACGCACACACACACACACACTTTGACTTTATTAATTGGCAACTTCATCTAATTGGCAAACGGTCCGTTTCTTGTTTGCCAACGGGGCATGAGTGTCCTGTTGGTATCTTGGCACGGACCACAACAACACGGAAAGGGACAAAGTCGTGAAATGTTCCAGCCACACAAACAACACCTATTTTGTTGTTAGCGCAGCCAGAGGCCTAAGAAAATATCAGAGATGTGTTTCTGCTCAAGCTGTGGCTTCTTTTTGTCTCGCGTTTGTTTTTTTTCCGACAAAGCCAGCCTTTTGGATGGATGTCTCCGACTGATGAGCTGTTCCTCGACAAGTCGCGGTGTGTGAGAGGCGTGAGAGCAAAGAGGAAGAGAACGAAGGAGAGGCGCGTCGAAGGGAAAGAAAAGAAAAGGCTGAATGAGATGGGAAGGAGAGGAGGAGAGTGACTGAGCCTTGTGCAAGTAAATGAGAGATGAAAGCACAAAGAGGCAGTGGGAGGGGGGGGGCTTGAACAGGGAGGACTGACAAAAGCAATCATCATCGACACTGGGATGTCTTAATCTCCACCGCTGCTGTTACACACCCTCCACTCCCCACCAATCCCCGCTAATGATATCTAACATAACGCGGAGCTTTGTAATAGCCCTGGAACCAAACCGGCACAGTTCACTGTGACTTACATTACCCTCATCCAATTGCCTAGGAATACATATCCTCTGCCGAAATGCTATTCAATCACAGCTTGGCTTGGTGAGAGGAGAGGGGCTCTCATTCTGGCTAAAGCTGACACACTGGCAGCAAAATATTTTGTCAACAACAGTTGAGGAGGATCCGCCTGCCAGCCAGCCTATTTACAGGAAGTGATGTATTGTGGGGCGACATGAAAGATGGAGTGGCGGCACCTGCGCTTCGCCGCAACACAGCTAATCATGTCGGCTTTGTGCCTGCCTGCCTGTCAGAGATGTTTCGAAACATCACCGAACATGCGGCCGCTTGAGCATTCGCGCGCGCCTTCAAACACCAATTCAGACGCGGACGTTGACAAAAGCGAACGGATACACGCTGGTGGGACACACACACACACACAAACACGCAGCCAATCAAAAGAGCCCCTCTTTAGCCACTTAATGGTGCTCAAGATGCTAGTGTTCCATTGGCCGGAGCATAGCAAACAAAGATGGAGAGGAGACCCAACAAACAAACAAGCCCAATCTGTTTTCTCAGCTGTGGACACTGCATGCTGAGGGATGTGTGACTGGGATATGTGTGACTGCTTCAGCGCGTGTGGGTGTGAATGTGTGATAATGATTGTGCCTTTTTGTCTGTGGTAAAACGTGTTTGTTGTGCGTGTACATTTAGGCCTTTCTGCCTGTAGATATGTGTGTGCATCCCTGCCCATGTGTGTCTCTAAATCTCTATAATCGCGTGTGTGAGCGCCAGAGTCTGTTTATATGTTCCTGTGTTTGTGTGCTCGATGGAGGAATTGGAAATGTGATCTTGGGGCCTGGAGGAGTGTGTGCGTCTCGCAGACTGTAAGTGTATCTGTGTGTGTGTGTACTGACATCAGTATTCTGCAGGGTGAGCTTTAGTATGACTGGACCGACCACAGAGGAGAAATACAGTTTGTATTTGGCCCGGCGGTCCCATTAACCCATGAGCTGCGTGATAAATCGATTTGATCAATTAATTCAAATTGGTTTAGGACGAAGTTTAAAATTGGAAATCAATTTTCCGTTTAAACCAGGTAATTAAATGTGCAAGTTCTCCTCAGACACAGGCACAATATTAACATGGCAGCTAACAAAAGTGAGGGGTTTGTCTTATAAAAAAAGCCCCGTCAGCAACCAAATAATTGTGACATTTTAATAATCAAGAAATAATCAATAACATAATTATTCACAAATTTACCTCAAGAGGCTTTACAACCTGTACAGCATAAACCACTGATTGTAATCCGTTTAAAACGCACATACAAAGACTCACTGTACACTGAAGTACACACATTCATGCGACCCTAAAAAAATAAATAAACATTCTCATATTTGCTCAATTGTGACTCACAGTAGGTCCGTCTGACAAAACTGAGGCTGAGGCTAACCTCCGCTCTCCTCACCTCGCAGATCACTTCCCCTCTGCTGCCGGTCTGTCAGAAACAGCAGCCTCGTCTCTCTTTTCACTTGAACCCAAAACTGACAAGCAAAGTTTGGCCAGTGAGAGTGCGGCAGTGCTGGGGACTTCCTGTCTAGTTCAAAGGAAGTAAGCGCTGGACTAAATTTCCTCTGGGTCGAACTCTGGCTACATTCTCCTACACTAAATCATACATCGCATCGCAGGCAGCACGGGTCCACGGGAGTCTAAACAGGAGCCGCATTCAACTTGAAGTGCCCTCAACCTAACATGCTGTTTTCACTACAGGCAGTGTCAAATAAGAACTGTTTACTGAGCGGCTGTCCTTTCCCAGGGACCAATAACCTGGCTGCTTTATTGATCCCAATTTGCTGGTCGAGTGTAAGAGCAGGAATGGAGAGACAACAAACACAAGCGCAGCGGTGTCCAGAGTCCTGAACGCAGCAAGCAAGATAACAAGAGGCTCATCTAAAACTAAATGGAGCACACACACACACACACACACATACACGTACACAAAAGTATGTGACAAACCAATCAAGAAGGCAATCATCTAGAGCGTAGTGTTTGTTGAGGCGTGTGTGCATTGGTGTTTATAATGTGTGCGCTGACAGAGATCCACTCTCCTTTATTCTATTCTTCCTCTGAGATGGCAGCATGCTTTTGAATTAGCTCTATCAGCAGCGCAGCCATCTATCATGCTGTCAGGCACGCGGGTGTCGGGAGTCTGACACCAGCGCTCACCTCGAGCCGGGGATGTTGGATATAAACTGAAGCCTGTAATGTGTGTATGTAAACCAATGGCCTATAGCGTTAACACAAGTCTCATGTGGTCTGCATATTTAATTCACAGATTCATAAAGCTGTTTAACCCCGAGGTTCCAAAGGGGGCCAGGAATGAACTCCAACCTCCAGCCTCCTGTGTGTGCAAGTGTGTGTGGCGGGGAATCATATGGGCCATATGCAGCGCTAACTGTACAGCTGTTAGCCTTCACCTTTGAACGGCACAGCTGTAAAGTGCACAAGGTGAGTGTGGGACAACATATGGGAGGGGGGGGGTACAGCAGTACAGTACAAGATGGGAAAGTGGGACACACACACACACACACACACACACACACACACACACACACACACACACACACACACACACAGAAAGTAAGAAGAACTGGGGAAGCGAGAGACCCGACCCTGTCGATGGTAAAAACACACATCGTGTATCAAATCAGCATTCCAGACATGTCCGTTCACACTAGACGCTGCACCTGCTCATTAGCTCTGATGGTGAGAACAAAGACAACAGTTTTCACTCCACCTTGGTTCTGTCTCTCTTCCCTCTGTTCAATCCACGCCGCGCTCCTCTGTGCGGTTAAACCTCGATATAAATGCCAGCTGAAGTGGCTGAGTGTTTTGTCGAGCCATTCGTCCTTTCATTGTTGGCTTCGGCATCAATCAGAACCTTGAGATGCTGGTGTGGAGGTACTGTACACTTTCTTTCTGAATGCGCTCCAACTTGTGCTTTTGTTTCGGCAGGTAACGTTAGGGTTAGAATGAAAGGCAGATGGGGAAGATGACAGGCGAGGCTCATTTCCACAGGGATGATTAGGAGATAATGAGACGGGGGGGGGGGGGGGGTTATACAGAAACAGACAAGACGGACTGGTTTTGTCCTTACATGGAAGGAGGCTCTCTCCTCTCGGTCCAGGGGCTGTGTGACAAACATGTTGCCGCTGATGGGGTCTATGTTGTAGATCCCACTCGGGGGCTGATCGGCGCCGGCTCCCGTGATGCTGTAGCGGATGCCAGCAGCCTTGTCCTGATCTGAGCGGATCTGAGAACAGAACCAGAGAAACAAGTTTAACACTGCCCTGGCTTTCTTCCTGCACTTGCAACAGAAAGCACAACACGATCAGAGCATAGAGACATGAGCTGTCAAAAAAACGCATTGTGAAATAAAGTTTGAGAGAAGCGTGAGAGGACACGGGGCGTTTGATAGAAACACAGATGAAAACATTTCCACTGCCATCTTTCTTTTTGAGCTCACGCTTTGAACCTACAGCCTGAAGCTAAAAACTGAAAATTGAACAACGTGCAGTGAGGGAATGAGAGCCACGTTCAGATGATTTTGTCTGACCTGTTGAGATTTTGGTTTTCTTTATCTTCATGGCGGCGTCTCGGCAGACCTTGAGCAAGTGTAAAAGGACCTTACTACCAGCTATGCTGGTATTTTTGAGGCTAACTGCCCGTTATTCTCAACCACGTCTGACTGGTGCTTAAAATCTCAATATGCCTGGTTCACCTTCAACACCTCAGTTGTTATTTCTCACACAAATCAAAATGTGACATTTAAAGACTGATATATTTTACTTTGAACAAGTTTCAGTGTGAATGCCTCCACTGCCACTGCAATAGAAATATCAATACTTTTGCTCAGCACCGCCCTGACTCAAAAGAAGACAAAAGGAGATGGGATTGAAGCATTTCTGTGGCATTGATTTCCAATGGGCTCCAAGGATTCAACTATCTCACAACACAATGCAGCAACGTTAATGTGACATCTAACTATAAAGCAAAGAATGTCTGTACGTCTGTCTGTCTGTGTGTGTGTGTGTGTGTGTGTGTGTGTGTGTGTGTGTGTGTGTGTGTGTGTGTGTATGTGTATGTTCTTCGCATATCTCAAGGACCGATCTACTTCACACCAGGCGGGTGTATTGCTGGGGACCTAAGAACATTGAACTGGGTGTAATTTGGCCAGATGGTGATGCTATAATAACGTTAGAACTTCAAAACCTAAAATCCCTTTTTTCTTTGTATTCAGACAAATCTATCCATATGAGCCACGCCCATTTGGTTCAAGAAAGATTTTTGAATTGTGTCCATTTTTTTTTTTTTTAATGATCAGCATATTGAGCACTGTCACCAAATTGGTCCAGAACATCTCTGGACTTGGATGGATGGAGTTTTAAAGTTCTATACAGTTTGCTCAAATGCTTTATGTGGGCAAGGCTTATATTACCAAAAATGTCATGTGTATATATGACGTCTGTGAGTGACCATGGGAAATCTGGTGTCAATAGGTGGCGCTGTAGCAGCATTATCTAATGAATATCAAGGAATCTCTCTGTCTGTGTGTCCTTTGCATATCTCTAGAACCACTCATCCGATCTACTTCAACCGTGGTGTGTGTATTGCTGGGGACCCAAGGAAGTGCAGTGTTGAAGTTGGTGCAATTTGAACCTGCGACACCTTCAATATCTTCAATATGCTCGGGGCAAGCACTGTTCGTGCTGTTAGCACCGTTAGCTGCAAGCAGCTTGCTCAGCCGCCGCCATGATGAGACCTGTGTGTGGACGCAATCCCGGCCAACATTGAGTGAATCATAGATATGCTCTGAATTTTATGTTTAAGTTTAATGAATAATATTTAATCATATTTAAATTGTTATAATTTGTGAGTAAAATCTTAATCTGTGACGTAACCAGTAACATTTCTATGCATGGTAGTGTAGTACAACAATGCTTTTCTCTGAAGTACACAGGAAGTAGTATACAGCTGAGTTGCATATTTTTTAAGTGCTTTGGGGGCCTTTTGTAAGTTGAATCATCATCTAAAACAAACTACAGTACGACTCAGTATACAAAGCTGTATTGTGATTACTGTGTTCACGTTTAGCATAGAATCATTTAATCAAATTACAGTGGCCAATGACTCTATAAATCAAGTAATATGGATTGATTTTATGGATTTAAGGAGCCTGGACAGTTTAATCTATCTCTAGGTGCTTTATCTTCATATCATCTTCCCTCCCAACTCAGATTGACTCCTTTTTTTATTGGGAGTGAACCATCACTATGGTTTCAAATTACAAATCAGAGGTAATAATCCCAGAGTCAAATGGTGAGAAAAGGAAGACTTGGCTCTTTTTCTCTCTCGATCTTTCTCTTCTCCTCCTCTGCAATTTGCCCGGTCTGTGGGGCTGCAGATCATGCATGAAAATGAAATTACTTCATCCGTTCAGCAGTGACGGAGGCTTCTGCATAAAACATCTCTCTGTTTGAACATGAAACCCTGTCTCTTAATTTCCACCGTGGTCCTCCCACACCCACGGTGTAGCACTCTGATGCGAGCTTTCACACCCGCAATTTTCATTTCCTGAGCTCGCTTCACACAGGATCCATACGTGGACCCTGCAGGTTCAGGTGTAATGTACAGCGTACTATTACTCCTATCAATCTGTGCACTCAGCCTATTCTACTTGGCGTACATGTAATCACTGTAGCATGACAATAATACTGTAAGACTGATTACATTTATTATTCACGACGCCCACCCTCTGCCAATCAAAGCGAGATGAAATGACGCATCGATAATAACTTAATTTGATCATTCACCCTCATCAGTGTCATAACGCGGTGCAGAACAGACGGATTATGCGTTCCAGTAACGAGAACATGCCTGAGAAATTCTCGGTGTTATCTGTGAAGTAGACAAACTTGTTAAGGCCAGATCTGGTCGAGTTGTGGGAACATGCAAAAAAAACACTGCAATGAAAAAAAAAAAAAAAAAAACACTGCCCTGCATCTATTTCTGAAAGTATTTCTCGGGTGCATAAGAGGCAGCTTGTAGTCATGTATGTGTGTGATGTGAAGTGTTTGACAGGTAAGAGATTCTCTGTGAGCACACCAAAGCGAGGATCAAAAGGACCAGCTCGGTTCAATAATTAACAAGGCCGTCATGTGGGAAACGAACATGTGAAGTTTTCACCTGCCACGGCTCTGCGCTTCTGCTTCCGGACGTGTGCGCGCGCGGTTTGCGTGTCTGGTGGTGTGAGTGTCTGAGTGTTCGCGTGCGATCTGTCTCTTCGCTGGAGCTTCAAAGCAGACCGCGTGTTGCTGCCACACTGGTGGAATAGCCCCAAGAGGAGACAAAAGGAGCTCTTACACGTCATGCGGCCTCCGCCTTTCCAAGCCTGCTTTAAAATTCCACATCAAGGCCACCCGAGACCAGATGTCACATTTGCCGGTGTCTCTTAATGAAGAGTCTTTATATCAATAAATTGAATAAATGAAGAAACACGGCTTCTCGGAGTCCTGGGAATCCCATGAGTGACAACTGCTCAATTGAGACATTTGAATGGAATGCTAATGATGAAAGCTGGGATTACTATCCTCCTCTCCATCCCTCTCTATCTATCTATCGCTATCCTTCATTCTTTCACTTCAGTACCTCTTGGCAGATAGAATGGCTACTAATCATGCAAAAAAATAGCAGATGCAAGGAACTAACTGGCTGTCTGTCTCTGTCAGATCAGACCAGACATCAGATAAGTGACCTATTTGTAACTCTTTGAGAGTGATTTCCTTGATTACTGACAACCACTGGGATCCTGTGGGACAAGCTATCAGCGTGAGAAGAAAGACGGAGGGGGATGGAGGCAGAGAGACACGGGGAGCGAAAGCAACGAGGAGTTGGGGGGGGGAAATTAGATGGGGAATTAGTGTTCTGTTAAACTCCTCGGGGTGATGCGAGGCACGCAAACAGACAGAGGGAAAGGAATGTAAAGGAATACATTTCCATGTATTGAGCAAAGTGGCTGGCTGCCTAATTAGCGCAGTGTGAAGTTTCAGTCTGTCCATATCTCCTTTAATTGATCCAACCCTGTATGATCACCCTATCGGCATAAATAGTTTGATGCCTACATAAACAGGGACTAATTTGCTTGTTTGTTTGATGGTACTCTGCCTTTCATCCCTTCAATCCATGTCGGACATATTTCTAGCGAAACCGCGCAACGAACAAAACCAGCGTTCTGCTCTGCCAAGGACGAGCGCACGTGGAGCTGTAGTGCTCTTTTTCCCTGGCAGTATTTGGCTTCCAGGAAGCAACATTCATTCAACCAGCAAGTCATTAAAGGACAGTGTGCTGCGGGCACCCATGGGATCATTAAGGGTTACTGTGTGCTATGGGCTAATGTCACACAATAATGGGAATCTGTAGTTTACACTCTTTGATAGCCTCTTTTATGTCTCGTCTGCGCTTAATGGTTCAGGTCTGTGTTGTAGTCCTTTGGCTTCACACACATCTCTCTCTCTCTCTCTCTTTATTTTTATAGCTCTTTATGGGCTCAGCCTCCTCACTCTGCCTTTAGGGCACATCAAACACCCCCCACAGGTTACACAGGCTCACAAGAGCCACACCAGGATACCACGGGGTCATTCAATACTACAGATCTATCCAACACACTATGAATTTACGGTCAGCTACTCTATCATCAAGAGGACAATGCTGCATGTTGTTGCCTCTTTTTTTCAATTGATCAAATGCTCATGGGGGGAGGGGGGGGGGGGGGGGGAGTGTGCTCCACTGTAGGTTAAAGACCTGTAAATGTCACACATGCACGTTAAATAGAAGCAGTTGAATTATTCTCTTAATGTCTGAGTTTTAGGACTGCGGAAGAAGCAACAGCCAGTTCAACCCGTTCCTGTTATTCTAACCTGCTTTGGTCAAATCCCTGAATATAAACGGTTGCTCTGTCTGCAGCTTGTGTAGCACCTTAGTGCGACAGATGGAAAAGGTTTTAGCGGCAATGTAAACTGGAAGTTTAAAGCTTTAGGAGGCTCGCACTGCTTGCCCCAGTCGATGTAGCTCAGGAGGCCGTCCTTCGGTGTGTGAATGTGTGGGTGAATGACAGGTAAATTGTAAAGCGCTTTGTCTGGGGAGGTAGAAGGGGTCTATATAAATGCAGTCCATTTACCATGTTTTAAAAAAGAAAATTGCTTTAATGGAGGTGACGAGTGCAACTTTAGCATGACCCGTAGAAAGAATAGAAACAATTAGGACAAAAAAAAAAAAAAAGAACCAGGTTGAAAAATAAAATCCTTTATATAGTGTATCTGTGAGAAATTGGGTGATGGTTTAAATGTACTCTCTATCCTTCAGGAGATTCAGACTCTCGTCTTGTCTCTCTCCCTCTGTGTGTTTGCTTCATTCTCCCATCTCTGTGAATGTTGTGCTTCAGTGTTGTAGCCTGTCCTCTTCCCGAGTTACATGGTGTTGAGGAGGACGTGCGGCTCAGGCTCTATAGCTGTTTGGCGCTTTTCGATCAATCTATATGTTCACTACGCATCATTTTGTTGATTGCCTACTGTGATTTTAAAATGTTGGTCTATTCTGTACACACAATATCTACTGCATGTCTGTGCGTCCAGGGAGAGAGATCCCTCTGCAGTTGCTCTTCCTGAGGTTTCTTCCATTTTCCTTCCCCCTTAAAGGGGAATGTCGTATGCTGTACAGATTGTAAAGATAATGGGCAATATATATAAAATTTACTTGACTAAAAATATGTTGGGATGATTTGATTAACCTTGATTTGATTTTTTTCTTTTCTTTATTTCTTTCTATCTTGGAGATACACTTAAACTTATTGTTGTATTAAATTGTGCTTTAATAATTGTGTTCTCAATCCTAACCCAATAGCGATACGTTTGACATGTGCAATAATGTTATATGTGTATAAAGTAAATAGAGTGAGGCAAGTGGCATAAAGTCAGCTATTTATATTACCGGGTGGCGCCACTAGACAAACATAGAAAAACGCCTACTACACAGCAGTTTGGAATGTAAGTATGTAAGTTTGAGGGATGGTTAATATGCAGTAAAGCTAAATTAACGGCATTTCCATGCTGAGGTGCATTGTGGGAGGAAGTGATGCCAAACACTCAGGGCACAGACTACGACTGAGCCTTTCTGGAGGCCTCTCTGTCACGCTTTAGCCGTCATAGCTGTCAACCATAATTAAGACAACGCCTGCCAAATATCTGGATGCCTTCAATAGAGACGACTTATTGACTGGATGCCGAATTTACTCACAAGCCTGCTCTGCTTTTAGACTCTGTCTCCCACTCTGAACCCTCCTGTTTACGTTGGCACAAGAGCACGTTAGACAAAACAAAACGGTTATAAAATAGGGACGAAGAAGATTATTCTGACTTTCTATTGTCCAAAAATAGAAATAATGAG
The DNA here is from genome assembly GCF_023349555.1 of Cebidichthys violaceus. Classification (NCBI taxonomy): domain Eukaryota; kingdom Metazoa; phylum Chordata; class Actinopteri; order Perciformes; family Stichaeidae; genus Cebidichthys; species Cebidichthys violaceus. The sequence continues at coordinate 1,145,091 of NW_027176428.1, read as the reverse complement.
GCAAAATTCAGGATTAGATTGAGGTATTCTGTCGATGATGGCTGGTCCATCATGTGGATCTAGTGTAAGCAGCACACAATCAGAAGATTCCAGACATTTTTTAACAGGGGTTTTAAAGATAATCAAATCTAATTTGCTCTCTCGTGCTCCTACTCTTCTCCCTTCAAATGACACAGATTTCCTTCAAGTAGTGTGAATTTCTCGTAATTTCCGCCGCAAGCTCATACGTCTAATTTCTATTTGCTTTACTGCTCCTTTATACACTGCTGCCTGTCGACCTGGAGAATCGCTAGCAAGCTCCTTAATGGTTACAAAATATGCTTTCATTCTTTTTTTGTATGATTCCATAGCAGATTCACAGCAGGTCTGACACCTTAGTGAGTGGTTTAAAAGGGAAAAAAATGACACTATCATGCTGCAGGAGACTACTGATATTCATATCTTGAGCAGTCTGCCTTCAGTGTCACCACTGGGTTTAGCATATTCAGAGCTGACAATAAACCTTTACACTCGTGGCAGCGCTGGAATGGCTGCTTACATGAGTCACCGCAAATGGATGAACTGCCATGTTGAACGGCATTATCAAACGCATCAGTGCATCAGAAAACTACACAGGCATCCTTGAAAATCGCTGTTTGATAATGTCTCATCTCTCCCTGCTGTTATACAGTATCCGTTTTCTCTTTGTTGAACATGAGGGAAATGGCAAAACTACATGCTTTTTAACTTCCTCTTAAATTTCAGTTTTGCATTGCTTTGATCCCTCCTGCTGTGTGCTTGTCACTCTTCAAAGCTGATAGGGCGCAGGAATTCAAATAATCTGATAGGCCATCCACACAAACATCCCACGAGAAGGAGGAGGAGGAAATATGAAGCACAAGATGAAAGAAAGAGAGATAGGCTGACAAAATGGAAACAAAATGTGGGACCTCAAGTTTTTTTTGAGTTTTTTTTTTTGCCAGCCTTCAAACTTTTTCTCGTACACAATACAATAAACGCGAGAGAGTGCGGCGATGAAGAGGGGTAAAACCTGTCATTTAGTGGCGTGGTGAGAAGGGAATGGTGCGGATGGTTTTAAAAATAGTCACATTGGAGGTCTGTGTGTGAGAGAGGAGCTGCAGAGAGCTCAGGTTTAATATATCTCAAGCGAGAGCCACCGACAGCCACCGTCGCACACAGTTATCCCTGATACTCATAACGAACAGCCGCGTCTGGGCCTCGGCACACAGGCATGCTAGTGCATTATGGATCAGAAACTGAATGGGAAATGAACCAAGCTCCATGCAGCTCTGCAATATGTTTATTTTTTATTGCCATTCTTTCTGTGTTTGTGCCACCGTATCAGTTCGTCTCTCACTCTCCTCCCAATGCTCCCAGTGGGAGGGAAGCAGTGAGAGTCCCATCAATACAAACGAGCGAAAGTCGCCACTTGAGGACGGTTTGTCTGCTCTGGTACTGACACTGTTATTCCGCCATTCTTCTCCACTTTCTAACGCGGTCAATTGAATTGAATCCTTTGAGTTGCTAAGGTTTCCTGAGGCAATTCGTCTGTGAAGTGGGTTTGGATTTAAAGATAATAGGGTAAGACTTTCTCTTTCTCAAGACAATTTAAGGAAACAAAGCTGAGACCTTTTGGGGAGGATGTTTTTCCCCCCACAGAGGAGGTGTTTTAATGTGATGCATGAGAGAAAAAGACAATCCAGTTATGTGAGTGTGAAAAGAGGGAGGAAGCTTAGAAGGCAACATCTGAGGACGCAGAGGCATCGTAAAGAAATATCTCTTTTAATGAACACCAGAAAGCATTCTGAATGCCGGCAGCATATCCAATAAATAACCTTCAAATGAAAGAGTTTGGCTCTCCATTTAAAAAAAAATAAAAAAAACAGATATGAAGACATTAGATGAAAGAATTTTTTTTTTATACAATCTCATATGGATCAAAGCTATCTGGACTTTGCCCCTAAAAAGATTGACCGCGAACCTTTTCTGCCGTCTCTCTCTTGAACTTGAATACCCTCCTGTTCCGTCCTGTATGTCATCCGTCGTTACCCAGAACAGAGAAAGAAGTCCCGGCGTTTTCACATTTTTGTATCTGCTCAAAAATAGATTAGATGCTTTCTCAAGTCACTGCCTCCACCTCAGACCATTAACCAGACGGAGGAATGAAATGTAGGATCGGAGAAAGTGGCAATTAGAAGGAGAACAAATATTAATGGAAGTTAAGAAGTGCCTCACAAACCCAATTACAGCATTAGCCAGGCAATTTAGATGAGCTCTGCGAAAGGCAAGAATCCTGTTGAAATGTACCAGCGGTCTCTCTGCATTAACAATGGCATTAATTCCCCCGATTCCCACCGAGGGGGGAAGAATAGAGCAAATACAGCCATTCTGTCTCCTTTATAAAGAGAGCCGCATTCCATAATTCTGCGATGGGAATAGAAGAAGGCCGCCGTTCCATGTCTTACCCGCCCCAAACAGACCGCGGACCCCCTGGAGAGTTGCAACTCGTTAAATAGCACCATTCTCCTGCTCTACACAAGGCTTTCCAATACTAGAACGATAGGTAAACCACAGGTCTTCCATGCACAGAGAAGATCCCACAAGATAATTACAGTGAAGACATGGTTGACTGCTGGAAGGCTGACTAAAGGGAAAGACAGCAGCAAGAAGCGGTAGATATAGAGATATAGGTAGAGGTATGGACGGAGGGAGGGGGCAGCGAGGAGCTTTCCGCTGCGCTTGCACTTTTCCTCTCCACCTACCGCCGTTGTCATATCGCATCCTTCAACCAAAGCTGCTGCCACACGCTCCCATCGGGGACATGCGGCCCTGACAGCCTGGCCAATCAGCAGCACCCTGAGGCCAGTTGAAAGGCCTTCTGGCGTGCCTAAGGCTAGCGGGGTCCAACCAATCAGTTAGAGGCCAGGCTTGAAAGGAGGGCCATGCTTGGCTCAGGGAGCTGCTAAGGCTGCCAATGGGAGTCCAGAGGGGGAGTTCGAGTGGCTCAGAGGGAGGCAGCCAGAGGGGTCAGAGGGGACGAGGGCAGACTGACAGTTATTTAGTGAGAGGCTGAGCTCTGTGTCACTCACAACAGCACTCCGCCTTTGTACTACTGGGCCGGCTCTAATGGGACTGTCACCTTCTAATTGTCCGACTGGGGATGCAGAGAATGACAAACGCGCTCAAGACAATGCATAGAGACACACACAGATACGAAGATACACACCCGTGCACTCTCAGACGCTGGCACAAAACCAGCAAACAGAAGGCAATGTGCACAAATGATTACACATACGTGCTCTTTTTAAGCTGAAGGAGATTTGTGTTCATGGGAAAATTCTCACATTATGTTGGACTGCACTGACCTGCACATCCATCAACAGCAAACGCAAGGGACTATTTTATAGAATACTTACATTATGTGTGTATATTATGTCTTCACTATAGTTCCTAACTTTCTCTCACAGTTTTTTGGTGCTGGGCAGGTAAAGTGTTTTTTTTTTTTTTTTTGCTGAAGGCTGGCGTCTGCTGCTTGAAAGAGAGTTAAAGAGAGAAAACCAAGAAACCAAAACAAAGAGCTAAAAGACAACGTTTTTCTGCAGAGCTGAGGGGAGGTGCAGTTTGGTTAGAATTAGTAATTAATAAACCTTTAAACTTCTCCACAGCTGTAATGAGACACATTTTGATCGATTTATAAATGTAAAGCAACACATTTTTCTGTGAATGAATAAATGAGATTCATTTTAAAATTAACCTCAGAGGGAGCAATTAAAATGATGTGATTTCCTAGTCACTAAGAAGAATTTTATAGTGCACTATACAGCCATGACTGAGATCTCGAGACCAGCGCATCAATTTTGCATCTAAAGGGACATTTTCACCAACTGACCTTCTTAAAAGAGCAAAAAAATAAAGATGTATGTGAAGTAGAGGGAAAAATCAATGACAGAACAGTCACAACAGTAAAAAAAACACGAATAAGTCTTGAGCCATCATCGTCTGCCGGACCACTCAAGAGGACATAGACTCTAGACGGAGTTGGAGTGGGTGAAAATGAAGCTGAGTTGAAATGTAATGAGCAACTGATTGTATGAACTAATTCTTACTGGATCAATTGGTGTTAACAGCTCTGCAATAAGGAATTACAGACTGAATTATTGGAGTCATTTTGAGGTATTGAAATGATTATGTTAATTAAATGATAATCTTTACCTGCTGTCAATAGGGAGTGGAAATAATTTTGTTCACAGCGTTCAGCTCAGTCATGTAGTGTAGTGTTGTGTTTGCCGTTCAGTGGTGACTAAATTATACATCACTAGTGCGGTGCACGTTCACAACAAGCCTGTTCAGAACGGACCGTATACTTATCCTGTGGTGTTGTTGGTGGCAGTTTTCTCGAAAAACCGCTCACATAAACAATTTCACACTCAACACTGCACTTTGGGTCCTGAGCAACAACACCTGCCATGACATAGTTGCGTCACAGACCCGAGTCACGGCTACTCACATGTCAGAAAACACCGGTGAAATAGGCACAGAGTTATTCATGAAACAATTCAGCAACAAATCGAAATTGAAAGTTTCGCTTTGACCACATGTTACTGTATGTAATACCTGTCTTTTACTCTTCACTTGAAGACAAAAAAACCTCTCCTACCAACATACCCAGTTACAGTACGGGCGAAAAGTAAAGCAAGACCAAAATCCCTAAATCCACCCCTGTAAAAACACACCAGCGACGCTGTGAAGCAGGTATTTTGCTGGCGGTAACGTTATTAGTGAAATATGGTCCTACTCATGGGGGAGAAGAACACAGCCAAGACGCCAAACACTGTTGAAATACACTCTGGTTTGATTGTGCTTCCAGTTGGCTATCCGCTCGTGTTGACTCCAGGGAAGTGAAAAAGAGTTAGATTGTAGAGTTAAATTGCAGTCCCCCCCCCCCCCCCCCCCCCCCCCCCGCCCCGCTGTTTAGTTAGAGTGTATTCACATTGAACGTGTCACGTGTCTAAATTGCACCAAAGTCTACAAAAGCACTCCCGTGGGTCTCCGGCAATACAAGCACCGAGTCTGAAGTAGATGAAGTCGAGATAAGCGGTTCTCAAGATATGCAAAGGACAGACCGACAGGCTTTAGTTCGATGTAATGGAGCCTACTGCTGTGTGGCTTAGCAATTAGGACAGAACATGTGACACAGTCTACTCAGTAAGCAGTCCTCTGTTTAAGTAGTGAAGAATATAGAAACTACAGTTCCACAAGATCAAACCCCTGCAGTCCTTAAATAGCTTGAACCCAAATAAACCCCACGATCTGACATTAACCCTCATCCCCACAGGCCCCAGAGGTAGTCTACCTTTTGTCACAGGTGCTTTATTCTGTCATTGCGACTCTTCATGACTTTGCCAATCGTTTTTTTTTTTTTTTTTTGGTAAATATGACTTCACATCATTGTTTTCTGCTTCTGTTCTAATTTGTGCTTTTTAAAAATACAAATGTATTGGAGTCCCCCAGTCAAAAGCACCCGCTTTCAACCTGTGCAGTTTTAATAGATTCAATAGAGTAGACAGATCAAATGTTTGCCGTGGGTTCTACTGTAGAGTATCACACACTGTCAGGGGGGGTGGGAGCGCTCCGTCAGTCATTTTGAAGGAAACACAGATTTTCTCTTGAGCCCTGACTATTTTGGTTTACACAATATGCTAATTAACTGTAACTTTCCCAATATAACAAAAAATACAAACGACTACCATGACATGCTACGTTTGAATGTATTATTTAAGTTAGAAAACATTTAATTAAAGCCGTTGGGCTCCCCAACAACTGGAACTCAGAGTAGCCAATGAATGAGTAACGACTCCCTGCCAATCAATCGGCTGGTATACGACATGAGATGATTTAGAGGAAGTCATTTGTGATGCAATACTTTGCTGAAACTACATGTGCTTGGGATGCTGAATGAGTAAAGCTTTATTTTGCTGTTGTTTGTCCTTCACTGTCCCTCACTGCCTCTTTCAGAAGAGAAGGAATGTGCTTTCCATTCCAAAACTGTGCTGGTGGATTTAGTAAAGTAATTGATTTGATAACCTTTCTTTTTCCGGGTGAAGAATTCTATTCAGTGTTAAATTTAGATACATTTGGTCCTGAATGATGTAATCTAACGGTGTACATCATACTACCTAATTTACCTATATGTCGGTGGAAACACGCACGTGTGCAGGCACGCCCACATACACAATCTAGATACAGTGGAAACAATATATGCCAATGCAACAAGAGATGCAATAAAACTGCAGACGAAACAAGCGTATCCAAAAAGCATATTACGAGCTCATTACGAGCTGTAATGAAATACACTCTGCAATATGAGGTTGTAAATAACCCACCGTGTTTTCATTTTGGGTACTGAGCAAACAGCAGTACTGACATTTCAATATCACTGAGCTTACTTGCCCCTACACACACACACACACACACACACACACACACACACACACACATATATATATATTGATACAGTATATCTCACATATATTTTAGCAGAGAGAATAAAATAACAATAAAAAAAGGCACACGTTCCCTCCTGTTTCTAAAGTTTTCCTCTGCAAAAAGTGTGGAAAGTTAACTGGAGTGGTGAGTGAACATTTGTTTTTTGTTTGTGTGCTTCTGTTTGCTTTTGATGAAATCCCTCTAAATGAGGAGCCCCCAGTCATTCCGGCTGTGACACATTCAACACTACACTGTGCCGTATCATATTACCCATGAGCACTACCGTAATGGGCTATTCAAAATAATGAGGTGAACCAAATCATGCTGAGATGCATTTTAATAGGCCGGTTCACCTATTCACCTTAAGACCTGCATTCTTCTACAAGAATGTGAATGCATGATAAGGACTGCATATTACAGTTTCATTTAGCTCCATGGAAAGGACATGGAGTCATGCGGAGAGGAAAAGAAACAGCAAACACAAACTTTTGTCTGGTCTTTCCCTTGGCTGTGGAATAACATAATTATTAAATGACATGTCCAAAATGTGCTCAATTATTTCCAGCTCATGTTGTTTGCTTCCTTGTCCAAACCGTGGGTCAAAGAGGGAGCCAGTGTTTGAGGCCTGGTTCAATGAAAGGAGGGTCTTCTCTCTCCCATATTCAGACTGCTTTCCATCAGTTTTGCCTCATTGGCCCCAGTGTAGGTGCTGCAGGAGACGGTTGAGATGAGAATGCCACAAATGGCCTGAAACTAATGTTGGCCTCCCTCACCCTGCAGATTTACAGCACTCCCCAAAAGACTTTCTGTCTTTTCTTTTCTTTTTTTCAATCGCAGCCTGTCCCCTTTTCTCCCTTTTACATCTACCACCCTTACTGCTTTTCAAAAGGAGTAGTTCTCTCCATCCACCTCAGTATCCATTTAACTCAGGCTGTTTTTCAATCTCTCCATTTCCACTGCACTTACATCTGTCATGTCAAATAATTTGACAGCGAAAGCTCGGAAGCATATTCCATTTGAGCACAATGGTAAATCAATGGCATCATAGCTGCACCACTTGTGGTTCGTCATGACCGAATTGCACGTCAAAGGGAAAATGGCCAGCAGTGGAATGGCGCTCTTTCACACTGTTGGTCTGTGTGTGTGTGTGTGTGTGTGTGTGTGTGTGTGTGTGTGTGAGAGAGGGCGAGGGTGTTTTTTCTTTGTTTCGTGGAAGTGAATGCAGCTTTCAGAGGCATAAACAGAATATTGCCATCTGAGCAATAACAGCTGTGATGATGATGACGGTGGTAACGTCAGAAGGCAGTGGAATATAACCTCAATAGCACCATAAATATTACACAATGACAATGAAGGAATAGATGACAGCTTTATGATCGTATGAATTATTTTTTATAATTAAATCAGCAAGTACTTTCTTTTGTACATGGAATTGGATTTGCCTTGGATTAATGAAATATCCTACAGCAGCAGAGCTACATTAGCCTCTCATTGTGCTCCCACTGAATCAAAGAGAACAACCACCACCGCTCCACCACACACCTCTTTGGGCGCGTCATTTGCATCATTTGATGCTTGCAAAGCCGTAATTACACTCCGAGGGTTAATTGGTCTTTTTAAACCTAGTGAACCGGGCTGTGTGACGGCTCGAGTGTAGAGACACAGGTGAAGAAAACCTCAAAGAGTTTCCACGGCGCAAAGAGTGCCGGCCGTGTCCTGAAATCAAGTGTGTAGGCTTTAAAGGCTGTTCTTGGCCACTTCTGAGACCAGCAAGATAAAGCACGAAATCCCCAGAGCTCCTCTCCTCGGCCGCCTGTCAGAACGGAGATTTGTGTTGAGGAGAGAGCCGGGGACAGCATGAGTCACGCACCCCATGGTGCACTACTTTCAGCTACGACTGAGGGCTGAGACACACCTATATTGTGTTCACACACTGTATAGCTGGAAGCAAGCTGGGAGACGTTCCCTCGCACAAACACACACACACACACACACACACCAAGTCAACCTCAAAACTCACATGGCCACACGCACAAAGGAAGCCCGTGAGGTTTAATCCAACCATCTGACACCCGACATGTGAAAAGGGGATAAAAGAGGGTCCATTTCTCTAGCAGGGCAGCACAATTAGGTGCCTCCCCTGACACTGCGTGGCCCTGCTGTGTGTGTGTGTGTGTGTGTGTGTGTGTGTGTGTGTGTGTGTGTCTTGTGTGAGGGTGAGTGTTTCCATGCCTTGGCGGAAAATCTGCCCTCTTGCCGACACACTGGTGAAAGGCGATTTCCGTAATCCGGGAGTGTAAGCCTCGCTGTACAAATGGGCGTAAGGGACTTTGTGTGTATTTGTGTGTGTATATATATATATATATATATATATATATATATATGTGTGTGTGTGTGTGTGTGTGTATGTATATATGTGTGTGTCAAAACTGCCAGCAAAAAGCTGCATGTCTGTCTGTGTGTCTGATAAGAGGCATCAAGAGAGGGGAGTTTAGAGTAGCAGCACATAGCTGAGAGTATGATGCCTCCATGAGAAGCTTGCTTTAGATTTTCCTTATTTCTAGTATTCGTTGTGATCCACTGGTTGTAATTTAACAACTGGTTACATACATGCTCTGTTAAACTTTTTATTTTTATTAAATGGAAATGGAAAAAATAAGATGAGAGACCAAATCCAATATATAGCAATATTCTTTTTTCGGCTGTCAGTCAGTTTCATTAAGAATTAATTATTTTTTGCAGACTACACTTGCAAATTGAAATTATTTAATCATTGTCAAGTGCTTATTATACATGTTCCATTTAATGACTGTTGCATGCTCAATTGTACTATTCTTTGTTATTTATTCTGCTTTGGTACTTTCCCTTGTTTTATAATTCATTGCATATCTCAGAGGGAAACGTCTGTTTAGACGTTATACACTAAATCCCTATAGGCGACCTTCCCAACGTTTGAGGGAAATTCATAAAAGAGATCCAGGCCTTTGGAAATCTGCAGAGAAGGGTGTGTATGCATATTTCTTTTAGTCGTAACTCAACAGAGTTAAATGCATCTGGCTCCTGGTGGACGAGTGGTTGACGCATAACAGTAACATGTCATCATATCCTCATCTCTTAGAAAAAAATCTTAAAATCTTAAAATCTAATATATTAGAATTGAGATTTGAAGACATTGAGTTTTGGTCAGAGAGAAAACATTGTATGCAACTTCATTGCAGTAAAGCAATGCATGCCTCTGGAAAACTGAATTGTGCACAATCATTAGCATCCATATATAAAAAAAAAATCTGTTAAACTGCTTTATTTGTTGCAGAATAAATGCTAAAACGCTAACGCAATCCTTCAGCAAACGTGGATCTCCAAGTGTTCCCCAACCTCGGTACAATATGGATGTCGTGATCGCCCAACAATTTAGATGTGCCGTAATCTACAAAAAGATGCACTGTGATGCGAAAAATAGTTCACCTGCTATAGTAACAGGTGTAGGAACGCCACGGAGAGAGAATACTCCAGAGTAATCCTCAGATCTATTCTTCTGAAACCAAGCATGAAGTGCATATTTGTGTGCTTTCCAAGCAACGATTATTATTTTCCTTCTGCCTGTCTGCGGCGCCCAGAGGCACAGCAGACAAATCACCTGGCATCATGACTTAAATCGGAGACAAGTGCAGCGCTTTTAGCCTGCTGGGTGTGCTTGATAGAAAATACCAGAATGTTGTGTCTCTTGGCCTCGTGGTGATTGTAAGAGATATTACTCCATATTCACCAATCTTCTCTCTTTCCTGACCTGAGTAAGTGCTTAGAAAAAAAAAAAAACATGACTTGTCTACCTTTCATTGCATTTCTCTGCAAAGACAAGTTATGTAAAAAGTTCTGCGGTGCACCAAAGACATATTCCACATCAAGTGTGGTATTTGCTGAAATTATATAAACATGTCACTCACTCTGACAAGCATGTGAGGGAAGGGTCCTCGGGAGTTTTCGGGCACGTTGATAGGCGGGATGACCCAGTCTCTCTTCTGTCGCCTCAGCCCATTGGCAGAGGAGCCCCTCTGATGTTTTCGAGGAAACTTGATAACTCTGGGTTGGGAATCCCAGGCTCTTGACAGCATTTCTTCAATGCCACCCTGAAAAGAAAAACCCAAAACATGTCACACTGTGCCACATCTCGCATTGAATAACTTGCGCATCGTTATCGTTTGAAGAATGCTATTTTCCCACGACAGGTTGGAAGGTGAATCTATAAAGTGATGCTAAAATTGAAACTAAAATGCCGGGTGTCACGCCGACAATAACCCCATTTTGGAGGAGTGACAGAGCGGAAGACACGAGAAAATATGAATCTTTTTTTTTTTTTTTTCATGAATGCTGCTGCATCACATCTCATGAGGCCTTTGGCAAGACACACTTTAGCCTGCCCAAGCCCTCGGCTAAGACAGCGAGGCCTCCCCCAGGCTACGCGGCTGGGTTTTGTCCACCGAGGTGTTGTGCCTTTGTCTGCATTCCTGCACAGATTTTTAAAAGCAGACGCCATTATTCCTGCTGAAGACAGAGAACAATGTGACACTCTGCCTTGACAGAAGCCTATATCGTCAGATAAAACAGGTGTTGATGAAATACCAGTGTAATAGCAAGGGGAGCAGGGGAGAGAAACGGGACACCACCCAGCAGTTTTGTTTGGATGTGAGAACTACTTCTTATTTTTGATGGCGAGGTACCTTTGACATCATACAGGACAGCGGTATTATGGGTAACTCCTTTGAAGGAATGTATGGGTGTATACAACCCTCCGCGATGACTCCCTCCAGCTACAGCTGCAGAGAGGAGATTGTGTTCTTGCTCATCTTGCCTCGTGAAATGAGGGTTAGAAGGGTGTCTAAAAGACGGAGTGTTTTTTACCCAATCCTCTATGGTGTCCTCCTGTGTAAAATGGTTGTATTGCTGTAATCCACCTAATCCTATTGTTGTCTCTGGGCCCTGTGTGTATACACACACACACACACACACACACACACACACACACACACACACACACACACACACACACACACACACACACACACACACACACACACACACACACACACACACACACACACTCATTGCCATTGTGTCACTGTCACCTGAAGCACAGTGGAAATCCTCCTGCTCATCCCACCTGGAATACACACAACGCAGGCAACACACAGGCAACGCAGTGCACCCGAGCAACCGCGGCTTCGTTGCCACGCCAAACGCAGGCCGCCGGGTTCATCATATCAATATGCACCCGCTTTGCCTGTGACTGTAAGCTGCACCTGAGCAAACGCAGGGTATGTTTTTCATCTTTTGTTTGAACTCTTCAACACATTTGGCAGCTCACATGATTGGAGCTCGGCGCGGACCTCCGTACAGCCGGTGCTGAGTGTTTAGCTGGGCGGGAGCACGGCGTGGAGGGAGCGGGGGCGACCGAGCGGATGGTTAGAGGACAGAAAGAGGAACGAGGAGGGACCAGATGTGTTTCCCAGATAAGATAACTCTCGTTCCGGCTCCACTCATCCAAAACACTCACAGGTACCAACTGGCACGGGGGAGGCAGGGATGCTGCCAACCCAGCCTCCATGGACGGCAGGTGGAATTAGTCTCTGTCTGTGAATGCGTGTGTGTGTGTTTCTGTGGCGGTGTGTATATTTGCAGATGCTCATTTCAAACAAATAAGGAAAAACAAAGATCATGCTGAAAAAACGAATCACGCAAAGCAGCACAGATAATGGCGAATCATCAGGCCTGTCTCCATGTCAGCGCATAGGGACAGCTATGACATATATGAGACCACATCACTGCTCCTCCTCATCTATGCTCTGTCAGTGTGCTCCTATCATGATAGAGTCCTTATCTGCAGAGAAACACAATGAATGAATAGCTGCTCTATACGCCAATCAGCCCACTGACGTAGGCGGCCCCATCAGGCCTGACGATAACGAGGTTGAAGCATCCGATTGGTCGGGGTCCCAGCATTCCTTTGGAAAGGATGCCAAAACAGAAGTCAGGAGGGGAGACGGTCAGGCAGAGAGACAGACAAAGAGGGAGACAATGAAAGGGAGACATCCTTTTATTTTAAGTCTGCTTGTGGATGATATCAGTGTAGTGGCTGCATGTGACTGTCACTTTCAAACAGCATGGCAGATGACAGGCTGTTGGCATTGTGACAATACCAGGATTACAAAGGAAAGAAAGAAACTCTTCGGGCGCTGCGAAGAAGCTAGGTGCTTATTAGGTTTTGGGGATTTTTTATTTTTTTTGTCTGAATATCTGTGTATGAATTTAGTGTGCATTGTGTTCAGTCATGCCTGTGCGCACATATGGGAAATCATGAGTGCAGGCCTTAATGCAGGCATGACTGCACATGTACAAATGCGTGAAAATAACGCACAAACATATGTGCGGGTGCATCAGTCTGTGCGTGACCCAGAGAGTGCATGTGCATGAGCACATGACCAGGAGTCTGTAAGTGTGTCCCTGAAGCGCCCGGGGGCTCCTGCAACCCAGAGGCAGGCAGGGCCAGCTGGCAGCTCCCAACTCCCAGGCAGGCCGCACATTACTGGGGCATTCTTCAGGCCGGCAGCCCTGGAGCCCTGGAGCTGACATCTGGAGGTTATCAGCCTGACAAACGGGCAGAACAATACAATAAGAGTGTGTGCTCATTTTCCCATTCTCTGTTCGGTGTGGCTCTGAAAACATTTGATTCAGGTCTTCAGATGTTATTTTTTTGTTATGTCTTTAGTGCTGCAGTTCCCTTTGCTAGTTCGCTATGATAAAAAAAGAGAGATCACAGTGCTAGTCTTCAGTCAGGAGAATGTTCTCCCGTGAGATCTTTTCTCAAAAACTAAAATGAAGAAAAATAACATTTAAACCTAACTTGTGTAAAAAAAAAAAAAGTATTGAAATTCTCATAGCTGCTATTTGCCTGTTGAGACGTGCAGCTTTCCAGTGTGGATTGTCAACATAATCAGGCTATAATCACAAAGTTAAAGCACACAGCGAAAGCGCAACCATCCGACCATGCCAGTCTTGCTTTTCATCGACCAGTGGACCCCAGGGTCCTACGTTCCACCCCGCTGCCGGCCTTCGCTGTAATCTACCTCGAACAGGTGAGGCTGTCTGGGGGAGAGTGCGGTAAAAAATGCAAATCAAATAAGCACTAAAACCCGCTCTGGCAACCGGTCGAGTCCACATCCAGCGGTGCATAACTGATGGGCTCTAAGCTGGTAGAGAAGTCAAACCAACGTGCCATGAAATCAGTACGAGCTGGAGAGCACTCAACGAGAGGCCCTACCTGTGTGAGCTGCGATAGCCTGAGTACATAGACACAGTGGAAAGGGCTCTCGGGTCAAAGATGCACTACACTTCAATTGCTGTGGTATTGTACACAAAATGATACTAAAATGATACTAAAATCAGAGGGTTGATCACCGAGCACCTTTCTGCTGCCAAAACAGCACAGTGAGAAACTGAGCCAGTTATTAAAAACAAATCAGTGCACTCTCACTGGTGCTATTCGACAAAAGCGAGCGTAGCAAGAGGAAGAAGTCGCAACGTATTGTTGTGTTTGAGCCAATTCAACTGAGAACTGATGAACAACCGTCTCTACACAAAATGAGCTGCTATTTGAGCCGTCTGTGTATTAATCAGCATTGAGAGGAAGAGGATATCCACGTTGATAAGGCAGAGATACTGGAGGTTGCCGTTACTGTAGGTGATGCGATCATTTGTAAAATAAATAGAACAAAGAGATGAGCTCAGATAACAACTACTTACCTCTGTGTGTGTGTTTGTGTGTTTACCGAACTAGAAAAGGAAAATTGGCCACACTTCAGTTCCCGACTAACTTTGGTATTTTCCTTTCTTTTGTGTCTAAGTGACTAATGGGGACCACAATTTTGGAAATTGGTCCAGTATTGAGGGAGAGTTCTGCAACTAGCAGACACAAAATGAGCTGCGAGGGCAAGTGAGCAGCGTCAATGTAACTTTTTTTTGTTCTTGCCACTGACAGGCTCAGATTGTCATCATAAGTGTCTGACAACATTATGGAAAGGAGCCTACAGAGAAATTCAAAGGTTATTTTTCTTTTATACTTTAACTTGATCTGGTCTGTTTGTTTTTGTGTTCCACTTAAGGAGACGTCTCGTTGAGAAATCTGAATATCATTATACTCTGGCTCAAATTAAATAGGCTACAGGCAGCAATCAAATTCAAAGACCTCATCTATATTGTCGATATCGTCCAAATACATTTAGCCATGACATTGAATATCTTTAAGGTAACACTAAGCTACGGTTTCTGTACTCCAACACAACAAAGACTGACTAGCACTCGTGTTTCCACCATTCCAGCAACATATCACCTCGCGAGATTTCATCCTTTAGAGAGAGACTCTTTCCATTTTGTCAGACACTACCGCTACGCTATCGCCAGCGCAGAGGCATAAATATCACGAGAAGTCATTGCCGCACACAAATAGTTTACAATGCTACTGTATATATCGAGGGAGAAGAAATACGGGACGGATTAACTACGGCACGTTTAATTCGGTTTGCCGTTTTTGCACGAACATGTTCATACATGGTTGTCAGGTGACAACCGTGACAAATAATACTTTCACGTAATCACAGAAAGTATTATTTGAGCTTCAGACTGGAAAGAGTACTTTTAGACTCTAGAGAGGGCAATGCTGGCCCGCCGTGGGGTCTATTACTTTGGTCTAGATTGAAATTTATCTCTAGCGCCACCATCAGGTTCACATTGGTGGTTTTGAGTGAAAGGGTTTTGGAAATTATTGGAAGGATTGTGATTACATTTTTGTACAGACATTCATTTTCCCCTCAGAATGAACTGTAATCAGTTTAGTGATGCCCTGACTTTTTCTCTTGCCCCATTATCTGGTCTGCATATAATCTGTCCAATACTTTGGTTCAAGACAAACTACCTGCAAACGGAATGACGTTCCTATTCATTTCAATCGTACTTTATATTTAGTTCTAATTAGCAGATGTTAAACATAATAAACAATAAACCTCTGTGCACTACTGTGCCATGAATTCGTTTGAAGTGGTTTTCCTCTGCATCGTACAAACAGTCAAACTGCAGGAGAAATGCCGACTTTCTGCTTTTACTGTCAAATGAAGGAATGGTTTCTATAAGTCATAAATAGTAGATGTCAGTGAGGACAAACTGTTTAAAAGGGAGATTTTTCAGCCTCGTGGAGGTTGTCACTCAATGTTTCACTCAATGCCTGGAATTTTATGCAGTTTTAATAATGCGGGTCCATGAGAAATGGTAGTACTGAACTAGTTCTACACCATGTTACAAGCAGCAGGGACATGAAATTAACCACCAACCAAAGTGTATTTTTGGTATCTTAATAGGCATTCCTTCACCCATGTTCCTGTCGCACATTATCCTGTAGCACATACTATATTTTAATAATTACTTTTTTAATGACTAGGCTCCTAATGAAACAGGTATTCAGGTTTTATTCCTCCTCGGGGCGTACCGGGACATTGGAACTAAATTCTACGGTAGCAGTAGCACCCGTTTATTGCATGTGAGGAAAGCAGTGACACGAACACATGTAAACATTATTCTTGCAGGAATGCAAGCTGCACTGCACGCATGAAAGCTGGTTTTCAAATTTCCATGTGATTAGAGAAAAAAACACATTTATTTCTTGTTCAATTATTGAATCTTTCTCCAGCTCCATGATGTGGGGAACATTATTATACGCCGAAAACTACATCACCTGGTCCTCGCAGACTCCGCTAGAGTGGAACATTAGCTCAATCAATGTCAATTATTTCCCAGTCTCCATTATTGCACTGCCAGGAGTGGGCAGAATTTTAATCCCCACTCTGCAATTGCTTTAGCTACACGAGTCTCTGGCTTTTTGTCATGATTAGAAACATGACGGAACATTAAGCCCAATGGCGTTCAACAAGTAGTGCAGGAAAAATGATAATGGGTATGTCGCTCAACAAAGTGCAGCCCGGTGGTGGAAGTCAGTAACAGTGGCTATACATTTGGCCCCGTGTAGTTTTACAGTCTCTGCTAGCCAACAGAGCCTTGGCAGCAAATAGGGCCATGTCTCTACTTGTCACATACAAAGAAGCACTGCATCCTAACTGCCGTGCACGCAATGTCATAAAATCTTGCCTTAGAGGTAGCTGGAAACACAATGACGGTGTACATGGTGACTACACACAGGGTCAGAGAGACAGTAGTGTTCCTACTGTAAATACTAAAAGGACTCTGAAAAGAGGCAGTTCTGATCAGATCCTTCATTAGGAAGCTGCTTTACACTTTCTCCAGATAATGAAGCATATCTAATCAGGCAAGCAACCTAGGGTTGGGGTTTAATAGCATTTCATTGAATTTAAATCCAGTTCCAAATCCTCTTATCAAATCTAAATCCTTTTAAAAAATACTTTTATCAAATATAATTAGGTTTAGCTTTCAACACTTGCAAGTAACTCAAGTTATTAATGTCTGTAACAAAGATCTGTAACCACCATTTGTTGACTGATTAGGCAGACACAGCTTCTATACTGTATTAAATAATTAAAAGCATCTGGCACATAGTAATATCTTCTTACTTCGACACCCTCTTTTTCACAAGCTACTTGAATACTAGAGGTCCCAATACGGAGCTATTAGGTTTATATGGTTAAAGTAGTGATGTGGTATGTCCAACATTTACCTGATATTTATGTGATACGGTCACGGAGAGAGGAGTAGTTAATCTGTCTCCCTGAACCATTAAATCCCACATCCTCGGTCATTTAGTGGTGTTACATAGTGATGTTTACCTTACAAACTATCTTTGATTGTGTGTGCAGAGAGCACATTAACCACATAACAAGAAAGGTTTTATTTTGTACGGTTAACGTGTCTTTTTTTGCTAATGAAAGAGAGTGATTTGTGGGAGCGTTATCAACAAGGATCGTTGTCCATTAATCAGAAGGTCAGCGGTTCGATACCTGGCCCCAGCAGTCTACATGTTAAAGTGTCCTTGGGCAAGATACGGAACCACAAACTGAGTGTGCTTGTGACTATTTATCGCTCCTAATGAGTAGTTTTCACCAACAGGATATGAATGGGTGACTGCTGGCTTGTGTTGTAAAGCGCTTTGAGAAGGAAACGCAGTCGATTGACTATTTATCAGTATAACATGATACCATCACAACACCAGAACCCTCAACCTCAACACCTTTAACCTCTGGAAAGTTTCTTTGGACAGAAGATGGGAAAACAGCTTTTCAGCAATGGTCAAGAGGGCAAGTGGCATTTTAGTTGTAACACCCTGTGAGTTAGGGTTAGGTGAAAACGTATTAAATTGGCAGCGTAATCCCGAGGGAACAATTGTAGCGGTCCCATCCGTGTGCCCTTGTGTCTATCTATTCCTGAACGTGTTCTCCCTCGTTACCTTCGTCAGGGCTAAAGGATGAGGATGTCCGGCCAGGGCTAGCTTCACGGTGGTCTCCCAGATGTGTGCGTCATGGAACCCCCGGGCCGTCACCATGAACTGGACGGGCTCCGACAGGTTGGCCAGCTCCTGCTCGGCATACACCGACCCGTCGGGCCTCACGCTGAAGTTGGGGTCGCTGCTGACGAAGCCCACCTCTCTGCTGCGCTGGCAATCCTCGAACTTCACTGCAGAGAGAGACAGAAACGGGGGAACGGAATTAGAGAGAAGCACAGTGAGATTTACTTTCCGCTGGGTGTTTCGCGAATCCTTGACACATCTGGCACGTTTAAGATTAACCTGCATCCATCAAGATGTATCTTGAAACATCCCGTCCGCTGTGACTTTTGATTCCCAACTTTGACGTCTTTGGCAAAAACAAACTGCTTATCTGGTTGTGAAGCGGAATTCTTTTTAAAATATCATTCTTTTCCCAAAGTAGACGGATAGCCATGTTGAAACAGCCTTTCCCTCCGGAGAGCCAGAAGAGAATTAGGCTGACTAGGGCCGACTGCGCTCCATGCTTTGCTGCCTGGCGCGTGGAGCACAGTCTTGAATGACATTCGGAGGGTTCAGCTTGACTTAGACGAAAGAAAAGGAGCAGTGAGGATGCCCATGTTTGCACACACAAGCTTCATAATCCTGTTTCCAGAGTAATGTACTATATTGGTCTGTATGAGCGGTGTGGAAGGATGGTTTGCAGCGTTTCCACTCCCCACATGAGCAAAGGGTCACAGAGAAACAAGCAGAGAGATGGTGTTCGGCTGCTGAGTGCATCAGTGCAGATTGTCTGGTGACAGCAGACATGAATATGCCATTACACCACACAAAACACAGGCGAAACCAACGGTCTCCGACACGACTATTTGTAAAATCCTTTCATTTCATTGCCAAATTTAATCAACACTCAATGCATCATCATCATCATCCCATGATTCATAGCATGATGCAACGACATGAATGACTGATTTGTTGTTTTCAACGTGTCTATTATGTCCACACCCCACCCGCCCGTCTCCGTCTACCCGCAAGTTGAAAAGCATGTGCTCTGAATGATGCTATCTCACAAACTCTGGCTGTTGATAACAAGACAAATTGATTTCATAAATCACCCAGGGAACAGATCGTCTGTTATGAGCTGTGGCAGCGTGATTTTTCAAAAATCCAGCGTGAAGAATTCTGCACAGCAAGCTTTTTATCAAGCCATCTATTTAATTTATTGCCCAGCTTCCTGTCAAAAACAGCTCCCAAACAACAGGCTAATAAAGCACGAGATCTCCTCGGCTGTTTGTTTTCAACCTCTGAGTAATTGCATGCATAATGGGACGGACGGTAAACACAGTTTTGACAACGTGTGCATCTGTCTATGTTGGCAAATGCAATCCTTATTTTCATTAGAAGAATAACATAACAGAGAACAATCCTTATGTGAATGATATGCTTTGTGTTAACTGACTTTGGGGATCATTTATCAAGCCAGTGTGTGTGGGGGGGAGGAAATCTCACATCAGGTTGTGACAATATGACACAGACCTGCTTGAATTGTCCACAGATGAATTGTGATGGCAAGCATGTATTATGCAAATGACTTCAATTAGCTTGAACTGAGCAGGCTAATTGTTGTCACTTAGACAGGTCTCTTGTGGTGCAGCTGGGAGAAGCAGGGTTTAAAGACACGAGCACACACTGCAAAGGGCTTATGCTTATGAATGCGCGCGGGTGTGTGTTCCTGCCTGTGTGTGTGTGTGTGTGTGTGTGTGTGTGTGCATACGCATGGGAGTGAATTCAAACCACAGCTAGCTGGTGCATATATCAATTTGGATGTTAATTCTACATTAAAACCATCAAGGTCTCCAAGGGTCTGCCTGTTGCCCCCTGTGCTGTGGTTGATGCCAGTTGGCATGGGAACACACATGTGGACTGTGAGGGATCGCCATAGTGCAGCATTGTTAGAAGAATGACTTTGATTTTCTGCTAGGGCACCGGGCCACCTCTCAGCTTACCATTCACCGCCCACTGGTTCGTAGCCGCGAGGGGCCGGGACCACGACCCTGATTCCTAACACATCTACTTAGTGTGAAAATATTCATAAATGCGTTGATATTCATTAAAACTCCCGTTCACAAAGCGCATTCAAATCAGTTGGTGGGATCTGATCTGCCACGCTGTTAAATGGAGATGAAAGCAGCAGAGGGAAACAACGCTGAGACTAGATACTGATAGAGGAACTGTGCATGTGTGTGTGTGTGTGTGTGTGTGTGTGTGTGTGTGTGTGTGTGTGTGTGTGTGAGAGAGAGAGAGAGATGGCAGGATTAAAGGAGAAGGCGGGAGATGAAGATAGTGTAGCACACAGAAAAAGAAAGAGGTAAATTAGAAAATATATAAAATCAAACAGTAATTGGAACAATTTTCTCTGCCACAAAAGAACAATCCTCAGTTTTGAGACACGAGGAGCTAATGTGCAAATGTAGCAATGCAGATTATTCATCGCTGTCACATCATAATGGAAATAGAAGCAGTGAGTGAAGACTAACACTGGGGATAACTAATCTGTGCGTATTTGATGTAATTGTTCTCTGTTGCATGTAATTTGTTTTGTCATGTTGCGCTGGGCAAACTACAGCATGCTTACGTGCGAGAAATTGAAGTTGAAATGAATAACGTAAGGCGATGCTTCAGGCTGACGGCCCTGAAGGTCAGTAAACCCGCAGTCAGACCTTCATCAATTAATAATCACATCCATATTTTACTGCAGGTTCAATCAATACTGCCACTGGACTCATCTGGAGCCCAAGGACTGAATGGAAGAGACTCCGGCTGAGTGCATCACTGCATTGTTTCTCTACATGTTATTGTTATATCACACTTTGTATGACTGCTGTGTACCTTTATCAATGATATTTAATCATTTCGCTCACTCTTCTCGGAGGCTCAGTTGATAAAATCCAGCAAACACAAGGACATCAGACTTTGTTGCCAGATATCTCCAGGCAGCTCCATTCACCAGCTGTTCCTCCAGTAATGTTTAAGGGTGATGTGTGTGCTTGTCAGTCAGCTTTATAACATATTCATTTCAACAACTCTAAGCTAATAGATGCAATCAACTCGTCGTAGTGACATATGCGGTAGGATAAGTCTAAATCAGCTTCTTTCAGTGAGTTTTTAAATACATTTTGAAGATCAACTAAATATCTTGACGATTGGGTTTATCTATCCAGCATGTATCTCAGCGTCAGGGTGAAGACTCTCAGCTATACTCACTGTGTTCAACTTTGAAGACCTCTCTGCAGACTGAAGCTTGTTTCTGAACACGGTCCATGCAAACAGCAGCATGGACTAAAATGCAAGCAGTACTGTTCTGCTTGGCTAAATAACAGAGCTAACAAATAGCAACTAACTTAATGAGACACGGCCTATTACATTGTTATTCATTCCCATCATGCTGACCAAAGTAATCGCAGTGACCGGCTCGCCTGCAGACAGCAGAAGGTCTCTCCCTAGCGCAGTTCTACTGATAACGGAGTTAACTGCAGTTAACGGAGGTTACATTGACTTGCATCATGATGCGTTTAAGCTCCAAACGGTAAAAATCAATATTGAGCAAAGAAAGGTAAATTAAAACATTATGTGTTGGAATGTAATCTTGTAAAAATTAGTTTTTGGCGAGAAACTTGAATGAATACAGTTGTTTGAAGAAGCTGTTTTTATAGCAATATAAAATAGATATTAGAAAGGGAATTATGACACGTTTAACTTCCTAATGCTTGCTCTAAGCAGCTTTTGATACATAATTAAAAATACTAATGCCCCCAAAATATGTTTAATCAAATCATCTATTTTCTTATCATTTGAATTGTGTGCTTTCATGCAAATAACCAATTTATATGACAACACAAAAGGATAAGCAAAAGGATAACATAGTTTCTTTGTCCAAACCATTTCTTAATAGGCCCACATTTTCTGTTTTGGACAAGTAAGTTTGGCTATCGCACACAAACATCTCAGCTACTTGCCCGAAGGTGTGTCAAGAAGTGTCAAGCCGTGAAAATATACACATGTGGTGGTGATGAAGTGAGTGGGCGTGGCGAAATGCGCTCCGTGGGAAGGCCGATACTGTTGCTTCAAACTGCCATCTCAGCAGTTCACAATCAGCTGGCAGCGTCAACTGTGTACAAGTAGGGTCGATTTTGTGCCTTGCTGGTTATGGCAACGGCCTTCTGACTCAGAGATCTATTATGTCAATTGCCTTCTTCGTCGTTATCGATGTGTGTCCCTGTGTTTTGCTGAAGTAGTGCCGGAGAAAAACATCAGGGGTATTAACACCACCAGCTTAAGTGTGTGTGTGTGTGTGTGTGTGTGTGTGTGTGTGTGTATGTTTGCATTCAGTTTTTCTATTTTGTAGCCTAAAAGCGCAGTGTGTGTGTGTGCCGTACAGTGTTGGTCTGCCTCTGAGTGTGCATGTATTGAGTGTGTGCATCCTCCTGAGTGTGTGTGTGTGTTTGTCTCTGTGTGCCAAAGTGTGTTCTGTATATTTTAGTGTGTCCTGCCATCCACAGCGGTGTTTGGCAGGCTGCTGAGGCTGGTGTCATTCTGCTTGGCTGCTCTTCTTTGGACGCGTACGGCAGAGAACATGCTGTCCAACAGAGCGGCTAGCGCAGCACAGGCGCGGCTAAAACAGAGCGGGCAAGCAGCCGTGACTGCCGACCACCGAGTCCTCTGCACACACATAGGGGGAGAGAGGGGGAGAGAGAGAGAGACACGCTTATGCTCTTTGTCTCTTCCAGCTTGAAGATCCACGACAATACCCTCGGGGAGGCCAAAGCCGCTCTTGTATGGAAACATTACATGTGCATAATGTAGATGACAGGTAGGAACTCTGCTCTACCTGCTTTGTGCATCCACACGGAGCATGCCTCCCTCATCCCTCCGCATCCGCCTACCCCATGTTCACCTGTCGACCGCGCACGCCTCCCCGCCATTCTCTCCTCTCGCTGTCACCCGTCTCTTCCCCGTCTCCTCCACTTCCCTGTTCAGCAGAGACACAGCAGTCCTCCTTACCTCCTACCATCCTTACTTCCTCCCTGTTTAAACCCCCCACCTGTCCTCCTCTATCTTCCTCTCGTATTCCCTGCAGACTGAGGAACTTTCTCCCCGAGAGCCGGTCCGAGCCAAAGGCCTGGAGACCCTGGTGGGCCAGTTATCACCGCTGTTAAAGTGAGCTGAGAACATATGGCACAAGAGACCCAAAAGAGGTGCAGAAAAGGGTCAAGATTTGTAAGCGTTTATTCACTTGTTAGCTGGTTTTTAGAAGAGATTATATGATTTTTGCGGATCATTTTTAAGACTTCGATGGATCTTTTTATAGACCTGCTTTTATATAACAACCTTTATTACCGTCTTAGCCTCCCTGTTATGAGTTTTGCTTTGATCCTGCATGTCTCACCCCATTCATTGCGTCTACTGCTAATTTGATCTGCTTTTTTAATGTGATTTAAGTGATCTGTTTTTTTGCGCTTTAATAGGTGTATAAATAAAGATTATGATATCAGCTACAACAGCTAAAAATAGACGTCTGACAGCAAAATGGGGACGAGACGGGACGGGACATTTAATACCCTCTTTATGCAGTAGATGCAGTTGTAAAGAGAAGTTTAAGTTAAAAGTCTTGCAGTGGAATACTTGGTAGAGAGAGTCAGGATTTACCACTAGTGGAGGGGTTAAATAGCTCCAGACTGAGCATATGGATATTTGTTATGGTGCCGTTCATCGCAGTTGTGCCACAGTGCTAAGTAAACATTCCCTCTGGTACCCTGCTGCTTTTCTCAAGCCAGCGGGAAAATCAACGCCACCCACTCAATTTGCAAATCACAGTATTTTTGCCTGAGGCTGTGATAGACAGCAGCACGGAGCCCGCTGACGAGTAAACGAACACGGCCAAAATACAGAGCATACTGCGTTGCAAGGAGCAGCAACGATCTCAGTGCAACTTCAGTGCTGTTGCAATTGTTGTGTGCATGTTGCAAGTCATTTGATGGATCAGCATCATTAGTTTCAATGGTGGTTTTGGTTTTTCTAGAATGACAATGATTCATTGAAAAATGACAAATTTGAGTGCACTCACCAGCATTAAACTGAACAGTGAATAAAAATGCTAGGATGCCAAAGCATTTATTCTTCAAGATAAACAGTGTCACTAACAATAAGTTGGTTTAATGAAACAAATGACAAAACCCTGAGAAAAGAGCGTGTGCTCCTCCAGCGTGCGTCTAAACAAGAGGAAGGACTAAACGGTCAAGGTTCCCGACTGACAGTGACATTACAGCAGCTACTCAAGGGGCATGCGACTTGTGATATTCTTTCCACCTTCGAGAGGCAAACGAAATGAGAAAAGTTTACACCTTTCAGTGGGCGGCGACGGAAATGCAGCAGAGCAGTCGTGATTGGCAAGTGAAGATGTAAAATCTATTTTCAGATGTCGTGATTTATCACAACTAAAGTGCACCGTCTTGTGTATCTGCCGTCAAACCTGAGGCACCCCATGCAGCATATACACAACCCTTGAAAGTCTTTTGAAATCCAGCCCACTGTGCCCCCACAGGAATGCTCATAACTAATTCAATTTACATACTGCTTTTTTTAAAACACTGCAGGTACAATGTGACTTTCCTGAAAAGGATTTTTTTTTTTTTTTTTGCCGCAGTTGGAAATGAATTTCTCTGCCTCTGCAGTTCTGTTTTAACAAAAGCCCACACAGTTCCCTCTGACAGCTCGCTCTCACAAAAGGAAACCACTGCGACTCAAGTGTGTGTGTGTGTGTGTGTGTGTGTGTGTGTGTGTGTGTGTGTCGCTGTGTGTGCTTGTGCGTGCGAGGGACTCAGAGCAAGAGAGATAAAGAGACAGAGAGAGAGAGAGAGAGAGAAGAAGAAGAGGGACATCGGAGTGGGAGTGTGTGACACCAGCTCTTTGCATTTACGATTATTACAGCTGATGCATAAATGGGGATGAGTGTCATCGGCTTCCTGCGTTCCCATAGGTGTGTGCGTGGGAGAGAAGGTGCCGTCAACCTGCATTTGTGTGCGTCGGCGCTCATGTTTCACTTTTTTTTCTAAACACCGCGCGCTCGTGATGTGGTGCACTTGTGGCGCTGAGAGAAGAAACCTTGTCACACCGTTATGTGCATATGGCCAACATCCGCCCACAAGCCCGCCGCCTCCCCCACCCTGTCACACCTTTGATTTCCTTCTGTCGCCTCCTTCTCTTTCTGCAGGTGTGAGGGGACCAGGTGTAAAGGGCCCTGCCGGCCTGTCAGCTTACAGAGAGTGATGTACAGCAACCACACAAATACAGGATGTTGTGTGGGCCTCATCTTCTGTTCTGTGGGCTTCCTTTCAAAAGGTTGTCACGCTAGTTCAATGGATTATGAAGATATTTGTTTCCTGCACATCGTCTCATTACACTTCACTCCACGTGAGAGCGTGAACGTCGGCGGCATCGCGCTGCCTGCTGCATTCGCCTGCATTGGGGTTTTTTCACATCCCCGGCCCTCCCTCTTATCTGTGCATTAGCCTCCTCTCGTGGGCGTGAGGCATGAGGAGGCTTGAAGAATGAGAAAGGGGAAAGAGGCGAGATAAAGAGGGAGAGCGGGAGCAAAGCAGAGCGGATGCAATTAAAAGACTGGGTCACAGATCGCAGTGCCAGGCGTCAGTGTGATTAATACACCACCATTCAGCCCAGGAGCTTTTCTCCTTTCTCTCTGTGTGTGTGTGTGTGTGCTTTTGTTTGTGAATGTGTTATCTTGTAAGCATGCCACAGCTAGGGGGCACCAGTGTGTCTCAATACGCGCCACCCTCAGGTGTGCCAGGGTTAACCCTCTTTCAGGTCAGGAGTCCTGTTGACCTCGACAAGCAGGTCCTAAGGAATGATCTGGCTGCTCTGATCAGACTCTCATTCCACCTGTTACAACAAGAGAAAACACGGACGTAAGGGAGGTCAGTGGGCAGACATTTGTCAACACTGAAAATATTGTTAAACTTCACACTGTTGTGAACTTTAACAAACACCCACTATCTTTGCGCATGCCTTTTGGCTGACCATCTACTCAGCAGCTACTCACAAATTTCAAACCGCAAAAAAGTCAGGGAAGTCTGGCTCCCAATCAATCCACCGTCTGCAGAAAACCTTCATCAAGGCAGGAAACGACACCTTGAAAATCCCCCCAATTGAGCTGGTGGCCCCTGCAACAGTCTTATGGTAATGAGCAATGTTCCCCTTTTGAAGCACACAACTGCACAAACATATCAACCGATTCTTTGTTTTATTTCTTTCATCTGGCTCCCACTCACCAGACCTTGCCTTCAAGGCTTCCCCTTCGATTTAGCGCGAGCAGAGAAGGAGCGGCGCTTTATCACAGCAATATCTTTTTTAAGGAGGTGAAGCGAAGACACTGCCTCAAGGCTACACACTGTCTGTTATCTCCCAGTACAATATAATCATTTCACACGGCCCAAAGCGAGGTGGTGGGACCTCAGCTGGGCCAAGTGACAAAGAGGGGAATGTGAGCAAACAAGGGGCAAGGATCAGGGGACAGAGGGGGCTTATGTCCTTGACTCCCACTCAACCGTATAATGACTGTAATGGAAAACCCAATATTCTCCAGTATTTCTTCTTTTTTTTTTTTTTTCTAGCGTGAGTCACATTTCCTCTACTGCCCACACCGGTCAGCGTAGAGAACAAACTTCAGGTTTTAGATAATAGTTACACTTTTATCATATTAACCGACGCAGAGATGTTCGGGCCGGGTGAGTAAATGAGTCCAGTAACAGGCTGTGTTCCAGTCAGTGTGCTGTGTTTATGACTGCAGCATCTTTTAGCTGGTTATTTTTAGCTGGTCTTGATTACCCTGGAGACCGGCCTTAATAAATACTTTAAGACTAAAACAGGCTTCCTCCCGATCCCCAGAGAAACCAAAGACTCACTCACAAGGTAATCAGCTTTCAATTTTCTCCCCCCCATCCCCTTACCATCTCTCACTTTATCTCTCCCCTCTCTCCACTCTCACTCACTGAGCAGCCCTTTCTTCTCCCGGGTTATTCCTATTTTTCTCCCCATCTTTCCCCTCTTCTTGTGTTATTTGCATAAAAGTGTTTGCATCCTTCCCCTGTGATTGTTTAGCTGCTGTGTTCAGCATCTTGATTTGATTCCCTACAATTGGCCTAATTAGCATTACAAATATACACTTAGAGAGGAACAGAAATATCTGTTATGCCCGACAGACTAATTTAAGGGAATTGGAGGCCAGATGAAGAGGAGTTTGTGTGATAAAAAAAAGGTGTATCGCCGTGTCTCAATAACGAGCTGTCTTATCAGAGGCCGCTGAAACTGCACTTTTTACTACGTTTATGTAAATCAAGGAATGGCGTGTTTACTTTGACGGCGTAGGAACTGCATACGGTGCGGCTGACAGTGGCAAAGTATTAGATGTTCATTTGTGATAAAAGGTGTAATCACAACAAGAAAGGTGCCTCTTATCTTCTCTCGCTCTCCCTCTCTCCAGCCCAGATCATGTCTTCAAAAGCCAATGATTAGACGTAAGACAGATCTCCTTCATTATCCGCTGCTCTCATCCATTTCTCTCTAATCCTGTCTCTACTCCGAAGCCCCCTGGGGCGAGCGATAGGCCGGGGCCAGCCATTAGTCTCCAGGCCCCGAGACCCGGGACCAAACTCATCCGCGTTTCTCCGTCGGAGGAGATCAAGGCCATCTCAGAGGTCAGCTACAGTACAGCGACTGCTATCACATGCCCATTATTGCCACGCTTCTTCTTCATTTTTGGGTATTTAGCTGCTGTTTAAAAGTTAAACTTTGCTGGTCACTCATCTGATCGAAGGAGGGAGACTCCGAGATGGAAACATGCAGCCTCATTGTTCTGTCAGATTCCTGCCATCTGAAGCCTTACAGGTCATTCTACTCATCAATCAGCCAAAGTTACTAATGAAAGTAATTGGTTTCATTATTGTAAACCAGCACACTTGAATGGGTTTAAGTTGGTTTCCCTCCGGAGGGCCGGAAACCAGCGAAGCAGATGAGGTTCATCTGAAGAACGCAGCTACGTGGACTACAGGGACAAACTGTTGCGAGCCGGGTGCTGATGTTGTCATTATGAAGATAATTGCGTCCAACAAGTAGCCTTGAGTCATACGGAGCAGTGTTCAAGTCGAAACAGGAATCAATGCACGCTGCTTCAAGCCTGCAACAGGAAACGTTGCACATTAAGTGTCAAGCTCACTAAAAGTAGAATAAGAGGAACAGAGTTTTTATGTAGACATACAGTACACCAATGAAATGGATGCTGCAAAAAGATGAAAAGAACAAACTTTAAAAAAATCAACTATATCAACAAAAAAAAGAAGTGCATGCATAATTTGTTTACCTTATATAAATACTGTAAGTAAAGAATCTACACTGTTAAAGCTGCATTACGGAGCACGGAGCAACATTAGCATTCATACATGAAGTCATATTTCTGTCCACCTGCTGAATGTCCAATGCTCAGTCTTCATTTAGCTCCGTTTAGTCTTCATCAACCCCTGAGGGAAAAATTTGGCACTTTAGCTGCTAAAAGCTCCATTATATTCACCACCTAGTCGCTAACTGTCTGGGGTTTGGTTTGGTTCTTAACATCAAATTATTTACTAGTGCAGCTTTAAGTCAAAGTCACTTACTGTGTACACACGTAGCGTAAATTGCTTCGTAAACAACAGCACATATTGTATATAAGCTAGCATTTAGCAATAACTCTGACCGAATCGAGAATGCTTCATTACACATTTACACGATGCCAGTTTGAGATATATGAAGGTACTTGAATAAAAAAGAAAGAAAGAGATTTTCAGAGTGCAGCCCTCCCTTAAAAGCAACAAATCTGAGTTTCTTTCAACAGCCATTTGCTTTGAAGTCACCCTGGCCTGTACCAGAAAATCAATTAAAAACATGACTAATACATTTGCACCCATCATTTTACACTTTTCCTCTTAAGAGCGTTTGATGTCCCCCTGCTGCATAACACGGTGTAAATGTTGAGATCACAGAGATAGTGACGGGAGGATTTTAACAAGGACCCTTTCGCACTTATTCGCTGCTTCAAGTGAAGCTCCGACCTAAAGTGGAATCAAATAATGAAAAATATCAGTCCGCTTTTACTGTGCTGTTTTTGCACAACACTCGACAGAGGAATCCAACACGCTACCAAAAAAAAAAGCCAATCAGACAAACGGAACAACGCTATGCCCTGCGAATCTTCCTCTCGAAATGCTTCGCAAGTAATTCTAATGCAAGTGTCTCTGCTCTGCCCCGCCTTACATTTCCTATATAAGTCGCCCGGTGACACTTATCAGAGACATCTGCAGTGGTCCTCAATACGAGCATACCGCTGTCCCTTAAGTGGGCAGCACTAAGCCTCATTGTCTGCTATAGATGTAGGGAGCACAATAGGAGAGGCTGAATCTCTCTCCTCAACTATCTACTGGTAGGGGAGGCGAGGTCGGTCTCCCTGGGCCAATGGCTCCAAAACCATTATTCTTATCGCTGCAGGACAACTCACCGCAGGGCAGAGAAAACCCTTCTGAAAGGTCAAACGAGTGTGTCTCTCATTGTGTGTGTTTACCCCCACCCCGCCGCTCTCACACGCCACACATTTCTGTATTTCTCATTAACTGATAATACATCACTCGTGACCTTGTGATAAAAATACATTAGCTGGAGACAAGTCATTAATCTATAAAGAATCAGGCTGTTTAGGTTATCAGGTGAGAATGCGTATACGTGTTATCGCACAGGTTATGGGAATGGGCTTAATTGCCCTTCTTAAGCGAGTCACTATCAGTAGCGGAAGTGGTTTAGGTTTTGTTTTGTTTTTAGGTTTTGGTACTTCTGTATCAGTGGTGCTTGTTTGAGAGATAAAGGAGACTGCTGCAGTACAGTGGTGTGATGCACTTTTATGAAGATTATGGTTTGTAGGGTTGCAAAAATTCTGGGAATATTTCATGTGGAAACTTTACAGGAATGTATGGGAATTACACGGAAATAACAGGAGTGAAATGGAAATATACGGGTTATTTTCTCAGGCTGTATTTATCATACGCAGATAGAATCACACTGTTTACTTTATCATCAACAGACATTCATTTGCAGAATAATTCCTAATTCAATGCATTTGTCAGACACATTCAGTGTGAAATGTGTCACGTGCTACGAGCAAGTTAACTAATGGGGAACGGTAGTTTGAAAATTCGAGCCGACGGTGTGTTCTGTGTGCAAACTTTGGGTTTAAAGGGAACAACCAATTTATAAAAGACATGTTTTACGATAAAAAATGAATAGAAACTAAATAAAACTCCTTATTTAGATCAATGAAGCTTCATTCCACGTGGTAAAAGCTAGCGCTGACACATAACCTTGACAAATGCAATGCTTTAATTAGACAATATTCCCCACATTTACACTTAAAGTTTTCTAACTGACTTTGCAATATCAATCGATACAACACAATATTCTTTCTCAAACTTCCTTAATGTTCTCTACCAGCATCAGAAACCCGTAGGAGTAAAGACAAGCAGCCCATGCTGACCAACCGCAGCTGTTGCGGCCTCAACATGGTATCTCTAGCTGCAAAACAAGTACAAACAAGTACACCAGCTTAACACATCCCTATTAATCCAGTAAATCCAATCATTTTGTTGCTTTCTGGTCGGCCCTATTGACCACCAATTTTCCTGTGTTAAAATAAATCCCTCGATGTACCTCCACATCAGCGTATGGGCCTAATCTTCTGCCTAAGCGAGCACGAGTGCTGCTGTTATGGATTACCACTCTTCCAAACAACGAGAAAAAAAACTCCAAAGATAAACTGTCAGACCTACAGGATAACCCACAAGACAAAAGCCATCTTCAGACAGCTCACTTTGAACAAAAGAGACGTTCACGCTTCAATCAAACCTGGGAGGCGGAGCAGAACTGTCTTACAGAAGAGGGCAGATTAAAAAAAAAAAAGGAAGAGGGCTCAGTAAGAGGTGGAAAACAGAAACAGAGCTTTTTTTTCTCTCGTTTCAAACTTTAGATATAATTATTCCACATTTTTCTATTTTCCCTCTGAGATACATTACTGTACATTGAAAGTATATGTGTGTGTGTGTTTGTGTCTGTAACAATCAAAAGACAGCGAGAGAAGCTAAAATGTGTTTGTATTAAGTAAAATATGTTCAATCATTCTTGGTATAATTTTCCATTAATTAAATATGGCCTATAATTAAACAGAACCATTAACACTCCCATTAAAAACTGTTAAATACACCATCCATTCTGTCAATTTGGCAACCTAAAGCTGATTGGCTGGTTGCCAGCCTGGCAAACCACTTCTAAAATTTACTCTGGGGCCCTGGAGAGGTTGGCAACATTTTGTTTTTGCTCGAGTTGAAGCTTGAGAATCAAAACCCAACCAGAAATAACTGTACTGAATACACAACACAAAAGCACACTGAGGGCCGGGATTATTAAATTAGCACTTTAACAGCACTGTATCCAAGGCAGTCTTTGGCAACATTTCGGTGTTCTGGGTCTTACTTTATTCAACTAACATGATTATCCTGCTTCTTGAGACAGGCCCCAACTGAATAAATAAAGAGACCAAACACACATCGCCTACGTGCGCAAAATGAAACGCAGCATTAAAATGACGATTCAACGTAAACCGTTCTGGAAGCAACAATGTTGACGAAACAGATATTTGTGAAAGCCGCTGGATGTGTTTGCGGTGCACAAGTTAATCTATAGAAAATCTACCAATGCTGGAACACGCGCAGTAATGTCAGTGTTAAAACAAATAGAGTGTTCCCTTCTCAAATGAAGTTGTCCGTACTTAGCAGGAAGCCTATGCTCTTCATAATCATGGAGGAACACGTCATCGCCTGCGCTGTTGTCGTCTGAAGTGTTTTCTACTGTTTGCAAACATTCCACATGCGCACAAACCTTTCAGGGTGAAAATACATATTGTGCTTGTATAAAAATTCCAGGCAATAAATCTGAGTGTGAAAAGCATATTTAAACCTGCAAATAACCATGTAAACAAAGTCTGCGGCGGAGGAATGTGTTCCAACAGAGTCGGCTGTACGGCAATCACAGGCTTCAGGCGTTTAAAATCCCAAATTAATTGCTATGCTTTATTTTCACGCCATCCCCACGGCTGAGTTTGACTTTCTTGCCAGCATCAATTTGTCGGTGTAGGTGCTAAACTTTCTAAGTGGGGAAAGTTCCATGCCTATTGCTTGTGTCATGCGCTGTGGCTCGCCAACCTATAGCGTATGCTCGGACTTGAGCTGTCTGCTATGCATAAATCTCCGTCCCGCCACAGGCGGGAGGTGACGAGAAGAAGCAGATGAGGACATCCAGTGCAGTATGAAGGATGGTGGCAGCCGTTCCCCCAGGCCACGGGGATGGCACTACATCGATCCAGCCACTCCGGAGCCTGAAGTGCAGAGCCTTTTGGCTTTGTCAGCACTGTTCAGCTCAGCATTGCTCCAACTCCCCTGATCACTGTCAGAAACCCAGGAGGAGAAAAAAAAAAAAAAAAAAAAAACAGAGAATAGAGGGAGAAAATGCTGATGTATCTGGTGCCAGACAGGCGGAGCATTATTGGCTAAATAACTGCTAACTATTCACCTGGCGCTTCTTTATCATTTTCTAGCTGTTTTGAAATTCAGGCAAATTAATGTTTACTGTCAGGCAAGGGAAAAGCAAAAAGACAGATGGGGTTTTTTTTTTTGTTGTTTTTTTGGAGCTGTTCCTCCTTCATCTACCTCTAAACACAAGCACCTGTTAATTCAGCCTGCCAACCGCTGCGCCAGGAAACTTAATTCTACTAATCTACTCACATATTTACTCAGGTGGAGGTGTGCTGGCACCACTGAAGGTATGCTCCGTTGTCTTCAGATGGCCAGTGTTTGTCTTCTGAGGTGATTCACTACACACTCTAGTTTATATCGTGTGACATTAATCCCTCGAGTCACTTTGGATGTTCGCAGAGAGTCTCTGCTCGCTCTCCTCTTTCTCTACGCTTACTAAATAGAGCCAATACAAGCCAGACCTTGGACTTTGAGCTTCCTGTTTTATTGTTACCTCTTTACGTTTAAGTTTCCTCTCGATCCGAGTCACAGTACAGGCGAGCAGGAAATCTGCGGCATCTAAAAGCACAGGGCCTTGAAGAGGTTTTGAAGTGCACAGACAGACTGATTGAATTTGGTTAAAAGCTCACATCCTGGGGTTAGTCTGGGGCATTCGGAATATGGCAGCCAACGTTGGCCATAGTCTTCAGCATTGTGGCCCTGTGCATTTTAGACTAAGCCCATACTCAACAACGCAAACACATCTGAATATCTTTGGATATAAGCAATAGTTTGACATTTTAAAGGATTGGCTCATTAACTTATTTGCAGTACACATGTAGGCTGCAGCTGGTAAGCTTAACTTAGCTTAGCACAACGACTGGAGACAGGGTACACAGCTAGCCTCGCTCTGCCTAAAGGTAACAAATTGCCACCTATAGCGCTTCTAAAGCTCACTTATTAGCACGTTATATCTTGTTTGTTTAATCCTTAGAAAAACAAAAACGCGTGAAAACAATTTGTCATTTTCCAGGTCATGTGCTGCACTCATTTCTAGCTATTACAAATCACAATTGGGTTTCTGAAGGATTCAAGCACATATTAAGCAGGCAAAATATAAGGTGCTAGTAAACTAGCTTCAAGCTACATTTCCACCAAGAAGTCCTGTTCGCTTCAGTTGAGTTTTTTTACACATTAGAACAGTTATTTTCGTGTTTCCATTAGCAAAAGTGGCGGATGGTACCAATAGAACCTTTTCATTCTCGGTAACACCTCGGTCGAGGTTCCAAGCGAGCTGAGTCGATACCAAAAGGTGAAGTTAAAACACTGCAGAACACTGATTGGTCACTAGCGCGACATGAGAAATCAGTTTTTTTAAACAGCCAAGCTACAGTCAAAAGCCACCGCAATATTTTATTCACACGACCCCAGATTTCTTTCTTTTTTTTAAAATGGCAGCTGGCAATTGACGAAGTACAGATCCTCTTTTTGGTGTCAGATGAAATGATTCAGAGAGTGTTGCGTTGAAGATGATGTCACTGCAGCTGAGAATCCTGACTAAACTGTGGGAGTGCTATCTGCCGTGAGAACACAGCATAGAGAAAAGGACTGGTACCAAAAGTGAGGAGAGGGGAGCTCAGTGTGGAAACACTGCATTAGAGGTGCCGGTAGGAGGATGTTGTATCCTTTGGACAGAGACCGTCTTTGTGCTAGGCTAAGCTAACCAGCTTCTGGCTCCTTTAAAGACATGAGAGTGGTATCGACGTTCTGATCCAACTGTTTGAGACACAGTATTTCTCAAACACGTCCAAATATTGTTTGAATTAGCAAAACATAAAGCATGGATTTGCTTGCCAATTTACATTAACATTACTTCTTGGTTTTGTTTTCAGGTGGATCCTGGATTTTTCTCTGACAATTAGACATTTTTAAAGAGACCTTCTCGCTTTAGTCCTACATGAATAAAAAGTTGTAGCCCGATGTTCTTGACACCAGCCAATTATACCTCAGGATTTATGAGCAGCATGGAGTGGCCCATTATTTTCTGACACACCCCTGCTCACTTCCAAACAGTCATTGCAGCATAAAAAAACATTTATCGGTAGAAAACAAACTCAAATCATTCTGCCGGGACTTGTAAAACTGAACTTAGTCTTTCTGCTGTGCACAGGGAAAAAAAAAGCTTTCATTTACCCCATAACTATTTGTGTGTTCAGCATTTACAGTGTAGTGAAATCCATTAGGCACAATTGCTATGTTGGCATGGGTACCGTTTAGGTGGGATAAGCAAATTCCTGCACACACAGGGAAATTTGCAGGAATGTCAGATGTGGAGAGACGACAAATAACCATCTACGGTATGCGTCAACATAATCACGCTAGCTTGCTTTAGGCTGAAGAGATATTTTGTTTTCTCGGGGGACTAACAAGAGGCCTATTAAAGCGCCTGCACCTACACATATGCCTATACTGTATGGTTCTCATTATCATATGCACTTTGAAATATCTTCTGATCAGTGACAAAAGTCTAGATAGTAAAATCTTTATAATAATATTTTAAATCCTATGAACCGGGAATGCGCTAGTTGATAAGGTGTTCATAAAAGTTATTCCATGTACGGCACACGATGAAATAATGGAAGGACTTGGCATTTCCCTCTGATGTATTCTGAATAAGTATTTCCAATGAAAAGCTTACTGGTAAATGTCAAGCTGGTTGTCATTAAAGACGCTCTGACATTTTTATTCCATCTTTTAAAGGAGTGACTCCATCTCTGCCAACTGAGGCTCTAATATCTGCTGCTCCCCAACCGACAGAAGACAGACAGATTAACTCAATTACTCCCTGACTTGAGTGAATGAAGGAAACAATACATTTCTCATTTAAAGCCTAATCCTGCGTGGGAGCCGCGGAGGAGGAATATTGCAGGTGTGTGTGTGTGTGTGTGTGTGTGTGTGTGTGTGTGTGTGTGTGTGTGTGGGGGGGGGGGCAGAGGTGGTGGAGCGCACGAGGCTCGAAAATGAATTCCGAGGAAGCCGGCGTGTTTGCTCATCTTTTTTCACACTCTCTCTTAACTACAGTCAAAGAGCAGCAGAGTGAGAGAGACAGCAGGCGGGTAGACGGAGAGGAGGACAGACGGACAGACGTGATGGAGTGACAGGCAGGCAGAGAGTCAGGCGGAGAGGAAGAGAAATGAGAGAGACAGAATGGGGTTTACAGCTCCCATATGTCAGAGTTAGTTTGCAGGATGAGGCAGCACAAAATCAACCAATTTCCACAGTGCTGACACACTCAAACTAATACCCTGCACGGGGCATTACAGTCAGCCCCGTGTATGAAACATGGTGTGACACATGTGGCGTCTGTATTGTCTGCAGCATCTGTCGCAGGGGCACAGATGGCAATGGCCATCCTCGGCGCCGCTCCGCCGCCGTGGGAGATTGTGGTCTGTGATGACGTTCTACTGACAGCGCGGGCCATCTGTCATCACATGACAACCCGTTTTAAACGTCCGGACGCAGTGGAGGTGGGTCGCGGAAAAAGGCGGGCACCGCGTGAAGGATGGATATTTGTACGGTGTGCGTGAAAAGGTCAGGGCTCAGCGCTTACTGCGGCAGCAACATCAGTGAAACCCTGGAGCGGCAACGGCGGTGAAACCCCGGATCCACAACAAAGCTCTGTCAGACTGCAGGAGAAAGCTGTCAGTGCAGACGCCTAAACCTTTGCCGCCCTTCCCTCTCACTTGCCTCGCTCTGACTCATTGTGTCAGCTCTTCAAACTCTCTCCATTCTCTCCTGCCTCAAGCTAGATGCAGAGAGCAAAAGGAAGAATGAGTCCATCTTCGGCTGCTGTAAACAAAAAGGAACACTGCTTTGTGGTCGGAGAATTTTCCCTCCCCTGTCTGCCTGCCACATCAGGCTTCTCTCGGTTCCATGTACATGCAAGAGGGAATTTCCCTCCTTTTCCTCATTTACTGGTCCTTTGGTTATTGGCAGATAAAAAATAAATTGAAGAACGGGGAGATAATGAAGATATGATGAGGACAAGGCGGAGACAGTGATCCAGGAATATTGAAATTGACTTGAGCGACTCCACAGCTTTCTCCTCTCCCTCGTCCTGAATGGTGATACGGGCTCATTAAAAATTCATCGCTCCACGATGAAAAGAGCCGACGTCTGCATTTCAGCCGGACTGAGAGACTGCCAGCATTGTCTGGACTGTCTGCGGCTTTGGTGTGTGTACGATCGTGTCTGCTACTGCAAAGATTGACCTTTGGGAATCAGGTCCAAAGCAGTGTAAACCAAAAATACAGCATACATAGCAAGACTAAGAGTCTACAGCCAGAGTCTGTCATTTACAATGCTAACATGTTCATCATTTTAGTTTTTCAAATGTTAGCATGCTAACATCAATGCTAATTAGCTCTAAAACTATAGTACAGCTGAGGCTGATGGGGATATTAGTTGTGCAGGTATTTGTCGTGTCAATCCATCCAACAGTTGGCAGTTAAGACATTTGGTAACATTTTCTATGACGCCCATGTCTACAATGCATTATAAACATACTTATAATGTATTGTAATCTGCTTATGGCACTGCATAAGCACATTGGTTAAAAATCATTATAATCTTTTTACAATGTGTTATAACCTCTGTTATTATGCATTGCAATGTGATTGTGAGTCACTCTAAGTGGTTAAGTCAAGTTAAAATTACATTACGATGTTTTGTGTGTCGTTCTTAAGCATATTCTAATGCATTCTAAGTATGCTTAGAATGCATTATAGACATAGGCGTCATACTGTTACCAGACATTTCACACAAAATGTCGACCTCATGGTGGCACTGCAGGAAAGTCATCGGATCGATCACCAGGAAATCATCTAGTTGACTGAGAGATATTTCACTGGATCCTGAAACCTTTGATCTGCTGGTGGTGCTTGCTGAAAAGTCAGGGGATCACCAAGAGGTTCATCCTCTGGGAATTATGAATGTCTGTAAAAAAAAAAAATCATGTCAATTCATCCAATAGTTGTAGAGATATTCAAGTGTAGACTGAAGTGGTGGACCGCCTGACCGGCAGACAAACCAACATTTCCCTCCCTGGAGCCACTAGCATGGCTAAAAATGGCAGCGTAAGAGTAGATCTTCACTCAATACCACATTCTCTGCATATACAATTATAAACTGAATTAATGGCCATGAGCGGCCGAGGTCATAATGTAAGGAATACATTTCATTTTACCATTCACCATTCGCACTCCATACAAACCGCTGGGATCAAGGTTTGTGCTGCAAGAAGATTAAAATAAAGTAAATGCTCAAGAGCTAGATCCGGCAAAGCCATTCATTTAGTCATTCAGTGGCATCACACATCCAATGACCTTACTTCTTTTTATTCTATAGACCGGACTCCTTACTGATTAAATGTCCATCACAGAGTTTCACACTATACATACTCTGTGAATGCTCCGCATTAATCGGTGCTGTGCTACTGTAAGTGGTTTCAATGGGTTTAAGAAAACAATCTACTCATAGAGCATCGGTAGAAATTGCAGGGCTTCACCTACCGGCAGAGTTCTTTGGTGAGCAAGTTTTTCACAATGTAAAAGAAATATCAATTAAATGAGCCATCCAGTTCCCACAATGCACCTTTAAATATCAATTTTTTTATCATTACAAAACTGAATGATGTGGCTGATGCTGTTTCTTGCCAAACCTTTCCACCTCCTCAAATGATGAAAAGCAAAGGACGGATCGGTTTTAGTATGAATACGCAAGAACATGTCTTTAAACAGAAGAATATGGTCGAGTGGCACTTAACATTCTACATTTCTGTGGTTGTCAACAGTTTGTTTTCTTTGTGTTGCTTAGTTGTATTCAAACCTATTTTAGTTATACATTCACCAACAGTTTTCAATGTCATATTTTATATTAAAAATACATCCATCTGTGTGTACAGCTGTTTCTACAACAGCATTGTACTCGACCTACGGTATTTGGATCTCAGACGTTATGTCTGCTTTGCGAGACAAAACACAAACGTGATTTATTATTTTCATTACACATTTGATGAGTTTCTGCATTACAGCTATTTTCTTCAATTCTGCAACTGTAAATAGAAATTTGATTGGAATCAAATTCTTCAAGTCAAGCTGGGTTTTTTTTGGGGGGGGGGGGGGGGGTTTAGAGGCTAGATCTATTTGTGGAACAATCTTGTACTCTAGTAAACAATTTCATTATAAACACATTGGTTGTAAGGATATGAATGGTGATGACACGGTAGAAAAGTCACACTCACAAAGTATGGTTGAAGACACGGTCCATGTTGCAAGACAGACCTTTCCAAGCCCAACGACATTGTCTTTTGCAGGTTTCAAATTATTTTTGAGCAATCTCAGTTCGAGGACAGATAAACCTCTTCGGTCAAGGGACCATATTTCTGGGTTTCCAGTGTAACCAGCGGATATCCAGGCCAATACTTCTTTCCCCGTGCGCCTCATGAGTAGCACCTTGAGATGAGGGACTGGATTTGGGGTTGAGAGACGACGTGTATGACCGGACTGTTTCACAAGTGAACGGTTGACAAGTTCATTTTAAATCAACACAAATCGAAATCATCTTCAGACAATGGCCAGAATGTTTACAGATCGCATTTCCGCCAATGTGTTCTGCCACTTTTGCTCTCCACACTAACCGTTTATCTGCATTCAACCAATACGTGTAGGGTGAGAGATTATGTAGGGTGTAATGTAATGGGATATTTTGGAGGGAAGTTACAGTCTGTCTTTATATGGACCCAGCCTGCTTTTCTAATAAATACCGCTAACAGTATAAGAGAAGCTCATTTCACTTTCAAGGATAAGGTTAAGGTTGTTTTGTCCATTTTCCCACTGATACACATTTACAAGGTTTGGTGACTCCTTTTTGCTCTACATGAAATTACAATTATTGCGTAACAATGCTTTTTCTTAAAGATTCTTTGAAGAACTTTTACTGGTTATACAACAGTCCCAATTTAATATTAATGCCCTTTATAAGCAAGAAGATTTTCAATTTCTGTATAGTTATTCTTAATGCTTGTCATTGGTGCCACCGGGTCGGATTTAGCGCAAAATCAGATGAAAGCATGCAGGTTCACCAGAAACTCCTTCAGCTCAAACTCCAGTGGGTCCACCGTGGACCGACCCAAATCCAGCTTCACAGCCACCTTCGACCTGCGGTTGGAAGCTCCGGCAGGAGGAGGACACCTCTGCACTCAGCAGCAGCGGCTCCTCCTCCGGCCAGGAGAAGAGCTTCACCTCGCTGGTCCCCGCTGGGAGCCAACACCGACACCACGCTGCTGGAGGCCCAGGCCGTATTTCTGGGCCCGCACTGGAGGGAAGGGAGGCACGGGAGAACCAGGACTGAGTGAGGCAGACTGTCAGACCCTGCTGCAGTAAAATGAGAGGTTTTCTAAAGAGATTCTGTTACGGAAACAGTAATGCTTTTGTTTACAGGGGGCGCCAAAATCAGCACAAAATAAAAGTTCCTTGTAGTAGCTTTATGTACAGTTTTGAACTACTGCATCTGCCTCAACTGAGGTCTAAGGTCCTTCCAAACCATCCAACCCTCCTTCTTACCCTGCTCTGCGGCTTATCTGAGTTTGGGTTTTAACGCAGACGTCCTACTCAGCCACGACCTCCAGCTCTTCCTGGGGGATCCTGAGGAGAAGCGATGTGTAATTCCTCCCAGCAGTTCTGGGAGGGATTATACACTCGGGTCTCCTCCCAGTTGGATGTAGCCAGAATACCTCCACAGAGAGTCATATGGAAGGTGTCCTGATGCCCAAAATCACCTCAACTGGCTCTGTTTAGTGAGCTTGTCCTGGATATCTGAGCTTCTCAGCCATGCCTGAGGGTGAGCCGGACACCCAATGAGGGAAAGTCAATTTGTCCACTTGTAGCTATGGTATCAATCTTTTAGTCACAACCCAATGATCATAGCTGAAGGCTGGAAGGTAAATAGATAAAAAGGAAAAATAACATCAGGGCCCATATTTATTATTCCATATCATTATATTATATTATATTATTATTATATTGAAGTTACTTTACAGACACAACACATTCAATAGAGAAATCATATACAATAGCAGAGAGTAGCATCATCTGTGGGTGTATGACAAGGTACTCATAAGCTGAAGGCTAAAAATTGATTTGGGCTAAAAATTGATTTGGGCTAAAAATTGATTTTGGTCAAAAATAGTGAAATTACCTATATATAAATTGCATTTCATCTGCTTTTTTTGTAAATGGCCTCCAGCAGTTGGGTTGGATCGACCACTACGTCTCGCATAAATCTGCAGAAAATGAATGCAGACAATAATATGAGAGGCGATATTTTTGCCGCTGCTGTTGCTCTGCTCTATTCATCCTGCACACAGACACGCCCACATAAACTACAACATCAGAGGTCATGTCTCTCTGCCAGTGATATATGTTGGAACTGTTATCGATTTACTTGGAGAGTGTTCTCATATGTGCTCGAAGCTACGATATCATGTTAGCTATAGTGACCTTCACAAATACAAGGAATCAAACAATTTACATAAAATCTTTCAAAATCACCTTAATGGACTGATAAATTATTGAATATGCATGATTTGGAGCATTGAGGTGCAATAAACTGCTGGTAGGGCACATTTGAATATATTCATGTCCAGTATATAAAGCTGAGCTTCAATAAATAATAATTGCAAAAGCATCGGCAGAGTGAATGCACAGACTGCAGCCCTGTATCTTCCTGTAGGTTAAAGGTGCACTGTAGAATTTTCTTGTGTACAAAATAGGTCAAAAAAACATGCCAACATACATTGCTTCCTCATGGAACATTTTTATTAAAGCAGGAATGTGCATCTCTCAATAGCGCTACAAATGGTCAAAAGCTCCACAAGGTACTTTAAATTATAATGCATCTTATTATAGGGATTGTAATAGCAAGAACAGCAGGCTACATAAATGCCTTTGTGTGATTGATTGATTTATTCAGAAGTTAATGAACATTAGCAGGCAGCTTCTGCTGTGAATTATTGTTTTGAAAAAGAGTTACAATGGCAAGACTGCTCGCTTGCTTATGTATATATGTAAAATAATTGTATGGCTTTTATTAGTAGGTTTGAATACTATGTGTTTTAATATTTAATTAAATCTGAAACAATGTGATCATCACAAACAACCTGAAATTAGAACATATAAGTAAGTGAATGAAGACTGTTTGACCATATAGAATTTATATAGGTTTAACGGTTTGACCTTTTAAGTGTTCCTGACATGAAGCAATTATAATTATTATCCAGCTATCTATCTATCCATTCACCTTGGAGGGAAATCACGGCAGAATGAATATATACTGTATATATTTTAGTGTATTTTCCTCAAATTCATATTACATTTGAAGTCAAAGAGTAGAAGACACTCCGTTGCATCATCATCCATAGATCTTGGTAAAGTCTTGTGTTTGGTAAGCTTTTCCTGATTTATTTTGGCTATGACATTTTATAAAAAATGTAGTGAAAGAAATAAAGATAAGGACGTCATGAGAGCGAAGCAGAGCGAGAGAGAGTTGTATAATGAGGAAGAGAGACACGAACAAATTGAGGGAGTGATCATGTATAATTTAAGCACAGTGGTTCTCCCCAGAGACATCTTTGTCAGTTAATAGGTTTCACTTTTTAACGCAAGAAGCTGTGGCAGTCTGCGCGGCGCTTCACAGCGTTTTTGAGGCAAAAATAAAAAAGGGAAAATGAAAAACAAAGGACATGGAAAGACAAAAGAAGGATTAAGTAAAAGAGATGCGAGGGGAAGATAAAGAGAACGGGGAGAGAAAGAGAAAAAAAAAAGGAGAAAGTATGAAAATTAGCAAAGACGCTGGTGGGCTTGTGATCAGATAAAAATAGACGGCGAGAAAAAGGGATGAAGAGGCGAGTCATGTTCATGCTGAAATGTGCAGACCCTTTTCAGAGTGGCTACTAATGCACCAATGTACCACTCAATAAAACGGTATGCATTATGTAAGCCCTCACACAAAATGAGTATCAAAACAATTCTCTATCTAATTTTACTTTTACTCATTTTTCAGTTTCTGAGTGTGTCAGTTTTACAAAATGGGTAGAACTTCACACAGCAAGAGATAATTCATACGATTAGTAAGCTCTTACTGTCGGTGAAACCATTCTTCATTCCTGTACACAACTTTAAATGTGCAACAACACAACCCCTACTGCGAGTGCTTCAAGCCCAATTATGCTGCACATTGACTGGATGAAACGCAAAAGAAGATCCTTATTGTGGAATGCAGACAGTGGAGAGCGTGAGTGAGAGCGAAATGAAATGTTTAACATTCTTTGCTGGATATCCTTGTGCTACACGGACCATAATGCTTTGTTGCTCTCCACTGGAGGAGCTGCGGTGTAAGAGGCTGTGATTGCTGGCAGCAGAAACATCCCTTGATCAATGAACTTTCACCATTTATCAATAACAAAGGAGTTAGTTACAAAAACCTGGATGCACATTTAAAATACACACTTAAAATACATAAGTGTGTAATGAATCCTACATAAGGGCATGATATACACAGTTATGTATGCGCAAAACAAGCAAAAGTTTGGGAGAGTTATATAATGTAAGGGATTTACTTAGAAGCTTTGGTTGATTTACCAGAAACTGAAATCATACTGTATGATCATGTTATTCTAAATGGTTCTTATTAATTAGTTAACTAGCATAAAGGCACAGAGGGGTGTATACGTATTTGCTTTTGTGGTCAGTGTCTTTTGACTTTTAGACTTGTAATGTGCAACGTGATGCGACTGCACTAAATGGAGTAAGTGTGGTTTGCAAAAAACTTCAATAAAGAAAAACTGAACGCAAAGTGAAAAGCAGGAACACATTTTTTACAAATAGTGTCATTGTTCTTGTGTGTTCTAAAACATGAGAACCTTTGTAGCGTTTATCTAATTTCTGGTGTTCATGCTCACACTGAAGAAGCTGACCTCATGAGAGACGAGGCGGCTACAGAAGCACACAAAGTTTCTTTGAAATCAACACCTGGTGAACAAAAGAATGTTCAATGCACTTTCTTCTTCGTAACTTTTGTTCAAGGTGGTCGTGAACGAGTTTTCATAGATGGTGGGTTAAATATAGCATAAATCAGCTTCTTTAGATGAGTAACATATGAAGCCTATATTTGAAAAATATATCCAATCATTTTTTTTCATCCAAGAACTACTTGGTTTAAGTGCATGTGTACATCAGGAGGAGCAACAAAGGCAGTACGACGAGGATGCACCTTTGAGATGAGCCGAAGCCCCTTCAAATGTCTCCTCACGTTGCCGACCGTATGACCGATCATGCGTACAATTGTTCAATTTATGTTGACATTACAAGATCTGAAATTCATCTCAGAAGCCTGAAGTGCTCAGTCAAACATTTTTCAGTCAGTCAAATATTGTACTGTCTTCTTGGTCCCTACAGGCTGTCAGACATCTCAGCGAACACTGGGTGTCCTAAAAATATCTCGACTTGACAGTGATGAGATCATCAGCTGCTGCTATCTGCGGCTAATCTCCGGCTCATCAGTATAGGACGCTATAGGCTGTGGGATCACAGCCAGCCTTTCTAGTGTATGAGCCGTGTGCGTGCGCAGCAGTGTGCAGTGTTGAGCTAATCACTTAACCGGTCCGCTAAGGGAGCGAGCTCACTGAGTGA
This sequence comes from Cebidichthys violaceus, assembly GCF_023349555.1. Taxonomy (NCBI): domain Eukaryota; kingdom Metazoa; phylum Chordata; class Actinopteri; order Perciformes; family Stichaeidae; genus Cebidichthys; species Cebidichthys violaceus. Next base: position 1,100,707 of record NW_027176428.1, on the reverse strand, counting down.
GAGACGAGTGTGTGTGTGTGTTTGTGTGTGTGTGTGTGTGTGTGTGTGTGTGTGTGTGTGAGCACACTGTGGATGACTGAAGAGTTCTGGCAGAACGAGGTCACTCTGTTCTACCAGGTGAATTTGTGTGGGGGTGGACAGGATAAGGAGGTGTGTTTGTGTGTGCATCTGTGTGTGTGTGTGTGTGTGTGTGTGTGTGTGTGTGTGTGTGTGTGTGTGTGTGTGTGTGTGTGTGTGTGTGAGAGTGTGTGTGTATATGTATGTATGGCTGCATTGTGATGTTTGAAAATGCCAAATATGTGTTTCAATTTTGCAATTGGAGTAATAATTTCATTCATCAGCGGTTGCGACTTCTCACAGAAATTGTAGAAATTCTGCACAAATTACTGATGCAAACAGTATGATTCTGGTAATGTGGCATATCAACATCAGCATACAGACTTTTCCAGTAAGAAGTCCATATATTGTCCAATTGTGATGATTGACTTAACATCGTGGTAGTGTGACAACCTGATAGATGGTCTACTGGAAGCTGATTTCTACTTCTAAGAGAGTGGCAGGTGAAGTTTGGAGAGCATGTGAGAGCTGATGCTGATTCATAATAAAAAAGGTTACTTTTTAATCCTATACCAGTTCAGGACCACCAGGTCCCTCCATGGTGCGACGGAGCTTATTTTTTCTCTATGTCAAGACTATTAAGGCATCTGCTTTTGATCCCCGCAAGGCAAATGCTTGCATGCAATGAAATATAAATAAGCAGCTAATGTGGCTCTCTGCAGACCCAGCCAATGATGTGATGTGATGTGAACACTGTGCTGCTTAATGAGTGTCTCAGGAGAAGGCAGGTACATGTCTTCTGTCCCTCCAGCCAGCCCAGAGCAGTGCCCTTCTCTCTCAGCATCATTAACTCCTACAGTAATGACGACAAAAACACACACTCATGTAATGAGGCTAAGTGACATTTTCATGCGTTGAGACTACAATAAATGTGAGGCTACATAATGTGTCAACACATAAAGTCATCACGGCGAAGTTTATTAGCTGAGAAAACTCACGACAGGGCTTGTTTATATAAATGACGATTTTTTTTTTTCATATTGTCAGCAGGATTTTTAAAGAAAAATGCTAAGATGAACTGAAGCCAAGGAAAATATCAAATTGAACACATCTTGGAAGGTGATGTTGTGGTACTTAATCATACTCTTAATGAGTAACTAATAGAGGAGTTGTTTTCATAAATGGCCATACAGGCTGGTGTCCCAGGACAGCACCTTTTACTGTTTGATTAATCCCGTTCAAGGTGTCTAGGAGCCCTGTTTTTATTTGTTGCCCTACAGGGTGCATTTTATTTTCTGCTTCAGACAAACAGCCCTTCATTTATCACAACCCGGCCTGAAAAGACACCTGTCGCAAAGCTGGCACCAGAGAGGGAACGGAAAGGAGAGCCTGGGGGAAAACTAATGTTCAGTGTGCTTCGTCCTAAATATTAACCAGGCGCTTCCTGCTCTAAACCTGCTGATGGTAGCCACTTCTAGATAGACGGAGGGAGGATGCGGCCCAATCCTCCACGGACAACACTGCCCTACTTGTGCGGAGGTGACCCCCATGTGTTCTACACGGCCCTAACATTCACCATTGTTATTTATGAGCTCGCAAAAGGTGTCCCGTTGCAGGGAGACTGCGTGCCACCTGTTTTAGCAGTGGGTTAAAGTACAGCGCAATGTGTTCTGCAAAGGTGAAACTGGAGGTGCCTGAGTGGAGATAACCTACTCAGCAAGTTTTAAACTAGGCTGCAAGCTTTAAAGTCAGCTGCCAGCTGCTACACCTGGACGGCAGACTCATTCTGAGGTGCTATGGGGAGCTCTTTCAAATACCACCATGTTGTTGTCAAATGAATTGGTGATAATTGACATAATAAAGACTACAGATTATATGGTCAACACAATTTTACACCTCCCATGAGTCTGGTCATGGGCCGCTGCCCCCCTGTTGCAAAATCCTCGCCTGTCCTCCACTCAGCCCTGTTGGTCTGCATGTGTTTGCTTTTCAGGGAATGGTTCAACGTTGTGGGAGATACATTTATTCACCTTCTTGATAAGAGTTTGATGAGAAAATCAATACCACTCTCATGTTTGTACTCTAAATATGTAGCTGGAGTCAACAGCCAGCTAGCTTAGCATAAAACTGGAAACAGAGGGAAACAGAGGGTGTGTAGTAACTCAATCTGCCCAACCAGCACCTTTAAAGCTAATTTATTAACACATTTTATGTCTGTCTAATCAGCACAAAAACCAACGATGCCCTGGCGTATGCAGGTCTATTTCTTGGCCAAGCGATTTTGTTGCCTTTGTGGAGACGGACAAGTTGTTTCCCTCTGTTTCCAGTATGTATGCTAAGCGAACATAACCAGCTGCGTCCTCCGACTTTATATTCACTGTTCACACATGTATTGATCTTCTCATTTAATGTCGAAAAAAAATTCCTTCATAGAGTAAGAACAGGTAAAAAATCCGACACCAGTGTTAAATGAAGAAGCTCTATGATTCACTGTGTGAAAGAGACTGGGATCATTTATGTGTAAATAGTAATATTAATAGTAGGAAACACCAGGCCTGACTTAAACCTTGCCTTCATAATTTTGTTTAACAAATTAAAATAACCAATACATGTAAATAAATGTACTGATTTATTGTTTGATAAAATAATGGCATCTGATACTCAATCCAGCTATTTGAGTCAGTATTGGCCCGATATCAGTATCAGAGAAAAAAGCCCATAATAGAATCTTGACATAAAAAAGAATATATCATATTACCGACTCAACTAGACCCGATGTTAATGTGTGTAAATGTGTGGACAAACCCAGAGGCTGTGACTGTAACTACATTTAATGTGGTGTGTGTCAAAGAGCACGAAAGAGTCCATACAAAAAAAATTAACATGTTAAAAATTTAACATGCGTTTTCATTTTCGCAAAAAAATAAATAAATAAAAAATGGCACACAGACTTTTCACTCTCCTCACAGCCTTGCTCTCTTTTTCTCTCATCAAGGGCCCACGTGTGCTCTGGAATTTATGCACCTCTGGTTTTATGCAACCAGGTGGGCTTTAGCATGGGAATCAGGTGCAAGAAAGAACAGAGACACCTTGAGCAATCCCTCACTGCTGATTCTTTCATTTTCTTTCTCTGAAGGAAGGTTACCATTTAGGCTCACAGTCAAGCAGAGAATTAAGGATGTAATCAGAACTGAAGATAGCCATCTGCACTGTATTTGTGATTAAATGTGGAGGACATAGGTTGGCAATTTCCTTATTAAGTGCTGTTGTGCTGAATAAGGGCCCTTGGGGTTTATTATCAGTTCTTTAAAATGCATGACATTGAGGAGAACTCCAACAAAGATCTACATCAGTCAGCAGCCGCAGAAGCTCTCAGTGTGGTCGACGAAGCACCGGGGTGGAGGCTATTACCGAGTTCATCCTCGTGGCAGTCGAAGCAGCTTTTTCTGCCAGGAAATATTCCCCCTTTCTTCCTCCCCGTTTAATGATGTTAAAGGCCATTTATTTAAGCAGTCTCTTTGCTGTGCTTGTAGTCCAGAGGTACATGATTATACCGGCTGGACATACTGACACAAACACAATGAAAGCAGACATGGTCAATGGACTCCAAGTGAACTTTTACACCACTTCAAAGCATCAAGGTTGAGCAGAGGACTCTTTCCTATAATGAAGAGGAGATAGTTAATCTAGCATTAACGCCTGGCTTCCCATGAGGGAGCACCGTGATTCAGGGAGGTGTGAGGGGTTGTCAGTAAGCGCACACACACACACACACACACACACACACACACACACACACACACTCTCTCTCTCTCTGCCCCTCCTTTTTCTTCCTTTCTCCATGGTGATACAGACACACCACAAAGGGCTCTTGAATGAAAGGGGCGTCAAACGGCCATCGATTTCTAATAGGGAACTTTCAGGATCAGCATGGGGCCTGGCCTAAGTCACGTCTGTGCGTCGGTCAAGGACACCATGTGTGGGAGCATCAACTGGAGCGGTCTCTCTCCGCCGGGCACCAAATGAACCGCCGCAGCAGGACGCAGGGATCAGAGAGCAGTGGGAGTCTCCTTTCATCTCTTGGGGATTAGCACTCCCATAGGCAAGAAGTATACATGTGTGTATGTGCACTGTGCAACACTCCGGGAGAAGTATCTACCTTTTAGCCACAGGCTACACACTTCCTGTTTCTGCCGTACGCTGAGAATCCCCCCTAAGGCCACAAAAATATGAAGCTCCATAGGAAAGAGAGAGATGAAGGAGAAGACATTCTCCTAGGGCGAGTTTTCTTAAAATAAACATGAAACTCTGTTTGTGCAGTGACGGTTATAGGCTGACTTGCTCCACTGTCGGTTGATTATGTTTAAAATATTCAGCGTGTAACACCATTCAAAGCTCCCTGTTATGTTTCGAGAGGGAACCCATTTGTAGGAAGCAGGGAACACAGTCACAGTGACACCAAAAATGTTGACATGTGCTGGAGAGAGTGCCATTCGTGGTAATACTTGTACAGGCATTAAACATGCATGGAAACAGTGAAGGCTCCACTGGACTGCATCCACTCAGTTCTATCGACGCAGTAGTGCCATGAGAGGGGGGGGGGGCGAAGAGCAAAGCCATCTGGGAAAACGGGATTGCGTGACAGTCTTTGGGATCCTGGATCTTCAGCCAGTTCACACTAAGCAACACCTCTAGTGTCACAAGCTGCACACGAGCTCCACAGCTGCACAGAGGCAAGAAAAAAACAAAACAACGTGCTACACAAAGACACTCAATCCTCACCTGCCTCCTTGCTCTTTATCTTACACTTCCATTCCTTCATTCATTTATGCCACACATCCCGACACTGATCGCAACCCTTCACACACTGTCAGGAGTGAGTGTAAATAAGTAAGTAAAATGTATTTATATAGTGCTTTTCACAAACAAGAGTCTGTGAAAAAGTGCCTACCAGGAGCGGTATTTCAAAGAAGAAAACATAAATACAACAATGTGACCATACAAGGGCCAATATTTTTTTTCAAGAACAGTTTTTAAAACATGAAATGTATTTAAGAAAGCCAAATAAAAACACACAAATAACACACAATAAAAACATAAATTAAAAGCCGACCTGGAGCATGACTTTTACCCAAACGGCAGTCTAAACAGGTGTGTCTTGAGCTGATTTTTAAACAAATTCACTGAATCAGCAAACCGTAGGGATGCAGGCAGAGCATAGCTTTGGTGCTAGTGCCTCAAATGCTCGGTCACCGCGGGTCTTAAGGCATAAGAGTGCGTGGGACAGACAGAATATTTCTACACGTTTGACCTGAGAGCGCGGGCGGGTAAATAAGAGCGAAGTAGTAGTAGTAGTAGTAGTAGAGTGAGAATTTCAAAGTGGATCCTATACGCTACAGGGAGCCAGTAAGTAAAGAGACTTGAGTGTGGGGGTGACGTGAGACCTAGTGAGTAATCTGGTGGCAGCATTCTGGATTACCGTATTTAACGGTTAATAGCAGACATATTGAGTGAGGAGAAAAGTGTGTTACAATAATCAATGCGAGAAGAGATAAAGGCGTGTATGATAATCTCTAGTTCAGTTGTTGATAACACAGATCTCAGTTTCCTAATATTTCTTACGTGGCAGAAGCAAGTTCTAGACAGCTGCTTAACATGGCGGTCAAACGACAAGGATTTGTCAAATATTACCAGTAGATTATGCAGGATGAAGTGGGCGGCAGAGGAGAGCGGACCAATACTCTGCTTGATCGTATAGGGAAGACTTCATCTGGTGCAATAACCAGAACCTCCGTCTTATTAGCAGTGAGTTGTAAACAATTTTCTGCCGTCCAGTCCCTAATAGCATTGAGACTGTCTAGGGGTGTCTGTGTGTCTCTCCTTGCGCTCACTTGCTTCTTTTGATGTCACTACCAAGAATAAGAATGACTGCCGCTGCGCTCTGTGTCCTGGCTACCAAGAACAACCACTCTCACTCTAACTCTGCAAAGCTGCCTGTCTGCACATATCCAGGTACTTAGTCTCACCATGGAGACGGTTTAGCAAGATTTATGTCCAATTACAACCATCCAAATGCGAATACATCATATCATATTGCCCATTTAATGAATAAAAATTGGACAGCTTGCATTTGGGCTTATGTGAAAAGAGTGATGACAGCGTTGTTTTCCACTTGTGTTTTCTTACTCTATATATCACCTACGTATTCACAACTGCCCACCAATCCAATAACACCAGAGTCCCATTTCAGACAGTTTAACAGCACGGCCCACCTAACCATGGTCTGTTATTAAAACAAACCTGGCCCTGCCACCACTGAATGCCTTGGCACGGTCGTCCAACAGCAGCGTTCCTGCCATGCCAGCCGAGGCCCGGACACCAGGCTCTGGGCAACGAGCAGCGGGCAGCTCATAAATGAGTAATGGCAGTCACATTAACATTCGGTGGTAGGGCAGGCTAAGGGCAAAAAGGAGGGGGACCCAGGGAGTGCAGGCGCTCCCTCTGTCTTATAAAAGAGCGGCTGATTAATGTTTGATTTTCGCTGGCCTCATTCTTCCACCAGCACAGTGCAGAGCTAATCTACAGAGTGGGTGAGAGTGATGGAGGTGTAAGAGTGGGGTGAAGAAAAACAGTTGGTACAGGTGCTTTTTTTGGAAAGGTTGAGCCAGCAATATGCTGTCTTTCCTCCGGCCCTAAACGGAAAAACATCAGTGGTGCGGAACGGTTCAATCAATTCAAAATGAATTGGGACATTGATACGATGGGGCATGGAAACGATGATTTAGGATGAGGGAAGGACAACAACGAGTCATTTTGGACGAGTCACCAATACTACCTGTTTTACAAGAGCAGTTCATCCTGTAAAACCTCAACACATGAAACAGGTTACTGGTGTTAACTATATTCACCCTTTTACGCTTATATTTTCGCTATTCCAGCACACACCTAGCTTAACGCAAGAAAGTTACTGAATAAAAAAACTAGAACTAAAACCTAATTAACAATCGAAGAACGCAATCTGCACCAGTACATGTTGACCTCTAGTATGTAGTCTTGACACTGTGAAACAAAGAGTGATAATTATTTTTACTACATATTTCTGAGTTCAAATAACATAAATGAACTGTGCTGCTTTGAACTAAACGTCAACAAGCTCACAATGCAAACATGCTGCTGTTTAGCAGGTGTAACGTTGACCGTGTTCATGTAGCATGCTAGCACTAGCTAATTAATTTGCTAACTAAAAGCAAAGTACAGCTGAGGCTGACGGGAATGTTATTAGTTTAGCAGGTATTTGATAAACCAAAGAATTGACACATTTTGTCCTGATAATGGCACTAGAAAAAAAAGTCAGTGGATCACAGAGGTCATCAGGATTCATCCTCTGTCTGTGCAAAATTTGGTAATCCATCCATAGAGTAATGCCGTTAGCGTGTTTGTGTAGCACCATGAACATGAATCATTGAATATGGAGCTGAATTTATTCTGGTCACATACAAACCACGGATAAATGGAAAAAAGTGCTGCAGATTGTCAAAAAGCATTGTGGAAAAATGCAGAAAATCACTGACACAAGTAAATGCAGATGAGAACCTTCAAATATTCATTAAACACTGTATGAAGCCTCTACTGTAAACACCTCAACAGACGGTCATATTCAGTGTAATTAAAAACAAATATGGACGACAAGAATCTCTGAGAATTCACAGTGACAGATTATTATCTTTAATTCTTTTTTTCCATATATGGCCATATGCTGCCCTGCGTGCCTGACTCACAGGTGAGCGATGAATGTGCTTTATGGGATGATATGGGAGAAAATGGTAGCAGGAAAGTGATTCTGGCAGTTGAGAGACTGGGGAGCAAAGGAAATTAGAGTTTGTCATAGGTGACAACGGTACACCTCTTCAGACTTCACAGAAAACGCTTGTTTCATTTATCTTTTCCGGGGAGAATACTTTACAGCGTGTTTCACAATTCTTCCTCTCTCCCCTTAAATTGAGTGGTAATACTTTGCATTGGATTACATTGTAGTCCTGGAGCTATTTCAGTGTCTATGCCCTAAAGATGAAAAAGGAACGTCCTTTTCTTGGTGGACTTACTATTATAACAAAAGACTGTGGTTGGTGTACATTAACTAAACATTACATGATTCATACAGAAAGTTAAAGTCCCCATAGCATTTTTATGGGAGAGCAGATACACTTATGATCACAATTACGATTTAACCATCGTTAAGCAGAAGTCTGCGCTCCGTTTTCCAAAACCAAACGAGACGATTGCTCACGTTAACAAGTACACGTTAACAAACTCGCTGGACAGTAATTAACAGTTGCAAGATCATTGGTGAATTCTCCACCTTCCATCTGCTTTCAAGTGCAGATGAGCAGTGTGAACAGTATTATGCTGTAAATGGAAACAAGCCCATTGAGACTGGATGTGCTCCACAAATCTGCCAAACAACAAACTCAGTGCAGCAGTGGAGAAGTGAGTCAGAGAGAGTTTAAATAATATTAATTTGTCAAGTTAGGGTTGATTAAAGTGATAGAGGTAGGTGCGGTTCGGATAAACGTCAAGGAAACCGGAAACCAGCAGGTTCTGTCAGCTGGGATGTTGACACGCGCCGCATGCCGGCAGCTCCAGCAGTAATCTTATAGAAGTGGCAGATTAGTTCTTATAAAATGTCTGACATGCATACGCACACATACACACATGCAGGATGCGTGCTCATTTGCGCACACGCGGAATTCAGTGCATACAGTGACAAAGTAATCTGTGCGTGTAAGAAACACTGAGAGGTGGTTGTGATTGACAAGCAACCCGTTCCCGCTGAAATACCCGTTTGACAGAGAAAAGAACCAAACGCAGGAGTTAAAAAGCCAGCCACAGAAATCGCCTCAGTATACTCCACATGAACGCAAACGAGAGTATTTCGTATGCCTCTGAGGAGCTGAACATCTGAGGTGAAATGTGTGTTAAAACACCAGGCTTTCCCCCCCCCCCTTTTTTTTTTCAAAACGAAGAAAATTGATGCTCTTTGTGCAAACCCGGGTGCCAATCATGAGCATGCCTCTTTGAGGGCCAAGCCTCATGCGAATGTCAGCTCCCTACTACATTATAATTCCACCCCAGATCTTGAAGGATGACACAGTTCCAAAGCTGCACTCGCTCCAGTGCGCAGCTCTGCCAGGGAGGGAAAGAGGGGGGTAATAAAAACTGCTCGCTTTTTTTGTTCAAGAGACATTGTAATTTAACTGTTGGTAGCAAGCAGTGGCAATCGCCTTTAATAATGGTCTCTACACCCTAATTTGTGTAGGGATTTGCCCAGACCAGCTTTGTCTCACGGGCCCTTAATTCTTCTGTGCCGTCCGGCCAATGTCGCTGGGAGAAGGCGAGGAGGTGCCTGAAAGTACCGAGTGGAAGAGAGAGGAGAGATATTTACAGTAAAGGGAAGGAGTGAGAGCAGGGGAGGGAAAAGTCTCCCACAGCAGGAGGTGATTATGGAAGGGAGAGATACTAAAGTGTGCTCTGCCATTTCCTGTTCCTCATAATATCAGATAATGTTGGTATAATTAAACCCAGGAAATGTGGCTTCATTAGTCCCAGTCCGGGTGTTAAAATGAAGTGTGAACTAATTGGTCAAGTATACACCATGGCTGAAATTATAGAGATGTAGAGATAGAGATGGAAGCAGCTAACCATGCGGAGATAGATATGACTGACAAAAGCCTGACAACAAGGACGATGTATTGTTTTTTCGCAGGTGATGTAAAAGCACATTCGACGTTAAAGTGGTCTGGTGAGGAAAAGCTTGCATTGTGTATAATCTGCTCTGGACCTCAGCACAGAGCCTTAGCCGCCTTTGGTTCCAGCAAGTCTCCTGTCTGCTCTCATCTGCATCACAAAAAGAGGCCTCGTCTCAAGAAAAACACTGATCAAGTCTTATCTTTTTGAGACACGTAGTCCACTGGGGAAAGCCGGACTTGTAGCCATTAGGCACTGTCCTCTGAGCCTTGACCCTCTGCACGCTCAGCCTTTGTAGCAAAAGGCAGTGGCAAAGCTTGTTTCCATTCAGCTGGGAGAGGTGGTCAAAGCCACGAGATCAAGCTGTTCCCAGCACTTTCTTTTCTTTCTTTCTTTTTTTTTGCTGAGAAATACTTGTCTCAATAGTTTTTTGGTAGATGGTGTGCAAAAAATCCTGCACAGAACAAGATCTTATGTTTTCCTTGGTCTCCCGTAGGTTTGACAGCATTTTTGAGGAAAAGTTTGAAAATTTGGAAATGGTAAGTCTTAAATTGGGCATAAAATAGGAGCTCCTCGCTGGAGACAGGCTGCCATTTTTATGCTTGTTTATTTCCTTCCTTGCTTCTTTCTCTCTTAGCACATACTCTTGCACAAACCATCTGCCATACAGGTCCTGTGTGACTTTACTTCAAGAGCTCTTAGTGGCTGTCTTCATCAGCTCAAGATCCGCTGCAGAAAAACAGCTTTAATTAGTACTGAGGGGGAAGAGAAGCAGAAGGGGTCGCACGCTTCACTATATTTTAGAGAAAACTGCTTGCAAATGATCAAGAATCGCATTCCACACAGCTTCTCCTTGGCAAAGGCATTTAATGCTTTTTTCAACACTATCCCTTTTGTGTAATAAAACACGTAAACGCTTAGATTATTAAGTAGACTAGGCTACTCTTCAAATGAACACATGTTCAAATTAGCAGTAATAAGGCGAGCTGTGAAACTACAGCGCTCAGATCACTTGGCGCAATAACTCTCAGGTTGCATGCAGGTAAATCAACTTGTCCGGCTAAAATTGCCAACCATAATATTTCAAGCAGCCTTGTCAATATCCCTGAGCCTTGAATTTGCCCTACTAAGCATTGTGCTCTGCAGCTAGAAAGATTGAAACAGCAAATGTCAGAACACTGTTGAGCAGCGTTCAGGATCTTGTGTTACACGAGAAAATGAAACTCTACAGACTGCAGTCTGATCCATTCCAGCAGGCAATTACGCCATTTCACCAAGGCCGCTAGGAAAGCTTCACTAGAATTGGGCTGACAGAAATGGCCTCTCTGACACATCAGAGGAAACTAGGGATGCCCCCACTCCCTTTTTCTTCTCTTTGCAGGGTTTGTCAGGGTTCTTCGCCGCTCGTTTTTGTTTCAGAAGGGCTTTGAACATTAGCTTCTGTTGTTCTGTTCTGCTCTAGCTTTGGAGACATTTCACAGCCCATTAGCTGCTCTTTTAGCCCTAACCACGACTCAAAACCCGGCAAAGAGAGGAAGGGTGGGGGAGTCACTGACATAGTGACAGACTGTACATAAAGCAATTTTCCTGCACATGCATCTGGTGCACAGGTATTACCTTTTCATGTGGAAGATTAGAAAATACTATTTATACATTTTGGGAAAAAACATTATTGGCTTTATTGCCAAGTTAGCTTAGCTTAGCTTATCTTAAAGACTGGAAGCAGGGGGAGACAGCTAGCCTGGTTCTGTCCTACAGTTACAAACTTTGGCTACCAGCTCTTCCGAAGCTCACTAATCAACACATTGTTTGTTGTTTGTTGGATGTGTTCAGCTATGCTAAGCTAGGCTAAGCGGCTGCTGGCTTTAGCTGCATAGTTAGCGTACATACATGAGAGTCGTATAAACCCTCTAATCTTTATCTTGGCAAGAAAGCACATAGCCATATTCCCCAAAATGTAAAACTTTTGCTTTAATATATTTTGGCATTTAGAGGAATCATGATTTTTAGAAATTATCTTACTGAGATAAAAGTAGCTGCTGGGAGATCCAGTATAGTCATGTTAATTTGACCATAAAAAAACATTCATATTATATAACAGATGCTAAACTGTACTACTGTCTCAAAAATATCCCTGCTGCTTTTAGGGGAAAGAGAACAAGAAAGAAAGCATGCAAAGCAACTAGTAGAAATCAGAGCTTGAAGCCAGTGGTCAGAATATTGTAGCGTAATCAGCAGTACACGCACCGTTTGGTTTATAGCATTGCGGTTTGGCCAAGACAGAGTTAAGGTGGTTTTCAGTGCAGTTGATGGGGTTGAACAATTTGCGCGGCTGGCAGAAAAACCATAATCAATCCGGAGACTATAGATAAGGGCCCTAAAACCAGCCAAGCACAGCGTTTTCTCTTATCGCAATTACACCTTGCCCTCCTCAGGTACAGCCAATTAAGCTAGGAGAGGATGCGCCGGCAGCCACTTCACATTGAGGAGGCCTATCAGACGACTCCAAACACACCCCATCACTGCAGAGGGGGCAGAGAGGAGCTTGTTAAGCACATGAAGATAGGGGGAGGGAGCTAAATTAGTAGCCTATACTGTTTTGCACTGCAGGTATTGAGGCCTACTGTACGTTTCTGGTATTCCATCAACGCACTGGTATGAAAACAGGAATTGAGTGGCGTGCTCTGGTGAGTGATGAGCAGTCTACTGGGTGGCTGCGTTTCATCAAGGGACCAAGGACACACAGACCTTACCCTGACACTAACTCCTCTCACTCTCTCACCTGCTTTTTAATCCATTCATTACGTCACTCCTCTTTTCCTGCCTTTCATTGCCGAACATCATTCACATTATGTCACTACTTAGCAGTACAGAGCAGGAAAGGGGGTGTGGGAGAAGAGAGAACTCATGCGTGTGTTTTAATGTGAGAGCGGTTAAGAAAGGCAGCGATGAGGTCAAAATCAAGGATAAAACTTGGGATGAATACAAATCTCCACCTATTGTGACTTTTATTCCTTTCTCTTTGTTCGAGTTTTACTGGAGTGGAGGAAAAAAAGTGCCAAACTGTCGCTAGCTTGGCAATGAAAAATTTATCACACAAGCTTCTCTGTGCTGCAGATCACTGTCTCCTCCACCAGCGAAAGGCGGTTAACCAAACACACAAAAGTAAACCTCAAGTGCTTGATCTGAACCACAACTTTACACTCCTCTTTCCTCTCGCCACTTTTGAGGTTTCAAAGACCAGACACACAGCATGTGGTGTTTTGTCTCCACCGTGTGATGCCACCACACCAATTTAGCTTGACAATTTAACCCCAAAGCATCATCCTTCAAGGAGCGGAGGGCAAGTTGAGCGGGATTGCTTCTGTCCTCAGCGCCATACTGAAACTCTGACGATAGCATGTACAGTGGGGAACATCGAAGCACACAAAGCAGCGTTATAGAAGAAGAATGGCCGACACAGACGCTCTCACGCTGCTTACACTGCGAACCAGATGTCTGGCCAGAGCACACACACACACACACACACACACACACACACACATACAAAATAAAACCTAAGATATACACAAAGCCAGTACTGCAGATGGACTTTCCCTTTAAACCTGTTTGATGAAATGATTGAAGTGCTCCTCTAAGCACAGGAAGCCATTGATAACAACACAACAGAGGGGAGCCAAATTCAAATTAAAAGGAAAAGAGAGGCTGCCTCAGTGGGCGAAACCATCGACTCCCTATTTAGACTACATGGAGATGCGTTCCACTAAAGCTGGAATGAGACAAAGTGAAAAAGAAACCACTCATTGGCTCCTTATTGAATACTATTGGAGTCAAAAGGGGGTAAATTGACTAAGTAGGTCGAGGCAAAATGTGTGCAGGGAAAATATGCTAAATTCAAATTGATGTGATTGGCCACATGGGTCTGTGGATGCTGCTTCCATAATTGCCTGCGCTTGATGTTTTCCTCCCCGTTTCAACATTTGCCGAAACACGCAATGTGATGGAGAGGAAAATAGCTTCCTGGTGAAATGATGTTTGTGGCGCGGCGCTCCCCCACTGAGACTAACATCTGTGAATGGTTTCTTCCACATCAACGCAAACAGCCAATCCGCTGTAGACGGTCTACGCACAGATAGCTGTAAATCAAGAGGGCATCCGGCGGCGGCAATACTTACCACGTTCACTGGACAGGGTGGTATCTGTCCCCGAAAGACAAAGAGAGAGGGAGAAAAAGGGCAAGGGGAAAGGAGAGAGAGAATGATGATTAGAACATAATAGGCTTCAGTAAAAGTGGCATTGCAATGCCGAAGTCACCGCTGAACAAGAGAAAAAAAAAACAGATCAATTTCTGAGGATTAATGGGTAGTCACAGGCAATAGCCGGACAGTGACATACAGTATACAGAACGTGGGGCTACTATCGGAGAAAATTTGCTGTCACAACGGTGTAGTCGCTCACATTTGTCTTTGTCTATTATCCAGGCAGCACCATTTAACCAGAATACAGTTTGTTCTCTCTCTTACACTTCTTGTCATTGCCTCAAGCAGTGGGATTCATCATTATCTTCAAACGCTTGTTGCGATGTCTACATTGCTCTTGTGCTCACTCAATGAAACACATGAGACTTGCGGGATATTGCATATGCGTATCGCACGCACTTATGTACATCGTCGTGGGCGGTATTTATTCAGGCCGTGGCACCACAGCTGGGTGGCCATGAGGAGAGGCAGCCGTGGAGGCTGTTGACATCTCTCTCCTTATTGTCTGCCCTTCTCATTGTCCTCCAGCAGAGTTGCTAAGGCAGATTTGATCAGAGGTAAATTCCATGGCTCACTTTTGCATTTATTGCTTACATTGTTAGTCTAGAAAGCCTTTACGATGACTGCTACTTAGAACAATACCCAATCTGATCACATAGGATCTGCTGGTTTTGGGCATCATGAATCCCAGCATTACATTACATGACAGTCATTTAGCAGACGCTTTTATCCAAAGCGACTTACAATTCAGGATCTATCTACTGTAGGCACAGCTACGGGAGCAATTTTGGGGTTAAATGTCTTGCTCAAGGACACATTGACATGAGACTAGTGGAGCAGGAGCCGAGGATCGAACCACTGACCACGGACCCTCTGATTGAAAGGCGGCCCTGCTCTCCACTTAGCCACGGTCACCCCGACATCCCAGTGATCCCAGTGATGGAAAAAAAAAGTGTAAAGAAAAGGCTCACTAGTGGCTCTAAGCTTCCCCTCTCACAAGAGTAGTTTTGTTTGAACTTTGCTGTCTCACAAAAGTTTGTCGAGAAATGCTGGAAAGACTCCAATTGTCCCAGTTCTAAGCCACATTAGAGGCCTGGCTCAGTCTACCGCATCAGTTCAGACTAAAACATCTCAACAACTATTGGATGGATTTTGGACACACATTCATTGTACCCAGAAGATAAATCCTCCAAGGGTCGGGCGATTGTTTCTATTCATATCGTCCAATCACCACGGGGCGGCAATAGTAGGAGAGGGAGGGGTAAGCTGCGTCACAGCACACCGGTGAAATGCCAGCATAGACGACTTAGACTTAGTGTGAAAGAACATCTTGTATTGAACATATTTCTACTAATAAAATAGAGCAAAGACAAAGGCAAACTGGTTCGTAATAGCTGGTTTGTAAAAGCGGGCGGACATGCCGCTCCACCAGAAACATCTCTAAATGCACAGCAAATGCCTTCTGTCGTCAATATGATCCTACTGACCGGCACCAATATCAGGTTGATATGGCTTTGAGTAAAATGTATCAACTACATTTAGCGCATACATTGATCCACTCAGGATTGTAATAACTTTGGTGCAGCACCACCATTAGGTCACCTTTGTACCTGACCTATCAGCCTCAGACACACTTTGTGGTTTGTGCTAATTAGCAGATGCTAGCATGCTAACACACTAACTGGCATACATGGTAAACATTAAACCTGCTAAACATCAGCGTGTCAACATTGTCATTGAGATCGAATGTATTAGCATGCTGACGTTAGAGGTTCGCTGGAAGCACCACTGTGCCTGAGTGCAGCCTCACAGATCTGTAGACTCTTAGTCCTGTTTTACTCTTAGTCAAAGCACAATGATGATTCTACAGTGTGCTGTCAGGAGATGTTTAATGGATTTGCTGAATGATGACCGACTCCTCAAAGGATGACATAAAATCAAATGGGAACCTGCAACATATGGGAAAATGCCTCATAAGCTACAATCACCACTTAAAAGCTGTTATGAATAGTTTCCCACACAACAGCTATGTTGGATGGCGCTGTGCTAAACAACATTTCTTAGTTAGATCTGATCCTTTCCTTCCACCTGTTTTGCTTGCAGTCATGTATTATATACACACCTGCTTTAAACATATGGACTAAAAATATGTTTTCTTGTTGTTTAAATAATTAGCAATATCTATTAAGAGGTGTAAGGTCTCAGAAGTATTAGAGGCTGTAAAATGTTGCCGTTGCATTTGCTGCCGGCTGATCTCGATTGAAGTGTCTGCTAAATTATTACAACTTGAATATGAACACATAACCCGTTTGAAAAGTTGCCTCCACTCAATTGATTAAATTGTACAGATTTTTCTTCAAACAGTCCTCATTTTTCGGGATGTATATTGATTTTCTCGGGTTTCTCTGCAAACTTGTAAGCTTGATGACAGCTTTTGGCCTCATTGGATGTAGTTGTAAACATCAAAATGCAAAAATGCCTATGTGCCTCGCCATAAATCCATTCAAGTTAATCTTTAAATTCCCTGCAACTTTTTGACTTGTTTACTAAGAGCACATAAGCAGCGTCTCCATTCCCCTTCTCCGCGTATAAAGCCACCCCAATCTATCCCAACAGAACTTCGCTCCGCGCATGTTCAATTATTCATCTCCCTCTGTCAAGAATTCAGCCTTGCTAGCACTTGCCAGTATCCCCCACAACTTGGCAGGCAGGCTCATATTTGGCATATGGTGCAGAGCAGTGCTGCTTCTCCTTCTCTCTTCAGTTGGCCTGCTAGCACTCCCAAGGAGCACAGCAACACACACTGTCATGACGCACGCACACACGCACACACACACACACACACACACACACACACACACACACACACACACACACACACGCTAATGATGCACAATGTCTGTCAGTTTTGTAACTGAGACAACCCCTCCTTCCCCATTGAGTTGCTGGGCATTCGTCCACAACCTGTTTGCCACAGGTCTCAAGGTTTTCAACAATAAGCACTGTACATGCTGTAAGAGCCAAATCAGACATAGCCTTACACACAATGTTGGAATACTCAAAACTGCCTGATTTGGTATTAAGGAAATATTTGCCACTAATGTGAACAAGTATTCCATTAATGTCCCTGCACACCTTCGCATGTGTTTTCATTTACTTTGGCTCTTTAGATCCATGTTTGGTTAAAGTTGGGTGGAGCTATGCTAGCACTTTCTTGAGGTCACCAAACTGAGATGGGGCTGGATGATCGGACGAATGTATCGGCTATCGGCGAAATGTTGAGTCTACCGACGGTTGGCTTTTTTGGGGGGGATTTATGTCATTTTATTTTGCTAATGAAATGGTCTGCCTCGGAAGAATGAGTGCAAGCCGCTGCACAGCGAGCAGCTGGCACGGTGCTAAAACTAAGTGCACTGCACAGCGGGGAAACCAGCGTGTCGACACGGCATATTTCACATCTTACTCAGTGAATTAAGGGTTTTATTTCAACCCAACCAGAGTTGGTGATTGTTGGTATAGCGGAAACACTTACCAAGACGGTACTGCTGATATTTTTTATTTTTTATTTGTTTCTGTCCAGTTTGAATGAAGTGGGTTTTACCGTACGATGCATTAACATGGCAATTAGGCAAGTCTTAGTTCGATGAAAGAGAGAAACTTGAATTCAGAAGGAAAGAAATTTGAACATATCAACAACCCTACTGTGAGAACACTTTTACCGCTTTACCAACCTGACAGGTGCAGCAAAGCTAAAAGAAGGGTCAAGAAGAAGTCAATCCAGCTGAGCGTTGACACCCAAACCATTAACTCAAAACACCTGCGTAGCTGTAAACATGGATGAGTAGGGGCTTCAGCAAATCAACCAGTACAGTGTCAATAATATAGGCCCTTTTTTACAGAAGACATTTTGACTTGTCACAGTAGGAAAAAAACTAGTTTAAACAGTACAATGAATAATGGCTGAATTCCATTTAGCTGCTTTTGGGGTCTTGGTGTTCACTGTCAATGTAAATGTTGTAATACTCACAGAGATGTACATCTATGTATCGTGTGTAAGACCTCCATGGTAACTTTGTAACTCTATTTGTGTATTGTTTATCATTATTATAGATTATCTCATACAATCTATTGAGCATTAGGTTGCAACAGCTAAATGATTGCCAGGTTTGCTAGCTGATTGCTCACTTATCTCAGTTAGGAAGATGATGTCACCGGTCTCAACGTCAAGATTAAAGCCATCAGTTTTTCCTGATTTTGTTCACAATGGCAAGGTTTGTTGTTCAAGAGATTTTCAAATCACCCTCTCGCACTCATCACGGCACTAGCAGTGCTGGCAGTAACAACAGAATGCATGGTGGGAAACTGGTCAACAAACACCCGGGGTTGAGTTGTTTAATGGTGGACTACAAGTATGCTTTACCACAGAATGTAAAGTAGTCCTTTATGTCGACAGCACACACTCAGAGTCATGATCTTAAATGTGTGTGTGTGTGTGTGTTTTTATCATCTCTGATAGCTAGCTAGTGCACTCCCTGGAGGCAGAAAGAAGAAAAACCCACTAAAGCATGCATATTCTGCCATTCCATTGATGGGGAAATCACATCAGTGGTACAAGCCGATCTGTTGCAGTTGGATAAGTTGATACATGGAGCATTTGAGAGTATTGTACTGTAGATAATTTAGACATGCCGACCACAGTTTTAATTTACACTGCCTTACAAATTCCTCAGGAGCTGTGCAGCGACTAAAGTAGGATAGAGAGACACAAAAGACTTTTATTCTATCAATGTTCTCTTTATATTTAGAGAACATTAAATCAGCAGCACTGAAAAAGGTATGTGGCCTGTCACAGTGACAGTCTTGTGTCATCTTTGCTCACAAGTTCCAGAAAAAACGTTCTGCATTCCTGTCTGAAGCGCACTATCAGTTTTCTTTTTAAACACATTCGACCCAGTTCTTCAAACAGCTGCTGTGAGAGGAATCAGTCAAAGCAAGTGATGGTGCACACTTCCACATATTGCAAAGTCACCCAAAAGGTCACATTTTCCCATTTCCTTCACCAATGACATGAAGACAACATTTTTAGCTTCCAGGAAGCACCAAATTACATCCGCGTTGTCTGTTTGATAACCTTTTTCGCTGCACTTGGCCATGGAGGCTTACATCCACTGTTACTGTGTTGTTGTGAATGGCAGCCTATATTTTTGGCATTTCTACATCAAAATGGCTTCAATCCATGTTGTAAAAATTCTGAAAAGAATGAAACTTTAGTTGACGATTAATCGTCATACAAATAATTGTCCTTTTCCATTCGTTTCATGCCACACTGTGGTGCCGTTGTGTTCGGCTTTGCAACTTGACCAAAATACATGTTGTATATTTAAATGGCTGCTCATCAAAATGATGCAATTGTTGGAAAAAGAGCTGCTCAAAAACAGTAAGGTCAAGACAGACAAGCTATCTTTTTCCATATTGTTTTTCCTGACGTTGGACTTGTGCTAAGGTAGACATTCTATTTTCCTCAACCCAACCCAGCAGAAGGATATACGCACCCAATTCACTTTCCATTTGCTGCCATACACCGGCCTAGCTGTGAGTAGGGATGCACCAATCTGACTTTTTCAGTCCCAGTACAGATACCATACCTGTGATCGGCCAATACCGAGGACCGATCCCATACCAGTGTTTAATCAATAAGCCTCACTGTGTGGAAGTGACAGGGACCATTCTTTTATTTGTGGGGAAACATCAGGTTTGACTTACAAATTGCTTTCCTTACTTTGTTAAACAAAAATATGACCACAAACATGTTCTAAATACTTATTTGTTATTGAAATAAAAAATTGTGCACCGTAGTAAAAATCTTCAAAATTGACAGGAATTACTGTTCAAGTGTAAACCTTTTTAATGCAGCAACAAATTGGTCAAAACCTAAACCCTAACCCGAAGTCTATAACGCATAAAGTGTGTAAACATAGAACTGACTTGAATAGATCGGCTTCTCGGTCACCGATACTTGATCGAGCTTTTTGAGTCAATATCGGATCGTGTGTCTGTGCATCCACAGATGTGAGTCGGAGAGACATGCGCTAACATATGCAGAAAGGCAGTTAACATGTTCACAACATCCGAACGTGTTAAATCCCACAAACACACACACGCCGCCACCTGCCATGGGACAAGTGAGTGCGGACTGATGAGAGCGCGTCTGTTTGCGTGCAGATGCGTCCTTATGCCACATCTTCTTGTTGCCCTTGCGATGAGTAATAACCGGAGAGCATTTTCAGCTAATAAATAATACATTTAAGAGTCTAATCAAATTGAACAAATGAGTATGTCTAGAAAACTATTAATCAGAGAGCAAACGTGTATTTACAAATATAACACTGGCACAAACAATCAATTATTCATAAAGTGAATGCTGGGTAAGTGGGCTTCTTCCCGGGTGAGATGCTGCCATAATTGGAGTGGGACTACAGGAGTACCGGCTGGTGTGTGTATGTGTGTAAGTGTGGTTGCATGTGTACCTATGTGTCTGTGTGCACTCTCTCTCACACACACACACAAACACACACACACACACTTCTCCCCATGCGCCAAACTTCCCCCAAACACGACAAGAGCAGGCAGAGTCGGCTCATTACTGCCTAATGAGTTGTCTGATTAGTGCCGAATATAAAAGCCTCATTGTCAAGCGCTGTATGTTTATTTTGATTAATTATTGTACTAAAGTGACTGAATGGAAGCACAATGACATGGAGCATTAACGTTTTGCGGTAATAGGGCCCTTGTGGAGTGAGCGATCGTATATTCAACCCTCAATGCGACGCATAAACCACGGCCACTGCCTGACAACGGTTTCTATTAGACTAACAGATACGCATGTTTGAATTGAGCTCTGGGCTGCCAACACGCCGCTCGACCCTCAACAACACGCGATAACATTAGGGACGGCCTAATCCGTGGTCCTGCAGACAGTAATGCTGACACCGGAGAGGGTCAGTGATTCTTCTCTTTGTCGTGTTTTTCCTCTCAGTGAGATTTGTTCACGGAACACTAGAAAAAACACGCCAGATGGGATTTTATGAAAGAGGTGCAAAACTCCCAATTTGTGTGCATCTGATGAACGCCACTTCTACTGACATATGTGCGAGTCTGTCCATACTCCATAGTGATTAGCATGTATGTAACTTCGACAATATGACAGCTACAATAACTTGGAAAATAGCTATATGGCATGGGGGACTTAATTTGATGACTTTATTTATCGTTTTTCATATCATATATAGCAAGAGAGAGAGAGAGAGAGAGGTGCTTTTCCACCAGTGCTGCTGGAAATGTGATGAATGACAAAACTTGATAGTCTAGTGTTGATTGTGAAAAAAGAAAATATAGTTTTAGAGGTGTGAGCTAGCAGAGCGCCAGATGCACAAACACCCTTGTCGAGAGTTTAGACTCTGGGCATCACAGATTAACAGCATGTTTGGTGAGTGCTGTTGTTTGCGAGTCAAACAGAGAAACGCTTTTAGAGACGCTGCTATGGCGACCACGTGTCTTTCACTCCTGTGACATTTGGCACGCTGTCAAAATCCGAATATGTTCTGCTGCAGAATGCGGGGTGATTAATGACGCCCGCGAGAACATTCGGGGATACAAGACTCCCCTCTCCCTTGACTGTCCTGATGAGTGGAAAAAAAAGAGTGCCTTTGTCAGGTTTGACTGCTCTCTTGTGGATATTTTTTTATCATAATTATTCACTTTGATCAATCAGTTTACCATGTTTCCCTGTTCAAAAGAAATGCCTGCTTGGTTAAATTTAGTATGGTTTTCATGCGCCAAAGCACAATTTGCTGAGGTCCGTATTAGACTAATGCCGCATTAATAAACATGAACACATCAGTAGTCACAGTGGAAAGGTTTCCGAGTGTATCTTCTCTAACGCACGTCTCTAAACATGGAGAATTTTTATTGAGCCAAAGACCAAATGAGGATTTAAAAAAAAAAGGGGGATAAATGGCAAAATGTTATTAATGGTAGAAAATGCGATTCTATGACTGTGAATGAGGCTCATTTCTAGTCCCATAATCTGCCTCTTTCTGTCTCTCTGCAGCCCTCCTGTCCGTGAGCAGAATGTCACTGCTGTTGTTAGAGGAGGGACTGTACTGTGCCTGGCCTGTTGCTTTGTACACACTTTAAATCAGAGGTTTAAATGGGGCACTTCAGGAGACTGCTGTTACCCACACCCAACTGCCAATACACTGTAATCACTAAAGGCCCCCTTTTTCTTTGGAGAGAAGCATCGCTTACGTGCGCTGCACTCAAAACTACGAGGGTTGCACTGGGGATGCATTGGCGATAACTTAACGCACACAACTTTGTGATTTCACGTGTTTTGACAGCTCCGCCTTTGCTGCAGGCGAGCGGCGGGTCTGGCTGAGATTTCACCCCGTTTGCGCTGTACGAGCCCCCCGGCACATGTTCACACTTTGAGCGTCTAAACAGATCTTTGTCATATCGTCCACGTTAAAAACAGATACCAACAGGTTGAGAGGTTATTTCAAGAAATGCTAAACTTCTAAATGTTCTCCATCAGAGAGCCTATCAGGTGCTTATACACTAATTTCCCCAGCTCAAGTGTCTCAGGCGAGGGTTTCAATCCTGCCAATAACCTTTTCAAGCAAATAGAATCTATCCAAAAAGGAAGTGGCTAGTTGGCTGCTTTTCTGACTCTCTCTCTAGGGTTTGGATTTTTTTTGTTTTCTTACTTCACATCTTCAGCGTGTTATTCAAAAAGCATTCTTTGTTTTTCAATTTCCACCCTCAAGATTTTTCAATGGTATCTTCCCTTGTTTTCAGAGAAACAAAAGACAGTAACGCAAAAACTCGATAAAATCAACAGTGGGAATACTAACAAGATGGAAAAAAACCCAATTCTGTCTTTATTCATCTGGAAAGACGAAATAGAGGACGGGGGCAGAATACAGTTTTTGGGGGGTTTTGGTCTAACCCTTACGCGGATACGCGGATGTATCCTAAGGGGGCAAATTGTGGTACAGCAGAGTAAACAAAACATAATATAGACACGATTAAAACACGGAACAAGAAACACAACAAGCAAAGTCCATGATCATCATGTTCTTTCAACAAATACAACACACTTTGCACATCTCTACTGAACGCCCCCCTGTTCTGTGAGATAACATAAACTCCTTCTGTATGTTGTTCTACTACAGCTTGTTAAGTTGGGCTATTGCCATAGGAATTAATGACTTTTAAATCCTATAGTAAAAGCCCAAAAGGAGAGTTTTGATTGGTGGCACCAATAATCACACATAAGACCAATTTGTTGAATTCATTTTCCATCAGAAAAGTAGTAATAAAGCTGAACATGACTGATTTTTGTTGAACATGACCCTCTCACAGCCTGATGTCCTCCCGGTGCCGACATTTAATTCACCATGTCAGGGCGCCATATAGTGACTTTCTTAACGTCATTGTTAACAGCCTCAAAAGCTGAATCACTCCTCTTGTGCAGAGTGCTGCCATTAACATATGCCGATAGACCCTAAATATAAAATGGTTCCGGCCTGTTCCCGGCTATTTGTACTTTCTCTCAGCTAACATTAAAGCACTTCCCCTGGAGGCTAAACACATTTAATGGGGTGACTCAACCTTAATGGTAATGCGCTGTAGGTAGCAGCCGATTAATTGTTATTGTTGAAGCCCAGTAGGTGGCTTCATTTCAGCATGTAAACTTCCTGTGTGTAAGGACGTGTGTGGGTGTGCGTTGGACACCCAGGTTTGTCCAGTCGAAGCCCTCAAATGTAAACCTCTGCCTGATGATTAAATCCAAATGAATATGCATGCGCAGCGCTCACTCACAAACGCCCAACCAGCGTGAATTCGCAAAACAAAATCTTCTCCCAATGCAGCCTCCCAACATGCAGAGACGAGACACGGAGGCAGAGAAGGATGGGGGGGGGGGGGGGGGGGGGGGGAGCGGGGGGGGGGTCCCTGCTGTGATGAACTGGTGCTGACACAGCCAGATGTTTAGTTAAAATGCAGAGCCCCGGTGCGGGATGGAGGGAGGAGTTGACATGCGCTTCGGGGGCTTTAGGCAGCCAAGTGCTCCTCCGTAGCCGCCTGGTATCTATGTAGGCAGGGGTGAGTGTCTGCGCTTTATCTCCTGTGATTTGCATTCGGCTGAGTGTGCGTGTTTGTGTGTGTGTGTGTCTGTGTGTGTGTGTGTATATATATGCAAGCCCCTTGCAATTCAGTAAATGAAAGAACAATCTATTGTGTGAGTGTGCGCATGCCTCCATGTCTGTGTGTGTGTGTGTATGTGTGTGTGTGTGTGTGTGTGTGTGTGTGTGTGTGTGTGTATGTGAAGAGTGGTAAATTGAACATATGTCTGAACCAAGGTCTCCTGTCGCAGTTTCCCCTCTGTGGACTCTGTGGAGCTTGAGGGGAGGGTACGCAGCACAAGCTCGCACAGAGTCAAGCAGAGCTCACACACGCACACACACACACGCACACACACACACACGCACACACACACACACACACAGCTGACTCAATGCACGCGGAGTCTGTTGCTGTTTGGTGGCAAAGGCAGAGCTCCTGCAAATATAACAAAGTAAGAGGCGAGCGTTCAGAAGCAATCAGCCACGTGTTGTGGATGCCATCACATTACCGACCGACGGCAACAACAGCCTATCGTCGTCATCATCACCATCATCCCTGCTATCATCATCTCCATTAGCGTCATCTCTTTCATCGTGTTCCTGCTGGCTCCCTTGGACACGCTGCAGTGAGCCATGATGGAGTCAGTGACAGGATGACAAGCAATGGGGCTGTAATGCATTAAGTGTGTTGTTCTAAAATAACATGTACTCGAAGCTGCCGAAGCAGGCGGGCGGGCGGGGGGGAGGGGGGCAGAAGGGGCGGGCAGTGGTTGCCCTGTCCTCCTCTCTAGAAACTAATCTCATTTCCCTGTAGCTTGAATTAAATAAATGTCTGACATTAAGAGCGGTGAAGGATGAAGGAGGGCCTGGGGAGATCAGGAGCCGGGTGGGCTGGGGAGGGCAGAAGGTGCTTAGTTAGACCATGTGGTTCCACAGAGGCTGGGAGGGAGACGATGAGGGTGAGAGGAAGGAGTGGACGCTGAAGAAGGGGATTCACAGCTCCACTTTTCTTCTTCTCCACTCACGCAGCGCACGAAACAAGCATAAATAGCAATTAAACTGTATGATGAGGGAAGAGGAACGACTGCACCTCTGCAGCAGCCAGGCAGTGTCTCTCCGTTTGCTCCGTGTCAGCTTAACCCCCCTCTCCACCACCCCCACCCCAGCTCCAGCTCCTCACAACCCCATTTAACCATTAAGCCAACAAAGAGCACCGCTGCCTGCCCGCCAAGCCAACCAAACCACCTCAGCTTCCTCATATCCCCTGGTTCTATTGACAATCAGCAGCTAACAGGTACTGTGAAATATTTCCCATCCACCTGGGACTTATCCTCGCAGTCATATCTGTCCAACATGGGACTATTAGGAGGCGACTAAAGGCTGCCATCAATCCCTTAGGTGTCTATTTGATGATCCCCACATGGGAATACGTGCAAGTCTTAGCTAACCTGCTGCGCTATTTTAACAATCTCCCTTGGGTCTGTTCGGGGACTATTATATGTCTGCTGGAGGAGCTGGATGGTACATTATGAGATGCATGTCGACATGTAGACACTGCTTAGTCACCTTCCATGTAGTGTGTTCTGAAGCAGGTTGTTTGGCTCCGATTCCCCTGAAAAGCTGGCAAAAAAAAGAGACGGCCACAGAACCATTCGACTGACTTTGTGAGCGGTTTTGTTGCTTGGTGACATGAAAAGGAGATGACAGAATGGGAGACTGGTTAAAACTAGCTGTTAAACTTGTCCAGTCTGACGTCGTCTGAAAGGACCGGACCATTTTTGACACGTGGAGGCACATGAACGTCTGTCATCAAGCCTGTTTTCTGAAGAACAACCGGCGAGTCAGACGTTGAAATGCAACTTCACACCAACCGCACTCTTTCACATTGACCTCTCTAAGCTTCTAAAATGTCAATGGTCTATAAATGGTTTTAAATAATTACTTTTATTGTATTAAACATCTAGAATGCATTCAACTAGGACTGGATTTTGAATTTGTATATCTTTACTAGTGGTATAACGGACCATTGTCGATCCGTACAGATCACCCCTCACGGGTTCGGCACGCATATGAACCGCTGATTAATTACAGTTTAAAGTTAACCATCTCAGTGTGAAATAAAGTGTTACTGTTGAGCTTTATCTGCCGAAATTCAGTAAAATATGCGACCAGGACATCGGCATTTATGCTTAATTTACAGTCACTGAACTCTGATAATGTTACATTGTAAACAACCAGTCCGTGTTTAAACTGACTGAGGAGAGCTAGTAATCGTGGCAGCATCGCTAACGGCGAACTAACGGATGCTCCATTAATTTACACTATGATGCGTTCAGGCTCTGTTCAGTGAAAATGAGTATTGGGCGAAGGTAAATTATAACGTTATCATGATGTGTCCACACTCGTAAAATGTAGTGTTGGTGAGAAACTTGAATAAATTCAGGTGTTTGAAGGAGAACTAAGCATCTTATAATACATCATTAAAACTACTAATTAAAAGATTTGTTTTAATCAATAAAAATACAAAATTGTATTTCCTTATCATTTAAATGATGCGTTTTTATGAAGAAAAAATACCCTCTATAAATTACTATAACAAAGTAAAAGAATAACATTTACAATTTTTGATGGTTTACACTTCAGAGCTGATGAATTTATTTTTGGTACAGTAAAAAAAAAATAGTCTGGAGTCTTGTAGACCAGCTGCTATAATTAAACAACAAAGGGATCTGTATCTGCCAATATGGATCATCAATGATCGGCAATTAGTATCGTCGGCAAAAAAAACGTGATCAGGAATCTCTAAAAGTTAGATTTGCTCTCTTTTTTTATTTTGTGCTGATCCGATCTGTGACTCTGATACCGTGATCCGATCCCAACCATGAGTTTAATGATTCATTGCATCACTAATCTTTACGACAAACCTGGATTACAAGACACCTTTATGAATGGACCAGTCAACAACTAATGGAATCTGAATCCACAGCAAATCATTAAATAATCCCCCAGTGTCCAGAAAGGGGGTCTTCAGAACTGGCTATTGCTTGATTGTGTTCTAAAAAAAGCCTGGACTACTCATGAAACCGACAGAAAAACGCTCCTTAATTGACTTTCTGCACCCGTGTGGCTCATGTGGCTCAACACCGATTGCTGTGTTTGTGTTCGCTCCACTGTCATTGGTTGTAGTTCAAGGAAAATAACAGCGGGCAAACCCGAGAGAGTGGGTCACATGAGAGGTGATGAGCTCTGTTCTGGGCGCTGAAAAGGTCAAACGGAGCACTTAGGTATGTGAAGGCACTAAGTGGACAGAGAACATACCTCAAACCTCTCTTGTGAGGGTCTAAGGTAGCACTTAGGGGCATTTGCTTTTCAGCACCTTGTGTGGCCTGTCCAAATATTTCAAGTGTGTGTGAGCGTGTGTGTGTGTGTGTGTGTGTGTGTGTGTGTGTGTGTGTGTGTGTGTGTGTGTGTGTGTGTGCATGGGAAGGGTTCATGGCTTACATTAAGATACGGTATTATTTAGGAGATGCAGTCAAGACCCACTTTAACCACTCAAATACAGAAAAACAACGAAACATAATTGTTATGTCTATCGCTGTGTTATGTGATCATTTGAATAAGTGTCTAATGTTTTAGTTTTTTTTACTCCGTATCGAGAAACTGCTCTTGAAACATTAATTGTATCTTAATGCGTGAGACAGTTGCCATGACTCCCACAGGGCTGTTATAGAGGGAGCATTGATGGGGGTGCAGCACCTACAGTGCCGGAGTAACGGTAACTATCCTAAACACGAATCCTCAGAACAATAAAAGACGGATTGACTTTTTCTCCGTAGATGGCATTTAAGTTCACTGCAAGTTGCCAGATTGTGTGCTCTAGGATGTGTTTGAGCTGCTTCTTTTACCAACAAGAGCTGTGCTGACTCGGCTCAGAGAGGTTGTTCATTCCCAGATTCCCAGTGGGTTTATTAAGTGCCGGATACACACACTCTGGGAACCCTTCCACCGTGTTCATTCATAGACAATAAAAAAAAGCAATAAGCCTACATCAGTGGAAGTCATGTCATGCATGTGCATTTGATATACTGTAAATTGTCTATTACATTAATCCCCAGATGTGCAACTCCGATCACGGCCACTGTGCTAGAGGCTCAGCTCTGGTTGCTTTGTACCCGTCCTCATTGTATATGAGGAGTTAAACCTTAAATCTACCACGTGGATTATTTTTGTAAACAAACAACAATTGTGTTTACCTTCTGTGTTTTTCACCAAAACGTGTGTATGAAGTTTCAGGGAAAGGGGCTGCAAAGAAGCGCCCCAATAGTCTCTGAACAGGTTAAGTTCAAACAATGTCGCTCTGACATCTGACTTCCTGTCTCATCTCCTCATCTTTCTATCTTTCCTTATCAATGTCTAAACCCTGATTTTCCTCCATTCTTTAATAGTTCCCTGTCCCTCTGCTCACAGTGTCTCAGCTATGTCCCATATGTGCTGTATTTGCATTTTTATGAGGTGACAATTGACTTGAACAACAAACACGATAAAACTACTACGTAATTATGCCCTCTACTAAAGCCCACGCAGGGAGCAGATGGTTGCATTCATATGTCATGCTGTCATATGTCTGCATAACCTCAGTGAGAAGAGCTTCTCGTGAAAAAATAACCCGCCCTCTGTCAATACAACTACGCTGGGTGGCTGGGAAACAGTGAAATTCCATCATCTTCCCGATTCAGTCTCTTATAGAACCTATAAATTACAATCTGATCTATTCCAATGCAACTGCAGAAACTCTCTCGATATTGCGCCAATAGGAGACAATAAACTTGTCATGTGGCTTTGGAGTGACACTTGCATACACTTAGATTCCGATATAAAAGTCCTAGTCTTTATTTGATGCAGCACTGGTGCGCCATTGTTCTGTCCCGCGGAGGATTAGTTGGGAAAATCTAACTTTTGCTTTCATTTCTGTTTTCATGAGAGACAACAAAGAGTGAAACCACCCAAGCGAATAAGAACCGGAGTTTTTCTGCTCCCATGTCTATTTACTTCTGCTGTTCTACATTTCAGAAAAACAGCGAGCAGACTGAAGCGTGGCGCCGCTGCCGAATATTGCGGGGCTTCATCAGTAGCTGCGAAAGTGTCGAATCTTTTGTTTATTCTTAGAAGTTTGAGCCAAGCAAACTTTAATCATCTGATTTAGTGCGTCCAGGAATGAATTACCAGTTGTGCCGGGTCGTGTATTTTCTTTAGATTGCTGGCCAGCCGTACACAGACATTTATGCGTCAACACAGGACAAACTAAGGCAGACAAACAGCAGCTCCAGCCCATCTAATAACAGTGGGGCTTATCAGCTGCCTCTGCCTCCTCTAATTTTCATCAGTTTTGACAAGCCCATTAAATGAATCTGGGACCAAAAATAAACATGTTTTTGTTGAGCTGAAGTGACAGGCAGTGATCACACCTCCCAATGTTGGAGGGAGAGATACGTCGACTTTTAATTAAAAATGCGGCGTCCGTGCACAGCGGCCCATCCACGATAAGCACGACTTTTGCCTCCAGCACACAAACTCTTGCGAGGACACTAAGAGAAGGTGTGATCCAAGACGTAGCACATTACTGGTGTTAATGATCATTAACACAGACGCTGGAATATTCTGGAAGATGAGTGTTGGTAGAAGGATTACAGAGCAATCCGCCATCTAATCCTGACCTGATAGTAATGAGTTTTATTATCCGTCTTCTTGAGTGTATTAGTTGTGTGGTTACAAGGCCTGAATTCGTGATGAAAGGACAGTTTGGCTTTTCAGATTTCTTACATTTCGCGACCGCTCGGTCGTTCCGCATGCCGCACTCTTCGTCGCAAATGAAGAGCAGAACAGTATCGCCTCGCCGCAGCGTCGCATCTCCAGCCTTGCAGCGTGTTATCTTAAACAGGCCCTGTGGCAAGAAGCTCTTCAAATTCAAAAATAAACTAGAGATGCGCTATAAGAGCCTTTAGGATCCCCGGTGGACTACCCGGGACAATGCGGCTTCGGCGGAGAGTGTCAGCACTCAGGGCCTTTGACGGCCAACACCTATTTTCCTCGGGGTGACATCTTTATCGGTGGGCATTGTCATCCAGTGGAAAAACACAAAGGGCCCACCCGCCTATCAGCGGGACAAAAATCTGTTTCCATGACAACCCCAGTCTCCAAACTTCAAAGCCATTTCTGTCACAGAAGCTGACATGAGGTGAGCTATCATTACTTTCTTTACCCCCCCCCCACCCCCCACCACACACACACACACACACACACACACACACACACACACTCTCCCATCTTGCTTCTGCTGCTTTTAGTTCGACTTCTCTGCCTCCCGTCGAGTTGTCTTGTACCATTACTGCCCCGATCATTCACTCCAGCTTTGTCTCATTTTCCTCTCTTTGATCGACGTTTATTTCCCAAAGCAGCGACCTCTGGGTTAAGACGGGAAAAATAATGACTCCAAGTTTAGTTTCTGTTTTCCCAAAGGCCTGAAAGCAGGTTCACGGCTTGAGGTTTTTCTTCTGCATTACTGAGCGGGTAATGAATACAGTGGTTGTTATGCAAACATTTGTTTCTGCTCTACACTGGACTCGATCCGGACTATGGATCCCCGAGATGTTTTGAAGAGGTCTATAAGATCATTTCTTTTCATCTGTTTGCCAGGGGTGCCTCCTACTCGTCGAAGATGCGTGGAAGAAACCTAATACCTGAAAAGTAAAAAAAAAATAAAAGAAGAAAGTGTGTGCGTGAAAAGATAGGAAGAGGAAGAAGATGGGAGATGAAGGTCCCTGAGCAAATATTCCTTTATTTTTTTCTCTATCCTTATTTGCCCTGCTCTGAGTAAATGTCAGACTGTGCTGGGAGCTGGCAGGAACAGCTTATTATAAAAATCTGAACCTGAAGCATCTTGCCCCCTCCACTCGATGCCAACATGCATCAAAAGCAAAATATCGAGAATAAGCTGAAGTCGGATATGTATGCTGTGCCTTAAGTGCCTATTCCTGCGGTCACGTCTTTGCTATCAAAGCCTACACGACCATGAGCAGGACAGAGGCCGGTGACCGGTACCAAACGTGCAATTACAGCAGTCACTCGTGTCTAGTACGATGAAATGAATCATTACCACTGCAGCATGAAAGAACATAATCTGGCACGCTCCCAGCTATTCCCCTATGGGGACTGATTTGTGATCGAGTCTGAAGATAGACTGTGCATTCAATCAACAATGCAGCTTTCGGCTTTCAGGCCACCCCGCTGAAAGGCTTGAGGGATACAAGAGATCAATAGAGATAAATTAATTACTACGCTGCCAAATGGGAATGCTGCGTGGACAGAGTTACTATAGAAACGCAAAACTGCACGGCAGGCCACAAAAATGATATTGAAGCTAACATCTGCACTGCTACAAACGGGGTCCAAGGAGGAGGTCTTTGAGTCGCCTGCGACACGCCGAGATCGTTTGCTGCACCGCTGACATTAAGAAATACCCAGTGGCTTGAGGCAGAGCAGCAGCTGGCTGCAGAGAGAGAGAGCCATAAGTGAAGTGCTTCAACACTTAGATATTGAAGCCAATCCAGCAACAAAACAATGCCGGCTTGCCAGGGAGGCGTGCGACTCATTTATGTGAGTGTGACTCACACAAATTCATGATATGAAAGCAATTAAGACAAGACGCAAGCAAGGTAAAAAAAAAACAAGAACAACAAGGCAAGAAAAGGGCAGATATGATGAGCTGCTGTGTCACTTATCGTCGCCGTCCACTCCTCCTCAGCGTGTTCCACTGTGAGTCCACAGCGGGGCCGGGCTGCAAATCGCGCTTCCTCCCAACACGCTGGTCTGCAGAGAGCGTGCCGGCTGCCCAGCCTGCCCGGGGGCTACATCTGCGACAACACTAATATTATACAGGCAACCAATGAATTCCTGAAGAGCACAATCAAGGGAGAAACAGCCCCTGCCGCTGACATCGCCCTGGCGCTTGCCTCCCTTCCTGCTACTTACATGAGCAATATTCCAAGTTGTTGTTTTGCTTCCATCAAATTTTCCCATTAAAAGTGGCATTTCATCTAAATCAAGCCCCCCGGGGTGACAATAACTAAAGGGAGGTGAGGGATGGGGGGGATTCTCGCGTGCAGTTAGGCGCACATGCACGGAGTCTGTGCACGTGGGCCTGTGCGCACGCCTCCAGCACCTAACTGACTCCGTAATCATGGAGAGTGCCATTATTTGTAGCCATCAGAGCGACATCAAAGCAATTACATGTGTCTCTGCATTCAGTGTGGTTATTACAGCAAACAGCACAGCCATTTATCTGAGATGTATAAACATTACAGGTTCCTCTCCTCTCGTTTGCTGCCGGCGGCACACCACGCTGAAATCAAATTCACAACTATCCAAAAGCAAAGTGTGTGTGAGCGTGTGTGAGCGTGTGTGTGTGTGTGCAAGGGGTGTTGTGGGATGCGTTGTGTGGTGGCGAGGGGGGTGGGCACGCTGGGTGACTTCAGTGGGGTTCACAAGAAATGCGAAATAGGCTCCATTCTGCACTCGCTGCATATGAATCATTGTTCACTTGTCACACCGCCACTAGAGCGAGAGACTGAGAGAGACACCAAAGAGGAGAGGAAATGAGTGCACGCAAGGAGGTAGGGGAATAGAATGAGCAGCAGCTCTTGACCAAACACTCCTCTTTTAGGAGGACTGGAAAAATAGTCTGGGAAATATTCGTCCCCGCAGGCACCGAGCTCGCTGGGACTCCTCGAGGACCGGGGTCCTTAAACAGCTGAGAACACGCGCGACTCCCCCCGGAGACCTCACCACTCTTTCACACCAGAAATGAAACACTAAGACATAATATCAATACTGCACGGAGAGCCGCACACTTAAAAGCATTTTTTTTTTTTTTGCCTTAAAGCCCAGCAGCTGCATGTAAGTGCTGGCTCCTGATCAATGTGCTCACGTGTGCCGAGTTCCTGCTGTATGTAGTTATATCCTGCTATAACGATTGAAGCCACAGTTGAGAAGAGTGGTCGACGCATTCTCCTCAGAAAAAAAACATGTCACTTCTTGACAAATGCAGCTTTGTGGCAATCAACTTGCTTTTGTCTGCGTCCGCTTTCTATACCCACTTATTCCTGTACAATCAGTGCAGAGTTACACTCGCGGTGCAACGGATCAAAAAACTCACCGATTCGGATCAAATCATGGTTTTGAGTCAAGGATCGGATCAGCAGAAAAACAGGGAGCAAATTAACTAACAACAACAAGAACAATAATAATAATTACAATCATATCATATTTTTTAATGAGCCTTATCAGCCGATAAAGACTGTTTTTATTTGTTTTGTTATAGCAGCTGGTATACAAGGCTTCAGATTATTATTTTGTCGCTAACAATTATTTCAACTGCTCTGGAATCAGTGTAAACTTTCAAACATTCTTAATGGTATCCTTTTACTTTGCTATTGTCATCTTTATTTGCATAAAAACACAATCTCAGGAAAAAAAACATTTTTGTTGGCATTAATAATTTGGACTATGTATTATAAGCTGCATAGAGCTATTGTTAAGAAATAGAAATAGAAATAGAAAAGGTCTGAATTCCCTCTCTAATATCTGTTGCTGTTCAAACATTTCCTTCAAACAACTGGATTTACTCAAGATTACATGTAAATACATCATGATAACGTTATAATTTACCTTTCGCCTCATTTTCACTGAACAGAGCTTGAACGCACCATAATGTAACTCAATGGACCTCCGTACGTTAGCCGTTAGCTCCGGTGCAGCCGATGTCACTATAGCTGCATCCTGCCAATTTCAACACGGATTTGTTGTTGACAGTGTAGCATTTTTAGGGATCGGTGAAATCTTTTAAAATCTTTTAAAATTGTGAATGTAACGAGTAGTATAGCGACTCTATTGTTGTCAGAGTTAACCATGCGCGGCCCAGCACTTGTTTTTTGAGACATTCAAATAAAATCAGTCCTGTCGATATAGCGGCTCAACATGTTTCTACTCAACATATAAAATGAATCGTATACTTTATATGTGTGAATGGCTGGGTTGGGCAATCACAGCTGGGACGGTACGGTAGGTGACAGTGTTGTTTCATCCTCAGTGAACTCCTGATCCTGAACGCTCCCTCTCTGCAAAAGTAACACAAAAGTTCGGCTCACGTCATTGCAGTCAGCAGCGCGCAAATCAGCGGTGTGTCTTTGAAACCATACGGCCTCTAGAGACAGTGTTAAGAACCAGTGAGGCGTTCGTTTACACGTCTGCCATGACCTTTACCTTCTACCTTAATGAGATTTCCATTGATTCACTTTCCTCCGGAAAATAAATCAATCGGAAACTCTATCAAAAATTGACACAACACCCCTGAATGCATCAACGGTTATGTCTCCGACGAGTCAATTGAAGGTATAATGAAACATCCTATAAAACAGCCGGGTTATTATGCTCGCTGAGCAGTGTGAGCGTGAGTCTCCGTGAGTGTTGGAGAGGCGAGAGGAAGACTTAACTCTTCATCTGCCATGGACCAATTAACCCCCTCACCACATGTTTCATTGCAGATTCGGTGGTTTGCAGGTGCAGGAGGAGGATCAATAGGAGTTCAAATTCATTTGGGTTATCATTATTTAAACATGTGTGACAAGGACAAACTCAATAATGAAAAGAGGAAAACAAACTAGTTCCTACTCCAAGGCTAGGCAAAATAACAGTTGAATCTTACCTGGCCATCGATATCTAACGCCCAGGAAAGAAGTCAGAGGAAATGGAGGTTTAGAGTGAAGCGCGTCTCTGATGCCCCTTCGATAATTACAGGCTGCTTCAGCATATTCACAAATGACGGCGGCCATAAAACAAAATGCCCTTCATCAGTTACTCCAGAGCAAATATACACAGTTTCCTCTCCTTTTAATATGTTCCACATTATGTCTCAGGCAGTGAACCGGTCATATGCCGTGATGTGCTTGTGTGTGTGTGTGTGTGTGTGTGTGGCATGTGGAAGAGCATCCACAAAGAAGTCGTCCTGGTGTACCACAGTATCCAACTGTGTGTGTGTGTGAGTGAGTCTGATTAGACAAACAAAGGAATATCTTGGAAGGCAAACGAGTGGGAGCTCGGCAATTAGGTGTTTCAATTCCACTGATTGGGAATGACAGGAGCAACACACTGTGTTGAGCCTGACACACACACACACACACACACACACACACGCATGCACGCACAAGCACACGCTCGCACACACACACACACACACACACAGCAGAGAACTCTTTGCTTCATTTACTGCAAACCCCAAATTGGATCTGATAAGCAATTAATGGTGTAATTGGCCGTTGGAGAGGTTGTCTTCTCCCTGGAGTCTCGCTGGTTCCACTGGGCGGTAGCGTGGAGAGGGAAGGATGTGTTACTGATAGAGCTGGGTCAATAAGGGGAAAAAAAAAAAAAAAAAAACTCTGCAACTTGTTTGTAAGCAGAGAAGAGTAATGACACAAGTCCAGCACTCGGTAACCAAACTTACAGATCTAAATTGCAAATGAGAACTGATTTCCTTTTCTATTCCACTCTAATCTCGCTCCGTTGGGCTCTTGGTGCGCGGTGACGACCTGCAGAACAGTTTGCAGGCAATTTTTGTTGCCCTAGAAACGGTCAGAAAACCAAACTGGAGGCTGGGAAATGACCCAGTGCCAGTGTGTAATGAAGGCAATGCAGAGCACTTTGAAAGCAATTCTTAAGTGTAGCCCATTTACCATTTAAATGTGTCCACTTTGAAAATGTATTCAGTACAAACACAGGAAACTACACTCATACAATTTTCACATTGCCTATTAACAATGCACTGTTTCTGTTGTCTAAAAATTCATTGGGGTTCCACCAAGATGATTATATAAGATATAAGGAATAATACATTAATGAATCATCTTGTTTTCTCATGTGCTTGTGTTGTCATTCTGTTATTTTATGCCAAACATACAAAAGAAACGTGAACCTTCTGCTTCATATCCGCTTAGTGCTATAGACACAAAATACATTATGAGCATTTCTGCACCTTAAATTACTAGATGATATATGGAGGACCATGACAACTAGTGCAACCGTGAGGGTCACTGATGTGCTTTAATGGTTTTAACAATGGAGGAATGAGCTTTGTCTTTACAGACAACACTTGTTACTACGAGATATTCATTGTTGATTTTGTTCTTTTTATGACATGTGTTGACAATAAGATAAATAAAATATCACCAGGCTTATCCAAATAGACGGAAAATGTTTCAGCATAAAAACAAACAATGATTGAGCATTTTGAATGTGTTTCCACCAAATAATCTTTTGGTGGAATAATTTTTAAAGAATAAAACCCAAGTGTTATTTTTTTCTCCCCAAAGCTGTCAGTCACAGAGGTCTTTCAGAGATATGGCGACAATCAAATCAGATCCCCTCTGCTTCCTGTGTCATGGCCGAAACATAAGAGCTGGTGATTGATGAAAGGCGAGCCCCAACATGCCCAGCAGCAATGGGCCATACATTCATCCTGAGGCATTCTTAATGGAATTGACCTTGTAATAACCCCACCCCCTCTTTCCTATTTATTTTTTTTCTTTTCTTTTATTACTTCTGTCCCTGCCCTTCTTTAATCCCCCAGAAAAAAAAGTCTTTTCAGAATAGGGGGGGAAAAAAAACAAATTACTGAAACCACAGATGTTGCCCCCTGCTGCAGCCGTACTGTGTTTCAATGAGTCAGCAGTATTATAAATGCACAGTTCATTATTAAAACTATCCAGAGTCCCAGGCGCTGCTCCAAACGGGAGAAATGTGATTTTCTCTACGCATAGTGGAGCCATCGGGTTCTCACAGGCTCCTCGGTGAAATTCCCATCAAATATCTTAAACACACGCAAAGTTGGTCATCAACGCTCACACAAAGTGATGCATGGAGGCATGCGGAGACGCACCTGCTGCTTGTCAAATTCAACCTCAAGTAGGTTGCTCTTGGTTGTGCTTCGGCCCGTGCGGGTGACATTTCAGATGACTACGAGCTTGTGTCTTATTGCTCTGTTGGTGTCGTCATGTTAACAAAAAACCAGGGCCACAACAAATTGATCGGAGAGCTATTCAACAACCACAAGTCGCGAGTTGCGGAACGCTCTCGTTGCTAAACTGCATCCCCGGCGGCGTTTCTCCACTTCCTGAAGCTGTAACAAGCAGAATGGCCACACTGCAGCAGATCTACGCTTTTGTCTGTTTCCCATTTTCTGGAGGTGCCGTCCACAGAAACAGCAACATGATGCATGCTTGATGTGCAGAACAAATTCCCTTTAGCCCGCGGCTTGTCAACCGTATCTCCCTGGAGGAAAAAACGGAGAGGGAACGCCACAGTCTGGACTGGCAAACGGAGAGAAGAAACCAGGGAGCAAGTTAAAAAAAAGAAAAAGAGAGATAGATAGAGAGAGAGAGAGTTGCAAGGTACAAGTAGAGCTCTGCTTTCCAGCGGAGACATTTGACCACGTTGCTTTGATGTCCTCTATGCAGGCTTATACTTTCTATAGAGCTCCCTGCTGCATTTTTTTCCTTCTGTAAGCTGAAACACCCACAGGTGTGCTGCCTGCGTGTAAACCATACACAATAGGATGGCTTCAAAGCTCGCCTGAATTTGCCTTTCACATTTACAAAAATGTAACAAAATATGTCCCCGGGAGAGACTCTGTGAGCTTGTATTGCACTATGAGCAACAGCAGAGAGGATGCTGAGCTAGGGAGGGGTAGAATGCATTTGGAAATGTGATGTTTAATGGATGAATATTCTGCTGTTTTGTGCTGTTTCAAAACCCCTCATATCCTGGGGAGTGACCAGATCTGGAAATGTGACGAAACCCACCAATTACACGAGAGAAATCTGAGAGGCAACACAATCTTGTTTGCGGATGCTCCTGCCCTGAACGCGACCTGTTAGGCAGCCCTCAGCTCTACCAATCTAACTCTTTTAGGTTTTGATATTAGTCTCAGTGGTTAAGTTTAGCTGACTGAGAAACGTAACCCAAGGCAACAAGTGCACTTGCAGAGTTCTGCCTGCCTTTAACAGCGTTTTCTCCAGCTTGGCAGTCGAACACAGAGCTACGACTATTTCACCTGCGATTGTCTCCTTCGATATTCTAATACAATTCACCGTCACTCAGTTTGCGCTGACTGATTAAGTAGACAATATGAGTGTACATGCATGACATCACTTTCAGTAGGTGTAGGAGGAAAACATCATCTATGTGCAACTTTCTAGAATGAGGCTGTGCGTGAAGTGAGTTTGCTCGCCAGCAGTTCTTATTTTCTAGTTTAGCGTTAGGATTCGGGAGGGAAAAATTGACAGGAAGGAGATTCAAAGCTCCGATGTCAGAGGTACACAGCAAGCACTTAATCCCTCTGAGCAACCAGGTCCCTTCCTTCCTCCGCTCTCTGATAATAGTTAAATTTGAGGTAAGAATGCTGATGAGGTATCCCACTGAGGAGGATCTGAGGATGAGCCCGTCACAGACACCACCTGCTTACATGGCGCCGGCGCCGGGCTCCCCTTCTTTTTATCCTACATGTTCCCTTCCCTCTCTCTGATCTCTCTCGCTTTAAAGTCCTATCATAGATTTGCAGAAGCCTCGCACTTTTCCCCCATTCCTCTCTGTTCGCTCCCGCTTACCTCTGTTTCAGATATCTCGGTCTGCCTGTCTCTTACACCGTCCATCTGCCCTTCCCTGTATTTCTCTCTCCATCATCGCTTTTTCCTTGTTTACCAGCTCCTCCCTCCCACCCCGCCAACAATCAATGCCATTTCATTCCGGTGAAGGAACAAATGGAATTCCAGCTGAGAGCGTGGCAGCAGGCGGCGAACAAAGGCTGCCGACTGCTGCTGCCTTCCTCCTTCCTCCTGCACCAGGTCCCCATCACCTCCTCACACATATGTACACGGGCCCGTTTAACATGGAGGCACACTGTGACCCTGTAGACATTTACAGAATGCAGAGCTGCGCGCGCTAGTTCACTTGTAAAGGAATGATGTGGTAGATAAAGCATGTACTCTTTGAGTGGTGCATAATCTCTGCAACTGGTTATATATATATTCTCATCACTTGGTCACGTCGCTCGTCTCTGGTGGTCACTTCATCTACTATGGCTTGATTCCTGTATGTTGCATAATGTCCTTGTAAAGCTCCTTGAGACTTACAAGGACAGGTGGTCTGAGAAAAGCTCTACATAAATTAATTTTGCTCAATTTACTTTTTTCTCTCAGTAGTGACTTTGTCAA
Organism: Cebidichthys violaceus; assembly: GCF_023349555.1. Taxonomy (NCBI): domain Eukaryota; kingdom Metazoa; phylum Chordata; class Actinopteri; order Perciformes; family Stichaeidae; genus Cebidichthys; species Cebidichthys violaceus. Next base: position 1,061,146 of record NW_027176428.1, on the reverse strand, counting down.
CGTAACCGTCAGCTGTGAAGAAATATGCGGCGTTTCCTGTGGCTGCTTCACTGTAGTAGCCATGGCAGCCTTCACTAGTTTTAAAGGGTAAGCACTAGCAAATGTTGGGTTTGCATTAGCAGAAACGTAATGCAGGTGTGACTCATGGTAAAGATCGTGAACGGTCAAAGAGATCAACTGTTTTACATGAATGCGCCGTTTTCCAGTGAATCCTTCATTCTTAGGTGGGAAATCTGTATCAGGAGCGGGAATGTTGGAAAACCTGATAGAGCCATGAATTGGGTTTATTTCATGAAAATTATAACATTATGGAGTTTTGTCCATGTTGCCCTAAAAGCTGTGAAAGTTCATTCTTGACCTTTATCAGCAGTTCCGTGACATCTCAATGAATGTTCATCTGCTGATGGGGGTGATGTGATATGCTGCGAGACGGACCCTGTGGTGAGATGGTTTTCTTAACTGCTGTTTCTGTGGTCAAGACTGAACTTTAAATCTCAGCTTTGTGAAACACAAACTTCTTCAACATAAACTCCAAGCCAAAAAAAAAGCCTTTGGACTTCTGGGAGAAATAAAAATAATATTTTTTTATTTCTGGTGTCCCGGAGCAATCGATTGGCTGTGAGCTTGAACAGTCCATATCTTGCGATTGCAGAAGCACCAAATCTTGGCCTTTTTTATTATCTCCGTGACTTTAATTCTGTGTGCCTATGTAACACCAATGAACCTTCCTCATCTCGTCGTGGTTACCCCATATTAGGTGGTTTGAAGAATAGATCACTGCAATGAGCACTTACCTGTAGAGTCAGTGTTTCACCATCCACTTGTAAATAACCTCCTCGGCTCCACAAAAAGGGAACGTGTGACTGTTAAAAAAATGACTAGCGCTAGTGTGTAGTCACCATACGTTACCAAGCTCCAGCACCACACATGTCACAAAGACAACTTACTCTGTGCCAATACATGTTATGAACAGGTCTTCAGTCATATTGTAAAACCATCGGCAACAGAAAATGCATTGACATGCTAGAAAACCCATTATGTTGTTTTTCAAATCCACAGTACTCCATGAATAATACCCCCCCCCCGCCTCAGCCCAGCTTGCACTACTGCACCTCACTATCTGCCAGCTGCATGGGGCTCCCTCAGGCATAGCCCTGCCTGGATGTCTGGCCAGCTGTGGCCATCCCCTTAAGCAAAGAGAAAAAGTGTGTGTGTGTGTGTGTGTGTGTGTGTGTGGGGGGGGGGGGGAAGGGAGTGTATGTAAAAGAGAGAGAAAGGGAGTGTAAAAGAGAGAGAGAGAGAGAGAGAGAGAGACTGACCAGCTGTGAGAAGCTGTTTTCTTCTCTTATAACACTGCACAATCAATCGAGAGTGAACCCATAAAATAAAAGCAAAGCATTAAGACACCTGAACACGCAGTATGTGCACACACACACACACACACACACACACACACACACACACACACACACTCGCGTACAGCACACGTAGCACAGGTGAACGCCGTGTGATACAACAGTTGAGCGATTCCGAGATGCCCGATATGACTGAATAAGCACTGTGAGCACAGCGGTACTCTGGTGAGTTATTAATGAATGCACTGACATTTCTTTTAATCGCCATGCCCTGTTAGATGCTGTCCAGCACCGTGGGAGGTGCGAGTGTGTGTGTGCGTGAGAGAGAGAGAGAGTGAAAAAAAAGTGGTAACAGATAATGAAAAACATAATGCATCAGCATACGGTGGATTGCGCAAAGGATTGCAGAAATAAGTCGGTGATCCCCGAGGGAAAATTCAGGCCCATGCTAGAGCAGCCCAGGAGGTCCAGCTAACATTAACACACATTATACGCTAGGCCAGACTTACAGCAGGACACCCATCGCATGCTGTTAGCATCTCTGCTCCTTTTACTCTGTTAATTTGAATTTATAATCAGCTGGACTGTAAGGTTACATATGGGGAAAGGGAACATCTATTCACACAAGTTTCCAATAAACCTAAGTGTGATTCATGCAACTGTGCAACTGACGCATGTGAATACATTTAAGCTTGCATAAAAGAGATGTAAATCGCCTTCGGCAGTGTTCCTGCAGGTCAGGCACATTTTTATTACATTACTGGCTTCTCCTACTTTCATATTGCAGCAGCTTTCCTGGAGCTCTTATTAATAAAGGCTTTTAATGGCATATGCTTCAAATATTTGCACAACATATTACAATGGCTGTAGATGAATCTGCTCCTTGATTTAAATTAGTTACATTCGGAGATTCAATTAAATCACCATCACTTTTGCAAGTTGCATTAAGTGCAATCAACAAGGGGGATGGAAAACCATGTTTCCTTTAACACAATTTGCATATTACATTGGCACTGGTTATGTGTTCAGCTCCTTGGCAAGGAATGTGCTTACTTGCTTCCAACTGCTAAAGACATCTGAGAAAACCGTGGCTCAGTCCTTTGTGTTTCTAGATGTGTTTTTTTTTCCTGAGAATACATTATTCGAACACACAGTTTAGAGGGTAGAAATAAGAAAGCGGTTCTGTACGCAAATCGCAACATGTCCAATAATCACGACACGCATTAGCAAGTGTTGCCGCGTCAGGTCTGACGCATTCGCGGTGTGACTGTGAGATCAAGTCGAGCCTCACAAATAAACAAGTGTGCACTTAAAAACACGACTGTGACTCACGTGTTAAGAAAGCTCTGGCACGTTTTTTTTCCCAAAAGCCGTTTAATGCGCAGTAATGGTGACAGGCAAGCAAAAAGGTTGCCATGTCTATCCGTCACAACCAATTAAATCATTCCTTGAAGTGCGTAGGATTTAGGCCACGCATCCCCAATCACCACCGCCACACCTGTGCTTCTGATTCGCCTTTAAGCCTCACAAGTCGGTTAAACTGCACCCGTCACTATACGAAAACTTTCCCTCCCCTCCTCTCACCTCTCTCTCTCTCTCGCTGTCAGCTGGAGTCCACTCTTCATGAACATCACCATCCACAAAGCGTGCTACTCACTTTACTCCATAGACAGCCCAGCTGACATTAAGGCAGATGGATTTTCTCTCAATCCGCTTAAGACATCAGACGCTGAGTGACTTTGTTCCATTTTTTAAGAAGCATTTTAATACTGCTGCTTTCATGTCTGAGTGCCTCCCCACTGATACAGATATTGAGTCGGTAGACCGCCGCATGACAGGCAGTCGGACGTTGTCGAGTGAGAGCAATAGAGTGCTTAGAAACTCCGCCTACCTACATTAGCTTGATGATCCTAGTGTTAAGATGATATCTGGTGATGGGTTTCTCTGCAGGTGGGTGCTTCTATGTATATATGTGGAGAAAAAAAAATCAATCTAATGAGGTCTAGGGTCTAATCTGAGGTTCGCAGCGGTTTGCTTGTGACACCTTACGAAACTAAAATTACCACCTCGCTGTTGTATGCCTCCGCCAACCAGCAAAGTTGCGGTTTACATCCATGTCAGTCGAAAATGTCATCACTTCATCATTTTATCCCGTTAGAAATGTGTGTGCAATTGTCACAATTGTCATTAATTCTTCAGTTATGGCAAAAAATGTGCATTGTGAGGTCACAAAGAGTTTTGACCATTAACCGCCAAAATGTAATCAGTTCATCCTGGAGTCCAAGTTCGCCAAATTTGAAGATTTTACTTCGAGGTGTCCCTGAGATATAGCGTTCACGAGAATGGACCTGACGTCATCATGTACCGACCGACGGACGAACAGAGAACGTGATTCCTTCCGGCCACGGCTGTCGCTGGTGCTGAGGCATATAAAGTCCCCCGCTTAACTTCTCAGACGATTTCAAAAATTGTTCAAGGAACACAGAGGTCAAACAGTCCAAAAAAAAGAGGATACATTTGTGATGCACAACTTCGTTCATACTTTATTAATCACCTCACAACCCTCTCAGATTTATCTGGTGACCCTTTGGATGGTTGGGAGCCACATATCTAGACTACCCACGTACAGTAACCTGCTCACTTGTGTATGCTTTTCAAAATCCAATATTTGAATAGGATTTGTATTCACCCGAGGGAGCCATTCTGTATGTTAACTATGCTAGAAAGTTAATGGAAAAAAATTCTCCTCAAGCAGTTTTGTGGTGGTGTTCAAGTTCACAAAGGGCTCCTCTTCACCCCTCAAACCTTATCTGTCCAGACAAAGGGAATTTCTCTTCTCTCCCAGAACTTGAATTTCTTCCAACCTCATTCCAACACAGAGGCCGGCAAATCCAAACTTGTCACTTTCTGACTGTTTTTTTTTTTTTTTTTCAAAGGAAGTAGGGGAGAGGAGAAGAGATATGGGAGGCCGGGAACGAGGCAGTTTGTCTGAACTGAATGTGTTTTCTGTGTTATCACTCCGAGTGGCTGAGGTCCGATGTTGGCTTGCCTCTCTCCTGCTTTTCCCGCGGTCTGCCATAATAGCCGAGTCATTTTGTGTCAGCACAGCTCAGCTCCGGAGGTGGACAAAAGTCAGATCGGTCCATGCGGCATGTGTCAGAGGTCATGACTGCTTCTCGCTGCTGTGGCCGCGTGGTGCAACACATCCCGGCTGACCTATGTGGAGAGCCAGTGTGACACGAGCACAGTGTTTCTATGTGAAATCACAGCTATGTTGAATTTTGGTGGCGTAGTTGCTACCTTCATTGATAGAAGTGAAACTCCCCCGAGGGAAGGAGCACAGCATGTTTCATGCAAGGACAGCTCCATCACTATAATACATGTAACATGGGCTTGAATCGCATAGAGGATTGATGTATAACCCTAACCCTGCAACATTCATCTCTCTGCGTGACAGCTGCAAATCACATGCAAGGCGTGACCAAATCTGACCTACACAGGTAATCATAATTTCTCAATATATAATAACATATAAGGTGAAAAAAGCCCATCGAAGACACAGGAAATGGTTAACTGTGTCTTTAGCCTTGTAGCTCTTCCTCGTAGTGAGAGCGCGAGATAAAATGCAGGGAATAATGCAGAGATTAGGCTCATAATCAATCAAATAGATTAGAAACAGCGACAACAGTCAAGGCAGCCGTACCCCATAGGGTCCGCAGTCAGTCCGCAGGAAGTGTTGAGTGTTTTGGCTGTGATTGGCTACAGAAGGGGGTCTGCAGGAGAGCAGCAGCACCACCGCAGTCGGTCCCACATCGTAAATCATGCTCCCTGCTCCTTTAGATTGGTTTAAATCGAGCTTCTCTTTTGGGCCTTGACTGGGTCCCTGGGCTTATTAGAGCCCCACGCCGAGAGAATAACCAAGCTTGCTATTCATCTGAGAGGCCTTACAAAAGAAAGCCGGGCAAGACCCATTCACTTAGATCATCCACTTAAGTGTATCCTCTTACATAATACACAAGCATCTTTAAAAACGGGACACATTTGCAGCACTGCACACTGGTTTGACACTGAAAAATCACATTTTTAAAATTTGTTGGGTTTGCTTTAGATTTGCTGGTAAATATCATCCAAACTCTCAGACTGTTACACGAAAAGTCAAATGTGCCATCAGTTAGCCTCACAAAATCTCAGCGCAGAACATAACAGTTTTATTTCAGCTCCGTATGCTTAGACTTAGTTGCGTATTTTTGCTCTGCGAAAAAGAAAACAAGCTTAATCAATGAAGACGCCAACATAAACTGACTTTTGTGGAAAACAATTACCAAGCTAATAACAACAGACAGAGGGAAAAATAATGGTGAGCAATTACTGCTCACACTACACCTACACACATTTGCCGACAAGTACAAGTAACAACAAAAATATAGAGGAAAACAACTCCAACAGTGAATAGCACGGACATTAAACCTCCACAAGTTGCATCTCAAAAAGAGATGGTGTTCAAACCCAATCCTATTTGAAAAGCTGCTATTTTTTCAGATCAATGCAGATGGTGCTCTAAACAAATCCAATGGCCACATAAAGACACAGTGGGAGGCTTTTCAACTGCTATAGGAGAGGCACATTAGCCTGTCCTGGCTGTTTATGATGGCTCCACACAGCTCAGAGATTACTGTCTCAAACCACTGGGAGCTGGGGTTAAATTGGGCCAGAGCTGTCCGGGTCTCAGCCCTGACACGTACGCTCTTTTATGTCGCGCTGAAGACCCGAATGGTTTCATTGTAGCCCAAAACATTATTCAAATGCTGCGAAGCTCAACAGACACCGTTGTATGTGTGAATGTCACTGAGTGACTCACAGTAGGAAGAGTAGAGGAGAGATGGAAGTGTACAAGTCTAGGTGAAAAATATATATATATATATCAATCTTTTTGTATTATTAAAAAGAGAGGGAAGGGTAATACGTTAACCTTTGTATTGTATAATTTGTAATATGTGATACATTTGTCTTCATCATGCTTGTAGGTGCCATTTATATAATTTGACAAACCTCACGTTGCATAACGCTACTTTACGTTGTATGGCAAGAACAAGAACTAAAGCATTAAATGACGAGATGAGAGAATGAGAGAAAGACGGACAGACAATCTGAAAATTGTATTTGTGTGTGTGTGAAAGAAAACCCTTTTAATATTTCAATAAATGTTTACAGAGGGGTGGAAGAGGGTCTCAGATCTCTACATAAGTAAAGGTAGCAATACTACTGTATAAGCATATTAGATTAGTTTATTGATACACTACTGTGCTCATCACTTCAATGTTGCAACTGGTAAAATGCTTTGTAGTTAATCTATAATCATATATTAGTTGGTATATTTTGTATTATTAATATGAATCGGCATAGTCACTACGCTGTCAGATAAATGCAATGCAGTACAAAGTACAATATTTACCTCTGAGATGTATTGGAGTAGAAGTAATACGGGGTGACCGTGGCTAAGTGGAGAGCAGGGCTGCCTTTCAATCAGAGGTTCGGCGGTTCGATCCCCGGCTCTACTAGTCTCATGTCAATGTGTCCTTGAGCAAGACACTTAACCTTAAATTGCTCCCGTAGCTGCGTCTACGGTGTGTAGATAGATACTGAATCGTAAGTCGCTTTGGATAAAAGCGTCTGCTAAATGACCGTAATGTAATGTAATGTAAAGTATAACGTAGAAAGAAATGGAAATATACCGATATGTTGAGCCATAAAGCACGACAGGTTAGACGGAAACATGGAAAATTGCGGGGCTTTTTTATCAGCAGTGGAACCCAATAGCCTTAGATATCTGATAGCTTATCATGTAGATGCAGCATCTTGCCTTATCGCGGTGAGGAGGCCTTGTGGGCCGTACATGAACACTGGCAGCCTTACATCCCTGATGGGGGCTTCAGCCTGATTCTGCCCAGTCAGCAGAGCCCAGAAGACTACAGCACGGCGCTCTGCAGAGAGTCTCCGCATCACTCAGGGAGGGAAGAGAGAAAACGAATAACTATGTCAGTAATCAATGTACTACGTCAGTAATCCGTGTAGCTTCTGTCTGTCTCTCTACCTGTCTGTAGTAATAAAATCTGTTCCATCAACCTTGATGTGCTCTATTGGATACTGTATTGTATTTATTGTCCAGTTCAGATTAGAAAACCCTGAGAGTGCTTATCACCACAGAGCAGAGCACATCATATAGTGCTGCCCACAATAAACCCTCCAGATCAAATCCACTGATGACTAATCTTGACATGATTTTAACAACTGCACTCTATCTGGTGAGGTATTGTGCTGAATAAACCTGTTCCTTAATAGCGTGAGGGCCCATTGATGCAGCTCACATTGATTTTTCCTGTCTATTTATTTCCCCCTCATGCAGAGTCTCCTCCAGCCTAACCTGCGCCGGCTGATAAACACGGGGCGTCGATGCGGAGCGAGAGGTGTTGGGATTAGGCAGGGACATCTTTCAAAAAGGTCACTGTCTCGTTCACAGGGCAAGGGTCGACGGGAGCGCCGGGGACGGCCGACCTCGTCCTGAATGTGAGCCGAGGTGACAGGTGGGGAGTGGCAGGCGATAAGCCCACCCGGGGAAGGGCGCCCAATGCTGCTGTGCTGTCAGAGATAATGAGTTCAAAGGCAGGCCAAAGGTCGAACAAGAGACATGCGTGTGCGTAAAAAAGCAGTGCTAATCACAGCCACACACACATACACACACACCAACAGGTCACGCTACATGCGCTGGAAGCAGAACAGCAAGATATATAAGAACTTTACACATAGGCAACAGAAAAGGTAAATGCATAGAAAACACACGTAGATACATGTAATCATACACAAAGAGCATGGCCATGCACACTTATCCAATACCATTTTACAGCAGGAGCATTACGAGAGCAATTTACAACGACGGGTCAGCTTTCAGCACTTAGTTGATAACATGAGTCCGCTGGCAAGTGTAAACATAACGTGTGATCCAAATGTGCAGCAACACTTGATATGAGACACAACACATTTTCTAATATGTACACAGAATGAACAATGTGTTAATGCAGCTAACATACTGCGAATAAACAGATTTATACTGTTAGCAACATTGTAATGTGCATGTAAACATGCCCATATATGGTTGAATAACTGACTGCAATCACTCAATTCAAGTATAGGCGGGTGCTAATGATGGAAATATATTTCATTTCACAGATATCAAATTTCTAACAGAACACCTGCTGACAGGTATTATTTGTATAATATTTGGGATTTGTCTGAGATTCTGCATCTGCACCAGGCTGTGTGGTTACTTTGGCATAGTGGACATTGTTGGAACTGCAGGTCACATGACACAAGTGACGTAAAACAGCAGAATTTACTGAGCTTTGTTTTGATTTGAGCCCTTATGTCTAATATCCTTTTTTTAAATGTCATGAAAAGCGTTACTATTAAATCATTTTCAGGCCAAATATGTGGAAGCCTGAGGAACATTTTTGTCCCATTCATGGGATGAATGGGAACACAGTGTCCAATTCTCCTGAAGTAACCATGAAGAATCTGTCCCATTAAAGTGATGGAGCTGATGTAACTGACCATCCTTTGAGGCCACGCTGCTGATACTGTATTTCACCTATTCCTAATGTATTCGTCCTGCTCCATCCTCTCCTCTACATTATTCCACACAGCTACAGGATAGCGATGGTGTCTGCAGTCACCAAAATGAAATGGGTTTGAGCTTAAGCCCCCCCGAGTTTGCACTTGCATCGATTTCAATTTTTTTAAGACCTAACTCACTTCATTCTATTTACCAACCAAACCTTGTTACTACTGCCTGGTGCTGATGGAGAGGTAAGTAGAGTACATTGTATTTTAAAACCAGCTTTACAGACATCAATGCAGCGGTTTAATGCAGTATGCCAATCTGCTGGTGTTTTCCAATTAAAGTGCGTGGACGTGCTATAGGCAGTGGGGCTGTCTGGTTGACAGACAAGTAATTATAGGTGCTCCAATCGGGCTATCGCTCTCTGGTAATGGCAGACCTGTCACACTCACGGCTCTGATGATATACATTCATCTCTACAACTGTCTGGACACTCCAACTGCACGGCAAACACACAACTTTGCAACCTTCCCAATGCAGCTCAACTGTGACACGTAAAATGCAGATGGGAAACGTCAGCGCGACAAAAAGACGCTTGAAGCTCTCTGAATGTGAAAAATCCATTTGTGTGTGCCAATTACCATCACACGTGTAGACACTATGGTTTGCAGTTAGTGTCAGATGTCACTGTTGCCTCTGTCATCTCTTCCTCTTCAATTGTTTTAGACAGATGTGTTGTACTCTATCGAAAAACTTTAAAAATGAACCATAAAGACTGTTAACACCCAACATACAAAGAGTGAGAAAAAGATCCACATTTATCACTGCGCAGGGAAAGAAACCGGTCGTATGAATGATCATCACCGTCTTACCATAGAGTGGTCTGGGCGCTGGTTTTACAGCACAAAAATACTTCACTGGATGAGAGTGAATTTCTGCTCATCCAAAAGAGTAAAAAGCCGTTTCCACTGTCTAAGTGGTCATAGCTTTATTCAGACAATGGTTTACATGTTGGACTGGGTAATTGAGCCTTTGTTGGAGTAACTGGAACGGAACGGAATAATGCGACCTCCACTACACTGCAATAGCTCAAGCTGTGAGATGTGAATGGCACAAAAAACTGTGTGGTTTGATGGAAAAATGGAGATAAAGCTCCTCACAGTATTTTTGGAAGGAACGCATCGAGATAGAAAATGTTTTTTTCCTTCCTCAGTAAAATGACTTCAGTGGAAGATGGATGATGCCTCAGACTCCACTGCTGCGCTCTGCCTTGTTTTTCTTGAGCTACACAGCCAATATTCTAACACCACACAACTCTCTAACCCTAAAAATCACAAAGAGGGGGCGGGGGGGGGGGGGGGGGGGGGGGGGAATGAAAAATCTGCGAGAATCGGAGAGGCTTGTCCCGGTGGAATCAGAGGCACTTTAAAGGATCAGAGAGAAGAGGTGATTCTTCCAGCCGGGCAATTTGAGAACAATCAGTGCGAATTGTCGATGTGCTCCTTCCAGCAAGAAAGAGGCAATGGTACCATTGTTCATGTCAGCAACACTAAACATTGCACTGTTAAGCTCTCCATGGAGGGAAGGAAGCAAATGCATAGAGTTCTGATATGGATAAAGTATGATGGAGAACCGGTGGCGAGCGGCGTTGGGAACAAAACAAAACTTTCTTTCGTCTCCAAATTAAGCTTCACACATTTGAATTGACCACAGTACTTTCGGGTCGATTGCCTCAATGATCTGCTCTGTTGCCCGTGTTCTCAGCTCCTCTCAGCTCCTCTCAACACCTCGGTTTCCAGAAGCCGCCCCTCAAGTAATCCATCAGGATCAATCAAGTCACAAATAGCTATCTGACGTCACACCGAAGCCAATACGCTGTTTGACGCATTCAGTTACTGTACTGTTTATATAACATCCGGAGGGTCCACATAAAGCAGCACCGTTTTTCAAACCCAATGAATAATTTTCTTGTCATCAATTCACTGCTTTATTACAACCAAAGAGCATATTTCCTACATCAAGTAGACCCTGAACTCATCACATAACTGGAGAGAGAGACCGAGGCCTTGGGGAGTAGAAAGAGAGGAAGCTTTCACTATCTCCCAATACCTCATTTTGCACACTGACCAGGGCATTAGAACCTGTCAGACTGAGTTTAACTTGGGCAGGTATCCATTCACCCAGCACAGGATACTTCATTTCATCCATGAGTGAATGGGCACCAGCTGAAATAAAACCCTACTGGCAGAGAGGCTCTGGGCTGGGGGGATGGAGCTCCATCTCTGTGTGTGTGTGTGTGTGTGTGTGTGTGTGTGTGTGTGTGTGTGTGTGTGTGTGTGTGTGTGTGTGTGCGTGTATGTGTGTGTGTGTGTGTCTGCATATAAGTGTATAGATGCATCAAAAGACAGCCTTCCGGTTAAGGTTGGAGTTTAGCAGCTGGTGTTTTGATTCAGCTGTGAGATGGGGAGCTAGATAACGGAGTAAGGCCCTCAAGCACGCCTGCAGACATGATTGCATGTATGTACACTGTATGTTTAAAACCACAGTCCAACTCCCCGTGTCTCTGATCCCTTATTATTTCTCAGAATGCCTCTCCTTCTGAACACTCAGCAAGCAAGGCCTCAAGTAGAATTATATAAGAAGCACACTTGAGGACATAAAACCTCCATTCACTTCATTTAAAACCTGCCTGTTCTAAGGGCCGCAATTATAAATGGTATGTGACTACTTGGGTAATCAAGATGAAACATGGTATTAAAAAAAAAGACACCGTTGTGCCAACTGCATCACTTGCACTAATTGTCAGAATTTTACGCAGTGGTGCCATCTATAGCCGCAGTATGAAATATACAATCGTTAATAGAAGCAGACTGGGCTGAACACAGGTGCTGTAGACATTGTACATTTGTAAATGCGGAACCGTATCAGAGGAGCCTATGGTAAGGAATGCGTCTCTGAAATACATAATGGTGACCTTCAACCAATGCACGGCGTGATAATTGAAACCAATTAGAATGGAAATTCACAGATACGTTGGCTGTGATTTCAACTGCAATTAAACGTGTTAACAACACTCCTTGGGGCACTTCACAGGTTTACCACAAGAGTCCCTTGAATAGCATTACTAGAATAGCAGCCGCTCATTATAAATTACATCAATATCATTCAGAGCCATAGTTTACATATTACTTATTTTCTTCCTGAGAACACATACAGTTGCACGCACAGGCCCGCGGGCACACGAGCTGACACAAGTTGTCACTCCACACACTGAGCATTGAACACAAGCTGAGCCACCGTACGGCCAGATGTCTCACAGCTAATCCCACTTCTGCATGTACAGTTTCACATCTCATGCAAGCAGCCGGGAAAGGACAGACACAGACGCTGGTTGGTTGTCAGTTCCCCTCGGTGCCGATCAATGTACTTCTAAATCAATGCTAAGCTCTGACTAACTGATAGGTCTCGTTTCTGCACTGTCCGACAGCTGACGTTAAGAACGTTGCGAGTAACCTGCAGGGCGGTGGTTGTGGGATCTACCATGACATGTCTAAAGGCAACGAATTTCATTCGTTTCATTAGCTCTGTAGCATGTGGTAGTAGCAGGTGAATGACCGAAGTGTTGCTCTGTTATTGTCAAGTGATACATAGCAAGTGTGGTGAAAATGTGTTTTGTTGCATAGTTCTATTGTCTGTGATTTGCATGGCATTGTGGCCATCGGTATTTGGAAAAACGGACCTGTTTCTTTTCACTTTATTCTTCTTGTTGAGTTCTGCAGACTTCGTGAGAAGGTGATAAAAACAGACACCACCCTCCATAATCAGATGCAGTGTCTGTCTTCCTACAGCCCCATGCACACCGCTTCAACATGCAGAGGAATCCAGAGCTCGACAGGCCTGCTCTGCCTAGGTACAGTTGCTAAGCTTTAATTGGAAAAATCGCTGTTACATTACAGTCATTTATCAGACGCTTTTATGGGGAGGGGTTTAGCAAATGATCACGCAGTCACACTCTCTTATGCAGCGTATGAGTTTCTAAAGTGATAATTGTCGTTACTTTTGAGTGAATTGAGAACTGCACGTGTGCATGTGTTACTGGAATAAAAATAGAATTTTGTGTCTCTGCTCTTCTGTGGCTGATTTACAGTGTGTGTGTGTGTGTGTGTGTGTGTGTGTGTGTGTGTGGGGGGGGGGGGTTACTGGTTTTAGAAGATTGCTTCTTAAATTGCAACATAGGATTGTTGACAAACCCAAACAATAAAAGATCAATCTATTTCCTCACCACTGTGGGTCCCTCATCCGTGGCAGCATTTAAGAGCTCAAATTAATCTGTCTTCAAATGCACCTTCATATTACATGTGTCATTGCATCGCGGTGTCATGGCTGGTCCTTGTGAGTATATAATACAGCAGGGCGGTTTAGCTGTGTCTCTCATCGCGCTGATCAAAAAGTGTTGTGCTCGGCAGGCCTCTGAGGTGAAGGGTCATCTGAGGTACCTCCATGTCTTTGGATGAAGTTCTGTCTAGATCTCTTTTCTCTATTCATGTGCCCTTTTTTTTTTTTTTTTTTTCTAACTCTCTCAGAGCTATTTGGAGGATGTCCCATGCATTTGATCATGCAACATTCACCGACGTTCAGGTAGGTCTGGTGAATACCAAAGCTTCCCACCGCGGAGACTCACCTGAGCACACAGCCGCTTCTGATGCAGCCTGAGCGCCTGCCAACGCTGCGTGGCATCTCGTTCATCATCAATCACTTCAAGTAAATGTCTCCTGCGTCTCCCCTCCAGGGATTTTTTTTTTTGCCCACTTCTCGTCACCGAACATGTTGCAGACTTGTGGGCTCTCTTGCATGACCTGGTCGCTCGTACCAGAGCTCCTCAGTTGAATGTAGGTCATGACTTTGACTTGGCTAATCCTGAAACACTAAATGTCTTCTTCCTGAGCCCCTTTTAAGTAGATTTGCTTGAATACTAAGGGTCATTGTCTTGTTGTCACATTCAGCCCTGCTTTACTACTTGTTAGAGCACTGAGCAGTCAGTTTAGTATCCTCATGTATTCAGATCCACACAGAGAAAAAGGAAAAAGTCCCAGGACTGCTTGACTGTTGGTATAAAGACGTTCTGCAGGTGGGCAGTGGGATGCCGTTTTTGAATCCTATGTTCCCAATCCTCATGTTTGAGGGTTTTTTTGGCCAAATCTTTTCCTCAGTAAAAGTTACCCTAGCGTGAATGCCATTTATATTCAGCGCTCTGTTTATTACTGATGGATGCACAATGACATCAGATGCACCAGTGGAGGCTGAAGGATCGCTCCATCTTATTCTTTTCTTTATTCTTTGGCTACTTTCAAGCCAAAGAATTCTTTTCTACTTTTTATTTTGCTTTCGGCTCTTGGTGAAATTCTGTTTCCATTTGTATATTATGTGTCTCAGTGGACTCCCAGAGCACAAAACTTTTTTAATAAGAGTTTATAATCCCCTCCAAACAGATGCATTCAGGTCATCTTGACACATCTTAAAGCATGTTTTCTTTAAACTGCATGAGAAACGCAGAATTCAATAGGTTCCTGATCTGTATTCATAGGACTGTCAACAAACTGCGCCCCAAAGACATAATTACATGATATGATCACTTTGCAGCCATTTTACCCTTTGCTTTCACCTATGCAATGCATGAGATGTGTCGTCTGTATCTCACATTTAGTGAATAAGTGAGAATAAATAACTTGCAAGCCATTTATTTCTTATACCATGAAATGCCATTAATAACAATTTTAACATTGATTATAATTACTGTTAGCACTCCCAGCTTAATCCACTAAAGACAATAATACAATAATATGAATTCATTTTTTTGTTATAGTGTGTTTTTCTCTAAGTGGAAGCGAGGTCTGTATAAGCATATGGCTTCTTCACCTTTCCTGACACTTTTCTTATTTTTTCATTATCTAGATTTGTGTAGGCAAAATAAAAACGAAAATAGACACATGATCCATACAATAGCAATATTCTACAATAAATAATTGTACATCTGCTTATTTCAAATGTCAAAATGTCTCTATGTTTATAACCGATGACACAGATCCACCAAACACATAAAAAAAGCTACTGGTGACATTTTCCTTGCCGTCTTCATTTGCTCATTTCCCTTACCAGCGTGGCGTGTCTTCTTCCTCCTCCTCCTCCTTCTCCTCCGCCTCCTCTGCAGACATCAACATGACAGCCACTTAAACTATGACCTATTCTGCCTCTGCCAGAAAGGCTACAGGGAGGTCACACCCAGGTGACCCTGTGGGTCCTAGTGATCCATCTGATTCTCCTTTCATTTTTCTGCCTGTGTGCGCTTCCCATTTACTGACCTTCCCAGTCCATCCCTTCTGGCCTCAGAGTCTGCTTTGCAAATGCAGTGAGGGGGAATGACCGTGTCTGACTAAGGTCAGCAATTGCAGCAACACAAAACCTCCCTCACAAAAACAGTTTGTCTGTTTTCCTAATCGCCGATCGGGGGCAAGAGATTATGTTCATAAAATTTTAACATCCTGCATAAACAACACTGTTATTTTTTTGATAGCTTGTTTTTTTAAGCGGCTCTTGGGCGTTCAGAAGCCAGGCGGCCGGTCCGCTATTTCAGTCCAGGCTGAAATAGCTCAACGTTTATTGGATGCAGTGCCATCAAATTTAGTACAGACGTTCATGTTCCCGAGAGGATGAATCCTAATGACTCTGTTGACCAGCAGGTCAACTGTGCTTTCTGTTTAGCACTAATTAGCAAATGTTAACACGCTGTCACAGCGAACCTAAGCTGATGAACCTGCTATTCATTATTGTAATTGTAAGCCTGACATTAGCATTTAGCTCAAAGCACCAATTTGCAGCATACTCAGCCTACTGGATTCATGACTCAGTGCTCTTGTACCTTCTACGTTTTAAAGAAGCTATTAAAGGACATGTATGATCGGGAGCATGGCTACAATTTTTTCTGAACTATAAAAATTCACAGTATTAGGTTGCCTCGATCTTACACTAGAGCAGAAATTGGTCTGTTAGAAAACGTTGCCTCTTTATTTCTCCGTCTCTCTTTTGCAGGCCTACGACTGGTCTGAGCGGAATATGTGACCACTGATGACAAAGACACACAGGAAATGAATGGCTGTACAGTATGTAGGTGAAGACAACGAAGCAGAACAAACAGGTGGACTGAGGGGAAAAAACAACCAGGTCAGACACGTGAGTACTGGTCCGCTTCTCAGCAGCCAGCCAGCCAGCCAACGGCAGACTAACGTGATCTGCATCTCAACCGGGTGCAGCACAGCACTTTGTCCTCTGGCACACTGGCAGCTCACAAGCTCCTTCAGACGGAGCTGCCAGGAGAAAGAATGAGCCTCTAAAGCGTCAAGGTCAGGTATAAGGTCTAGATGGGGAATAATAAACATGTTTAAATTGGCAGCCTCTTGCCTGGCCTGGACAACCATTCAATTACAGATCGACAGTGTGCTAATTCAATGTTAGATGTGAGTGGCTGATTGAGTTTGAATTGTCGCTGCTTGTGGGATTATGAAACATGACAGGCTTTTTATAAGGTGTAATTAACGCTCTGATTTTAATGGGGACATGACAGGTATTAAATTGGTTTCAGATCTCATTGTCAAGACTGACTGTTAGGGATGATGTTGGGTGTGGGTGTGTGTGTGTGTGTGTGTGTGTGTGTGTGTGGGTGTGGGTGTGTGTCCTAAATGCTATGTTGCATTTGTGAGCATTTTGCACACACAGCATTTAGAAACCCGTCATAGTTTTCATCTTATTTGAAAAGCTGAATTCCTTTTGATTTCCAAAAATACCATACGTTTTAGATTTAAATATTTAAATATAACTTTGGAAACAAAATCATTTATGCTCAGTACATCCGTACATGGGCGTTTCTCATGATTGCAGGGCTACAAATATCGATACCGGTTTATATCATTTGTGAGATGACCAATTCAGAAAAAAGAACAAGCAACAAGTTTTTTCAATTCAAAGCCGCTGACACTTAAAAACACTCCTCCTCAGGCATAACGATGTCTCTCGAGGTACCTAACTGTTCTATTCATGTTCAGCTGAACAGCTTGCAACAGGGCCTGACCATATGGCTCAAATGCGGATATGGAAAGCGAAAAACTGGATCTGGTTTGTTTTTTTCTGGCACTTGAGTCACAAAAACACATTCTAATGAGAATAATTCTGTACATATCAACATTAAGGTTTTTGTACGCATGATCAATAGCGATGACATCGCCTGCATGCTGGAAATGTCATATTGAACTGCTGCATCGTCCCATCTGTCTATCATTTCTTGCCCCTCTCTTCTAACGTGCTCCCCTGCTGTTCCTTTCCACTGTAATTCTAAGGCAACACCTGAAACAGCACTTATGTGCAATCTTCCGAGACACATACCCCTCTTGTGCCATCTCTGTGAGCGCCAGCTGTAGCTACCTCGCTGCCTTTCTGTGCCATAAATACTGGCAAATGGAGTGTACAATAGCCAGTAAAAACCAACAATTAGAAAACCCGTCTCCCTCAGGGGCCGGCTGTCAGAGGTATTCATGCCCATCGACCAGATCTTTCTCAACACTTTGATTTTGTAGAAAGAGGCGAGTGGGAATAATGAAACAATATTTGATATTGTGTCTGTGGCTGCCATATGCATCACATAAAACCCTGTTAAGCTGCTGGAAGCAGACCATGATGGGACCGCAGCAAGAATTTCTCGGACTGCATTATTTTATTTTTTTTTCTTGTCTTTCCGCACTCTCCATCATCTGACATGACATGAGGTGACACCATGCCTTGGCCATTTGACAGATGACATTGTCCCAGTTCATTTCAGAGGTAAAGAAGTGTGGAGACACCTTTCGCTTCTCTCTAGTTTCTACCCGTCTACCGTTGCAGAACAGATTATATGGGTTAAACTTGAGTTACGAGACACTTCAGGGCAGATGGACAGATAGAAACGTGATAGACTGGCAACACTACGACTAAAAACGGAATGGAAAAATCTCTTAAAATACTTAATATTATATACTATATACTAATATACTTATTTAATACTTAAATGCTGCAAAAATAAAATTTGCAAAAAAGTCTAACCTCTCAAAAATGAATTAAATTGCAAATTTGATAAAGGTCACCAGTTAAATACTGCTTTGGTAGAGATGTATTCACAGGAACAGTCTTGACAGTTAATTTACTCCACTGGATCTGTCTAATGCACAAACATGTTTGGGAAATTAAAGGTAATTTTCCATTTTGTTCCCCATGAATCAGACATCTCCACACTATACAAATAGAGCTTAACATTTGAAGCCGCTTCAGTCAAATGGAAAACAAAATGATCAAGTTGATACCTGGAAGTGCCATTTTAAAAGTGTCTGAATTTGTTGGCGTTCCAACTTGGCAAAGAAAACCACACTCCAAGGCACTTTGTGTTCAAATCTGAGCCATAACGTATCATCTTTCTCTTTTTTTTTTTTTTTTTACATAATTCTTCTCACAAACCAACTGTCTAACAAAGTACAAAGTCTTAAGAAGACTTTCAGAAATCTAAAATGTCAGCTAATTCCCTGCCATGTCATGACAACGTAACTGATCTGATGCCACATTAAATCACACACTCGGAGAAAAGAAGCTCATCTGCATCCTTTTGATTGGCCCTCGGACGAAACAACCCACTGGAATGTAAGGAGGAGGCAATCTCAGCCCTAACTCTCCACCAACGTTGCATCCCTTTTCTCTCCGGAGGGTTCATGGCTGCGGGGCTGTGGCTTGTCAAAAACAATTACATCCCTTGGTCTCGGGGAGGGCCTCCTCTTAATTTAAACTGATAAGCATCTCCTTGCATATTAGCAGTGAGGCCCAGCGGTCATCCTGCTCCCCGCAGATAATGGACTGGGCTGGCAAACAGCATTTGTCAGGGAAAGCCACTTACCTGGGCCGTGCACGACATGCTGAGCAATGCTAATAATAGCCACTCAGCCAGACTAGCAGTTAGCAGGCCGCGATCCCCAACCCCGTGGCTCGCCAATCAATAGTCATTTACTCTCGCTCTCATTTCCACCAAACAGAGAAAGAGACATATTACTGAGCCCCCTTTTCTGTTGCTTTAAGGCTGGGCTGTGAAAAAAAAGGAATACGTTTAAGTCTCCTCTGCTTGATCAAGTTGCTCTCCCGTTGTACC
Organism: Cebidichthys violaceus; assembly: GCF_023349555.1. Taxonomy (NCBI): domain Eukaryota; kingdom Metazoa; phylum Chordata; class Actinopteri; order Perciformes; family Stichaeidae; genus Cebidichthys; species Cebidichthys violaceus. The sequence continues at coordinate 1,041,966 of NW_027176428.1, read as the reverse complement.
CCAGCAGCGTCTCTCAAGTATGAGTGTTGATCTGAAACGTGCATGTTTGCTGATCATTCCATGGTATACAGTGGAAATGTAATATACGTTTACAGGAGCATGATGAAAGCAAAACTGCATAAAGAGCTTGAGGGAGATATGATAATAAAACATTGCAATTCTCTGGTGCCGGTATATTTGTACGCCATGCCTAAGGCTTGTAATATCATGGTAAAGTAACTGACGTTGAACACAGCTGAAGTGTTTTCAACCTCCCCGCCCCATGCCTTGACTATAAGGCACAACATTATTATATGGAGACAGTAGACAGCGTTGATGGATGGACAGATGACACATTACGGAAGAAGACAGACGGCGCTAACTAATGGTGAGATGAGAGATCCAGTAAAGAGATGGTGATGATGAGGATGGCGCGTGAGACAGAGGGAGAAAACGGAAGAAACAAACACTAAAGTCTGGAGGAAAAGACAGCGTGATTAATCCCTGTTCATCATCTCCGCTCATGCAGCTCACGAGCAATAATGGCATTCATTTGGCTGGCGAGTCCGCCGGAGTGGGACGCCGTTTCCTTATGGCCGCGGGTTGGCATTAGCCCAGCGCACTTATATCATTAAATCACTCATTAGTGGCGGAGTAAACGACGTAATTCGATTTACAGAGCCAGTATCACTCCCCCAGCAAACAGGTGAGTTGCACAAATACAATTACGTGGCAACAATGACTTCGGGGCGGCGGAAATTATCGAGGAAACCCATCGGCTCCCTTCGTGCATAAATGCACATCGACATTTACAGGAAGATCCGGAGTCCGAGTTGCGTTGACACAACGAAAACAAGCTGAGGACAGTACAAGCCGGGCCGTGACCGACAGTCCTGTTTTCAGAAATGTGTTAAATTTCACTGCCGCGCCTCAGAAGAAAAAGCCAGAGACGGTGAGATCAAAGCATACAGCGTCGCTGTCATAAGTAGTTAAAGCCGCGATACAGACAGTCCATGAGCCCTCGCTTCCTTTAAAGAAAGACAAGAGGGACAAACAAGCGAAGAAGAGACGGACATAGAGGCTGGATCTTGTGTTTGCACACTGCTAAGCGTCTTAAATGGAATGCGTTTTGTCATTCTGTTTGTCCTCGGCTAAATACGTGCGTATCTAAATATGTCACTGAGAATGAATAATGCTAACACACTGCTGCCTTTGTGTAGTAGAATATTACTCCAGCAAAGTATAATAGTTGGGTTAGGACACATATTGAAACTAAGTGATTCAGGAATCCAGAGTGTAATGGGGGGTGGGGGGGGGTTTGGATACATTCCAAACAGCCTTTACTCATTTGCATCTGAATGGTCACCACCATTAGTATGGTAAATATGCTGTAACACATGATAAGCACATTTGAGAGATGGAACACGCACCAAATTAGGGCCGAAGAATATATAGCCGCACAAAGTGTAACACAAAGAAAGTTGCTCCCTCCCACACGAGCAAAGCAGACACACAAACCAAGCAAGGCTTGCAGAAGCCTTTTGTACCTGTATCTCATCCTGGTCCTGAGGGGCATTTGCCTCCCCTCTGTGTAAGCAAAACTGACATCCTTTATAAAAGATTTATGAGCCGAAGATGCAAACGATAGAGCGTGAACTCCCTTGGGTGCAGCCTCTTCCATCTGTGAAGGATCACCTGTTCTTAGGTGGGCTAAAGCGCTTGTTCCCTGCCAGTGTACTAACAGGCGTGCAGGCCGTAGGGAGCAGGCGGGGGGCTGCGGTAGGATGCTGTGCAAGTGTACAGCCTCCTGGCGGTGGCTGCGGCCGGGGCTGAGTGATGCAGCCACAGTGGCAGATATTATGGAGTTCTCAAGCAGCTGACAGAACCTTCTACTGTCTGTGGCGTTGCTTAAACACACGGCCAGAGGCGACTTGGAAAGGTAGCTGATAAAAATCTGCCTTTGATGTGAGCGCACTAGAAGAGAATCATTTGGCAGCTATTCACCAGAGGTTCTTTAGCTCCACATTGACCTGCGATCAGTACCACTTTCAGGACTCTTTGTGGGAGATTTTCAAAGAATTGCTACAAATAAGCAGAAGGTGAGATCTTCCAATTAAAAGGCGAGACCACAAGGAAGCACAGTGCGTGCGATGTGAATGTATTTAACATCTCTAATGTCAGCACAAGTACTGTAGGTGCATGTTAGACGTGAAAACACGAATGCCGCCGTACCCAAAAAAAAAAGCTTAGTGCAAAGACGAAGCACAGACAGCTAGAAGTGGGACAGCTCCTACTGTGCCGCTGCCAGCTCGATGTAGGAAGTGTGTGGGTGGGGGGGGGGGGGGGGGGGGGGGGGGCAGTGAAACGCCACAGCCAAGCCAAGAGGTGAAAACAATTTGCAACTTCAACGGGATCCACAGCGGAGGAAAAGCTTTAACATCAAATCCTAGGGAGCCCCAACAGGATTACAGCTCTACGCCTCTTTACAACCCCACAACTGGTACAGAGTAAGATCAACACCACTGGTTCCACTGAGGGCCCAGTACCAGGCACAGTGTCATCGGTTACACTTTCCCTGTCAGAGCATTAGTCCGAGTCTGTGTACAGACACTGTTTCCCCACCTGCGCTCGTTCTGCTTCGTTCTCTGCCTCATTCCACTTGTTATTCAGATAAATGAATAGCTAAGCACTGTTGCCTTGACTGAGTTGTGCTCCTGGAGGGGGCTCATTGAGCCAAGTCTCCCACAGGAGGGGGGGGGGGGGGGGGCACTAAAATAATGGTGTGCTTTGTGTGGGGATTCTGCTTCATCCCCCCCCCCCTCTCTGCCTATTCGCCATCCCTCTCTCTCTCTCTTGTGGCCTCCCGGGGCGCCTCTCCTCACCTCCCTCTATACGTCTGAAAGATAAACGAGCCCTGGTAAAAAGAGGTGTCACACTTGTTGCTTTTATCAAATTTTCTATTCATCCCCTGTATAAACTTGATGCTCCTCACCATGACCGACCTCCTCCCACCCCCCACCCCCCCCACCCCTTCCCTCCAAGGGCTGCTGTAAGCTTAAACAATGAGAGCGGCTGTCTCCCAGAGCTGCTTGCTAATATGCAGGGAGTGCATTTAGTCCGTTCAGACACATTTAATTGCCGACCTTGTTCTCACGCCACGCCCCTGCTGCTGTTTTGTCCCTGGTTCATCACGTTTGCTCACGGCGAGGCAAACGAGAAAATACTGATGCAGTTACGAGACACCGGTCTGAAATGCGAGGTGCCTCATTGGATGGTGTTTTTAAGGCCATGTCCACGGCGTCACAGGTAAACACTGTTTACACGGGTTTTTTAAGGTCCCTTTTGAAAATCTGTTCACACTGACACACAAAAACAACTGAAAAAACAAATCTATTTTTATTTCCTCTCTTATTGTTGCAAACAACAAAGCGGTGCATTACAGCCACTGGCGCTCAGCAGGTTAAATCCTCCTTCCTGTCACCTCCTCCCCTCCACGGTCGGATATTGTGTTTTCAGTATTGCCAACGCGATTCTGGCATTCACAATGAGCAATCACATGGAGAGTCGGAGGTGTCGGAGAAGTTCGCCCTCGCAACATTTCTGCCCCACAGCACCCGAACCGGAGCTGAGAAGGCGCACAGCATCAGGTGGGAAAATGCCTTTCATTTTCTCCATAAACACCAACGTGACATTTTCAGTTTCAAGTGTTGAAGTGGTGCTTTGGATTGTAAAAGAAACACTATTTTCATGAGGATGACAGAGGAAGAGGTGTGTATTAAAATGTAGTCAGCTTAGTGTGCCCATGGTCCTAAATCATAGCCCATTAGGAGACATTTTTACCTCGACGAGACATTGTGAGTCTCAGACCAAAAGAGAGCTTTGGCCTGATAAGAGAGAAAATTGGCCAACGCGGTCATTATCATGCTAGACAGCTGAAAGAAGTTCCCACTGTGGCCTGAATGAAAGGGGAGTCATTACCGGGCTTTCCTTTGCAAAGCCACCAGATCAGGAGGAAGGTGGGAGCCATTATCCATTTGTTAATTGTGCCGGCTAGTCGTTTCTCATCCACCTTTGACCTTATAGGTTTCAAGAGGAATTTACTGTCAGTTGGCGACAAGGCAGAACTGTGAAAGTAATGCACTCAATACACCTATTCAAATCAATTGTTTTTCCCGCGATCCTCCCATTCGTTTGCTTTCTATTTAATCACCACCTTCACTCCCTCCTGTTCCCTCCGCAGGTTCAGTTCATTCATATCGAGGAGCGGCTTTAAGAGGAAGCACGCCGAAGTCTGAAAAAGACTACAAATCTATAACATAAAGACAGCGAAATAAACTGGAGGTGTGGAGTTTGAAAGACAAGGGTCTGTAGATGGCAAAAACGGGGTTAATGAAAGATGCGACCAGGTTGCATTATGGGAAATGTAGGATCTGGTGGTTTTTAAATCTAAACCCATAAAAGGACTAAAACTTAGCATATCTCCGTCTCTGCTGCAAGGATTTAAATCATTCTTTTTTAAATTTATATCTGTCTCTTTTTAGTCTTCTAACTTTATAATACCTCCACACTAACTCTCCTAGAATTCCCCTTTAAAGGCCGAATAGATTTACTGGTCTCCTCTTCATCTACTCAAAAACTCCCCTTTTCTCTCTTTCCCTAAACTTCCTCTCCGCCGCACTACCGCGGCTGGCTGTATCTCCTCAGAGCAAGGACAGACAAAAAGGTTTATAGCTGAGAGAAATAGCAACCCTGGTGAGTAATTCCTAAGCTAATGAAAGATCATCTCTCAGCTCATTCTCTAGTCTCACTTTCTTTTCTCAATTCACGTTCCTGGGGGGGCTCCTGACTCAACTAAGCAGTCCACCGAAGTCACGAGCTGAATCTTCAGAGCCGTCACCCTTCTGTCAGTGCTGCACTTCTTCAAAAGAACCAAATTAAGGTGTCACTATGCATCAGAGTGGCCCTGGAGTGAAACGCTTTCTCACACCCTCACACATATTTATATAAATGCCACACACACACACACACACACACACACACACACACACACACACACACACACACACACACACACACACACATCAGAGATGCAGAGCCCTTTAAAGAGCAGCCGGCGGTCCTGTTATGTCACATATCTGTGTCATGTTTGCATGCATGTGTGTTGCGTGTGCAGGTATAAGAACACGTTCATGCATGTGAAATACTTTATCACACGGCTGGTTGTTTAACTATGTCTCCATTAACACCCTCCACCGTTTTATCGTGCTACAACGGGATATATATTAGATTAGCCACATTTAAATATTTGCATCCTCTGCTGTTTGCATTGCTTTCGGGTTGCCCCGACGTTCTTGCTCTGATCTCATTTAATGACTCTTTTTTTGCTTTAATGAGTCAAAACTCAAACTTTATGAATCTCATCTAACTTGAAAATAATAAATTGTGCCCCTGAGGCCTTCCCGTCACCTACGAGGGAATGTGATAGCGAGTGTTGCATTGTGGGCAGAGAAGACGTGCAGCGGGGGAACAGGTGCTACAGGGTAATTACAAACACAGCAAGCTTTTAATTATGCTCTCTAGTATGAACTGTTAATGAATGTGAACCTCATGCAAATAGCGATGTCTTCCCACTGTGTCTGCACACATGTGCAATCACCCGCGCACGCACACAGACACACACACACACACACACACACACGCGCGCGCGCCACATACGCACTCACATCAAGTGTTAAGGAGGGGGATTGGCAGCAGATAGCTCCGGTGCAGTGCCTCCTCGTGGCTTGGCGAAAAGATGGCTCTCCTCTCAATCCCCACTCTTGTTCCGCTAAGAACCCAAACAGTGACAGCTGGAAACTTGCTGGGCTTAGCCTGGACTCTGTCACCTGGTGATGTCAAATCACCTTACCAGGTCCTCGCAAGTTTGTTGGAACGACCCGTACAAAATAAGCCTGCGTGTCTGTGGTCCACAGCCTGACCCGTCTAAAATCTGCGGGCTTTAATCCGTGCAACCTGCCACCCTTTGCGCTCACCTCGTAGCACCTGACACGCTTGGAAGCACTGATAATTGATTCACTGTGAAATCCCCTCATTTGATTTCCCCTCTCGGTTTTTCTGTTTGTGTACACTTGTGTGTTTTGCCGCGCGTGCGGCTGTCTGCTGGCATGTGTTGCATTTTCCATATATGAGCGGTGGATAAATTATTGCCTAAACTATTCCGCTTAAATTCAGCTTTTCTCCCAGCTCCCAGTCCCGGTGGAGAGACAGTGTAGACTACTGTATCAGCGGCCACGTGGCCTCCCGTGGTTTGTCTCTCTCGTTCGGCGAGGCTGTCTCGCTGCGTTACATTCTGTCCCTCCATGTCTTCGTCCCTGTTCTTCTCTCGCTCTGCTCCACTTTCTTTCCCTGTCCTCATGTCATCCCTGTCTCCCAGATCCACGATGTTAAAAAAGAAAAAAAAAGGACCAGCCAAGCCAAGCAGCAGACGAAGGTTTTTAGAAGGCATGAAAATAGGCTGAAAATCGGATTAGGGCGGAGGGGAGGCAGACTTTTCTATTGAAAATCCATTTTGTGATAGGGTGGCCATTGTATGCGTAAAGACAGGCAGGACATACACTTGTCTCAAACAGTGTGGGGGTGACAAACAAAGAGAAGGCCACCTATCTGAATAAAAGAGAAAGCTGTCATATTGAACGTCACAGTGGATGATGCTGCATTGATGTTTTCACGAAGGAATCTCTCTCGAAGGAGTCTTTGTGGTCCACTGTTATTATCCAAACTACTCTGATTACGGAGAGGAGCATGACACCCAGTGCAGCGGTGAGGCTCATTGATGTGTATTTAAGAGTTTTTGGACAACAATGGAACTGTATTGTGTATTGAGAGCTACGCTAGTTCAGGCTTTGGTTACACAGACAATACTCCATCGATGTTGGTTTTGGTCTTTAAATTGCATCTGTTGATAATAAGAACAATTTAAAATAACACCAGATTTATATTTAAAGAGATAGTTGGGATGTTTTGAAGTGGGGTTGTATAAGATACTTACAGAGTATTTACTACATAAGATGGTGGTCAGCATGACCCCAGTTTGGAAAAGCAGGTACCAACACAGAAGCTTAGCAATGTACTTCTGTGGATGGGCGCAGCAACAAAACATATTTTACTTGTAAGCTATATTTAAAAAATGTCCACTGCTTTAGCGAACCGTCATCAATGCTATCAATGCTCTCTTTAGAGCACCCGACTCCTTTAAGAAAAACGCTAATTTTACCTTGCAGAACATAGGAGTTGCTGGTCTACCGCTGCATCGATCGGTTAGTTAGTGTTATTGTGTGACTTCTATGTTTTAAAGGGTTAGTTGGGATTCACCAAAGTCACACTGTAACACAAACTAACTAACATTTCGAGGCAGCGGTAGACCAGAAACTCTACTAACGTGGATAACGGCTTCCGTTCCCAGTCGCAAAGGGCTTCTCTGGTGGTAAAAACATTCTTGAAGTGATTAAAATACGTTTTGCTGCTGCCCCCCCTCAATCATCAGAGGATGCATGCGTTACCACAGGCCGTGGTGTGTTCGTGTGCGCCTCTCTTGGCTGTACACTACATGTGACACAGTGGCCTGCTGAGAGACACATTTTCTATAAAGACAGGCACAGGAGGGCATCAATGGACCCCCGTCGTCTCCATTTCTAGTGTCCTCTATTGTTTCTGGCTATCCTTTTTGCCATTAATGTCCGTCAGTGCTAACAGAGCAGGAGAAAGGCAAAAATATCATCCTTCAAAGCACACACTGTTCCTCGACGCAATACAGCCCATTATCACCATGGCATTTCTGCTAACAGTGGAGAATACAGAGGCACGCATTCAGAGTATTACATAAAATGTAATTATGCACGGCATTTCAGAATGTGTTGTACTGCATTAAAATGTCAATGGATCATCTGTAGAGAGAACAACCACATTACAGAGAAGTGCAAAACAGGAAGCCTGCGACTTGTCAAAAGTTCCCAAATCCAGACAGTTGATATTTTGGTTGCTGGCTGAGATGCTCCAGTGCTCCGCTGAAGCTGAGCAGTCTCCAGTTGATAATCATCTGCTTTGTGGCGGGGAGGCAAAGGGAGATGAAGCAGATGGCACTAGTTTGTATTTTGCCGCGGATGCTTTCTCTGAATAAGGAACGCTCTGCTGAATGCCAAGCTCTGTGGGAGAGGAGAAGCAAATTGAAGCCCTCCTGCACCGCGTTCCCCTCGTCGGGGAAAGGGCTGTTGTTGTTGTGTGTGTGTGTGTGTGTGTGTGTGTGTGTGTGTGTGTGCGTGTGTGTACGCTCCAATACTAAAGTGACAGTCAGAGAGTTCTGCTCACTCATTAATGCGCTGAGCTCGGGGATGGACACGCCACGCCGGAAATTCATGACCTCACTCATCTATTCTGACCCCCCCTACACCAACTCTCGCTGACATGCCTACGCTGATGAGAAATGATTCTGCTATGGTTCTGCAAATAACCAGGAAAAACAATGTAACTGCAAATTCAATTAAAGAGTAATGACTTAGTGTTTCAGCTACTGTTGGTTTCTACCCTGAAAGGATTCCACTCCCGCATAGCCTCGAGCCAACGCTTCCTGAAGAGATAGTGGACCTCATATGTACACCGAGAGCGACTTTTACAGTTTAATCATGCATAATCCAAACCACTTCTTTTTTTTCCCACAGAAATGTAACAGAGCTTCGGATGGTCTAAATGTCACATTTGGTGGCATTTCAGCGAACAACGATAATGGGAAACCAGAGGGGAGTCATATCATATAGCAATAAGAGCCTCTCCCCCATAGCCTATTTGAATGCAATTATGAAGAAAAAAAAAAATTGGCAGAAGTATAATTCAAGTTCAACACAGTTGACCTTAACGGGGCTGTCTGAGAGTTATCTGAATGATGTAACTTACTGTTAATGGAATATGTTTATGCAGGAGAGCAGTAAGTGGGGCGAAAGGTCAAAGGGCATTAGTGAACAATGGAAAGTGGAGCAGATTATGAAGGGAAAGCGATGGGAAATGAAGAGAGAGAGAGAGAGAGAGAGAGAGAGAGAGAGAGAGAGAGAGGGCTGGAGTTAAATCCAGAGAGAGAGAGAGAGAGAGAGAGAGAGAGAGAGAGAGAGAGCAGCTTCTGATAAACAGTAACTGTATCTCAGTACAGTGCACCTCAATGTCTTCCTCTCTTCGCCTCTCATTGCCCTCTGCTGTCTCACACAAGCCTGCTGTCCTCCATGTCCACACTCCTCAGTACAGTGCTCACTCTGAACGCACCGCGTCACAGTAATCTGTGTAATCTGTTACTCAGACATCCCTCTGAGATCTCTCTTGTTATCATTTGTTATCAACAGGGGCCCCTCTGTGCAAATGGAAGCAGACGGTGGTGCAGTTCGGATCCCATTTCACACATGTAGCAAATCAAACCCAAGTAGCTGAGGCAGTTTCATCTTTTGTAATGGCGCTGAAAGAGCTTGATGAATCAACAGCGTCTGATTTAGAGAGCTCAGAAAACCGTGTAGACAACGTAAATGCTGTCCTACATCACACAATGTGATGTCTACAGCACTGTGCTGCTGATTTATACGAATGTAGTGAGGCCATCTGAGGGGCAGGCTGCCACCCCCCTGCCCATGTGCCATCTCTCTGTGCTGGACATGGACACTGGCACGGGCCGGCATAAATGATTGAGTTGGATGTCAGAAGTAAAACTCTTGCCAAGGGGCCACAGCATTCATGCTAATGGGCTGATGGAGCCTAATCTAAATAAGTGTGAATAAAAGGGCTTTTACTGCGAGTGCTCACATCTAAAGCAGAGAAAACGTGCTGGAAATGGCTTCATCTTAAATCAAACATCGGCAACTTCCACCGTTTAGCTTTCACTTCACTGTTAACTATCCCTGGGGGAACGTATGTTGGCGTGGCCGAGCCGTTTCCCGCGCCTCTTGTGTGAGCACTGTTTGTTTGTTTTGCAAGTCCTCACTCTCCCGAAGCCGATCTGAGATCAATCACGAGGCCGAGCGTGATGGAGAGGCCTGTCGGAGCTCTCTGTTGCGGCCTTGATTCGGTAAAACAAATACAATAGGCAGAAAGGTTCAACACAAGCTAGACAAGAGACCACACCACAAGTGCATTCGGAGAAAGCGGTGAATAATGAGGAGGGAGGATAAATGTCAAAGAGCGGGGCAGGAAGAAAAATGATGATGTAGAAGAGATAGAGGATAGGCAAATGGATGAAGAAAAAAAAAAGAAAAAAGGACTGGGACAGAGGCTGAGATACAGAAAGCAGCAGGAACAGCGCTGTTGTCGGCCCGCGTTAGCACAGCCGAGCTCTTTGCCTTGTTTCTCCTCGACAGCATGTCATCAGTGCAGCCCTGCTCTGTTTAAGACCCTGCTGTGGATGGTGCAGTGCGTGGCCATGTGATGACAGGGAGGAGGCCTGTGAGATATGTAACGCAACTCCGCTCACACGTCCTTTATATTCTATTATGTCAGAGTGCTTCAGCGTCGTGTCGGCCCGAATAATACCTTTTCTCTGATGTTTGTGTACGTAACGCCGAGCTCTGCGGCACTCAGTTGGATTTGATTCAGCAGCATTTACAAGACCACATATGACAACACAGCATAGCTCTTTCCAGCCATTATACAACCCCGTCTGCATTTAACCTTCCCACCAGCACTTCAAAGAGGCGTCCAGGAGCGGGCAGCCCCTGCCAGACCCCAGAACGTGGTGCTCGCCGCCGCCAGAGCTCCCACATCAAACTACTTCCTGTGCTTCCCCACTCCGCTTCATACCGTGCATGTGGGGGAGTGGATGGCACGCACCCGGTTTGCCAGACCAGGCGCAGTGGAGCGGAGGTCAGAGGTCAGCTTTGCGCCGGCTGCGTAATGAATGAGATGAAACGCTTTCTTCCACCACAGTGCATGAGCAAAGGGCAGTTCGAGACGCTTTGGTCAAACTGCTACAGCGGTGTGTTTCTGCAATCACGGGAGAAAAATAATTGGCTCGATGTCTCATATTAATGACACGAGGTTTATCTTGTTATTACAGCTACTTATTTCATTAAAACCAGAAACTTTTCTCCTTATAACGACACACAAAACTTTTCCTAGTATAAAATGATTAGTTAGTTCGTCATAACAACAATACTCTTTCGTATTGTTCTTCTTATAGCAAGAACAAGTCGGAGCAATTGACAATGACGGACTTCAATAATTCAGATAAGTGCATGTAGGACGCACAGCGAGATTCTGCCATTACGGATCACGGTATTTTACCGTATGAATCCATTAAGCCCAGCTCGGCTCTGAACGAATGTTAACAACAAACCTTTTAAAAGCTTGCTAAAAGTTCAACTTTTTGTTAATGCACAAAGCCTGTTACAGCATCTTCTTGAACAGTTATTTGTCTTGGTAGACATAATGAAATCATTGACATAATGAATCTTTGACTGCACCATTTGACGAACTGATCTTTTTGGGAATCAGTGTCTCCTTATAACAAGATGTTGGTGTGTCATTTTAATGAGATGGTTCTCCATATAATCTGTTGATGTGTCATAATAATGGGGATACAAAAACATATCATTATAATATGATCCAATGACAAAACAAAACTCATTAAAACCAGAGAGCTTGTCATTATAAACGAGAAAGAGCAGATTTTATTCGTCATGGTGGCATCCGTGTGCTGCAGCCGTACAGCTGCAGCCGCACTAACCCTAACCCTAACCGGGTTAGCTCTTTCCTTTGAGTGGGATGTCATCTTTAAAGTTTTGCCTTCTGCTCCCTCTGAGAATTGGTTTCTGGGTTCACAACCAAATGAAAATTAAATTTGCGCTTGACATTTCATCTTTGCATATTTTTTTTTTTACAGCAAAAAAAATAATTCTGGTCTTGCATTTTCAAAATTACATCCAAATCAAGATTTTGAGTGAAAGACTATCGGGAATTTCTGTACTGGGAGCAAAGAAACGTGTTTGTATATTATGACGCTGTCCAGGTGACTACAAAGACTCACAGGATGTTTTTATCTTTTAGAGATTAAAATACATGTGCCACATGTGTATTTTTAAGTGCATAATCAGTTTCTAAAGCACTCCTTAAGTAAAACGGACACAGAGTTCCTCAATAATCGTAAATCTTGGTAGAAGACAAGGTGTCTGTCTCTCTGACTGGCAGTATTTAGAGAGAAAGCCTGTAGAACACCACATTTCATGTGCATTTATCAGCCCTGAGGGGTCCATTCATTAACCGATTCAGCCCTGATACAGAACACTCATATTTCTACCAGGCACATGCTGCACCCCTGGCAGTAATATCAGGAGGATCCTGCTGTTATCTAACTGCCCTCCAGCTGCATCCTTCATCACTGCAGTGTTAGTCTTGCTGATGTCTCTGACCACACACACACACACACACACACACACACACGCACACGCACACACACACACACACCTTACAAAAATGGATGAATGGTAACAAAAAGAAAACCTGTGCAGGTTGGCGCAGACAGCAGGAACGGAGGCGTCATCTCATTTACCTTGATTTACACTTACATCTGCATGCTATCTGCATAGGTCACACACTCTGAGCCTCAGTTACAAGTGGCCTTTTTGCCATTTATTAAGGCGCTAATAAGAGAGAATGTTTGATGTGTGCCGCGCCGTTAATGAACCAAGGCAGGGTTTTATAAATACATAATGATGTTTACCGTGCGATCGGGGAGATTCTTTTTCATTTAAACCTTATAATAAAACCAAGGTTGTTTGCTCATGGAGGTTTAGATAGATATTTAATCACGCCTTTAAGATGGCACAATAATCTGTTAATGGAAACTACAGTATACAGCAGCACTTTATGTCGATGCAATTGTGACAGACAAAGCGGCGGCGGGAGCATGTCGTCACCGCACCGTGAAGAGCTCCATGTGAATGGATGGAGGTTTGACTCATCTGCAGTCTCGCAGGCTGGCGGGGGCTCCAGTCCTCTGCTCGCTTATTCATCTCTTTCTCCCACTGCCAACACGGTCTGACACACACACACATACATTTGGCACATCCTCACCAGCCTGAACACCACCACTTGCTACACACAATGTCATTTATCTAAAACGAACCAACATTCAGAGGCACCACATGGCCACAAGACAAATAATGCAAATTGACTTTTCAATCTCTCTGTGAAGATAAGTGCAGTGCAATGTACAATCAAAGTCCATTAGAATAACAGTTGAACACAATTCAAAGTCCACCGGGCCGATTCCCAAAGGTGTTCGGGGAGTAGACTAAACTCGACATCCTAAAGAAAATATTCAGCCATGAGAGTAAATTATGCATACAAATGTGCCACAGGTTCGAAAGGAAATGCTATGTAGATTTGCCAGTTAGGTGGTTCAGGGTGCAGAGGAAGTAAATAAATAATCCTGTTTAATAATTCATTGAAATTCATGTTGCTTTGCCTCCAGCCTTGAGAGTATTTAGAATGCAGCCTGCAAGGGCCCTGCTTCTGACTTGTGGTGGTGTGTGGTAAGATTATGGAAAACAGGGTGGGAAGCTCAAGTATGCGGGCGCACACACATACCGGCATGTAGGCACGCAGAAATACATATATATGTATACCGTGTATCATATGTTCTGTAAAACAGTGAAAAAAGCATGTCCACTGCCAACATCTTATCCCATTTGCTCCGTTTCTGCCCGGAATGACAGATATAATCTCGGGAGTGTGAAGAGAAGTTCACACGGAGCTTCAGGCTGAAGAACACATTGAACACTGAAGTCGAGGAAGATGGCAACGCAGGCACACAGAGGACTGCAAATTGGATCTAAAAGTCTTCCAATGGGAAGAAAGGGAGAAAATAAAAACGGGGAGGGGGGCTTAGTGATCCATGTGTAATCCATTACTGATGCCTTCGCTTGATAGAATTACACCGGCAAATAAAATTATCTTTTCTCTCTGTCAGTCAGTCAGTCAGTCAGTCAGTCAGTCAGTCAGTCAGTCAGTCAGTCAGTGTGTGTGTGTGTGTGTGTGTGTGTGTGTGTGTAGATGGTCACTAACATCTTTACAATATCTAAGGCAAGAATTTGTCTGCATACAGTTAAAATGATGTGCCAAATGTGGCTTCTGCATATTAAATATGTGAATAACCGGAGGGGGGTTGATGATTAAGAGACTTCTGTAAAAACAGCATCTTTAAGTACTTGCAGTGTACAGCTTACATGTTGGCACCGCCAGTCTCTGTTAATGCCTAACAAGACAAAGTTAGCAATTCTTTCGCATTTTCCACCTGTTGGCAGCTGAGAAATGAATACAAAGATTTGTTTAAATTACAATGAAAAATACACGCCGTGTTAGGATTGAAGTGCAAGTATTCACATGTTTACTGCGATTAACTAGGAGTAAAATAACTGTTACAACGACTGTAGGCAGGGCCTTAAAAGCAGTTATTGCAGTTTAATTGGCTGAACCTCTCAGCTTGCAGCTATTTCTTTTAATTACTTTTCCTGTTAAAATGGCAGCTCACACTTTCCCTGTGTGACAAACATTTTTGGCCGGATAAATATAAATGAGACAGAATGCAAAATCTGTTAACTACACTCAACATATTCAGTATTCAGGTTGTTCAACAACAGTCACAAGTGCAGAGAGGCATTCAACAGTTCTCAGCAAGTTACAACTAAATATCCTAAAGCAATACTTAATAATATAACCAAACCACCAGAACAAAACACTGAATAATTATCTCCAGGTCTGCGTTTAAAAATTGTCAAGAAATCCCAGTTTCCCAGGATAAAAGGTGGCACGGTTATGCTAGTGCTATCGCTATCAGGCTATCAAGCCTCGGGGTTAAGTTATAAGGAAACGTAAACATCGATAATCTATTTTCACTCATAGATATACTACTCGCTAAAATATACAGTTAATCTGCAGAGGTCAATAGGTAACACAAACCATTAATTGTTAGCGGGGCTGTGTTTACTGTGGGTTACATTAGGCTAAGCTAGTAAGCTAGGCTAAGTTTAGCAAACAGGGCAGGGCCTGCCCCCTAACACTAACACGACTCTAAAAAGTGAAAGGCAGCAAGTCTAACATGATTTGGACTAATTTGGACTATACACAAGTGTCAAATATGATACTAGTGCAAATGTTCAAGCAAGGAACAATTGTTACTCGTCCATTTAGAGCCACTGTGGATGATATACAGGCCTAATATTAAAAAACATCCACCAGAGGTTAAGACTTCAGTATTCATTCATTCAGCCATTAAGTGTTCAACATAACAACTCGTTTTTTACAACTTGTATTATATTACAATGACTTTAACATCTTTACAACGGCTCAACATCAAAGAGAGTACAGGATCGCCATGGAAATTTACTCTGTACAACCTGATACCAAGCACATGTTCAATGCCTTTGTAAGTGTCGCACAGTTTAATTCTTTACTTCTATAGTATACACCGTTATGCAGCTTACTATGTTGGCCACACACATGGCAGCATTGATGCTCAGGCCTTCCTCCAATTCCTCACTCGTGTTTCAACTAACACGCTGCAGGGCCTGAAGGTGGAAGAGGGTCTTGTATTGTTGCCAACATCCACCCTAGCTCTACGATAATGAGCTCTACGGGCCTTGAGCCTGACCCAAGCAGGAAAAGCTATCGGTTAAAAATAACAGGCAGAAACGTTGTCATCGTCAAAGCATCACGTGGCGTTCCAATAGTTTAATATAATCTAGGAAAGGCATAACAAGAAATGCAAATTAAGCTGTGAATCACCACATGAAATCAGAAAACCCACCAGATATCCACGGACGGTGGATGTTTATTCATGACAGGTGAGTTATACACAGTGGGCCTGTGGCCCTGAAGGGCAGCACAGCTTATTCAGCCAGGACGTTTAACTCTCGGCTTCATAATGATACTTTTAGAGAGCTGTTCAATGCTTTCCATGTCTAGTTAGAGCGCAGACGGCTACATTAGAAATGACTGCAGCATGTTCAGCCCGTAACCTGTGGGCTGCAAATCAAAAGCCTGCATGTTTAGGTACAGACGTGAGATACTGTATGCAAATTCCATCAGCATAACAAGCTCTCTGCTTATAACAGACGCAGGCTCCAGCAATAACTGAGCGCCAAACGACAGAGCTGGTGGCCAACATCTTTCATTTGTCCGTGGCAGCTCTGACGTGTCATCATTTGGCTTAGCCTTGATGTTGGATTGCTTTACACAGCTATAAATTTGACGCTGCATTTAAATAGGTGCCTGGCTGGAACAGCCATCATTCACTTTGCCACAGCCCTGTGGTGGTTGTAATCATAATGACACAGTAATGTGGCTGCATCCGTTATTTTTTTCTGTTTTTCTTTTACCCAGGCTAAATTTTCTGTTTATGGCAATAAGAAGGCTTCTATTCCCAGAGGCCATAGTTAGTCAGACTGCCTCTTATTGTCTTACTGTCGGTTTGTGGTGCAGAGCGCAAACACTGTCACCAACACCACCGCCCCCCCCCCCCCCCCCTCCTCCTCCTCCTCCTCCTCTATGCCTCTCTTCTCTGTTGGTTCTCAGAGCTATTATTTTTATCTGAAAACCTATACGAGGCAATGGAGAGAAAAGAGACAAGAGAAAGAGATGGAGAGGGGAGGGGGGGGGGGGGGAGGCACACAGAGAGAGACAGAGTGGAGCAAGGGAGGAAAACTGTGATTCTTCTGAAGCTGTGATCGATGCAACCAGCATGTGTCTGCGTTGCACGTTGCCAGCAGAAAAGGAGGGCTCTATTGATTTGCTCCCATATTTCAATCAAAAAAAGTGGGCTCTCAACCCCGGATTTTCTTCTGTACCTCTTTGAATTACCAGGCTCTTACGAAGTAAAGACGAGTATGCCAAACGTCAAGCTTAAGCATATTTGAAGAAACAAAAAAACTCCATCTTGTCATGCAGAGACAACAAAAGACACATTTGTGAGTGCAACTGGGACATCTTTGGCATGATGTTTCAGGTGGATTTCTGACTGCTGCTGGCCGATGGCTATAATCTTCTCGTGGGTATTTACAGTGCGCCTCTATCCAATTCACAAACAAATACGTCAGGAAGTGAGAACCGGTACAAAAGGCACAATCAGATTAACAAAATAATCTTTTTTTTTCCTTCTTTTGTTCCCTGGCAGGTTCACCGTGTGCACATTCCCCGGCAGAGATCAGAAGTATACAGGTCTGCCGATCAGGTGGATTATGATCATGTAGACCGAACCCAACAGGAGGTCAAAGCTGATAGTATAATAGCACATTTAACATTTGGGCAGAAACCCACAGGGGCCTCTGCTACTATAATCTAATATACGGCAAGTGTTAAAGTGTGTGTATATGTGCGTGTGTGAACTGCTCTTGTGTGAATGCAGCTCTAAATATAAATCAGTGTGTGGCGCTTTGTTTGGTGTCATAGTCTTTGAGGAAATGGGATTCATAAGGGAGGCAGTCAGAGGTTGCATGGTGAGCTCCCGCAGGTTTCGAGTGAGAGAGACAGACAAGACAGCTGAGATAATGTGCTCATGGTAAGAAAGCAAAGTAAGCAATAAAAACATAAAAAGATTAAATTCTTTCTCTGACATTCAAGCTGGTAATGTGAGAGAACAGGAAACCGAAAGGATTAAGTCGTAACTATTCTACGGCAGAATATCTTCTGTTTATTCTGGTCAGCAAAGCATATTTGCAGATTTGTCGGCCTCCCACAGACAAATCTGCATCATAACAGGATGGAGCATGGTCCTGTATTGTGATTTCCAAATCAGCCATCTGAATCCTAGCCAGAATGAGCTCTTTCAAACAGACAGACTGTGCAAAGTGTGACCGAGTTCCCTCTGTTGTAGGTAACAATCGCAGCTTTTTTTCAACAAAGCAAGCCAGTCACTACTCAGGGGGCAACGCGCACTTAGCAGAAATACACACAGAAACCTCGTCTATAACATGACAACAAGATAAAAAGAAACAGCTTCCTCTAAATCCTAATTGGAAAGAGAATGGAGAGTTTCAAATCAAATGAGAGGAGATGAGCTGCCTAAGAAATAGTTCCCAGCAGTGGGCATCCCCAAGTCACCGTGCATGAGCAAATAAGCCTGCACACAGCCCGCTTTTTAAATCAAAATAGACAGCAAATTGATACAATCAAATCCAAAAAGCGCTACCACCATAGGAGATGCAATCCCTTTTTTTTCTCCATGATGGAGTCAGGATTTGTGTTTCTATTTTATTTTATGGTGCCATCGTTTCCCAAACTGTTTCTTTTATGTGCCTCAGCGCCTGGTGAAAAATGGCAGAGAAGCTGTATATCTTTCAACTCCAAGGCTAATCTGCAGCACACACACACACACAGTTTATATGCTGCTGTGTATGTCATTGTAGTTGCACTCTTTCATTTGGTATTTAAAACGGTGAATAGCAGGCGACAGTGAAACAAGCCCTGAATAAACTCTGCTAGCACTTGGCAAGTTTTCACCAGTGAGAGTTACAATAACAGTTTTAATCCTTAAAATAAAGTCTAATGCAAGGAGCCACGCTCCAGTGCATCCTGATGCGGCGTAATGCACTTTAACCGAGCAGTTGAGTGGCGTGACAACGTTTGCTTCTCCAAGAGCCGGCTTGTGAGCGTGGAGCGGAGCTGCAATCAAGAGTGCAAATAATCTGATTTTAAACCGAAATTGTGAGAAACATCAAAGCCGCCATTCTGAATATCAACACAGAAATGTGCAATTTAATAAACGCTGTAATTTCTTTGGCATTTCAGCAGTCGGTGGAAAATTGAATTTTACTGTTAAATCTCAGTGAAAATGCCGAGGTGTTTTAGAAATGACAGTTGTTAATTAATATGGGAATACAGAAAACCTTCCTTCCTATTTGATTGACAAGTGTACAGCTTTACCACTATAAACAGGTATCTCTCTCTCTCTCTCTCTCTCTCTCTCTCTCTCTCTCTCTCTCTCTCTCTCTCTCTCTCTCTCTCTCTCTCTCTCTCTCTCTCTCTCTCTCTCTCTCTCTCTCTCTCTCTCTCTCTCTCTGCTGTACACCTCTCTCCCTCGTCCCTCTTCTTTGCTTACTAATGAGCCGTGAGATTGACAGCTGGATTACTGGGCTGGTTTGTAATCCTTTAATTTCTCCATTTAAGATAATCACTCTCTGGATGGGGCGCTGCCTTCAAACACATGCACAACGTATACTGTGTTTGCATATAAATAAACAACTGTGTGTTCACGCATTAGGCAAAAATGAACAAGAAAACGTGGTAAAAACAAGAGCATGCAGGCACCCTAATCAAACATGGATTCCAAGCGGAATTAATCCAAAGGACAAAGTAGAGCACAAGCTGCTCTCTGGCAAGGGACCTTTTTGATATTGGAGTTTGTAGAACAAAGGCATCTTGACAGTGCAGTCTTTTAATTAAGGCGATAGAATAGCAAAAGCCCCGTGGCTTCAGAAATGGCTGTACAGTACAACACAGAGAGGCCCTCTGGAGATGCGTTCAGCAGCTTAGAAGGATCTATGTGTTGAGTCAAGCCAAACGTAAATCAGTTTGATTGGGCCGTTTTTTTTTCATCTCCGCTGGTGTCGCAGACTGAGGATATGAGTGTTGGAGAACATGAGAGGTCAAGTGGCGACGCAAGGTCAAACCGCTTGGCCGTGATTCATCAATAAAGTGTCACTTTGAGCCCCTGACTCTGGAGTGGAGAGGGGGAGGGGGAGGGGAAAGAAAAAGAGGTGCAGCTGACCAAGAGGTGGAGGTTCTTATAGATTGTCGCAGCTCCTCGCATTTTGTAAAATGAGCACATGGCTTGTTTGTCTTATTGACATGTTGTCTTCTTAGCAGGCTTGCTAACATTAGCCACGGTTAAGGCTGGATCAAATACTTTGTCATAACAACATGATTGATTAGAATTTGCCTTAGTGAGCTCACTTAGAGACAGAGAAAGAACATAATACATGAAACAAAGTATAAAACAGGTAATACCCATACCCATAGAATAATCATAATAGCATAAAACGAATGAGTAAAATAAAATCCAACACATTAGAGTGCCATAGATAAAATACCAGCACCTGTAGGGAAAGCAGCAGCAGCATCAAACGACCCACTAGACAAAGTGCTCCAAGTGTACAAACGTCTCGCGCAATTATTTAAACTGCAGAGTTAAGTTTGTGGCGTTAAGGCGGCGGACAGCTCGTTTTGTGATGAGTTGGACGGTGATGGTGTGTGATCCCACCAGCTTTACTGTGACAGTGGCTTGATGGCGTTCGACCAGCTGGTAACGGTCACATGGGTAGATGAATAAAAGTCAAATGTGGTTTATACAGTGTGTCAGTTCTGGCTTTGTATCTCCCAATGTATTTCATTTCTTGGGGGAAGAAAGCTCGGAACGACTCAAAGCCAATCGCGGCTTTGAAGAGCCACAATTTCAGACTGATGATAACGGAAATGGAAAATTTGTTCAAAGTCAGATTTTTCCGCATTACCTTCTGACAGGCGAGGTTTGCACAGAGCTCTTACTCGCTTCTTTTCACTTTCTCTTGCAGAGTTAAAGCCCTATCTTTTTTTTTCATATTAATTGTAGTAATTACCATCCAATAATCCACCTCAATGACACTGAAGTGTGCATTGTCATGCAAACAAGCAGGATGACATGCATGTGAGTAATTTGAGCTGAAGAAACTTCAATGCTGAAGACCTGATTTGTATTCAGTCTCATGTAAATCCTGCAGGGGGGGGGGGGGGGTTATTGTAATGAACTGGTAGATCGTGGGTAACACTTACAGCTAAAAGGTGAGGCTGAGGTCTCCTGGTGGGAAAATTAATTAATTAATTTCTGGATTGCAACAACAAAAGCCAATAGGGTCTTGATCAAGGCCACCGATCGTTAAAGGACACCGAGATACAAAGCGCTATTACACATTGATTGTGAAGGAGGGCGGCCAATTAAAGGAAGGTTTTCGATAAATAATACAAATAGTATTCAGAGAATACAAGGTCGTCGACGGTAGACATGGTGTTCATTTCTTCGAAACACTGCTTTTTGCTACTTTCTTTGATAGTGCATGTAAAGAGAGGCATCCATCAGGAAGGTTAAATTGTAATTTGCAGTTTCTGAGAAATGCCAAAGAAACACCACTTTAAGCTTTGTCCATGAATTTGATTTAATTGTTCTCCCTAAATTTGCCCATGTCTCAACTCCAGAAGTACAGTAGTCTCTAGTTCTTCCTCCAACAGTCTCTTTCTTATCCGTTAATCCCTTGCCAAGGACTCTCTGTTTTTGGCTTACACCATCAGAAGTGCCTGGCTTCTTCTTTTTTCCCCCTCATAATAACTCCATGATTTAACCCACAGCCGCCAGCGCCTGCATCCGCATGAGCTGGCGGTTGAGGTCTGATGAGGTCTGATAACATCGCGGTAAGCTCCGTTTGAAGGTCAGAATTCGGGGCACAATTAGCCCACCTCTGTTTTGTCAGGAACTGTAGATCCGCTGCGTAATCTCACACAGCAAACAGAGGCGCTCTGAAAAATGCAGCAGGAGTCTCCGGCAGCTTCTCACGTCTGCTCGCAACGAGATGGAGATGAACCATGGCCGTCTGTCAGCGGGCTGCCGATCATAAGGCAACGGAACCATCCGAGTTGTAATGAAACTCCATGAGAGCGCGTGCCATGACCCAGCGACCAACCATCAGACTAAAGCTAATACCAGTACACAGCGAGAAGAGCTCAGTGGAGATCAGTGCACTAGAACTAATAAAATTCACATGGAAGCCCCGACAACAGGCAATAAGATTTCTTCCGACAGCCGGTTTCCCGTCTATCAAACACCCCCCCCTCTCCTCTTTTTTTTTACTCACTACCTCCAGTGAGAAAATGACTACAAAACAGGATGAAAAGGATTGTGCTGTGGCATGTACTATATCTTGGGTGGCTTGCTTGATGGAATTGGCTCAGCATGTATGTCATGTTGCAGGGAGTTTGAGGGATATGGGAGCATAGCGTGGTTTGGTAAGAAGGCAGGTGAGATAAAGAGAAATGATGTGGCTCATCTTCTGTACCTGTATTCTATCAGCTCGCCACAGACTGCAGGTCCTGGCTGCAGAGATGAAAGACTCTCTGGAGGACAAGAGAGATGTTCGGGAGTCAGAGGGAAAATGGCATCCCGCTTATCAAATGCCTGGAAACGTAATCCCACACCCCCACACCCCACCTCAGTTCTCAGTGCTGGACGTACTTATGAAAGCCCTGTCACTTTGGATAGTAGGTTAGGAGTCAGGAGTGCTCCACAGCACAGCGAACGCCGAGCTGGCTGTCTCAAAGCAGATATGGCTCCTTGCCAGAGAGTCTAATTGGGGTCGTGTTACAAGTCATTTTGTGTGTGTGTAACTTTTAGGGAATTGAACAAAAGGAAATCCACGCCGAGAGCGTATAGCTGATGGGAGGCGTGATCCTCCTCAAATTAATCTTTTAGATTAAAGTACGGCGTGTGCAATTTTTAACTGCAATGGAAAGGCCCACTTTTAAATTAAAAACCCTGGGACGAAGGGAGCGAATGCGCATTCTTTTCTTCACAGAGCGAGTTCGTCTCCTCCTGATTCACGAGACAAGACGCGGGGACAGAAAATGAAAACAAGCCCATTCTCTCAGAAAGGGCCTTGTAGATATCGTGTGCTTGGTTAAGGACGACACACATCTTGAGATGCTGTCTGCCAGAAAACATTTAGGTATCATCAGTATTTTTTTTTTTTTAATCTCATTTTGCCAACAACAAAGTGGCCGTCTGCTGCATTTCTAAAGCCTGACGGTGAGAAACTGAAATTGATTTCTCTCCCAAAACAAGGTTTCTCCAATCCAGTAAAATCCATCAAAGTCATTTTCTTTGTCATATAATCTTGGCGACATGAAGCAAAATATTCAGTGAAGACGGGCATCTAGAAATCACACAGAGCAGCGTTGTTCGCGGTCTCTCAGGACTGGCCGGGGGCAAAGGGTGAAACTCATCACTGCTGGCTTTTCAAATATGCGTTGACAGTGACTTAAAGAGACACCTTCATGACTGAACTGTATTTCAAATCAATCTCTTTTGTGCCGAGGCCACATCCTCTTGTCCGTGTTCCTAGGTGTCTGTTCCGGCTCTTGGAGCGAGGTGATGGTTTACACAGCGATGTGCAATCACTGGAATATTTCCTTTCACGGCTTATCTGCCCACAGCGGGAATCTGCACGGACCGCGACTCGAAGCCCCGGCTGTCTGCTCGCCTGTGTGCCGCGGCCTCCCCCTCCAATCCCGACCAAGCTCTCAGACAAACATCTCCATGGGAGCATGGGATGATTTATTCAGCGCAACTTAGCGGCAGCGCGGAGATTTGGGACTTAGTTCAACAAAGGTCTTTTATGGTCAACCACAAAGCAATAACAGCCGTTTTAACCTGTAAAGCTGGCAAAAGAATGACCGAAGGGGGCCCTGAATGATGCATTACGATTCAAAAATGACCTTTCAAGTCTTGGGCAGACTCTTCGCGTTACCTACAGGGGACACTATATGGAAAAGAAGCAAGGTTTAAGGGCTGTACCAATGTTTTTATTCATTTAAATCCCTGCGGATCAACGGCATGCTGTTTTGTTTTAGATTTTTAAATGTTGGTGCAGTAGCATTGGTTTGTATGTGGTTGGTTTATATATGTTTTAGGAGTTTTAACTCTCCATTAGATTCAAATTAAACATCCCACACTGCTGTTGTACTGCTGAGTGCACTTTTGGGGCTTTAAATGGTCTTGAGTCTAAAAGGGGGGAAATCAGTGAAGAAAGAATAACATGATCCTTTGTGGGTTGAGAAAAGTCACCTCCTTCATAGGCTCCTAACCATGTCAAATAAACGATCAGTGTTTTGGTCTTTTTGTGCAGTAATGCAGATACAGTTGCAGGTAGGAGCGCCCTAATGACCGAGACGTTTAAGGCCATGAACTGCAACATCAACTCTACACTTTCTCCGATGATGCTTCCTTAAAAAAGGAAAAACACTTGGACAAAGGTCAGCACTAATGGAAAGTGAGATAAAACACCTGTTTGGTCCTTGAAGCACACACACAACGGTGTACAAGGCGTATGCAGCAAGAGCACCAAGGCATTTTTTCTAACACATTAAATGAACTAAAATAACACCAAAATGTTAATGCGACCCAAAGTACCCGTACGTGATCCAAACGAGAAAACAGAGGAAAAACAACTCCCCCTTCCACCGCAGCGTGATGAAAGCTGCTGCGGTCCACACATTGTTCAGCGACTGGAAACAAGAGGCCTGGTTCACACTGCATCTGCTGGGCCGCAGCTCTTTAGTCCTCCCCCCATCGCTCACTGTCTCTCTCTCCAGGGAGACAACAGCCACGGACCACAGCGGCCCAGCAAGCCCCCTATAGCCGGCTCTGGAGCGTCCCAGACCCTCCCTCATCTCGTCCCCGGTCCATTTGTTTTCTTGTAAAGTGACAGTTTCGGGTTATACATATTGTGGCGTTGGTATTTAAAGCTTCCTACCGCTTTGTATCCCACTGTCTAGAAAACAGGACCTTCAGTGAGGCTATCCCCCCGCACATTCATCATCGCACGAGAACTTACTGTAAAGCTGCTGCAGCCACTGTCCCTTTGAGTGGCCAGCTGGGAGGACAGCACGGCTTTCAGATTGATTTCCACGAAGAGCAAACACAGAGACAGACAGAACCAAAGCAAAAGGCTGCTGATGTAGCGCACAAGGTGAATCAAATTGATGCAGTTGAGCTGTGCTGTAACCTTTTTTTAGCAGCTAATATGAACACCAGGACATGTCACGTGTGTGTGTGTGTGTGTGTGTGTGTGTGTGTGTGTGTGTGTGTGTGCGCACAGAAACACGGAGGAGGCACCGACATATGTTATCTGTCCGGACACGTCATTCTCTGTTAACAATGTTTGGGTCAGTGAGGACGCCTGAACCCATTTCCAAACAGGCAGAAGCCTTGAGCGCCGAGCCCCTTCAGGCAAACTCGCTCCCCAAAGACCGGCTGCACTGTCCTTGTCAGCCTCCTAAATAACTAAATAACCTCCAGAATAAGCCAATTGTTTTGCCCGCAGCCGGGGAAAATGCTCAAACAGCTGTTACAATGAGAAGGCCATTTCCTCCTGGCAAACCGCATTTCACCTAATAATAGACAAATAGTGTATTTGGCCATATAGGCAACGTGTCAGGGGAGAGCTGAGGTTATTGTACAGTGTTGAGCTGTTGCCCGCAAGTGTGAGGAACAGTGTCGAAAATAGGTGAGAGGAAATAAAAAGGAGAAAGTGCAGAACAAACTTAATACTGGGCTCATATTTCTAATAAACAAGTTGTGAAAATCAGCACAATGCTGAAGCAGTCCTCATCCAAGAGGTTGAGATAAAATATGTTATAGAAGCACTTCCTGGTTAACGTCTAAGGTGTTGTTCGTCCGTCAATTATGCAAATTAGGACCCTAGGATGTGAAAGAGCGGGATTTTTGGGGCAAAGATTCACCAGCAAACAGAAGAGACGCGCTGATGAAACTACGGCATCATTTTAAATGGCAGGAGATGAACCTCACAGCAGATCCAGCCCACTGCCTGCTCTGGAAGGAAACGAAGCGAATGAAAACAGAATTGAATTCTTCCGAAAGAACAGAAAGAATAAAAAAAGGCCCGGATCGTCTATTACACCGAACGGTGGGAAAAAAAGAAAAATTCTGGGCTTCCAGTTGCAAACATGCAGAGTCGGGAACAGGCCATTTAAATGATTCTGCTTTAGCAGCCTGCTGCTTAGTCAATCAAAAAACAAAGTAATGTATTGGGGGGGGGGGGGGGGGGGGTGTTCTACTGCAATCAGTGTAATTTAGGTGTTCCTTCATGAGTGAAACTCCATATCAAATGACAGTTCTTGAACAGAATGTATTACACACCGGCTGTCACGTCATGTTTAATCATATCCCAAGATTATTATTTTTTTCAATCCAAGCTGCATCATCATCATCATCATGTTCACAACTGGATCTTTGTGCTTGAACGCATGCACGTCTGTGCTCAAGATGAGCTGCTTATGTTGCACAGTCACAACCAGAGAGTGGTGTGACCTTCTTTAGGAGTGATGGAGAGCCACGCGCCATAATATATGTCCCACACACACACACACACATGTGTGTGTAGACACACACTCACTCGCTCAATCACACCATGAGGTCTGGGGGACACATCTGGGCAGGGGAGAAAAAAAAAACATCCTCAGTCAATGAACGAGGTCCAGCAGCGGCGGGCTTACCTTTGAGAATGCTCTGGCCGTGCAGCGCGTCTCTGGAGACGATCACCGTGTAGAAGTTCTGGGAGAAGCCTGGTCTGCACGGGGGTTTGAGGGCCAGACCCGCCTTACTCCCCTGAGGAAGAAAAGGAGAAGGGCTGTTAAGCACTGGCAAATTGACTCGCAGCCACAGGGTCACGATCTGATCAGGCTGATATTGAATCTCGCGTGACCACGATTTGGTTCAGACGAAAACAGCACGCTGCACTTTCACAGTGTGTAATAATAATAGCCATTACAGATGTTGCCATCGTACGTTGAGCGACATAAAAAATTATCACACAAGTCATGATAATGACGTCGATGATGAATCATTAGAACGGTGATGACTGTGGCTAGTGTTGGACCTAAACGTCCATACTGCCTGCTGACTGGAGTGAGAGAGAGAGAGAGAGAGAGAGAGAGAGAGAGCACAGAGTGTGTGTGCATGTGTGAAAGAGACCAAAGAAAGATGCTTTGAATTATACTGTTGATTTATATGCACATTGCAGGAACAAGGTTCCTCCGGCAGGCATTTCATTCACCACAGAATGCACCATCAGCACACACAAAAAAAACCACCTCATTCATCACACATCAATTTGTGTTTTTGTAAAGGAAATATGTTGCACTTTGTTGCATTATACAGGCGACCCAATGTTTCCCTGACAGCACGTGAACAAAGCTCAACAAACCACTGCAGACATCTAGGAAATCAAGCTGATTATAGAGCATCATTTGCATAAGTTTGAAAATAAAGTAAGGTAAGCTATTCGTGTTTTTGTCCCTTAAAATCATCCTTCTTAAACAAGCACTAAACCAAAAAAAGCGAGTCGTCAAGTGAGCCATTAATTAATGATGTGTGGAGCGGGAGAAATGACGGTGCGTAACGTGAAGCGAAGTTGATCGCAGCCAACAGAACGAGAAGCCCCTCCAGAAACCACTGTCCTCTGCAATAATGCACTGCAGCTTATTTGGGCGAGAGGATGGGGAGGCTGGCGAACAGAGTTGCCTCTGACTTTCTTTCTTTTCTTTTTTTTTTTTCACTGCAGTTAAAACAAAAATATTCTTGACCTTAAACGTCGCCAAATTAAGCTCGATTACACGCATCATGTTGCCTTTAGCGCAGCGCTGCGGGGGAAAGTGAGTCGTTCTCTCACACACACACACACACACACACACACAGAGACAGACAGAGACACTTTAGTGGGCTCACACGGCGCGCTGCAAAGCCCGAGTGAGTAAGCGCCACAGCAGTGCAGCACTGCCACTGTACCGATAGCCGGAAAGACGCGTAGAAACGAACTCATCTTACCGAGGATGCGCCCACAAGTAAGGTGCACGCCAGGATGACGCAGCCAACGTTCATCTTTGCGAACTCGCGTGTTATGTGGAGACACACAAAAAAAAAATAAGAGGAAGAGATGAAGTCTTCTTCGCCAAAGGCACCTCAGTAATTCCCGGAGCCCTGTTTCTTCTTCTCGGGTGCTGAGCGAACGACCGTCCCTACTTGTCTGGCGCAAAAGTGCCGCTGAGACAGGGGGTTGCTGCGCTCTGTCCGGAGGAAGCCGGTGCCCATTGGATAGCAGCGTCACTACAACCCCTCCTACCGCACGGCGGAGCGGGCAAGGCTGTGCGCGCTATCTGCACCTCAGACGACTCCCTGTGATGACGCCCCGTGCGCTGCTGGGCTCTGTAGGGAGGGAGAAAAAAAAGAAAAACGCATTTTCCGGGCTATTTAGATTCATATTTTCTCTTCAAATGGAGCAAAGGCGGGTCCGGCGGTGTGAGTGACGAGCAACCATGCGAGTCCCTTCACGTGTCCATCAGCTAACTGGAGTCTATTTCACACCCCAGTTACCCCCTCTGCCCCTGATCCACGGTATAAGTACGGCAAGAGCTGCCGGGTTATGAGCTTTTTATTAAAGCTGCTATGATAGACCACTGCGGGATAAGAATGTACGCTTCAAATGAAATAAAGGTCCAACGAATCAGCAGCCAGTGTGAGGAAATATGTCCCTTTGGTTCAATATGTAGCCATTCGTATGTTTTGAATACTTATTTCTGATGTCGATTATTCCATGTATTGTTATATGTGAGGAATTTTCAGACACTATCTTAAAATCACTCTGCTGGAGAGAATGTGTGAAACCTTTTTTTTTTCTTCTTTTTTTTTTTTTTAAAAAAGATAACTTGAGATTTATAAAACTTAAAAAATGCCATTAGGCTGATAAATCTACAGTTACTGTACAGTCTTGTGAAATAAAGCCCTAGGAAAAGTGTGAACTGTGCCTTTAAATGGTCTCACAATTTAATAATGTTGACATTTCCAAAGCCTCAGATCAGTGGCTTAATTTCCATATCTGAGAGGTCATGACAATTTAATCCCATCAAAAGGAATATGACAGCATTGCGGTGCCAATCAACACGGCCCAGCCTGCCCCTGTCACTGCCATTCACTTTGCTGCTTTATTTGCACCGTTAACTTCCACAGTATTGAAAAGCTGTCTCTGTTTCTCAGTTCCCTTCTTTCAGTTTCTTTCCTTTAAACGATATCTTCAAAAATAAACTGCTTGAGGCTGATAATTAAGAAGTACTCCTCATCGAGTTGACTACTGCAGCTCTGTGGGTGTTTCTGTCCAGAGGCCAGGATTTTTTTTTTTTAAGGTCAGAGATATCAGAAATGCACTCCACTCGTCTGCCCGCAGGACATTGTGCTTTTGCTTTTATTACATACCCTGGAAAAACTTGGCAGAGGAACTGTGGGACAAGGATTTAAAACTCATGCGTTGTACAATAAACAATGAGTCGAATGAATAACGTCACACCTTTGTGTCAGTCACTGTCATTTCCTCACATGGGACCAAGCTGCTGACAGGAAGGAGGGTTGAGAAGGAAAGGAGGAATTGTCTTAATGTCCTCGAGTGAAACATACTCCTGCCAGCAGTGCTACCATATTTTCCTGCATCCAGAAGTTAGTTAAGGCCATAAGCATGCCGTTTTAACTCGACACCTAATTAGTAATGAACATACAGTGCATAAAGTGACCGAGGTCTGATCCCCCCTCCCCTACAACACAATGATATTCATGAAATTATTGTTTTCCTGAATTAGTACCCTGAAGAATGGCTCAGTAAATTTCTGCGTGGCTCGAAGGTACCCTGCCAGTTTCGGCATGCAAGTAAATTATTCCTCTCGAGTATCGAGCATTCGCCTAATAAAAACACCATCTGGGCACTTGAAGTGAATTGGTTTAAGGCTGTGATGAATTATTAAACAAATCTTACAAAATGGGTCCCAGTTCTCTTTTTATTGTGGGGGAAAGACGTTACCGTCGTAAACACCTTAAAATCGACGTACACAAATTCTGCTTTCTATTTGTTCAAATGCTTTTCCTCCTCAGTCACTGCTGGTGAGTTATATGTTGCTCTCAAACAACTCCTAATCTCTTGCTTTCTCTGTCTGCCTTGGACACCACAAGCCACATTTATACAATACTTCCATTCATAAATTTTGTTTCGAGAACTGCAGATTTACAACAGCACAGTTTTTTGTTTGTTTTTTTGTATTCAATTTATCACCAAAGGCACAAAATTTGTGATGGCTCATTGGGAATTTAATGATCCTGCTTGCATGAATTAGGGCCAACAAGTACTTGATCACTTAGGTCTGATACCAGCATAATTAGGGAAGACATCTGACTTACTAGAGATTTATAGATGGATTCACGGATTAATATTCATGATATTCTTATTTTCATGATGTACTTTTTGCTCGTACACGCCGGTGTTCCACCCACCGTTGAAGTGAGACTTCATGAACTGATGATAGTGATCATAGTGGAGTATCTCGCCATCACTCAACATATCAATAGCTCTGATCCGCATGAGCTACTGAACTATCACACTTGATTCCAAGCAACATGTGCACATCAATTATAGTTGTGTCTCATTATACTTAATGGGGAAAGACGTTGCAAATTGCAAATGCTATTTATTGGCAATGGCGGTTATGTAAACTATTTAATTTGTAGGTGTTGACACTTCACCCCTATGAAGTCAGACTTAGGTTATTGACATGGTTTCTACTTGAGAAGAAATTACTTTAAATGTCAGCAAGTCCTACATATTAATGACAAAATACTTTTTTTGTTCAGGCTCTCAAGAGCGTTTTCTGATCTGAGAGTAACTGCTTTGTTGCAATGAAGGGACATGAATTAAGGGTTAAGGGCATGGCTGTGGTTTGGGAATGATCGTGAGTACGGTTAAAGAAACTTCTTTTCTGGTAGGAAACAGAAAAAAACAAACAGCGATCCCCCGTGTTTAAGTCTGATCTTTGTCGACCCATCCATCCATCCCGACCTCCTTCCTCTGTGGACTTTTCCGGTCTATAATGAATGGACTTCCTCCTTTGGTCCCATCATACTGTGGCTTTGTCACTTGAACATTAACATGCCTTTATGTTGTTGCTTTGGGGCACTTGCTGAAATGACTAATTCTGTAGTTTTTTTCTGGGGATGACTCTTAAGAAAATGTTTCCACACGTGTGATTTATTGGTTATGAGTATAGTTTCTGTAGGTTCCACCAAAAAACATCCAGAGTTCACTGGTTGATTGGGTCACTGTTTTTACAATGAGCTATCATATTTTGAAAATGTCTTCCCACAAAAACTACACTATAGGTCATTTCTACAAACAGCATATTTATGTTCATATAAGGCAGCGTAGTAATTATGACGGGAGCGAAGGAGGAAGTCAGGTGACGTAGTATGGCGACATGTCTGTGTAGGTGGGGGAAGAGGGTAAATGTATGGGTCAAACAGGACTGTGACCCAGGAGACCAGTGTTCATGTCATGTGTCATACCAAAATTCATCATTAACTTACTTTAACCCAAACTATAATCTTTTGCTTAACCTAATAAAGTAGTTTCGCGGCCTACACCAAACCCAACTGTGACACAACTGTAACCCCACGTTTTATAACTGTAACCGGTCATATGGTCATATCGGTTGGAGGAGTTGATGCATATTGTAGACCTTCAGAGTTCTAATAAAACCCGTTATTACGGAAGTTCTAAATTCTAGGTGTATAAAATCCATCATGAATCTTGAAAGCTAATTAATGGCATCAAATGTTTCTTCATTTCCAAACCGCCCTGGTTATCCTGAATAAAAAACATGCAGTGATTTTGAGAGGCGGCTAAATGAAAGTAGTGCTAAACCACAGCTGAGGACTGAGAGGACGATGAGATAATATGTGTGATCCCTCACTGGACCAAAGTCGTAAGGCACCTCTCACTTCTATGAAGTCATAGGTTGACTACTTAGTATATCTCGGTACCATCACATGCACTCCACTCAGTCAGTGTTGAGGCATTTCACAGCTTTGTGCCTTTGTCTTATCAAACATGTTCATTCTTATTATTGAAAAAATAATATGTGTGCAAACTTTCACTCAAGAGTTACTTCTTCATTGTCTGTTGGTATATTTAAAGCCTGTTGATTAGGTGTTATTGTGTTTGCTATAAGCCTGCCAGCTCACCACTCATTACTCCCTGCCAAGCAGATGAATGAAGCTCATCAAATGAGAACCAAAAAGGCTAATATCCCGCTTGAACGTGTAATTAATAGGTGTGTTGGACACTTTATGGCATCCCCATGAATTCGCAGTGTGACAGAATCAGTTTGTGTCAACTTTGAACAGACGTATTGACGAGGTAAAGGAGCCACGCAGAGTTCATCAGCGCAGCGACGCCACTGATGATGCAACTATTGCACCGTTGTCAACTGCGCGGGGAATAGTACGACTTGCCGTCGATGTGAAACTCTCCTCGCTGCTGACCAAGGAGAAAAAAAACTTCACAGACATTTCCAGAGTTATGTGACACCAAAGTGAAATCAACCAAACTCTCCAGAGTAATTTAGTCTCTCAGACAGAGAGAGAGTGTCATTTCAGAAGTGTCAAGAGTGCAATGATTTCTGGAATATTTGGAGGCTTTTCAGGTTTTTCAATGATACACGTGATTCAGAGGAAAACAATGTTGCAACTGCTGCCACTATAAATGGTATGAAGAGATTATTTTCTACCATCTATGCAGCTATGTTTGTGTGTGCAATTCACACCATATCAGTGGAATATGCTTTATTATGGCAACACCAATAGGGCATAAAGTATTGATAGGCCAACTTATATACTTATCACATGTTGTTCGGTCTTTTGCACACAAAAAAGCATCTTCCATATTGTGAATTTCATACTGTAACAATAATTTATGAGGGTTTGAGTGTTTTTCTCCCTGAAGATTCAGGTTGATGCAGTTGTCAGCGTCTGAATATCACATTGATACACACAGAGAAACTGAAAGGGGCAAAGGAAGGTAAGCTCCATTAAACTGCAACACAAATCCTGCAGAAACTCAGAATCCTCTCAAGACTTTCAGGAACTGCTGTGTATTTTTTAGTTTTAATCTGCGCCTCCTTAATGAATGAAATGTTGATATGTGCACAACAGCAACGCCTGAAGACCACAGGAGGCAAATGATCCGTTCGTAAAAGACCAGAGTAAACATTTACTCAACACCGTAAGAGGACGTAAAAACAAATATAAAGCAATTTCATCCATGATCTGATTTTTTAATTTAGCCAAGATTAGAGCATATTTCTGTTCCAGTGAGCTTCAAACATTTTCGGATCCTACTGTCTCACCAGAGAGCAGACTGTAGAATCCAGCAGGGGGGGGGAAATACAATAGACAATGGGTCACTTTTTGGACTGTGGTCCAAAATGAATGACACAGAGCTCCAGGCCACTCTTCATATTTAACACAGAGATGTTCCCCTGCAGATGCCTGTATCCCTAACCTTTAGACTGCCATTTCAATACACCAGGATTGCTCGATAGGCGCGCGGAGAGGGGCTCGACGGTGATGGATGACGGTGGGTGTCGTTTGATTTTCATTGGAACCGAAACATCAGAATCTACTGCGCCTAATTAACCTCTCTGTCTGTTTTCACTTGGCAGACTTCCACAGACATGTGAAGGGGAAATAAAGCTCCGAAGCAGCTCATTCAAAACATATTTCACACGCAATTTATATTCTACGTCGGCATTTGTCACGTTAATAGATTTGTTAAGAAATGTCCTCAGAGACAAAGTGCACTGCATGGTACCAACTCTTCGAGAAATACATTTAAATACTAGTCATTTGCTTTTCCAATTACAGCTTTGTGGAGAATCACTATTGCTACCTATATTATGCTCCCTGGCAACCTTTTTTTCTAGTGTAAGAAGCGCTTCATTTTTGTACTACAGACACGTTGGGCATTGAAAAACTTAAAATTGATTTTAAAATCAACGTTTGAACGTTATGAAACAAAAGCAGTACATTGATGTACTTTTTGAACCGAACCCCTGCTCTTGTCAAACACTGTTTGACTGTGGTGTTATCTAATGCACAGGACAAGGGCTTTGTCTATGATTCACTAATTGGTATGACTTCTGAGCCAACGCTCTTGCAATATCTGCCACTCTTCTTGGGAGGGACAGGTAAAGCAGACGTTCGCAGAACTGAATGTTATGAACAGAAAGCATGTGCTGCTGCTCCTTTTTAAAATGTTTCTCCTATTGAAAGATAGATAGACGATGTTTTCTTCTATAAAACTGTTAAAGATGTGATGAAATACTCAAAGTGTAGGTGAACTCTCGCGTCTACTGCCTTCTCATCGTGTGTGTAATGTGGTTCTCACACAGTTTCCTAAACGGAAGGATGAACGCCCCCCCCCCCTCCATAGAAACGGGATGGAGGCTTTGGAGAAGTGTTCAAATGTGTCAAAAAGGACACCAATGAGGCTGTTGCAGTAAAGATCCCTAAATATTCCCTGTTCGTCAACGATGAAGTAATTACTCAACTTTCCCCTGAGTTTAAAACTTGTGTCAACAACTGATCGTCACACTTGTGTTCCCCAGTTGTTTATCCTGAACCAGTTAAAAAGGATGAACGTGGACGAGCGGACTGTCGTCAGGTTCATTGACTCCTTCAAGCTGAGTAACAGACGAACTGCTCTGGTCTTTGAGTTGCTGGATATGACTCTATCGGACTACCTGATTGAAATGAAAACCGTGAATTTACATGACGCCAGGAGTGTAATCCAACAGGTGTGGATACAGTAGCATCCGACACAACGCTAAAGTTGTGAGTCCACCCTTTGAATGTCATTGCTGATCTTGCAGATGGCCATAGCCTTTGACGCCCTGAAGACCATTGGAGTGATCCATGCAGACCTAAATACAAACAACGTCATGCTGGTGGACAGAAAAGCTCAGCCACTCAGAGCGAAGCCCATCGACTTCGGAATGGCTGTTCTGACCTCTTGCGTGAAGCAGGGCGATCGTCACCAAGTACAGAGAGACTCGACTCATCTATGTGCGTCGGCGATGTCTACCATCCGCTCAAATATGACAGTGTTCTTCATTCTGTGTTGGACATTTGTTTCATTTTCAGGGCTCCAGAAATTATTTTGGGACCATTTTCAGAGGCCATCGACATGTGGTCTCTAGGTGTTGTGATGGCACACATGGTGCTCGGTGAATACGATGAGTTGCATTTTCATTTACCTGGTTTTATTCGCATTATCAATTTGCGTTTAAAGAAACCCGAGTGGAAACGCAGACATTTTGTAAATGAAAAAGCTGGTGTGTCGATAAAAGCAAAATGCAACAAAGTGCAATGGAAACAGATTGAGCGAATAAACAATGACGTTCATGAAACCATTGAAATCCATTGAAGAGACGGAAAAACACTCCACGCAGATCTGATGTAATCTTCCTCACATTAACATATTTTCATCTTTTGAGGTTCGACTGGTGCGTTTTTAAGTACGTTGCGACCTTTTCTTCTGCAATGGTATAATGGTTTCACCGACAGGAGCAATGGAGACGCGTATTGCTTATCGCGATGAACCAACCCCTAATAATTGCATAACGCTGCAGGTGTATGGAAACAAGCATTCATTTGTTTTCTTTTATAGACCTTCTCGAAATTCGGTTCAAATTTGTGATACATTTTGATGGAAACGGCTACTGACTGCTTCCTTTTTCCTCTCTTCCTATGAGATTTCATACGGCTGCATCCACATATTCTTTGCTTTATCTTAAGAGCGATTGCTCTAGATCTTCATTGGGATGCACCAATCAAACACTGATATCAGATATATTGGGCCGACTCTAACATCGTGGATCGTGTATCAGTGACAATGGTACCGATCGATTCAATTTAACTATATGTTTACGTCTTTGTGACTTTCTTATGTGCTTTATTCAATGTTTGACAAAACTATATGGTATGTCTGCTGTAGCTTCCTTCAAAGGAAGTATCCAAAAGGGAGTGCTGTGGAATGTTTAGATTAGTCATAAATCTTTAGTGTAGGGAGTATGTAAATTGTGTAGATTAGAAGCAAAAACAGATGTCTTGGTGTGCAACACACCTTCCCTCCCTTCCCCTGTGTGCTGAGATGCTTATAAACAATAGAGAGACTGGATTCTTGGCCCATCCTCCTGCAAACTGCCAGCAGTTTGTACAACAATGAAGCCTTCTCTGCAGAGAATAAATATTCCAAAGACAAACTTCTTTTCTCAATGTTTCTTTCAAAGTATTCAGTACTATAGGACTCACTCGGTACTATTAAATCGTTTTTTCCACCACACAGGTGTCACTATCAGTATCGGGAATGAAAAAGTCAGATTGGTGCATTCCTAGATCTTAATGGTTCCAATGAGTTTTTTGGAACCAATTACATTTATGTTTAATTCTGTGTTTCTCACCAAATTAGTGAGGCCTAGCAAATTTGTTGACTTAATTTCCGTCTTTTTGAAAACATTTACAAAGCTGACCTGTTAATATTTGCTCATTTCTGTTGGTACCAAAAAGTATTGAGGTTTGATACCCAGCCAGAGCTCCATAGTGGGCCTTTAAAAACACTTCAAATTCCCGAAACACGGTCACTTCCTGGGAAACATCTTTAATGATGACCTCATCCTGCACTAGTAGGTGTAAACATAATGCTGCGTTCCAGATATCTCAGTGTTTGGAACTTTCCCGGTTGAAATTTCAAACTTCCAACCTCCAAGAGTTCCAGGTGCACAATGCTTAATTTAAATACAAAACATGGCTGACTATGACAAACTGATTTGAGTGGTGGAGGTTGAAAATATTTTAATTTGGAGACTCAAGTGACATCACTTGAGTCAATTTTGTGCAGCTCCCCTCGGAGGCCCAAAAGGTGTTACACAACGTTGTTCAGGTATGCAGAAGCAAACAGACTGTGATGTGTAAAACCTTTATTGCTCTGCTCTCAAGGTGAGACTGCTGTATATATGGATGCACTCCATGTATTATTCACTGGAGGTTGTTTTGTGTCTGTGTGCACTGATATTTCAATGTTAAAAATATTCTTGGAAAGCTGATGTACTCTCTGAAGGCACTATAATTACTCTTATTACATACTGTGTAGCTGCATTAGGCAAATTCATACTTGCTTAAGCAAAGAAATGCAAGCACAGCTTTTACATGACTGCATTGTATTGCACTGCATGGGGGACGAGAGGGGGCTTAATTAATAAAAGAAGCAATCTTCAGGGAAGTTCTATTCAATAATGGCAGCCCCACAAGTTCTAACTGTCTCTGAATCTAAAAAAAATAATAAAAAAATGCAATAACACACAAAACTGTTGTGTGAATAATTTAGATGCAGAATGCATAAATAGTGGATTAGGCTTGATTTAATTATGTCTGTGTGAAAGCAGAGCCTGGCGTTAAACAAACACAGGCAACCGGAATGAAGCAGTTCAGCACCCAAGTGGCAAGGCCTTGCAAAGGAGCCAAAAGCGGGCTTCTGTCGAGATCAAACGCAACCAGCAGCATTTAACTAGGGCCAGACAGAAAGACAGGTACAATAGACTCGGCTCCTCTTTCTATTGTTGCATAGAGAATTGGATGCGATTCTCTCACAGGAGTGTATCCAACATCATTTTCATGGGAAGATCATTGTATTGTTTACTTCACAACACTATCCCTCTGTATTCTTATTTGCACTCATCAGGTGATATTTATTTCACTTTGATGGGACACCAGTTTATGCAGTGCAAGCCTTGCGATGGAGCTCTGTCTCCCTGAGCCCTTCTATGATTTCCAATGCATGTTATAGAGTTGGATGTATGTGCATACCGACTGCATACATTTCCAACAGTCTTTGTCTGGTGCGAAACGCAGTCAGCACATTGACCTTTATTGATTTGCTGTAAGCAAATACTAGAAATGACATATGAATAGTTGCATTACCATAGAAATAAGTCTGCATGGGGGAATATGGTCACGACGGCCGCGTCTTCATGGGCACTCATGATTCTCGAGCTAAAACTGATCACGTCACACAATTCAGAGCTACTATTTCGACCCTGATAAGACGTGCCGTGTTCGTTTGTGAGTGGCAGAGCTCTGAATGAGAGCAGATGTAGCCAACCTGAGAGGCAGATGGGGAGAAATGGGAACTGATTGCAGAGTTATTCTCTGGGCAATGGAAACCAATATGAGGGGCCAACAGTAAGCTTCGTCTACATGGGCTGAATGGCTGATTGAGTTCGGGTGGAAGAATGGGACTTGGCAGCGAGGAAGGGAACACCCCTTTCATCCGCAGCCATCCACTTTCATTACAACACACCTTTGAAACCAGCAGCACATAATCACACCTGAAACCGGATCAGAGGAAGTGGGGGGGGGGGGAAATTGCGGCTATTCACAAGTTGCATTATTCAAAAACTTCCAGCCGTGTCCGCAGTGCGCGCACAATGCATTCCAAGATGTCAAAGTTTGACAATTTGATTTATGCTAATGTGAGTTCACTTTTATTGTTGTCCTTGCATTCAATTTCCAGCTCCCATAGTGCAAGCGCTGCCGTCTTTTTAGAAAACCATGTTCTATTTGCAAATGCTGAAATTAATGGATTCCTCATGTCAGGAGCCGCCCGCCACATAGCCTGCTGTAGCATCCCCCATTGGCAGGACAGTTAAAACTGTGTGTGGGTGTCATACATCTTACCCTATTTGAATTTGCACTGCCCTCTGTGTCTCCTTCCAGGTAGAGATATGAAATATTGACTGTTCTCGTCTGGGCCTGCAGCCCCCCCCCCCCCCCCCCCCCCCCCATTAAACCACCACCCCCAGCGACTCTGCTATCAAAGTGCTGGCGCAGCAAAGTGGAGAGTGGAGCAAGAGGCAGATATATGGGGAGGCACGTATGAAAGGGGGAAAAAAAATATGTAAAGCAGTAAGGGAGGGAGAGGAGCGGCCGCAAATTATGTATAAACAAAAAATCATATGGGTTGCTATCCAATCAGTAAGACCTGTGATAATTGAGAGAATAGGAAAATGTGGATTGAAATAGAAAGCAAACGCCAAGAGAGGAGGAAAAGTTAGACACATGAAAAGGACAGCAATCTGAATGTGAAGTGCACTGAGGGTGTGACAAGACAGCCGATTGTGCAGTAAGTGGTAATTATACACCCCAGTCTGCAGTCTGCTGCTGAGTGACAAATAGTCTTCTTGCTGTACACTTGCCTGTCTTTCCCTCTCTGGAGCACAGGAGGGAAGCAGCAGTGGTGAGGCTGCGGCTGTACGATCATTCTGAGTATAAAATCTTTTTAAAAAAAACACACACACACTCGGTCTGTCATTAAGCTTTTCTCAGTACAGCAAATTCAGCAGCAGAGACAAAGGCAGTTGTTAAAGCCCAGGCTTTGTTTCCAATTGAAAATTAAAAGGGACAAAGGTAGAGCTCCTGTGGCATGCCCAGTGATGATGACAGGACATTACACATAGACAGCAGCTCCTTGCACAATTATATCAACTTGAATAGAGCAGGAAAAAAAAAAAAAAGCTGTCAGAAGGAGACACATCATCCTGGGAAAGAAGCAGTAGACAGGGCTCAACACTAACTTTTAACTGGCATCAGCTTTTGGTTGCTGAAACGTAATACATCGTTGTCATTTTAAGTCCCTTTATGTTTTGACTAATTAAGACACTGTGCAGTTATATTCAGCTCGGTAAGGAAATGTGACATAAAAGAATAAACGCTGTATTACAGTAACCTAAAAAAAGCTGTGTAATTTGTGTTTTATCAGTTAACCTTCAATTCCTGATGTACAAAATAGCAAGTCCCTGGTTGCGTGTTCATCCGTTCTGTCCCTTTAAAATGTTAGTTTTCTGGAGCTTTTTGAGCCGATTCCGACCACAGATCCATTGGCCCTTCAGCATTGAAGTTTTGGATTGCGAGTCCCTCAGGTGACACCAACATAAGTTTGTCCATCATCTCTTCTTTCAGAGATGACCTCCAGTCTGTCTAGATTCTGCTGAGACAGCTGAAGAGACACCACATCACATGGCATCAAAATGTGGGCGGTAAATGGCGGTAGATGTGTATTTTGGGATACATGTTTCGATGTTGCTGTCCCTATACTTTATATGTTAAAAAGGCCAAGAATTGGTTGCCAATTTCTCAAAATGGTTGCCAATGGTTGTCAATGGTAACCTGGCAGCCGTTACTGTTGATCCCTGGTAGAAGAGAGAAAAGCAGTGTAGTGAGTAGTGTTGCCAAAAATATTGTAAGTATCGATACATAGGTACTGAATATTTGAAACGGTTTCAATACTCATCTTCCGCAGTATGTATACTAGAGTACCAGCTGAGCTTCTGCACTCTCTGCTCTCCGACGGCAACTCAACACACCGCTACCCTCTCTCTCTTTAATAAGAATGTCAGAGTTAGAAATGATAGTAGCGTGATAACACTAGCCTTTCCTGAAGGGTGGCTTGACTTTTGTGTCAGTCTGTTTAATACAGTCTTATTTTGCCATCAGGATGAAATCACAGACAGTTAAAACTATGAATTGGGATTTGATTTAAGATGAAATCCCCAAAATCACCAGTCTTATCTGGGAAGAACTTTTCCAGCATTTATGAAATTATTGACTGACTGAGGTAATTGGGTTGCTATAAAATCAAGTCAAATTTTTGATTTTTCCGCAGCACACCAGTCCAATTATTGAGAAATGTGAAGACAAGACCGCCTTTGTTGCTCAACAAAGGTTAGTTCTGCTTTGTGGCTCTAAGACATCGAGCAAGCCTAATGTTCTGCTTCAGTTTAAAACCGGAGACATTAATAAGCTAATGTTATCCCCGTTGCTAGCAATCCTTACTTTAGCACGGTTTCATGTTTTGGCTTTGTGCTGTTCTTTCTTAGATTTGAGTAAATTTAGCATAGATATACTGTATTTCGCTCTAACTCCTCGGTTGCTCATCCTTGCAGTCCTTTCTCTTTTAAGTTTAATAAAATACAATAATCAAGGCATTAAGCTCACCTGTGTAGCTTGTTCAAGTATGTTTGCAAGTGCTGTGCTAGTAGTGGTGTCGACCATTGTCGATCTGTGATTAATCACCCAGTTTAACGTTAACCATCACAGTGTGGAATAAAGTTTTACTGACTATCGTTATCCGCCAATATTCAGTAAAATATGCGATCAGGACATCAGCATTTATGCTTTTCTGGTCACTGAACTCTGATAATGTTACATTGTAAACAACCAGTCCGTGTTTAAATTGATCAATAAAAATACCAACTTTTATTTCCTTATCATTCGAATCGTGTGTTTTTATGAAGAAAAATAAACACTATAAAGTACTATAACAAAACAAAAGGATAACATCTACAATATTTTATGGTTTACACTGACTTCAGAGCGGTTGAAATGATTTTTGGGATGGTGGCAAAAAATAAATAGTCTGGAGCCTTGTAGACCAGCTGCTACAATCAAACAACAATATGGCTCTGTATCTGCCAATATGGATCATCAATGATCGGCAATTAGTATCAGCGGCAAAAAAACAGGATGAGGGATCTCTAAAAGTTATAATTGCTCCCTTTTTTCTTTTTGCTGATCCGCGATATGACCCGAACCGCGAGTTTTATGATCCGTTGCATCACTATGTGGTAGCATTCCTGGTTTCATTCAGTTTCTTCAGTCACATACTCTCACACTCTCCTGTCAAGTGCTTGGAAGCAGTCAGTTTTAACAGTCAGA
Source organism: Cebidichthys violaceus (assembly GCF_023349555.1). Lineage (NCBI taxonomy): Eukaryota > Metazoa > Chordata > Actinopteri > Perciformes > Stichaeidae > Cebidichthys > Cebidichthys violaceus. The sequence continues at coordinate 1,000,511 of NW_027176428.1, read as the reverse complement.
GAAAGACTTTTTCAGACTGCCTTTTGGGGTTTAGACACTGCATGTCATCTCGACCTCCTGACAGCTGACTCTGTCTGACCATTTTGCAGCAAAGAAGTCAGGAGAGTCTTTCCACTTCTAACTCCAGCAGAGACACTGTTTAGACAGCCAGACTGAAACTAGCTAGCGTACGCAACATTAAGGCAACAAATAACCCAAAATACAGCACTCTCTTAAAGAGTCCCTCTATTTTCAAATATAGTGCACAGTATTTACAGTCACTTTGACTTAAGTGTCCACATTTTTCATCTGAAATACAAGCACTATATAGCAAAAATTGCAGGAATTGCAATTGCAACACTTGCAATGAAAACGTACAATTTGCTAGCAATGCCACATAACGGTGCGTCACATTCGATAGATGTGGAAGTTAAAGTCAGCGTTACACCTGTCGGTGATGACGCACGCTGATCTTGATTTACTGCTCACGACAGAGTACATTTCCAGGGTTCATTTTGTAGGGAATGAGTGAACGAGGGCGCCTCAGACTCATTCTGTATCACTGGTAATAGGACTTTTTCACAGCAGGCATTTTGACTTGTCAGAGCAGGAAAGGTGTGAGTAATGACACTAATGATAGCTAAAGTATAAGTCACTCCAGTTAATCGGCATACACGATACCAGAGACCGAGGGGTAAGCCCCCCTTATGCGCATCAGTTGTGTATAGTGTAAAAAGGTGGTTCAAATAATGCTATCATTAAGTTTAATTTATGAACCGTTATTAACTAATCAAACAACCACAACTGTTCCACATATGCACCCTGTGACTATGTATATAGTGAACAGTATTGTATAATGTGTGTTGCATGGAATTTATATGCTGTATGAATTGTTGTTCATCTGCTTGGGGACTGGGGATGAAAAGGAGCTTTTAGCTATATATTGAAGTGTATGTTTACCTATACGTGGTCCCCTGTTGTTCAAGGACTGCTTGAATCGGTTGACTTGCTGAGTCATGATGCTAGTTTTTTCCTCTTGCATTAGAAACGTTTTAGTTTTTTTGCTGTAAAGGTCTAAATTGTGATTTCTTTGATAATTTATTTTAAGGTTTATGCACATAAGTCTACACTTTGACACAAAATATACACTTTTTTGCATTACCAATTGAATAAGAACATGACACCATACCACATGTCACCTTTTGTTCCTTATTTGGTAGTGAGGAAGTTGGTAACCCTTCAGAAACCTGATCCCAACTCTAGGAAGAAGAAGAAAAACAGCCCTTATTCCATCTTTGGAGTCATCACACTTTATTTCAAGGTGCTAACCAGGCAGCAACCTCCAGTTCTGCTTGCATTCTTTCTAATGGCCAGCAGGGGGCGACTCCTCTGGTTGCAAAAAGAAGACAGATTGTATAGAAGTCTATGAGAAAATGACGCTACTTCTCACTAGAATTATTACCTCAGTAAACATTGCAAAAATGAGTTAAATGGTCTCAGATGCTAGTTTCAAGTCTTCTTCAATACATCATGATCACATGTCACATGTCACATTTAGAGTAAAATAGCAGTGTATGCTTTAGGGCGTGGCTACCTTGTGATTGACAGGTCGCTATCATAGCGTTGTCCGGTCTGGGAGTTGTCCTCGTTTTCGTCTTACAACTTTCACAAGATGGACACCTGAAAAAAAATGTTTTCAGCTTTCAGTTGTACTTAGCTCCACCTGCTAGTGTCACTTCTGGTTGCATGAAACCAAAATGGCAACTGATAAAAACCAAGATGGCGACATCCAAAATGAACTTGAAAACTTGAGAACCGTATTCCACAAATCAATGGGTTACTTCACTGTGACTACGTCTACTTATATATACTGTATACACTCTATGGTGCCAACCTATAGTGCTAAGTCTGTATTACACCAAATAAGTAGCCTTATATACTTTTGTTGTGTTACATATTTGTAGCACTTTGACACTAAGAGAAACCAGGTACAAAGCATAATTTAGCTCTTCTATTTTGACGTGACTGCCAGTGGTTGTGCATTTGCATGTTGAATGTGTCTGGGTTGTTCACGTACAGCCAACACTTGTTGCTCGTTAGTATGTGAGGTTGCAGGTGCAGAGATGGGCAGGGCTGTCCTAATTTGGGAGGATTGGTTCTTGTGCTGGCACGACAATGTGGCTACAATAAGGAACTGGGAGCATTTTCCTGCTCCGTGCAGCCAGAGCTGGCCATCTTCATATCCAGGCTGGTTTGACCCACTGTCAGGTGTTTATAGAGACATCACTTCATTAGCTGTGGATGACTCCGGACACACATAAGGGCCCACCATCTGCTCCCTGAGCCTCGCCAAGGTTAAATATTCTCTTGGCAAGATGGAGAGGAAGGCGGCGGTGAAAAGTGTAAGCAACAATGGATGGAGAAGGTTGAGTTAGAGAACAGTAATGGAGGGGAAAAAAAGCAATATTTCATAAGCCATTAGTTGGACTGGGGGCAACTGAATAATCAAGGAAAAGCATTAATGCTTTAACCACTCTCTGGAAAGGAAGTTGGAAAACACTAAAGGATGATTTAGTTTTTCAAACCAATGTGACACGTACATACATAAGTTTTGCGTGTGCACATGAATGAGTATGTGTGCCGACTAGGCCATTGTCATTACTCAGCCAAGTAACTGGAATGCAATTAATGGCACAGAAGCCATTAATTTCTCTGTCAAAGCATTCATGTTGTTTAATGCATCTGGACGTCACGATCGCTACCTTGATCTTAAGCGAAGCATTAGTGCCAACAGGTACGGCCCCGCTGGAAGTCAGTAATTGCTGCGGAGATTCTCTGCACGTCAAGCACTCACCCCGACACCGGGGTCACCTTAGAGATGAGGGGATTGGCTAATTCGGCTAATTACCCTGGCAGATACTGATGAGTTCTTCCATTAGTGGGGGTCACCCTCTCTTCCCTGGGGTCCCGATGTAAAAAACGCAATTAGAGATACACGTAGCTCCGAAATCAAATTCTGTATGTCTTCACTCTGACGCTTCTTATTTTGGAGGATGCACTGAAATAATGGGAGTGGCTCATTGGAAATGTTGCATGTGTGTGTGTGTGTGTGTGTGTGTATGTGTGTGTGTGTGTGTGTGTGTGTGTGTGTGTGTGTGTGGGGGGGGGGGGGGGGCTATCTATTAGGCAGTGTTATTTTATATTGCTAAAATATGAACACATTGTGAAAAGGTCCTCTGAAAACAGACATATCTGAAAAGTGCTTTGGGGGAGAAAAAGACATCTCTCCTCCTCTGAGGAGCCAACCGCACCACATCCGTCTTGTTCATGGCCGTGTGAATGTTCCTGCTAACAGCACACCTTTGTGCAGACTGAGCCACCGAGAGACTCTCCTCCTGCTCTGAATGGACAGGATCACATATTCAAAGCCATTATGTTTTAGGGGTGAGGAAGATCAAACATCAAATTACTATAAGGCTGATTTAGAGCCATTTAACTGTCGCTCATGGACACAAAAGGAGCCAACCAGATTTTTTTTCCCGGAACAATTTCCAGGGACCTCTACTGTATTGCATTATAATGTCTGAATTTGAACTGTCATCTTGGACCTCATTAGGAAGACTTCCATGGCAACCGTTTAATCGTGCTCTGGTAAAAGTGTGTATATGAGTGTGTGTGTGTGTGTGTGTGTGTGTGTGTGTGTGTGTGTGTGTGTGTGTGTGTGTGTGTGTGTGTGTGTGTGTTTGTTACGAATAAGTACCTGTGTGTTTGTGAGAATGAGAAAAAGCATGTAGAGGTAATCTGCTGATCTCCTGACCGATATCAATTTACATGGAAACCAATTACAGCCGAGGCTGAGGGAAGTGTCTGGTTCCAGAACAAAAAAAAAAAAAAAAAGCGATGCAGAGGAACGTGTCGCAATGAAAAAGTGGAACTGAGTGGATGAGTGCTGAGATGCAGCGCGGTGGATGATCTGAGGGCCTGCGTGCTTTGATAAGACTCTTAGACAAACCACAGCTCCTGCTTCAGAAGACTCTCTCCTGCTGGGGGAGATCACGGTTTGAAAATGGGACTCAGTCTGTAACACGTCTTTATCTCGATCATGATGATTACGCAGCAAATGAGAAGCTCTTAAATAACAACTTATTCTTTTTTTGTCTATTGCAACAAAGAATGTGCAGATTTCCATTTTTTGATGAACGCGGAAATGTCAAAGCAGACGGTAGAGAAGTAAGTTTATCTTCTAACCTTGACTAAGTCGGGATGCTGTAACGGGTGGTGTATGGATCCAATTGCAGTACAAAGGACTCAGAAGACAGAGGTAAAAAGTTCAATGTTTTACTTAGACTCCGGCAGACAGGCAAACGGTTTAGAAACCGGCAAACAGGAATCAGGAGAGGAGAGGCAAAGTTCTTGGTCAGGGACGGAAGGCTAGGTCGAATAACCAGGAGGCAGATGAAGCAGGGAATCAGGGACAGGCGAGGTCAGTACCGGGAAGACAGGCAGGAGAACGCTGGAAAGACTCGCATGGCAAAGAACAATCTGGCAAAGGAGTGAGTGTGGAGCTGGTGACTATATGCTGGGCTGATTGCATGTGATGAGAGGCAGCTGTGTGCACAGGTGAGTGGAGTGAACTGATGAGGTGGGCGTGGCTGACAGGTTGAGTGGGGCAGAGGCAGGATCAATGGAAAATTACTGATGGCTGGATGACTGAACTGTGACAGATGCAAGAAATGTCATTCAGTCTGGTTTATTTACCACAAATATATCTATATCTTTATAAAAAAGCTTCTCAACAAGGTGCACGGAGCAGACATTTTCGTACGGCTCTTGAACATGAAAAAGCTCCTTTTACCCTCTACACCTTGAGAGATTTATTCCATAATTCAATCTTCACCATCAGCGCAAAAACACACATAAAGACAAAACCAAGCAGAGTTTAAAGATTTTGTCTGTTGAGGAAAAAAAAAAAAGAGGAAGCGTCCATGTTTGGCTTGATCTTCCCCCAGCAGGAAGGTGGAGTGGAGTAGGGCTGAGGTTTAGAGCGGCGGGGTTCAGGTCAGGGGAACAGAGAGGAGGAAATGAGTGGAGACAGGCAGTGCTCTCTGCGGTGAGCCTGTGACTCTGCTTGGCCACCTGTCAGGCCCGGTTTGCTGGCTGTCAGGCAGCAGGTTAGGATGGGACAGGCAGGGTGGGGGGGGGGGGCTGTGAGAGGGACAGATGAGCTGGTGTATGCAGATCTATGTCAGGTCAGGAGATGGCTATTACTGGGACTTCAGAGGACACATGGACATACAGAATGCAGCAGCCGGTGTTGGGGACCGATAGTGGCAGGTGAGTGGAACAATAGTGCGTAATGATGCCGACAATGTTTGTACTGGATTTACAACTAAAGGTTTTCGTTCTGACCAGTGATGAAGGGGTGAGTGTAAACAAGTGTGCGCCCTGCGTCACAGCCAGCTGTGAAATCAATTACGTGTATATATTTCTTTATGTTAAAAAAAACAACTCAGAATGCTAAATTTGGTGGAATGATTTACAGAAGACGTACAAGATTATAAAGCTGTATTCTGCAAATGAGAGGGAAGCTATTCTTTAATTTATGGCACATTTCAAGTAAAAGAAAGTTCCATGTTCTAAGATTACAAATGGAGAAATAACATTATTTTCATTACTGATTAATCTGTTAAAATCTTTAAATCAACTCCTTGTGTTGTCTTAGGGGTCAAAAATGATCTTTTTTCAACTTGAAATTCAATGACTTGTCCTCGAATGACCCCAACATGAGAAAAAGTTAAATATTGCCTTTGTTCATATTTCCAAAAAAGCTGTACACCAACAGGGTACAAATCTTGTCTTAGGGGTCATTTTTGACCTGGCAGTTATAAAATCATTTTCATACTACAGAAACCATAAAAACACACCATACACACACACACACACACACACACACACACACACACACACACACACACACACACACACACAAACACACAATAAATTGAGATAACGTGTGCTACTGATTGAACTCAGGGAAGTTGCAGCATCTCCCCTCCACGACCCCACACCTGACTGAAGTTCGCAGACAAAATACAAACAAGATCAAAGAGAATTAAAGCTGCTTAAGAACTTAAGGCAAGAAGGTTCATTTAATGTCACAGCACCTTTCAAACAACTGCAATTCAAAGAAATGCAAATTAATATTTGAAAACACAAAGGGAAAAATATTAATGTTAATATTGATTTGATCGATTTTCATATAGACGCATCGTTTTTTCAATAACAATTGCATAAAGTTTGAGAAAAGTGCAGATAAAAAAATGTAAGTAATAATAGTTTGTTAAAGTGCAACGCCTGAAAACGATGAAAAATGCCTAAAAATGCAAAAAATGGGAGTATTACTGTATTGCCCCTAGTGGTTGTATGGAATAAAAATTTGAGTGTATGTTACAGAACACAATGTGGACATACACTACAGATTTCGTGATGATAGGCCACATGGTTTTGAAGTTATATATATTGCTGTAGAAGGCCACGCCCCTATGAAATTCATTGGTCCATATATTTCTATTGCAATGGGTTATCAACAAGCTTTTAGTATGATATAGATCCAATAATGATCCATGGCAAATTTGGTACCAATCAGATCCAGCTTGTAGGAGGAGATTGTAAAAATGTGTTTTTCACAAAATTCAAAATGGCGGAAAATATTGGTAGGCGGAACTTAGGGGTCTGATTGGCTTTTTTGTAGAGTAGGTGGAGGTGGACATGTGTTGAATTTCAAGTAAATCGGACATAATGGGTAAGAGTTGCCGCAAGGCATTGCCGGTCAGACTGCTAGGGGGCGCTAGCGAGCAATTTTTTCATACTTAAGCATGGGACCTATAAATTATAAAATTTTCACGCAGTCCTGGTATGCTTGCCAAATATGGGGAGTTTTGGGATATGATAAAGCCCCCAAAAAGGCGATTCATTTGAGTGAAAAAGAAGAAGAATAATTCCTACAGTTTCAATAGGGACCTCGCGGCCCGACGTTGTCAGTGCTCGGCCCTAATAATAATAAACATTAGAATAACAATAGGTCCTCCGCTCCGACTACGTCGGTGCTCGGGCCCTAATAATAATAATAATAATAAACATTAGAATAACAATAGGTCCTCCGCTCCGACTACGTCGGTGCTCGGGCCCTAATAATAATAATAATAAACATTAGATGAACAATAGGTCCTCCGCTCCGACTACGTCGGTGCTCGGGCCCTAATAAACATTTCTTGAATGCATTGTTTACTAATGGGGAATGCAGTCAGATGCTATAAAGGTGCTGCAGATGACAGTACCCCCATTACTCTCTTTACTGTAGCCATGAGTGCATGTTTCACTGCCCAGCAGGTCCTAGATCTGATTTATTCAGATGTCCAGGAGGAACAAGAGGACGGTGATTTAGAACAGGAAGAGGTATCTGAAGAAGAAGATGGGGAAGAATATGACCCAGAGCATGATGAATCATCTTCAGATGAAGAAGAAATCGCCCAATTTGAAAGAGAGACATTTTTGTCAAAGAACAGAAAAATAACATGGTCCTGGTCACCAAATGACGACCAGGACAGGATGGCAGCACAACATGTCATAAGGATGACCCCAGGGCCCACAACACATGCAGTTGCCCAGGATATTGTCTCCACACTCAGCATGTTCATCACACCAGCCATAGATTGACCTGCGTGCCTACATCTGGCTGCTATCTTAGCAGGTGTGTATAGGTCCCGAGGCGAGGCTGCATTTGTGATGCAGAGAGAGGAAGGACGATTTTCCGTGCAACAATGCCACTGAAAGTCTTTCATACTTTCTCAAGAACGATAATAATAATCGTGAGTCAAGACCTGCAAGGCGTGTGACAGACAAACTAGCTGCCATTAGAGAGGTCTGGGAGAAGAGGATTCCACTGATTAAACACAGTCTTTCTGCACTGTGAAGAGGAAACACCTAGATATTCACAAAGTTTGTGATGAATGACAGGTTGTTTCTTCATGCAAAATAGATTTGTGAATGCAATCACGCTGCTTTATTTTAGGGGTTTAGTGAAAGCGGGTCATTTTTGACCCTTAGGACAAAAATGACCCGTGTTAAGACAACACAAGGGTTTAACTTTTGGTCTAAAGAATGTAAGAAAATAATAAATCTAGGCTAATAAATCTAGGCTGACAATTTGCTAGTTTTGTCCAAACAGTTAAAAATCACATCAAATAATTTTAAAACATTTATAAATTGCTAGACACAGTCAGGGTTCAAAGATCATCTTTGCTTTTCGAGAATAATTTGGATTAATTAAAAAAATACTGAATTGAAAGCCTGATGATAAGATCCATAAGCTTGCCAATGCATTTGAGTAAACTCCAGCAGTTTGACTCCAGTCCTTCTTTTGGTTTAGGGTCAGTCCATTGATCACTCCCCTTCATGAAAACCATCCCATCTGGTCACTGGGGGGGGGGGGGGGGGGGTGGAGTAAAAATCTGACATGTTGTATTCTGTTTGAGGATTACATCAATCCTCAAGTCATCTTCAAGTCAGTCTTCTCCACATACAGGAGATAAATATTGAACAGTCGAGCGATGCGGAGCAGGGAAAGAGGGCGGGTACACGCACGCGCTACACACACACACACACACACACACACACACACACACATATAAACAACACGCAGAGAGAAGGACAAACTTGCTACACTTCAGTGGCCGCGTGCACAAGCCTCACACACTTGTGCCGTGGATGAAAGGCGATATCAGGCTCTGTTTGCAGCAAGGTGAGGTAGGGGACATACTGTCGGAGTTCTTTAACACCACAAACCTGACAACACCACGGGCTGAGAAGGTAGACAGTTTCTCCCCCATGCACGCTTCAGCTTCTTTTTTTTCTTCCTCTCTTCCTTGCACGCCACTCCACACACTCAGAATCCCTGACCTCTGTGGTGTGAAATGGAGGGCCGGGGAGGGAAGGCGGAGGGGGGGGGGGGGGGGGGGGGGGGTGCGAAGTAAAGCGAGAGAGCTGTCAGAAGAATGCATCCAGCGCACACTTGACAAGACGGAAGTTCAGATGCGAAGCCCTCATCATGCAGGCGGAGCACAAGGGGTGTACGTCTCAACTCGAGCGATACAGCAAGCGGGACACAAATCGGGGCACATTGGACCGTACGGCTGCTAAATCTGTGGACATGAAAATACGAACATGCGTGTTGACAGTGGAATACTGTCATCGACGTTTGCTGTTATACCTTTCTCGTGTCTTGGGACAATTGTTTGGGAACCTTTTTTTTTTTTTTAAATCAGACGTGAAGTTTACTCCCAATAAAAACTCGGCTGTGGGGTTTGTTTGTGGATAAATGTTTGAAGATTACTGCAACGATGTCCCGTTTAGTCATGATTAATGGTATCCAATCAGGGTTTTTTTTCGCGCAGTAGCCTCTCACCACCCAGGGGTGTCTATGGAAATCATTTTCATATCGCGAAATTGATACCCACTCTCTTCTCTGCCTGCCTTACCCTGTACATCTGACCTAATCAAGTACACAAGATGAATATGGGCTGGTCATGTGACTGGGTCTTGATCGGGTTTACGCTTTCTCTTTCTGCATCGCAAAAGATTGCTAATCGGCAGTGAGTTATGGCAATAATAACCAAGCTTCCTTATAATTAGGTAATCAATTCAATCTCCTGTCAATTGGTCCAGATTAATGCTCCATCTTCGTCCCCCACAGGGGGGCCATAATTGAAGGTTTCTGTGACTATTGACTTACGTTGAGTAAACATCTGTTCTTTAATATTCTTTGTGGAGTGCAGCCATTAATTATAATTGTGCCCAATTAACAGAGTACACATTCGGAGGAATATATCGGGATTAAGTTTGTTCTCTGATGAATGGGGTGCCAGCCTCCCCCTCAACATCAATCGCAATTATTTTATTTCCGACTGCACTGCTTCCCACCAGCACTTTGTATAATATTCTTCAGTGGTGGTATTCAGTATAAAACCCTCTGAAGCAACTCTGATCTTCCAGCAAAGGATGATATTTTATTACCAAAACAATCACAAAAACCACCTTTGCACAACACGATGCCATTTGTTAAGCCCAAAGGAAGCTCTGAGGGTTGGATTTCCATTGAACACCCACGTGCTTGACCTTTTCTCTCCATGGAAATGCTGCAGAGCTGCCCCTTCAGAGACCCTCTGTGGTTCTGTGGGTAAGGGTTGCAAATAATTTGTAAAATAGAGAGGAGGGAGAGCTAGCAGAGCTTCTTGTCTTCCTTCAGAGTAACGCGTCTCTCCCCGAGGAGAAGAAATCAAGAGGATGGGGTCAAGCAAGGATACCGAACAGGGCTTCAGACAAGTCTGAATTTCAGGATATCTATGCCGACATGAAACCACCAAATTAAATTCCGTGCAACCGAATCCCCCCTTTTTCTCTGCTCTAAAACTCCCTCTCTTTCAAAGCAGGCAGGGAGGAAAAATCAATAGTGTATGTATTGATATTAATGTTCAGCATTAAGCATCTAAATGAAATCATAGCAGCAGAGAGGAGCATAAGGCCTTTATTAACAACATGCGCTGGAATCAAATTACCGTCTACTTGCGTCTCTCAGGTGGCTTTCCTCCAGGTAAACCAAACTGCTGCCGCCGTGGATTGTTTACCTCCCTCACAACCGGGCCTCTCTGGAAAGAAGAGCCGGATGCACTCAACTTGTTGAAGTGGGTGTTAGCAGATGGAAAAAGCAAAATCCTCCTCATTGTTTCGTACGTTCGGGTCCTTCTGGCTCTTGGTTTAGAGTAACAGTCCCACAGTACCATGGGTAGCGCGCATGAGGACCGCTGAATGAGGCGAGGAGCTAAATGGCCTCCTGGTTGCCCTTTTAGTTAGGTATTCACTAGAGGTGTAACGGTACGCAGAGGTCGCGCTTTGGTTCATAACCCGGTTGAGGAGCCATGGGTTCGGTGCCCAAGTTTTTTTACAGTGGAGAAAAATACAAATGCATAAGGATGCTTTTCTTCAGTATTTTGAACATTGAGTGTAGTGCAAGTGTTTAAAACCAGATACACCCGAGGGTCCCCCATTTGGACGCAGAGTACATCAAAACTTAGAGAGTTTTGTGTTAAAAGTAACTGGCAGAGAACCCACGAAGAACGAATATAGTGATGTTATAGTTCTGCAGAAACCTCAGCGTCCTGGGAACAACATGAACTAGGTCACTTCTACATGAGACAAACACATCTCCCATCAGCCAAGCAAACAAATAACAAAATATCATAAATCATACTCGATATGACTGGGACAGACCGGAGAAAAAGGCTGCTACACTCCGTTAGCAACGTGCTACCTACGAACATGCAGCATGAAAAAGCACGAGCGCCTGACGGAGATTACGGACATAGTTTCCATTTCTCTCCCCGGTAAACCATCGCAGAGATATTCAGCTTCGAACACAAAAAGTCACACAGCTTTCATCGAATATTGTACTTACTTTTGGTCGAATCTCAGCGAAAAAATGGAATATCTCCGTACTTCCAACGCATGTTTGTCCAGCTGCTGGTGCTCCGTGTGAATCCGTTCGATTCGTGTCTCTCCGACACTCCTCGGATTCTTGGGAGGGTTGGAAGCTCAGCAAATCAGATTTCAGAGCTGGACCTTTTTGAGCTTTATTGGCTAATAGTGCTGTCAATCATCTAGCTTTCAATTCCAGGCAATTCTATTGGCTCCTACGGTTCGAAGGATGTCTCAATGGTGAAAATCGGAGAAGGGGGGGCTGAGATACAGCCCTGAACAGAGAGTCTGAAGCAGGATTTGACCTTAAACTAAATAACTAAAAAGGGCATAGAAAGAGCTTAAAACACTCAAAAAAGGTCCAATCTTCGGTCTATTGATTCAATGAACATCATGAGTGATACATAGAAGTGATATAGAGTGTTTTTGAATTTTAAAAATACTTTTTTATTCAAATCTTGGAGTATTTGATCAGTTTTCTAATTTGAAATGCTCTATATTTCATAAATGTTTCACTGTATCTATGTATAGCTGTGTATATAGAGCCTATATCAGTTGTTCTAAGAGCCCAGCATATTAAAAGTCTTGGATACCCATACTTTCCAAAAAACAATACCCTAAAAGTGCTGTTTTTCAAGATCGAGCTTTTGAGTTTTCCAAGTTCTGCTGTGTTCCATCCTTATCTTATGTGAACCAGTAACATGTATTCTGATAGTTCCATGATTTTTCTCATCTCAAAAATATATAAAAAAAGTTTTTGTTTTTTTTGTTTTTTTTATTTATTTATTTTTTTTTATACAATTAATTAGGTATTTCTTATCTTTATTCGAGCTGAGGCCTGCAAATAGGCCTCGTTTAAACACAATCCTTTTGCTGGACCGAGGTAACATTTTGCCCTGTGGCAACTTTGGTAGTTGTACTATTTCCTCTATTATACGGGTTATTTTTTCTTCACTCGGGTAGTCATTTGAAGGATGCCGTCGCATGTGCATTAGCGTGTTCGTTTTTTAATCTACATACAGCGTAGCAACGCCGAACCGTCCTCGTCTTATAGTCAACTTTCTCTCGGTTGCTGCGGTAGAAGACCAAGAACGCCAAGGCTGCCCACAGCGTGACCTGCGCCTGTTGCAAACGGCGTTCAGCTAAAAGTTCACAGGCTGAACTCGGGTTTGAGAACTTTGGTCTCGCACTACGAGCATCGATCTACATACAGTTTATTCCGCGTGTGGCTGATTGCACCGGACCGTGAGCCCCAGACCGCGATCCCCGGATTGTGACTGATTCAGCACGAATACACAAACTGTTACAGTACTAGATACAGTAGTGTATGCAAATTCAGAATCAACCGATGAAGTCACACAACACGTACCATGTAGAGGACACATTGATCCTCGTGCATTTTCAAACATCATAGTCAGTTGCTTCTTGAATTAGTGTACTTAAGCAAGAAGCACCTTCTTGTTTGGGTAGTTTGTGCTTGAGAAATATCACAAAATGGATCTTTTTACAGCAAATGGAGATGACAAAACATGCACTGCAAACATAGCTTTTAGATTACAGGTGCAGCTCTCCGTGAAGCCCCTGTGGTGCACACACTGCCAGTTTTGCAAAAAGCCTGACAGGAGCTAAGGTGTATTCCAGTAAAAAGGGGATAAATGGCAGGAACTTCTAAATAAATGGTAATCTAGCCAAAACCAAAAAAGCTCAGAAGCATGTACATGTCACCGTGCACTGGGACAGAGAAGGTTGGAGTCAAACGCATTGCCGTAAATAACACGGCACACATTCTCAAACAAATCAGCCTCCAACTTCCCCGTAGACATCCAAAGTAAATATATTAAGTACCACAATCTGGTATCCGTTTATGTATTTTCACTTCTTAACACAATGTACAATAACATCATATTGAAAACAGTTTGGGACCAATATGTTTGTCAAAATGGAAGTCTCTTTTTGAGCTGAAAGGACTAGCTAGCGAATAGATCAACAGAACATTCATGTAATTTTCTGTATTTTCAAACTGAAATAGGTCTGTATGATTAAATCCTTTAAGAAGCAATAACCTTTACCTTGATTAAAGATGTTCAGATGTGTACGTGTGATTGCTGTGGTGGCGGATGAAGTGGCCTCTTCACAGTCCCTCCCATGGCTGACATATTACAATGCGGGCATGGGCGATGGTCTATTAGGCCTTCTTCAGACTAGTATTTGTGTGCTTATGAAGCAGGGGTCTTCAATATTTATATCAAATCTGAATAAAAGCATGAACTTGTCAGGCCCGGATGCATTTAAATACTGAGTAGCCCTCCATCGTTTCTTTCCTGGGGCGAGCTCTTGAGATGAAAGGTAAGAGAGCGGAGAGGCCAGGCCTGGTCAAGCGATTTAGAAATGCTGATATCTGCATCCCTTTGAAAATCAAACGCATTGCCTTTGTCATCGGGGGCTCCGTCTTTGATATTTCTTTCTTTTTGTCACCATGATGCCCAGCCTTCTGATGTCTTATGGGTAAAACACTGCTCCAATATTAATAGTAACCGACTATATTTTCACATCCATTTGACCCTAAGAGACAGATGCAAGACAGATACAGACTCCTTCTGCAGGGAAGAGTAGAATGAAGGAAGCAAAGCTACCACTGTATATGACAAGCGAGAGTGACAGTGTACAAACTGGTGAAGGCTCTTGGGATTTACACCGACTGCATCGTCACGCTCTCAAGAGGAACCACGTCAACAAAGACAGCAATATATCTGTGTAAATAGCTAAATAACAACTTTACTTATACTGCCAAAGTGAGGCTAATGCTTTCAGTAAAATAGCGCTATATGGATTAATAATGGCAAACCATTCAGAAGATGATCGTTTCCCGTATGGAAGCTCCTGCATTCATTATGTTTCTATACTCATTAATTTGGGTTTTTCTTCCAATTTGCAGCCATTCTACACTAGTGGTTACACACTTTGCAACAGAAGTAGATGTGGGTACTGGCCAATCATAAACGTGCTCTAGACCAGGAGTTTTTTAAAAGTCAGAGGCTGTGATCCTCCCCTCAGACAAAAAAACCCTCATCCCTTCTTAGTTTACTTGCTTAGTTTCTCTGAGGATGCCTATGGGATCATGATTATGTTATTTGATCCCATTAGTATTTGATATGACTCCAGACCACACCAAATACATGAAAAAGGTTTAGACACATTTAGGCTATTCTGATGTTCATCGTCTTTTGATAACTAATGTACTTTAATATTTTTTTTCACTGCCATTCATTGAGCCTCCCCTGAAACTGCTTGGAGCCCCCTGAAGACTCCCACTTTAAAAACCTCTGCTCCAGACTGCAGCTAATTAATGGAAGTCAGATCTACCACTCTTAGAAGATTAAACTACTTCTTTGCAAGTTTTACCTTATTATTACTAATGATGTGTACTTTACAAAGGCAAACTTTTTTTTTTTTCTTCATACTTTACTTAATTGTCATACTTAATTTCGGTCAAGTGTGAAACTTAGCGTACAAGAACATGAAACATGCTTGATATGGATAATTGGGACTAGTCTGAAGAGGCTGCAGCTGTGCTCTGTGCAGCCTCTATGTGTCCTTCTAAAAGTGCAATATTAGCTTAGATTTTAGATTCGACTTCATTCCCATTGCACAAGTGCACATTGAGCACAGGTACTGAGAAAAAGAGCAGATGTGCATGAATGCAGTAAAGAGCAGAGTAATGTACAGTGATGTAAATGGTATGGGGAAGATATGAATATGCTACATATATACATACAGTATATAAACATATACACACATATATATACACACAGTATGAACATTGTGTAATGAATACACTACATTACATGACGGTCATTTAGCAGACGCTTTTATCCAAAGCGACTTACAATTCAGTATCTATCTACCGTAGACGCAGCTACGTGTTAAATGTCTTGCTCAAGGACACATTGACATGAGACTAGCGGAGCAGGAGCCGGGGATCGAACCACTGACCCTCTGATTGAAAGGCTGCTCTCCACTTAGCCACGGTCACCCACTAATACATAACAGCATTGACAGTATGCAACAATTACAGTAGGCGGTACATGCAAGTATGTATACACACACACATATAGTGCGGGTGTAAGTACAAGAAATGCTAATAGTAAGAAATGACAAACGGAATTAACAGCTGGAGGTATGATAAGAATATGGTTTGTGAAAAAAAATACAGTGTCATATAAGATCCAAATTGATTGCTTTTATTTGCAGGTCAAAGAAAAGTGTCGTATTTTTACTCAATTGTGAAGTATTGACCCAAAAGTGGTTCATCAAATTCCTCTTCTATTTATTCCAACCGATTCTCGTGTACCTCCAGCACCACGGGGATGACTGAACTGCAGCGCTGCTGTGGGCTGTTGTTCAGGACTCAGACAAGTCAGATTCCACTTGGGGTCGGAGCATTTTAAAACACTTCTTATCTTGGGGCTGCTTTCAGAGAAATGAATGACAACCTGGCTGACCACAAACACCGACAGGCCACCGCGTGTGTAGACACATTTTTGAGAAGTTGGTGTGGGGTTTTTAAATCTTTTAACCAACCAAGTCGTCATGCTGCCAGAGCGTTATTTTAGGATTGCCTGGAATAGACGAGGCCCCAGCTCGTCCAGAATGACTGGCTGCTCCATAATCAGCGGGTATGCCAGCAATCCTAACACGCCATCTGGGGTCCGAGTGCAATGATTTCCTTATTAACGACCGCAGCATGGGGACGAAAAAAGGCTAACGGGGACAAGAAGCAACGGGTCTCCCTGCCAGGACACTGGTCCAGAGGAGGTCTCACCGACTACCAGTTTAGACCCATCAACCCCCATGAATAATGCTGGAGAGCTGCCTGTGGCCATTCTCCTGGCTGCAATGAAATGCGTGTGGGAAAAGTGCCCTTATGTGTGTGCGTACGTGGGCCTGTTCTGTCATAGCAGGTGTGAATGTGGTCTGCATATGTGTATTTGGAGTGAGGAGTGCTTAATTGGTGCCTCGAGTGACAGACTCGGAGACACATTGTCAAAGCTGTGAATCCTCGCTGGGGCTGACAAGACAGCAGTTATTCTGAGCAATCAGATTGGACATGTGGTGACTGACCACGCTGCTGGGACCGGGCCGGACACCGAGAAGACGCGTCTCTGTGCATCGCGAGGAGTCTCGGGGGCCCAGCGTGGGCCGGCTCTCACCGGACCCCCGTTTCCTCTCTGGCGGCATGTACCGATGCCCGCCATCAAAAACAACCAGTCCTTCTGAGCAGAAGATTTGACAGATCAATCCCCACAGCACGCCACGACCCACACAGGATCTGTCAAACCTCCGGCACTTCAGACACACTGTCACACGTTATTGAGCTTTGCACCTTGCGGATGCTTAAGTGGTAGTTAATAATCAGATTTAGAGTGAGTTTAAGTGTGTCTGAATCTTGTTTCCATTGTAAATTGAGATGTACTTGGAAAATATTTACTGAATGTTTTATTCATTTGAAAAACACATTTGTGTTGGTGGATCTGTAAGACCTTGAAATTGTCTTCTTCTAAGAATCATTAAACAGGTCTCAAGCATTGTGAGCGTGTGTGGGCGGTGAAATCCAGTAACAAATATCAAGAAATAATATGTTTGAAGTTTTCATTAAATGTATGTCCTAAAAGTGTGTGTGTATCATACTGTAAAGCTGTAATAGTTGTGAATATGCTGCATTATAATATGGAGTAAAGAGACGCATTAGATTATCTGAATCTGTTCCCCAGTCTGGACTCCCATTCAAAAGTGTTTAACGCCCTCCCTGAGTGTAGCTTGTCACATAATGGCAATCTTAAGTACATCAAAAATCCTCAAGCAAAGAGAACATGATCATCTGTATTCAAACGAGAAGAAAATAAAAAGGTTTCCAGGGACCGCTGTGCATGCCGCCAACATCACCACCACTCGGGCTCAATTTTCAGAGCTATAAAGTAACGCTGCGTTTCCCTCCCGAAGGTATTGAACGCCTGCATAAAAATGCTCTGTTACAATGCCGGCTGCCAACGGTGATCTGAGCTTTCTCTTTCCCCCCGGTGCAGCCTGCAGTTGCGGCAATAACTCTGGTGTTACAGCAAAAGCTGGGACAGCAGCAAGCCCTGGTGCACACCCTGCTATTCACCATTTGTATTTTTTTTTCCTGGCAGGGATACATTCAGCACACACACGCACACACACACACACACACACACACACAGACACACACACACACACCGCCGAACGAGAGAAGGATCGATATGCTGCTGGCTCCGCGAACAGGATTTAGCTCCAATTAGATTCAATTTCCAGGTGTCATGCTTGAGATTATTTTGTTTTGACAAGAGTTGGGGAGGGGTGACGGTAATAAGCAGAAATGTTAAATGAAGGAGCAGCACCGGAGCACCGCCTCGAGATTATCACTCACAATAACTGGGTTTGGGGAGTCGAAATTTGAGACTGTTGACATTGATTTCCTCCTCCGCCGAAAAGTTCAAAGAGGGGACAAGTTTTCTTTTCTTTTAAGCTAAACCACAGTGTTCGAGGCAAATGGAGGTATCTGCGCAAATGCCTCTCCCATAAAGCAAACTATGTGCACTGACAGCTGATGATTTTACGTCTGCTCCGTATCCACCTCTCACATCTCTCTCCCTTTTCCTCCCATCGCACCACCACACCGTCTCTATTACCTTTCCTCTCTCCGGGCACTTTGGCTTTCACTTGCTATCGTCTGCGCACAAACGGCAGACTACAATCATTCAATTTTTTTTTTTTTTTTTTGCCTTGGGTGAACTCTCCAATTCCCTGTATGGATGGTGACCATTACAGATCAGACAGCGCACGCGGGCGGAAGAGGGGGGGTGGGGGGGTTGTAGAGTCACAGGTGGACACGTGACAGGTTGTTAAAGTCTCGGCTCCGTCCCCGAGTAGGAGGGACTGCCCTGGGTCAAATGGAGACGGTGACTGTAGAAGTGTGGCGGAGACAGACAGCGATCATAACAGGCCTAATGGGCAGGACTAATGGTGCAATGGGGCTCCAATTACAGGCCTTTCTGACAGCTGCTCACCACCACTCTGGCTTCACCTGCACTGGGAGCGCCCAGCAACCGATGGTCCGGCCTGTTGAGGACATTGTTAGCTCGCATAGAGTTATCTCCCTGATGGAAACAATGGTCCACTGCACACAATTTAAAGGGCCTTCGCTGTGCATGGAGGAGGGGGCTGTATTTATTAACGTAGAGAAGTTATGGAAATGTTGGGTCACAAGACTTTTTTTTTTTTTTTTAATTTGGTTGGTTTCAAGAGAGGATTGAGTTGTTTACTCTCCTCACCAATGTTGTTATTGAGCAACGGCGAAATCGAGAGGCATGTCGTCATCTAGTTTATCACAAATGTCAATATGTCCGGAGGAAGCTTCGGGGTTTTTGGAGCCATCGGTCGACAGCGGCGATACATCACTGGATCTTATTTTCCCGGAGTTCTAATCCAAATATTAATTGTGCTTCTGCGCTGGGCTCAATCCATCTGCGAGGAGTATATTAAATAAAGAGTAGGTCCTTCCTCTGTGAGCCCCGCCCGCTCATGCTGCCCAGCATTATGCACACACATTTGTCTTCGAGGAGGGCAGCTTGTCCTGCTTGTGAATTACTCTCCAGCGCTTAAAGAATATTCATTCACTTACTGCAACCTGTCTGCCTCCTGCCCTTCTAAATGGCTGGGGATCATTATCAGTGATAGAGAGAGGTTTTTTTTTTTTTTTTCCCTCTCTGTGTGCTGGCAGGAGCTTTGTTTACAGTATGTGTTCCACTAAACACCCGAGCTCAGCATTTGTGTTGATGGATTAAAGCTTGTTACGATGGCAGAAGCATTTTGGGCCGCCAGCGAGGCACGTCACCCTTCAGCACATTAATCATTTACGCTGGTGAGAGGCAGAATTGTTAAAAGGAAAAAGTCCTGTTTATTAAGACTTGTGACGAGATGAGACTAAGCAAGAGCAGCTTAGCCGGAATATCTTGATCAACGATCCTCGCACCTTCTGACTTCTTTGTAGCAATGTACCAAATGTGAACAGATTTCATCTTAAGTGGATCAGCATCCGAACGATTTGTTTAGCCATGACCAGTGACCGGCCAGTCAGTCTCATATTTCATATTTTCTTGCCGGTCACATGCAGGCCGCTGCAGCGTGAACGTTTTTTTGTCGGCACACAAAGCTGCACAGACAGTAAGGTCACACACACACACACACACACACACACACACACACACACACACATGATCCGCATGAGGGAAGGAGACGTAAAGCTCACAGTTTGTCACAACTGTAAGACCAAAATAAGCCGTGGAGGAAGGACCTTTAAACTTTTGGAGCAGCTAACTCAATCAGACACTTCTTTTGTTGTTAGTCGTTCCCCATGAATGACGCTCAGAGTGATCGCAGTGACTGACTCTCTCTCTCCGGCACAGTCCTGTTAATAACTGAACTAACTGCTGACGTTAACAGAGGTTGTGTTGTCTTGATCATGATGTGTTCTAGTTCTGCTCAGTAAAAATGAGATTGAAGATACATTTTAACACCATCATTGTGTGTTCAAATGTTCTTGTAAAATTGTGCTTTTGGTGAGAAACTTGAATAAATAGAGTTGTTTGAAGGACGTGATACTGGAGGGGAAAATATAACCCGTTTCATTTCTTAAGCTCTAAGCAGCTTATAATATGTAATTAAAAGATTTTTTTTTTATCAAAGCAAACATTTGTAAACAAATACAACAATTTTTTCTTAATCATTTGAATTAAGTGTTTTTATGCAAATAACCAGTTTATATGACAATAACAAAGAAAAAGAATAACATTTAGATTTGACATTTTACACCAACTTCTGGACAGTTGAAATGATTCTTTGGGACAGTGGTGAAAAAAGTTAGTCTGGAGCCTTGCTGTCAATTATAGTTCTTTTAGAAACTCTGAATGGGCCAAGAAAATTGCAATCGCTGAATCTCTAGAACCAATTTTCTTCTTTTTTTAATTTTTGCTTTCAGACAAAATTCCTGCCCTGTTGTACGTATATTGTAAAGATTTCTGGGGGAAAAAAAGGGGAAAAACACTTGTTAGACTTAGAATGATACTGCCTCAGTCTAACGTAAAGAGAGATCAAATATGTTACCAGAATCAAATCGAATAACGATAACTAAAATGTAGCTTTTTCTTGGACTGTATCAGCGTCAGTATTTAGTACTAAATAAATCAGATTTATTATGAATTACCATAAACCACTGACTAACACTGGAGGGGTACAGACAATAACCAAAAAGAGAGTAGGCAGACAATCCACAAAAAATGACTCATGTGCATTACTAAATGTGTCATGTTGGACAACCAGGACTTCAAGGTCCACAGTCAGAATTCTTTTTATCTACTCCTGGGTAACATTTTTGAGAATGAAACCATATGGATCTGTTGTGTATGCTAATGAGGTTGTAACAAGCAATTTACAAAAGTTTTACAGAGTTTGACAAAACCACCAAGCCACACAGAATGAAGTCGGAGACATTTAGAAAAAAAGAAGGCTTACTTGAGTCCCTCTGTAATGATGACTGGTGGGAACGAGGGCTAAAGCCTCGAAAACAAGACCTCGGTGGCAAATCTGTGTGCGTTGATCCGACACTTCCAGCTCGACATTCCTTACCACAAACTGGACCTCTGCATGCCAATTACTCAACAGATAATATCTGTGGTGACTATGTGACTGGAAGGTCCATTACCGCATTGAACCTGAACTAGCATTAGCCTCTCCCCAGTAAGGTTATATACATACTCAATATTGCATTTCAATAGGCTGACCTCAGCTGTTGCGGTTTAACATGCCAACTCTCAGAGCTCCGCAGAAGACTTCAGCGCTATTATAAAAGTCAGTGGGTCACACTCAGAGCGGATCACTGTTTAATATGAGAATAATGTCTGTTCGCTCGTACAGTCTTCCTCAGACCATTTATTATTCCACAGGCAGCCGCGCGCTCAGCGCAGGGAGAGTCTGGAAAGTTTCTTCATTCCTTGTTTTTCTTCCTTAAATTTCATTCCTGTGTGGCCAGACTGGTGTGAAACTCAGGCCAGCATGCTGTGCACAATTAAATCCCTGTAGTGCAATAGTAGTGCGGATGATTTCTCTGTATAAGTACCTGTGTTACAGCATATTTGATTGTGTTGTCTAAAGACTCGCAACTACAAATTGGTGTTTGTGCTGCAAGTCTGTACGTTTTTATTTTGGCTCTTTCTCTGTCCATGGTGTCAGTCATCAGGTCCAAAACAACACTGGACTAATTAACTGAAGAGGGCATGGAAAAGAAGCCGAGAACAGAAAACTCTCTCATTCCCTTTTAAAAGTAGTGTTTGCTACACGAGGGACCTCCCCTCCCATGCTGCATAGCTTTTTGTCTGATGTAGAGGGAAATAGACAAGTAAGTCTTTTCCTCCCTCCTCCAAGCTTTGTCTTGTTTTATAGGGAGTCTCCAGAACTCAATTTCCATGTCATTTAAAGCCTGGCCCAGGGAAGAGTGCTAGTCAGAGGTGTAAAATGTGCCCTTATCTACCCTCGACACACACACACACACACACACACACACACACACAGAGACACACACACAGAGACACATTTATCTCCTGACGTCTTTACAACACATTGCGGTCATTTAAAGCCAAATCAGCTCAAAATGTTGACACACTGTATTTCAAAAATATAGAGCAGAAAAAGATCTTTTGAGCTTGTTTGTTTGAACCGTAGAATTTGATCGAACAAGTGTATCCGCGAAAACAAGGAGGAATACTGTTAGACTAGAAAAAATCATTTCAGGCCAGCATACCTAGTGGGACTGGTCGTGTTTTACACACAGCTCATCGTCTACCAATGAGGAGCACAGCGCATCCATATGTCTTATGAGAACAGAGCACAAACACTTTCCATATAGCGATACATATAGAAACAGAGACGCAGCTGGTGCGAGCTTGATCTCCCGTCTGTGCAGCTACAATGCTTTTTGTGTATAGAATATCTACCCTACTTGTTTTTCTACATAGTACACAAGTCCCATTTCTTTCCTCTGTTGCCACTAAATATTTGACAACCACTTGCTGACAACACCAGAGCCAGTCTTTGACAGCTGTACACTGCACCTCTTCCCTCATCCCCTTACACTGATGAATCACTGCACCAGCACAGCATGCTGAATGTTACGCTTTATTTATTATATATATATATCGAGTCCTCACTAAGACCAAGAAAGTGGATCACATCACTCCAGTTCTGAGGTCCTTACACTGGCTTCCTGTCCAACAAAGAATTGACTTTAAAATCCTGCTGTTGGTTTATAAAGCACTGAATGGTTTAGGGCCAAAATACATCTCTGATCTGCTGCTACCTCATGAACCATCCCGACCCCTTAGGTCGTCTGGGACCGGTCTACTTTCTGTTCCCAGAGTCAGAACTAAACATGGAGAAGCAGCGTTCAGTTTTTCTACTCCACATATCTGGAACAAAGTCCCAGAAAGCTGCAGGTCTGCAGAGACCCTCAGCTCCTTTAAATCCAGACTGAAGACTTTTCTGTTTGCTGCTGCCTTTAATTGAACCAGATTCAAGGATATTAATCAATTTCTGCATTTTACTACTGTATTTTATTCCTTACACTGCTTTTTAGTGTTTTAATGACTGTTTTTAATGTTTCAATCAATGTTCTTAATTGTTTTTAAATCTCCTTTTCTTTCTTTTGATGTTTTTAATGGTTTTATGTGAAGCACTTTGAATTGCCTTGTTGTTGAAATGTGCTATGCAAATAAACTTGCCTTGTCTTTATTATTTCTTACCTGCTTAGCATTCATGCAAGTACATAAACACAAAATAAATTGTTTAGAACACAGCATGGCGCAATATAAAGTTGTTGTAAGCGGACATAAGGCAGCTAGCCTGGCAAAGGTAACACCAGCACCTCTAAAGCTGTAAGGGTTAGGGTATTTATGTAATCATACATCACTACATCTGATTACAACCATCGTATATTGTGTTAATTGTTTATATGCCTGCTCAATGTAAATTAGGAGGATTAAAGTGTTGTTGTGGTTTTCTTACTCCTGGAAGTGTAAACGACCTCATACATATTCTATATGTATACCTATCTGTTCATTAGTAAAGGTTTAAACTGAAGGTTTGGCAAGGTGGCAGCACTTTACCAACAATCAATACAGCTGTATTGTGGAAAGGTTACTTCCTGTTTGAAATGTGTGGAAAGTGCAGTTTATTTCATTTACACCAGCGATCCCAACCTCCCATCCTCGGCGGAGGTAACTAGGCATGTTGTGTTGTGCTGTTGGCTTTAATAGAGCAATGATGAACTCATCTAGTTTATGTGATTAAACAGATTAAACAGACTGCTGTTAATAGCAAGCTGGCTGAAAAGAGGAGAGAAAAGAATATGTAGGTTTTAAAAGCGTAATCAGGGGGAAAATGTGAACCGTCCACTTCCACATTCATCCTGTGGAAGTGGACGGATGAGCTGTGTTTACGGCATGAGCTGTGTTTTCTAATGGGTGTCATTTCCCTCCACACACTGGTGATCACTGTGTGCTGCTACGATGAAGAACACAGCGTTCCCATTATGATCACAGGAAATAATCGGAGCATCCATCCGTTCATTCATTTGTCCATTTCCCAAAATCACCTATTCCTACGCCGACAGTCACTGCGGGGCTCGTGTTTGCATTGCGTGAAAGGCAAAGTAAGGCAATAGCAACACTGGGCTGCGTCGATTTCGGCATAGTTGCCCTTCAACGTTTTGCCGCACACGGCCATTACAAAAAGGAAAAAGCTGCAAAGAGCGTTTCTAAAACAGCATCACACAGTCCAAATTTTGTCTTTGAATGTTCAAAGCAACAAAGATTCAAAATAATGGTGTCATTCATGTGTGCCGACAGTCAGCCAGAGGAACGGACTAATAGAAAGTGGGAGGAAACTTTTAAAGTGAGCAGCTTTAATGGAAATAATGAGCCACCATGTCCGAATAACTTTGAAAAAAACAGCCATGAGGGACCATCTCATGTCGTCTTCATGTCATATCAGAGTTATCCTAATTACCAGTTTCTGACTTGTAAATAGTGTTTGCGTCGACATCTAGGTCGTTCAACTGTGAAAACTGTGTTCTATGTATAATGTCTCCAGAGTTGGGAAACAACCCTGATGATGTCATCTAGGTCATCTCAGATAATCTGCCTTAGAAGCTGTGAGCGAGGAGTTTAAAAGATGTGAACATTTACCATGCAGGGATAGTTTACCAAAAAGAAAATGCTGTCGTGTTGCATTATGGGAAGTACAGGATCCAGGAGTTGACGCATTCAAGGAACTAAAAGTCAGGAAATCTCAAACTGTTCTGCATTGAATTTTATCCCTTTTTTTTTTTTTGTCTTTTGTGACTTTATGGAAGTGCAACACCAAATCACAGGCGTGAACCTTTGAAAGGAGAATTTGCCTCATATAATTTATTTAGAGGATAAACAAATGTACCAACATTTTCAAATGATGTTCAGGTCTTTGTCATTACGCAGACCTGAACATCATTTACAAAATGATGACGTTTCAGCAGCCGTTCTGTCCAGGTGGTTTACCTTACAAAAAAAAATAAAAAATCGAAAAAAGAAAAAGGAAAAAGAGATGCATGTTGCAGACGTGCTGGGCTGCAGTGATGGATACTGGTAATTACTTTTAGTGATCTCATTTAACCCTACACACGCACACGTTTAATTGCCTGGAACAGAAAAACACAAATCGAGTTAATCTGGTGTAAGGGGATCCCATGTGGAGAGAAACCTGAGGAGCGATTGAAGCCGGGCGGCGCTTCATCTCGATAGGGCGTGGCCGTGGACTCCTACAGATTCTCCAGGGAGAGGAGATTAGTACGACTCTGATCTTTATCCCGCAGAAGGTATCGTCTCGGTTAGGGGGCTCTAGTTTTTGCACTCCGTCTGTGTGTGTGTTGGTGTGAGAGAGACATTTGTATTTATCTCGTACTGTTAGAGTAGCAATGATAAAGTATACAGCCAAAAATTTTAAGTGTCAACATATCTATGCATTTTGCACTATAGTGGTGTAACACAAAGCTATTATTCGTCTGCTTGTGTCACCAACATATCTGTGGATTTGTACGGAACGTGGGTATTGTAAACCTCGGAAGTTGTTGGAAGTCGTCAAGAATGCTCCTGCCAACAAAATGATGGAATATTTTAAGATAAATGCATTTGAACACCAAAAAAAGGTTTAAAAAAAATAAAGTTAACTGAATCTATAGAAAAGCTGTGGAACTGATAATAGTCTGAGTGAAAAATAAGTGGAAGAAATTCAAGAGGTTTTTAAAAGTGGAAAAATACAAGTCAAGTTTCACTGGGCAACTGTGTAGGACTTTCTTTAACAGCTGGTGGTTGTGTATAAAACAAAGTTGGTCTTAAGTGCCTATGGAAAAAAAGAGGAAAGTATTGATTAAAATCTGCATGCAGAATCAGCTCCTCCGTTTTCTCGTCCACTGTCACGTTGACAAATGTGCAGCCTTCAATATCAAACCTATGGAACATCTCGCTGTTTGAATATTGAGCTTAATCTCTGTATTTTTAGCTTTAGTTTGTTTACATTCAGGCAAATCTGCATCGTGGAAAACCTCACTGCTTTAGCTACAAGCAGTCGCTGTTCCCTTTAGTTCCAGAAGAAATCTGTGTGAATCTCACGATTATTAGGAGAGATCTTGAGTTATGAGGAGAACTTTTTCTATGGTTTAAGGACGGTAGTCCTCGATCACGAACCCTGACACCGCCATTAAGAGTGAATCTCCCTGATGTCTGTGTGTGTGTGTGTGTGTGTGTGTGTGTGTGTGTGTGTGTGTGTGTGTGTGTGTGCGTGTATTTAAATTTGAGTTACGTCTTTGAGAAAAAGTGCTGTGATGTTTGTCTCAGTCAGACAAATATTACTATATCAGACGTTTTTCATATCAGAATGATATATTTAATCATATCCCAGTAATTTTTTGAGTGATATTTATATCAAATTAATCTATTTTTTTTTAATTTGACTTTATCTTTCTAAATGCTTTTCTCATCCGACTGTGCTTTATTGTGTCGGTGCCACAAAGCCGCCCACTCATCTGCGATCAGTGTGATCGATTTACATACACATTGTCTGCAGCACATGTGTTGCTCCATATTGTATCCGTCTAATGTACGAATCATCTCTTCCCTCTACAAAGCCATCTTTGTTGTTACGGCCTTGTACGTCTAACATCTAATCAATTATTGATCAACGGACACAAGCAATTCCTTTACGAATAAATAGAGCAATTTGCACTCAGCGCAGTATATCAATAGCCCGTATGACGAACATGACACTTCCGTCTCATGATAGCTGAGATTCATCAATAGTTCATGAATGGACAAACATTGGTGCCCACTGTGATTGTATCCCCGCTCTGAGTGATGGCATCTCTCTCAGTGCAGGAAATTAAGAGCAGCAAGAACCAGATGGAGATTCCTATCGTCTCTGTTTTATTTCCGCTGTGTGAAGGTTAACAGGGACTCAAACTGCTTCTCAGATGGAATTCTTGAAGTGCTTTTGCCGAATAGCTTCGACATACCTCGTTATTAAAAGGTGAGCATCGAGACAAAAATGTGTACTTTTCCCTACCCTTTTGATAAACAAAACAAAAAACTATGTTAAAGTTAAGTTAAGTTAAATGGAAGAGGCTGAGGCAGTACAAAGATAGGGACACATTCAAAGGTTTCCGACAGCCAATTTAGAGCTCGTGAGAGAGATGGGTTTTTTAAACCCCACTGCCACAGACTGGACAAGGAAATTTCAGTGTTTTGATAAGCTACATCCCTTTCCTCTGCAGTCACTACTCTTATGTATTTCATCACATACCATCTCTTCAGCTTCTCAGTTTTCTTCCTTTTTTTGTTATTTCAAGGCAGCTCTCAATAGTCTCCCAGCAATAAGACTTATATATACCTCTATATGGGGACTATGATGCTTAAAATGCCTTCATGACTTCACATAAAGTGGAATGTCTAATCCTTCCAGCTTGTTGTCAACGTTTAATTGGGGGTATTTGGCTTTTTATCAAATCTAACCGCCACCGCCAATCTATCTACGTTTGGATAAAAACAACTTTTGTCTCCTCAAACAAAGAGAGAAATCATTTCAGGCAGATCAAATGTGCTTTTTGGGCTGTGGAAAATGGCGTATGTGAAGGGTTCATCAGCAATGGCGAAATGAGAGAACCTGACATTTCCCAAATGTTTCTGCATCCATGAGCATCGCCGGAAAGGTCTGCAATAATGCATATTTAATTATATTCATCAAATCAGGAAGGCCACTGCTAGTGAACTCTTCCCATTAGATCAATACATCCGCATGATCTGGCAAGTTAATGTGATCGTTCTGCCACTGCCGAATTCCTCATTGAGCACTGATCGCCACAATTTCTGACTATTTTCCCTTTCATTATAATTCATCTGCTGCTAATAAAACGATCACACAGCTCGCAGACTCCTGCAGGGATATCCGCCTCAGAGATGCACTGCGGATGAAACTCAGATGAATCTTTGATGGAGGTTGTCAGATTAATCTTTTTTTTCTTTTTCCCTTTCTTCACTTCTGCACAATCTGTGCATTCATACCTTGACCTTGTGTACTTCGCTGTGATGAGGACACTTCACTGACACGGGTCATTGCTGCGAACGTCTGAGAAATAGATTAGCAAACTTCTTCCTCTGTTGGTCGTTGCTCGCACAGAGCGACCTGCCGTCGCTCGCGGGGTCGGCTCGTTTTCTTTACTGCGGGCTAACAACGACCCGTCTGCTCCGCTATGAGAGGTGGGGGCTGATCCTCCTTTCAATGCGGTGATGTATGATTCCTGCGCAGAGTGGGCATGTGTTACCTATAGACTATAGGAGGGATCAATACTGCAGCTGGCGGCGCATGCATCCAAAGTATAAATCTCCAAGACATCTGAAGAATTGAGCAGCAGCACTCTGTCGGGGGCTCTAACTCCCTCCTCATGGTCCTCAAGCCTGCCCCCGCCTCGTCCTCCACACACACACACACACACACACACACACACACACACCACCATGACCAGCGCTCCTATCACAGCACCCTACTTTGACACGAACTGAGAAATAGGATCCAGTGCACTCCCAAGGTCACCGACACAGTCTCTCAGGCTCCTGTGATGATACGATACACTTCACACTGTCTCGGAGAGTTAAATGAATCTTCAAGTGCAGACGTACAAGGGAGGGGGATCCAGCGATGTTCCAGACTTGACAATAAACAACATATCAGATGGTGAAAGAAGTCGAAGATATTGATAGCCCTGTCTGCTGAGGCTATGTGCTGGAGCTGCCGGAGGGGGGCCTGCCAGTTTCCAGATTCCCCCAACAGCACAGCGTGTGCTTTTAAACCCAAAGTAAACTTTGGAGTTTTTTTTAATGTCAATAGTGTTCAGCGAGGCCTCGAGGATGAGCGTCAGCCAACCTCAAACTAAATTATGAACCAGCGAAGAGGGGCAAAGCGTCTGCTCGAAGAAAGATGTTTAAAAGAACACTAGTGCAGAGTGGTGGCCATGAATATTTGAAGCCTCGGTCGTTGAGTGCAAAGTGCAGCACATTATTTTGTCCCTAATTGGTGTCAACTCTTCTGATGCAAATGTGGAGCTAATAAGGTATTGAACTGTACAACCAAGCATTGCCTCTTTGTTAGCTTTCTCCAGGTGGTACGGCGCCTTTCGAAAAAAAGCAGATTTCTCAACTTTAGTTAGAGGTGTCTGATTTCCCGAGCACACTTTTTCTTCCTTTAATTAAAACATTTGGTGCGGCGGCAGGTTGGAACGGCTTCTGAGAGCGGCGGCATACGTCACTGGGAGGATTATGAGAATCCAACACGGGAGAGGAAAAGGTGCTTAACTGTGGAATTACAGCTGAAATGAGTTTTTAATCGTGCAGTTAATGTCGGGGAAATGTGAAGCCCAGAGACACTGCAAATTGCCTCCATGAGGGATAAGACGCCATCAAGTGAGCCAAGTGGACAGATTACTTTATATCAGATTGCATCTTAGTAGAGACAATAGAATCAAGTGTCTTTGTAGATACTTTCACCTCCACTGTTTCCTCATGTAATTGCTGTTTGCGGCACTTAATGTGCATAATAAATGTATTGCTGAAGTTTGCAGTCTCAAGCTCGAGACCTGCCTGAGTTGCAACTTCTACCTTTTGCAGAATATGAAAGCCAAAGGTCACATGCACTCATTAGCCACCGCTAATCCTATTTTAGTCTTTAATGCTTGCATGGTTTCGCTGCAATAAAAACCGACTCCCCCTTATTTTTCAGCCCCGACTGGTAGAGCAGCAGAACTGAATGTGCTCCCGTTAATGAGATACTGGTTATCTCTATAGCACACCGCCTCCCGCCCTCTCCCAGCACTGCATTATTGTGCATCTGAGAGGAACTCTCAGTGTCATTAGCGTTCAAAGAGGGTAATGGAGCAGAGCCTACCAAGTTTCATGAGGGGTTACCATGACCCAGTGGTAGTAATAGGCCAGGATGGAGAGGTCTGATTATGTGGGATCTAGTTATTATTTTTTTAAAACATGGCTGAAAATAAAATGGAGACAGGCTGTTCTGGGGCTTCGTGTCCTGTTTTACCCATCTAATGAATGGCTCACGTTGAGTGATTATGAAAATTACCCCTCCTTGTCACTGGCTTTGGAAAATTCAGCATGAAAGTTCTCAATCTCAGCGATTTTAAGGATAATTTGCGGCGTAATGTCAGAGTCCATCATTCTCTGGAGCACACCTTGCTTATGCATAAATGGATGATGAATGCCGGCGCAATGAAAGCCTCATCTTTCATCGCGCGGACACCGTGGACACCGAAGTTCCCGAGAGCAACAAGTCAAACGGTTTGTGTAATCTTCAGCATGGGGGGCTTGTTTCCTTTTAATTCAAGTGGAGAGAGCCAGCAAGAGGAGCCCGGTGATTTTAATTCCCCAAAGCATTTCATTCTATCTAGTCTGTGTGATAACATCTTTAATTCCATTTTAAATAGGTTTATATGTCCATCATAAAATACTCCCTCGTGGGTTTAATTATTGCTGTAAGATAAGAGGCGCTATGGGAAGAGAGCCGGGACAAAAAGAGAGAGAAAGTCATTTCTAAAGATGGAGACACAAATTATGTAGCTCGGTGTCTGATGGTGTCCTTGTTATTGCTTATCGCTGGTGACATCACTTCCTGTAGCTTTCATTCGTTCGGCTCTATCTTGTCATCTGTTCGGCACAGACAAAGGAACTGCAGCATCTGCTATGAGCCTGACACAAAGAGGCTTATTACGGCAAGTGTAATCTAAAATATGTTTTTTTGACACAGTCACAACACTGTAGATGTTACCGGCAGCGACTACGGATGCACTGACCTGCGCTTACTTTGTCCATCACAGCGCATGAGCATGGCTATTTGCAGTGGTTATTGAGAGCAGCTCTCTTCAGTGTGCACACTATTGCTTCTTCCGGTGTACTCTCACTTTCCTCATCCAAACACACACATGCATACATACACTGAAACATATTTGACACACACACACACACACATACATACACACACATAAATCCAGATGTGACCAACAGTGAATCCTGTGAAAGCCTCTCTCTGTCTCTGCGGCGCCGTCACCTTCAGACCAGATACTCGCTGCCTAAAAATTGCTATGTCAACCATAAAATTACCTTCAATTCAAATTCACTTCAGCTACTTGGAAATTCTATTCCGTCAAGCACAAACGTATTTCATTGATAGAGCTGAATATTATATACATATACATATATATATATATATATAAATATATATATATATATATATATATATATATATATTTATTTTTATTTTTATTTTTATTTTTATTTTTTTTTTTTTTATCCTCCCCTCCAAAAAAGTACAAATAAAAAAGAAACTGGTGGTTTGAAGTGAGAAGAATGTGCTGCGTGATAAAAATGGGTAATCTCTTAATCTGTCCTTCTTATCCGCCCATGGTGTTTTTCTGAACTATTCTCTCGCTGTAACCTCCATCCCTCCCACGTACCGTTAGGCAAGCTGCGTTTACGACTTCATCTGCCGCAAGAAATGATCACCTCTGAAAGTCAGCCCGAAGAGACACCACTGAGATGTAACTTCTTAAACTTCACCACCACACTGAGCTCCTGTTCTTTGTATAAAAGGACAAAGAAGTCTGTGAGCGCAGCTCCTGTGTGAAACAATGCCTGCAGTGACGCGTCGCTCCCCGGCGACGCTCTTAATAAGCAACATCTGAAGTTTAAACCAGAAGGAGAGGTGGCATGTAGGAGTGATTCGCTCATTCATATTGATGATTGTCTGTACTTGCAAAAGGTTACAATTAACAGCGAATATCTTCTGAAGTTTGAAATCCCCTGACTGTATTGATTAAGTGTCAGTTGAAGTCAACAATACCGATGGGACCTTAATCACTGCACTTAATGAATGATGTTTTATTAATGGCCATGTAATAAGATTGCCTTTATCTCGAGCTATCAATCTTCGCCCCCCTGCTGAGCGGCGCAGTGAACACTCATTAGGCTGCGTATAGATCTTGCTCTTTAAAACTACAGAGGACCTATAGAGCGCTGAATCTTGCATGAACACAGAGCAGTTCTTTTACTGATATCCAATTCAGAAATCAAACCAGTGATTAGCAAAGCATTATCAATGAATACATTAGTTTGCAAAGTTATTCATCAGTCGATTAAATAAAAAGGGTCAAATCAAAAATCAATGTGTGAAGTGTGTTGGGTTTCTCTTATTGTGTTTGGTTGAAGAGAGTCTTCTTTCCAAATAGATATTATTTTACAAACGGCTGTACAACAGTTCAACCAGACTGACAACTGAAAGGGCAGAAAGAGAGAAAGATCCTCGGAGCAACAGTTCAATAAGAATAGAGAAAATAACTATCATCGGAAAAGAAATAAATTGGACGTTTAGCATCAAAATGTGTGCAGATTAAAATAGAAACAGGTTCCTGTTTCAAGTGCACAATAATGCCTCTAACAAGCTGGAATTAACAGGCGTGTTTCTCAAGTAAAGCTCTTCCTAAAACTTCACAATAGAAAGAGAAGGTTGGTGTAGTGGAAGGTTAATACTGTCGGAACTGGATCAATGAAAATCAGCTGAACATACTATGGGCAGAGAACTTACTTTAAACCTCTTCAATGTGACCACTTAGTAGAGCGCAGAGCACCCAAAGAAAAACGACTTCCAAAAGCAAGTGAAAAGCAGCGCTACAGTATTCTCGCCTTTAATGCAACACTGTTGGGACACCATCTAAATTTAAGTTTGAATCATTGAATTCTTTCTCTTTCGGGGGCCAAAACTATATCAAATGTAAATAATACATTTGATATCTAAATTATACAGTGTGTATCTCTGTTAGAACAGTAATTATTGAAGGAAAGAAGGAAAACATCAGATAATTCCAAACCTTTGAATGCTATGAAATACTGTATTATATTGAATGTTTCAAGTCATGAAACAAAGAAAATCAATCTGCCATCATAATACCACATCGCAATGACATTACACATTCATTAATCAACACTTGCAAATTGCACTTCATCTTTGCACCCCACACAGTATGTTGCTCTACGAGTTTCCTAAAATTGCATTTTAGGGTCACAAGTTGTATTTCTGTTTGGGGACAAAAGGTTGATGCTGGTTTTGACTTTTAGAAAAGGGCATTGTTAGCTTCACGAGCGAAGATTAATATAGAAAGATTTCAATGCTGTAGTTTCATTATAATTTCATAGCAACGGTTTGATCGGAGTAAGTGGTGTGGGCCTTTATAACACGATGACGGCTGTTGAGTGATATACTGGAAGGTTTACAGGGGCCAGTTCAATACAAACAATTTAGCTTGATCAAAAGCCAAGTGACCAGTTTTTGGATTGGTTGAGGGAGAGAGTGGATGAGAGCGGTCGGCTGACAGCTCTGCTGAGGTTGGTTTTCTGCATCTGGTCTCCCTGTGCTCCGGTGGACTGTGGCGGGCCAGTGGACTAGGTCTCAGAGGCCCCCCCCCCCCCCCCCATCCATCAGAGGCTCGACACAGGTCGGAGAGATTGATCTCTCTTTCACGTGGGCCTGACACACGCTGAGCTCTGGCGAGGCTTGTTGAACAAACGCCATCCTCTCTGCCAATAAACCCCCCCCTCCCAGGCATCTCACGGGACAGCACTCGGCGTATACATTAGCCATAACTTTTTTATTTTAAATGCAGGATTTATAGACCCCACAGTGGAAATATATGACAGACCATGGTGAATTAATTATTCCAAAACAATTTGATATATCTGATTATTAATTCTGGGACACGAGCTCACTCAGAGCAGAGACTGCTTGTAAAGGTTGGATTTATCATGTTGACATTTTGTCTCTCTCTCTTTCTCTCTCTCTCTCTCATTCCCTCTTTCATTCTCTCTCTCTCTCTTCTCTCAAGCTCTGCCCTACAGTTTTGTTTTTTTTCTTGCTGCAAAAAGAGGCAGAACACAAATATGCCCTTTTCATCTGTCTTCCGCCTCTTTCTCAATGAGAACGCTACGGATGTTTTAGTAAGAGATTACAGCGTGCACACAAACATATTGTTCGCACACACCGGATGTTGACAAGGGTTCTCTCTACTGGTGTGCCATGCATGGCGGAGCACGCAAAATGAAAGGTCAGGCCCATCAACACCACCCCCCCCTCCCCCTTGAACGGCAGAGACACCAGCCTAATCCAGTTGTACGAACAAACAACAAAGACGCGAAAAAAGGGAGAATTCCAGTAGATGCATCAATCTGAAAGCATTTAGAGAAGGTTAAGCCCCTGGGTTTGTTCAGCGAGCGCTCGACAGTAGCGATGCACTCCCGGCTGAAACACACGTGACTGAACAAAGGACAGGGATATCGTTCAGGTCGCTACATTCCGAGGGTAACGCTGACGGCGTGCAACAAGGTCTACTGCGGCGAGCTTTTGTCGTGGTAACCTCACGGGAGTGTGTTATGACTTGCTGAGTCATCAAAAGTGAAGAGCTGATCCCACCAGTCGGGTTGGAAAGTCACAGAGCTTAATTAAAACTGTGGCGGTCTTTGTTGGGGTTTATTTCTGTTTATGATCGATATCGAGTCTTTTAATATTGAATATCCGCCAACCAAATTTACCAGGTTCATTTTCCCTTTCATATCACAGCTGCACGGCATACTGAGGCAGTAACATTTCATTAAAATAGAGTGACATTAGTCAGGGGAGCCAAGTAGCTCTGCTTCATGAAAATAGAACCTGCATTTCAGGCTCTCTGTCATGGTTCCCTATACTATGCAACGTCTGTGCAGAGGAACGTCAGCGTGGCTCTGCTGTGGCGGGAAGCTTCGGATGGGAGTCAGACCGTATTTCTTCATCTCCAGAGTGAACTAAATACTGAAGGTCAGCAGCTCTTTTCTTAAACCAACAGCAGCGCCTGAAAGTATGGCTCACCTGCCAAAAGTCACCGAAAAGAGACACATACAAGAGAGAATAAAAACACTGCAAAGAGATGCCAAAATTACTACAAATGTCTGGGTGTCTTGCTCCTATATAGGAGGGGAACAGGACCTTTCACATTTCTGCGTTCAGGGGCCCATTTTCTCATAATACGTCCTTGGCGAGGCCATAGTGTCACCGACAGAAAAAAACTCCAACATGACAAGTGACCTCGAAAATGAATTCCAGCCTACTGGTATGTCATTAAACCAAGCCAAAACACACACAATAGCCATTTCCCCAAGCTCCGAGTTTCATTACACTTTGGTTTCCTCAGTTCTATTTTTGCAGCCTCTGTGTGTGTGTGTGTGTGTGTGTGTGTGTGTGTGTGTGTGTGTGTGTGTGTGTGTGTGTGTGTGCGCGTGTGCGTGTGCGTGTGTGTGTGCCCTTGCTGTGATGAGAAATGTGAATTTCTACACAGGACATACAGCATGTAGCGCTACGCTACCCTCTCAGACGCGCTGCATCACAGTCACAATTTACATCCCACCTGAAACATTTCTCTCGGCCTTTCTCTGCAGCTTGATTTTCGCATACTCCCTTGAACATGAGTGGGCTAAAAGCATCACCATTACTCCCTCACACTCTTAAAGCGGTGTATCTGACCCACTAGAGCGGGCTGGTGGGAGTAGGGCCGTGAAATAATGATCACTAAGAATTCTATAAAAAGAAAAAACGGTTGCGAGCATTTGTTAGTCACAGCGGAGGAGCGATTAAGGCGGACTGATTGAAAGCGTCCCGTGTGAGCGCACGTGTCCGACCGCGGGAAAAGTTTTTTTGGCGATCGGCGTAATGGGCCAAATATCTGCTCCGCTTGGCTCCTCTCTCTGCTCCGCTCTGCAACGCTCTGCTCAATTAATCCGGAGCCTCCAAATGACCCTCGAAGGTGACTCGCTAGATAAGTGCAATTACGCAGGAAACAAGGGTGCTGCCAATTAGTCCTCAAGTCTTCTCGCGGCGGAGGGCCGAGCACGTCCCACCGGGTCGGCCTGTTTGTGACTTCATTAGCAGGCTTCTAAAAGGGGAACGTGAACGACTGGCCTAGATCGCACGTCTGCGCGTGGGGGAGGGGGGGGAGGGGGGGGGCATGTGTTTGTCCTTAGAAGTTCAGGAATGACAGAAGAGGCGCGGGAAACATTTCAGCATCTCAAATCCGTCCCGACGTAGATTAGTGACAGTTCTGTACGCTGGCGGCAGCTTACACGCACGCTTTTTGTTATTTTATGCAGAAAGACTCCGGGGAAGCCAAACTGATGTCTCGTCATGCCAAGGAGTGATGATGATGATGATGATGACGGTGATGGTGATGATGATGCATCCAGCGATGGCGAGAGAGGAGGTCTCACTCCTCATCCTTTCTCTCTGTCTCTCTAATGCCTCTTCGCTCGTCTCTAATTGCTCCCCCATTGTTCCTTCCTGAGCAAATTGTTAATGAGAATTTCCTGCTATGTAGACGTCAGGGGCACAGTCACTTGTTGTCTGCCAGCGCAGAGTCTGTGAGTAATGGGTGTGACTAATGCTGCTTGGCAGCCTCCACTCTCGTCCCTCCCTGCCATCTGTCCCCTGCCACCCCTCTGGGTGCACCGGGGTGCTCTCAGCAGGTCTCAGTAATCACACACCCACACACACACACACACACACACACACACACACACACACAATTCCAGACATTTGACAACCTCCAAAGATTGTTGAAAAGGATGTTTTCCGAATCTCCGGGTTTCTAACGCGCGCACACACACACACACACACGCTCTGCATCATGTGAGTCACCGTCACAAGTTAGATTTAACGACTAATTGTTTTCTTTCACACTTTGTTCACTTAGAAATGATTTGGTCTGCGGATTGAGCTTGTGCATGTGTACGGCTGCAGAATATCAATTCAAAATGCATCAAAGAAGAACAGACCACTCACTCTCCTTCGGAACAACACATGGATTAACATTAATGATGACTAAGAATTCTACTTTCTCTCTTGGAGAACACGCAGTCGACTCGAACAGAAAGCACCGACACAATTTAACGAAAATATTTGTCAGCATTCCTGCTTAACTGCTTTTCGTGAAGAAACGCGGCGTCCATGTAGCGACGCAATGGCCAATGATATGTGTGAGCGAGTGTGGAGGATAAATGTGTCCGGGATGTCGGTGCTGGCTTTAGATAGGGAGAAGCAGCATGAATCTCATTACAAGGGCCCCTGGACTTACCCCTGCAGCCAAGTGAATCAATCTGAGTGGCTTTAAATTGGTGTCCAATGAAGTAGGAATTGATCCGTTGCCCTGTTCTGGTTCTCTGAGGCTGTTCGGACTGTAATCTTCAGAAGCTGCAGCTTCGATGGACTTCTGGCGTCCATTTTGTTCCCATACAGGTCATTTTATAATTGGAAAGCAATTCATCCGCGGAAGACAATATTTGACTCACTGGTGACTCCAGCAGTGTTAAACTTGACTGAATATTCCTTTTTATTCTATTTTTGAATGTTACCGTAGCAAATTTCATGGAAATCTGAGACCTGAGGGGTGTATCGGGAAGCAATATTCGTGGGTTACCGAGGTGCGTTGAGCCTAAAGCCAGAGCGTTCAATGTCATGAAGGTGGCTCCTCTTTTAACTTACAGATTATGTTCCGAGTGTCTGATTTAAATTGGCTATAAAAAGCGAACCTGGACCTAGATGCTCGAGTTGTAAGAGGTTCACTTAGGAGGGAGAGAGTGTGGAAGGACTGAAGAGATCTGTTGGCTTTTCCTGACAATATGATACAGATTCTCAGCTGGGGGAATATATAAATATCTATATATATATATATATATAAAACTTGTTGAGATGTATGTTAGTAGTGACATGCAAAAGCACAAACTGTATGCATCGCCACAAGAACTAAGCAACAATACTGTTTGCCTGTATTGGCGAGGTTACGAGAATACGTTTGTAGTGTTCTCCGACCATTTGCCCACTCTTGATCTAAACGAAGCCTTCTATAGAATAGAACATTAAAAAAGAGACAACAGACCTTATCTCTGCCTATCCGAGTTAGGTTTGTAGTGTGAAAAACGCCTGTAGTTGTTACTGGTGTCCTCTGTGTCTCTGGGGCGCAGCGCCAAAGAATCTGTTGTTCTGTAATCCGGCAACGTGATTTATTTGGTACAAGGAACAACTACAGAGGGCTACTCTCAGTTTTGGTAGCTGTGGAACGCAATGTTGCTCTAAAGCTTCCTGGTTGTCCTCGTTTGTGCTACGCTTATAATAGCGAGAAAGGGCAGAGGATGTTATCTATGAGGATTTTTAAGACTGTACATTTTACAGTGTTTAGGCTGAGTCGGCTGTATTATAATCCGCAGAGAGGCAGCCGGGGACCCTCCAGACCGATTATGGCTAGAAAGGATCCGTCTTGTGTAAATAGGCTTTAGGCTTTGTCGAGCCAGCTGAGGCAAAGAAAGCCTGGCTCTGTCAAACTTGCGTTGCGGTTTCTGATGTTTTTGTGATTACGAGTGGCCACTGGCCATATTAATGGAAATAAAACGCATACCGGTATGATCATCATGTACAACAATGCGAGTAGAAGCACTCTTGGCACCTAAGCAGCAGAGGTATCACTGGGACTGTAGTTTGCACTGTTCCTGGAACGGTGCTGAATGGCCAGAGGCATAGTCACTCTGGTTCTGCCTGCCAGTCATTATCCTCATTTCGCAGGGAGACTTGTCGTCCCAGAAAATATAACGGTCAGTTATTACCTTTCAGCTGTTCCATGCATTTGTTAGATGGAATAGTTCTCTCTTTATGTTGCGCAAAAGCCTGATAACTGACTGTTGGAGCAGGTGTTACGCTAACCTGTGAAGTGTTCTTAAATGTACTGAATTTAGGATTTAGTTGCTACTATTGTACAATATTTAGTGTAAAGTTGCAGAGTGGAAAGAGGTTAATTATTTAAATCAGCATCTAACCAGCAGGATGGATAACAGCTGCTATGCAGGTTGACTCTATTGGCTTTCAATAAGGTATTGATGTCAGGTAGAGACCGTACTGAATGCAGTCACCAATCTGTGACATCCCATGATGCATTGCTGCCAGCAAGATGGAAAAAAATATATATATACACAACAACAGAACCTAAAACACAAAAGAAGACACATCATACAAGCAGGGGATTATGTGACGGCTGTGTGAGAACGTGTCATCTTAAAACGTTCTCTTTGGTTCTCATTGAAATCCCCACACAATGAAATACAGTACGTTCAGCGCTTTTATGCTCCACCTTGAGAGGAACACACAGACTCTGCCAGGCATCAAGAAATGGATTTGCTACGGATGTTTTCAGGGTCACTCTGTTGGTCCATAATCTCATTTGGAGTGAATGAAATAAACATATCCGTGGGAATTGGACACAGTTAATTCTGAAGGGTGCAAATTGATTTTCTGTAGAGCCGGGTATGGAGAGCAGTTGTGCAGCATGACGACACTCCGCTGATGAAAACCTCTATCCGGGGATTTTCTTTATCAGCCAGCTTTCACTGTATGGGGAATGGCAGGAGTTTTAGTTCTTGCAAGAAATGGATGAATGTCTCTCTCTCTCTCTCTCTCTCTCTCTCTCTCTCTCTCTCTCTCTCTCTCTCTCTCTCTCTCTCTCCTTAATGAGTTGAAGGACTGACAGAGTTTAAAATTCAACATTACATTTTGGAATTAATGACGCAGCATTTATTTTACTGCTGATCTTGCCTCCAGCCTTGCATTAATGCAATAAAAATGTCAGTAAAGAATACCCTGTTCTCTTTTTCTATATAGAGGACGTTTGTTTTTGTTCTTTTAATAGTTACTTTCAACAATATCGTGTTGTGCAGCCGCTGAACGGGGACGAATCGATGTGACCAAGTCAAATATTATGTTGCTGAAAAGACTCCGCGCTTGAAGCAAACCTACGTTTGATGACTCTGTGTGATGTGCCTTTGAATATTCCACCATGCCCATTTCCTCACCGTCAGTGCTGCATTTCAAACTTATCGGCCGTTATTAACATCATTGAAGGGAGGCTGCTATAGCAACCGGGTCAGTGGAAATGCACTTGAAATGCATCACAAAGGGAATGGCTTTCATGCTGCTTTACCTGCTTAACATGTAGTTAAGACATATATGTGTATACGTAATGCATCTATCTATATATCTATATCTATATCTATATATATATATATATATATATATATATATATATGTGTTACATTGTACTCTAATAAACTGCTCCCATTCATCTTTTTTTTCTTTTTGAGCTTCATCTCTTTCTCTCTTTCCTTCATAAAATCGGCTATGAATAATTTCATGTACACATTAAGCTTTACAAAGTCTGCCTATTGTGAAGCTGGAAAAACATAAGCGATGAGTTTATGACTCTATAATCTCTCTACATACACAATCCTGCAGAGAAGAGCTGAGGCTGGCTCCTAAAGTTGCTGCAATCAATAGTAATTCAGCAGAAGCCAGAGGGAAGCGAGTTAATTATCTCGAGGTTTTCCGGTATAATTGAACAGATGTGTTTTGAAATTGGTCACCTCACCATTGCCATGCCAGTGGTAATATCCTCCCACACCAGTATGGTCTGCAATGCAGAAAACCAAGAGCGAGGGGAGAAAAAGGGAGACGGAGTTAGTGTACGGTCTTCGCGAAATACAGCACACAACAGTCCACCCCAGAGACGGCTGGAAAGGCAATTAACCCTTGACCTCTCTGAAACACTAGCCATACGCTGCCTGAGACTAGCTAGTTTAAAACTCTTAACCTCACAAGACCTTGATTTGCAGCAGTTTGAGCCGGTTTTGAATTGAGTCAGCTCAGCCCCGTCATACATCATTCATACCCTGAGCGTGCTTCGCTGGGTGCCCTGTGGTCTCAGCACCACCGCAGTCCTCATCTGCGTGGGGCCCTCCGGCCACAGGCTGCTGCTGGTGATAAGAAGATGGCAGGGCCGCACCTGACGAGTGGCATCTCTCTTCCATCGCTTCTCCCATTTCATTTCCCTGCTTTAAAGAGGAGACATCAGGATGCACTGGCCTCAGGCTGCTACCTCCACTCTGCGTCCATGATTCTCTCTCTCTCTCTCTCTCTCTCTCTCTCTCTCTTTCCTTCTCTCCTTTTTCTTTGTTAGTCAACATTAAACATACTGCCTCTCTCCAAAACGCAAGTGCAGTGGCTGCTCAGGAATCTCCAGGTTTTTATGAACAAACAAAACCTGCTCCTCTTTCATCACTCAAATACTCCCGACACCTACCTAATGAACACTCAATCAATAAGGCAGGCCACAGGTCACACAACACCAAGAGGCAAACTGAGCACCACACAATTCTCACTCTGAAATAGTTTGCGTTTGCATCGGATTCCTCCACATTGGATGTTGTGACATATATATTTTCAATATGCCGCACATTGTAGCTTAACTTCAGTACATAAGAAGAAATTACAAATTTATAAAAACAAGTAATAACACAGATCATCACCACTTTACACGACATTTGTATTCTGCACTAGATTGGATTTTGGATCGCTGGACCACCTGAAAGCAATTCAATTCAGAGTCCACTTACACGTCCAATTATGCTTAGAACTAAAATTTCCAGATGAGCCTCCAAAAGGTCACAATTACTTTTTTTTTTACAGAGCTACTTTTGAATTATGTCGCATTACTGTCAAAGCCATTCACTGCAGCTACGGTCGGTGCTTGGCCTTGCACATTTTTCATTCATCTTTCTAAAATCCTGTTTTTTTTGTAGATGAAGGAGGTAAAGAAAAAAACACGACAGAAATAATATTCTCCGATAAACCCGCTGTATACCTGACCAGCACAAAACAGCAGATGGGAGAAAGTTAGCAACGAGCTAGTGGACACATCAGAGCGTTTAGCCACTAAAGCAGATATTTCCCCCAGGAGTTGGCAGAGAGCAAAACAGTTAGCGGGAGAGTGAACACCAGGGGGCCAGACTCACAAATAAAAGCTTAAATTGCTCTGTATTCGCCAAATGTGTAAATAAACTTTTGAAGATGATAATTTGTACAGTAAAACCTGCCTCCGCTGCCTCAAGGTGGAGAAAAGGATCCTTTAATGCAGGTTTAAAGAAAGCATAGGATGGTTATTTCAGTAGATCATGACACATTTAACTATTTATATGTTGTAATTAGAGTGTAATTACCCCATCATGACAAAGATCCAGAGCAGACTTCCCTAAATTCACCACGTCACCATGTGCTCCGTGCCACCTCCACACGTTAATGAAGGCAGCCAGCTGCCTAACCATATGCCTCTGCCTTCACTACCAAATGGAAGCGAAGCCGAATTACTTTGTACTTAGACGGCTTTTGTAGTTTGAAAGCGAAGCAGCTCCAGCACCTTCTCCACCCCATCCCCTCCTGCATCACCTGTCTAATACTCTTCATGCACTTTGTATGCCATCCATCGGACGCCTTTCTTGAAATAGTCTACTCTTTTTTTTCTCACTATTTGAACCTGGGTGCAATTCTAAATGCTTCATTTGTCTTTTCGACGTGCACTCATTCCAGCATAAGCCCCACGCTATTGAACTTCCAACATGTTACATAATGCATGGGTTGGTAGCATATGTAGGAGAGGGGAGTTTGTTTTGATCTTAGGTTTTCAAAGTGAGGGTATCAGTCCCCCTTCCTTCCAGAACCACAAAGTCCCTCTCCACTGCTGCTTCTTTCACCTTCCCCAGGATCAAGTGGCATTGATAAAAGCTTTCAGAGCGGCGCTGGGGATGTGTGGGCTGAGAGCAGAGCGGGAGTGGATGCAGCTAATGTACATCCGCGCATGTTTGAATGCACGGCTTATGCGACGGGGGAACATTCGAAAGTCAGCCCTCAAGGTCGCTTTATCTTTTTAAGTAAACATTTTTTTTGTATTAAAAAAGTTTTTTTGTTTTTTGTTTTTTTTAATTGGAAGTCATGGGTGTCTTCTTTCGGCTTTCATGAGCTGGTTTGCTCCTTCGATTCCTGCTTTCGCTTTGATCATTTTCGATCTCTGTAAGA
Organism: Cebidichthys violaceus; assembly: GCF_023349555.1. NCBI lineage: Eukaryota > Metazoa > Chordata > Actinopteri > Perciformes > Stichaeidae > Cebidichthys > Cebidichthys violaceus. The sequence goes on along the minus strand of NW_027176428.1, from coordinate 957,329 downwards.
TACTTTCATTCTCCGTGATACTCATTAGTGATCATTTGGCCCAATTAATTCCCAAAGACCATAACGACCTGTGCAGTGGAGTGGGGTGACATATTGTGTTAAGCACAGTAATTTCATAATTACTTTGTATGTGCTTTTCGCCACAAGGGACCTTTTAACAGCAGAGCTCTCTGCATTGTTTTTTCACCCGTGTCTTCTTTTATCCGGTCCAATCTAACGCTATAGGGTAAGATAGTCTGAGCTGGAACTGCACAACAGACGCTAGCGTGATTATCAGAGGCTTCTTGTGTACCAGTTGCTTCCCTCTGTTAATTGCTGATACTAAACAAAATCAAACAGAATCCACAAGATGCATTCGGGGTATCTTATATCCAGACAACAGAAGAAAAAAAACCTCTTCTCTCTGTGAACAAACTCCGTATTTTTCTTCTTTCACCATCTCTCCCTCTCTTGGTTCCTAATAAGTGTGATCAGAGCTGAATGGCCCAACAGCCTGACCCTCATTATAACAAAAAGTAATAAGGATAAGACACCAGTGAACCAGGCCTCATTAGGCCAATAGCTGGAAAACTCGTCGAGGGTCATCACCCGAGACGTCTTGCACCGCTCGCGACTCTGCTGCTATCCCAATGTCTCGCAGCTACGCAGAAACCATTGTTCTCCAGCCAACAGCATCGAAATTAAATGGAAGGAATTACACAAGACCTCTGAGGTTTGTGTTATCCCCTGCTCTTCACTGCTAATATGCTATTTTCTTCAACCCTACCTACATGCTGCTGGACCCTGCAATATTAAAAAAAAATGGTGTGATGCATTGCTGATGTTTTGTTCTATTTTTTTTTATGTCATGCAATGCTCACTGCAAAGCCCTGAATCCATTGATTTGCACCGTGCTGTCCGTGAGCAATGACAAGCAGACATGCCTGTCTATTAGACAGGTGAGAGGTTCTCTGCCTCGCGGTAATACATTCAATAAGCCATAGCATACTCTGCCCCGTCCAATCACTATCAATCACTTTCAATTCTGACAATGTCTGCAAACAAATATTATCCTATCGATTCCATTTAAATATATGTCTTGCCGAATAAAGATGAGGAGAGCACTCCTGATAAAAAAACTTTTTTATTCATGCTCCCTCAGCAGGCAACAAATCCCCAACAATCAGCTCTAGAGCCGAGAAGAAGTTTCGCTATTATTTAAATGATTTTTCGAAAAACAATCATTCTCCTCAAGCAGTCACTACTCAAGCAAATACCAGTGGTGTGCAGAAATTTGGGCACCCCTAATCTAAATGCCTTCTACAGTGAATATCTAAATGAACAGAAGCTAAATGGTCCAAAGTTAAACATGACACATTTCTTCTAATTTAAAAGGAACTTATGAAATTGTATTACATTTTTTTAAGAGTTTAAAAATAGTAAAAAAGGGGCCTTCTCCTTTGGGTAACTACAAGCATTTTCAGACCAACAAAAAGCTACTCTTTTACATGCCATCATCATATATTGATTGATTTGATCATATACGATCAAAATAGCCTTCGGCTCATGGTGTTTGCTTTGTGCTGCTGCTGTGGTGCTCCTGGGTCAGGTCGCCGAGCAGCCGCTCTTACTTGTTCTTTGGCTCGGTGGGCGTATGCTCATGTGTTAACTTGCTGGACTTCCCACGTTGGCGTGTTTTCTTTCATTTTTAGGCAATGTTTAGCTTTATTTGGAGAGATAGACTGGAGTTTCCTCTGGTCGAAAAACGCCAAATAACAGCTTGCAAACGCTTCCTGTAGCCACCTAAGAGTGTTTCAATTCTTGCGTCTGGAACTTTCCCTCATTCTTACTGGTAGAATAGAACACAAAATCTTTATCATTCTTTGTCAGAACTTCGTGGTTGATTTTGAGGTATGCTTTGAATTATTGCTGAAATGCCTTACCTCTCTCCAACTTCAATGGATTGACCTTTGGTAATTAGGCCTGCAAAATATCTTTATATTTGTTGGAATCCATTCTTCCTTTCACCTGCACAAAGTTTCCTTTGCCCCCAGATGCCACACAACCCTAAAGCATAATAGATCCACCTCCATGCTGAGCAGTTGGCAAAGTGTTCTTTGCTTTGCCCTTTTTTCTCCAAAAACAACTTCTTCAGATGTGATGAAAAAATGTCTACTTTGTTATAATCAGTCCAAAGCAAAATGTTCCAACAGGTTTCCGAATGTTTTCTTTTGCAGGTCGTAGAAAGGCTTTTTTTTCTTTCAACTCTGGCTTACAGGTCTTTGTTGCTTAAAGCAGTTTGCATTGTACAACAAGAACAACTAGAACTGTGTCTGCTTCTCTGTTGTTGTGAAGTGTGGGTTCTTGTGTTTTCTCACCAGGTCATTCAATCTGTTATTCTTGTTGCTCTTCCAGGTCCCTCGACTTCAACTGTTCCAGTTACCTTCCATTTACTGACAATGTTTCCGACAGTGGAAATGGGTAGTTTGAAACTTTGAGGGTTTTTTGTAACCTTCTCTGCTTTTGGTGGAAATGAACAATCTTGATTCTGACGATGCTTGAATAACTGTTGGTTCTTAACCACCAACAGAACAGCCGGATGCTTGGAGTTACTTCTGAATAAATATTTCAGCCCTGGAATTATATTCACCTAATCATTTTGTACCAGGCACAGAGATTAATCCGAAAGCCTTCTTCATTTTTTTTATCCTTTTGAAACTATAAAAAAAAATATATATATATATATTGTAAGTTTTAAAATGTGACTAAATGTTCAACTTCTAGAGGTCAGGATAGCTTCTGTTCACTTAGATATTCATTGTAAAAGGCATTTTGATTAGTGGTGCCCACATTTTTGCATGCCACAAAGCTGCTATTCACGAAATGCATTTTGTGACAAAAAGCCAATTCATTGAATTGGCTTAACATCATTTAGGACAAAACAACCTTGACTGTTGAATAAGCAAGCCTAATTACAAGACTCTCTGTAGACACATTTCTCCGACTGTGTGAGGAAGCATTGTCCTAAGCAGAGCGGCTCTTTACTTGAGTGTAATGATGTTGAATGTTGCTGCAAGACGGTATCCTTATATGATATTAGTAAGGTTCCAGCAGGATGATCACAGGTCAGGGACGACCCAAGGGGCCGCAGTTTTAAACCCATTAAACCCCATTATGATAGGAAGAGCATTACTTCAGCAGCTTCATGGTATTTTAATGTGCTGGACAAACACCCTCATACATTCTCATGAATAAACATTTTGACGGCTGCAACTAACGACGATCCACGCCATCGATTAATCTGCCGAAACATTTTTTTTTTTCCGGTTGATCTATTGATCATTTGGTTTAGAATACATCAGAAAACTATGAAAATGAACACAATTTCCTTGAGCCCAAGGGGATGCCGTCAAATGCCTTGTTTAGTCTGTCTACAACAGCATCGTAATATTCTCACATTTCAGAAGCTGAAACCATAACAATGGACTTAAATGATCAATCACTTATCAAAACAGTTACAGAATAATCTTATGCATATCGACTAATCTTTGCAACTGTAAAATTGTATAATGGCATCCCGGAATTATCAATAATTTTGCTGAGCAGGAAAAGTACGACTGAGGTCATGAATATAAAGTTCTGGCAATGTTTTAGCAAATGTATCATCATAAAAGGGGAAGTTGTTCTTTTAACAAGAATCTATAACAGCTTGATTTGTAACAGAATTCTGCCTATTGGGGCGTATTGATTAGATTGTTGCTTTAGATTTAAGAATGTGTTCAGGCTACAGAAAGCTGAAGCTCCTTCTGTAAGGATCTGTCCATGGTGCTGAAGTTGAAGCAGGCTACATCAGGCCGGTGATCTGAGTCACAGTTCCTTCAGCCGTCTGCTTTTAACAAATCAAGTCAGCTTGTAAAACGCATGGAGCTGTTGGCTCGTTGCCTGAGACTGCAGGTTTGTGGCGCTCCCCAATTAAATATCCCAATGTGAATTAATACAATGATTAAAACTGTGAAAGTGTGTGAAAGTGTCATATTTAGATATATTTTCCTAAAGGTCTGAGGACCAAACTGTCATTCATAAAGTGGGTACAAGTGATTGACAGTGTACAGGACTCTTTGGCTGCCGTCGGAGACGTTCAGCCCATATAAATTCTGCTCGGCTGCTCTTGTTGGCAAGATGTGCGCTTCGCTGGGAAAGCTAAATAATCGACCAAGTGGATCGCAGCGCGCTCCCAGAGGACCGAAGCCAACCCTGATGTGACAGAAGTCAATGCAGCCGCTTAGTGTTGACAGACACTGTCCAATCAACAGCATTCTTCAAAATAGTCTTTTTAAAAGACACACACATACACACACACACACACACACACACACACACACACACACACAGTCTCGCTATGCTTACAGGGACTCATCATTGATTTCCTAGCCCCTTACCTAACCATAGCCCTTACCCTGAACCTATTAATCACAATTTCTAACCTTAACCCTGAACCGCCTCAAATTAAAGGTTAAGTTCCCATTTTTGTTCAAGTCTGTCTTAAAACAGCTCTCACACGTGTGAGACAACAACATCCCTTCTATATCTATTTTTCTTAGCAATCTGATTCATAGAAATCTAAAAAGGTGAAAACTATTTGGTAAAGAAATATCCCTCTTTGTGTTATCGTTCCATCAAGGAAACAAAAAGCGGAAGACCTGTAAATGGCACACATTGTCACATAAGGACATCATTTATTAATATACTATGTTGTTGACACTATGTAGAACAGTGGAACGCATTAATATAAAATCAACCCTTGAGTAAGTCTCGTGTCTATTTGGAAAAACAACGTATCCTCATACATAAACTTCAGTTTTCACAGGAAACAACTCAGTTAGGTTTAGGCAACAGAACTACTTAGGTTTAGGAAGAGATTGTCTATAGAAAAATCTTTAACTTTATGCCATTTGTCTCATTTATATTTACGTCTTTCTCCAGTAAGTTTCTTAGAACTTGGCTTGGTTTGAGTATTTCTTATGGGTCCCTATAATAATGTGTTATTAGCAGACAACTGGCCGACCACTACAGAGAAACTAAGGACCCCCAGACACTTAACTCAGAAACTAGATCAGGAACTAGAAGTTTAAGTCAAACATGCAATTAGAGTAATTATAAGAACAACGGATTAAAAAGTTATGCGTTTGAGACACAATTAAAACATCACAAAAGAACAGCACAATAATTCTGTTTGAAAGGAAACATGCAGACAAAGAGAACAAAGCCTTTTTAAAGCAGCACAGATCTGTTTTTTTTCTGTTTGAGAAAAGAAACATTGTTTTATGTTAAAGTCTAAAATGCCATGTGCCTACAATATCTAGGCTAAGTGTATTCAAATACACCTGCCTAAGATTTACTGCTGCAAACTCGTTGCTAGAGTACGTACACTTTAGCAGATTTTGTGTTTCTGTCACCAGCCTGGTCGCAGATGGCCCCCCCCCTCCCTCTCTCATAGCCTCCATCCCATCTGCAAAGCTGTCGTCCCACAAAATCACTCTTGTACCTGCCGTTGTTTTCTTGATTGCTTCCTGTACCTCCAAGTTTGGCCTTAAGGATAACATTGATTAGGAAAAGACCACGCTCTATTTATTACTATTGCGATTTTTCTCTCGCCGCCGTTCTGTTCCGAAACACTATTCCTGAACCGCGGGAGCCAATTAATGTCCAAACAGATGAGCAACGCCGAGAGCTAAGCCTTGCCGCAGGGTCAAGCAGCCTGAATCTAATCTCCTCGACAGAATTACATTTCCGCCATCATGCCCCCCCCCCCCCCCCCCCCCGTACCTGCTGACCTGCTCTCGGGCCACGAGCTTGCGGACAGCATTTGTCGCGTAATCACATGTTGTCATTGCAGTGGAATAACTGTACATGACCCACGAGGAGCAGCGTGTGGGTTTATTGGCAACGTTGTCGCTGCAATGGACTGATGGTTGAGGAGACTCGGCTGCCAGAAATGGAAAGCCTGCAACATTTAATGAGGAGAAGTGCCTCAGTTCCATTTGATTCTTCATGTGTCGTACGATCACTTCTTTGATGTGCATTTCCATGTGCACACCATGTCTTTCCTCTCCTCATTTCATTCTGATTTGTGTTTGCGGAGAATGGAGAGGGAGATACAAACACAGAGAAATGAAATACCTGCGGCAAAAGTGGGACTTTACACTTGAAAGTGGAAGACATTACTTATGCATTAGGTATGTCTTTGAAGAACCAAAAGCATGCATATTCCCCTATTCCTTCCCCCCAAATAATACAGATAAAATCAATTATTCATCTGTAAATGTTTATTTCACTTCAAAAACAAGTATGACACGGGCCTTGATGTTGGAAGAACTGTTCCTGCAGTAACCCACACTCACAGTGCCCTCATTGGAAGTTTGTACTTCTGTTTTAAAGTTGTACAGAACTGTCCTACAGCAGGAATGAACAGTGATTACCAACAAATACAGAGTCAGCACATGTTTTTACGTTAATGTTATCGTCATCATCAGCATTTTATTGTGGGCAAAATGACCCTAAAAACAGGAACAGCGGGGGACAGTAGTTCCTTTTCAACAAAAGAGTTCAAGAGCTTAAGAATAGGCAAGAAACAAATAAGATAGGAGTGTTTTTAGCCAACCTGTTGAATAAAATTAAGATTTGCTTTATTAGAGAAAATCCTGATGAAAATACAAACAGCACACCGGACAAACTCAACGCTTAACCACGCAAAGATAATTGCATCCGTGTTAAATATTTTGAACCGATTTAACTCAAAACCTTCTAATTTTTAATTTCAAAAGCCAAACACAATAATCATCGGGTGAACTTTTGAAATTAGCCGTGGAGCCATTGTGCCACTTTATTTAACAACATTATCATACAATACGAGGTTCTGATGGTCTGCTCAGATAAATGAAAATATCTGTGGTTGAAAATGGGCTTAAAAGCCCTGACGGAGTCTGCAGTTACATTTTCATTACTTCAGAAGCTCTTGGCAATGCACAGCTTACTGATTAGTGAGGGCTTTCTTTTTTTTTACTTGTAATTTTCAGCATTAAGGAGAAAGGAAGAGAGGGGAATTCTGCAGTTGTTACTCATAATTAAGCTTGATCCGTACTACTACCACACTTAATGCGTGAGACTTGAGCAGAAAAGTAAGGCTAGTTTAAATAAAGAATAGGTTGATACCCACGAGAGGAACCACACAAAAATACTTTATCATAGTCCATATATGTAGGTTTTGTATACTGTGTATGGCCATCCAGGCCCAACTCAGATCAGCAGTGTCAGCAGGGCTCAACACTAAACTGAACATATAGATGCCATTTTTAGTTTGCCTTCATTTTTGAGTAATTAAGATATGCAGCTATACGTCAGCTTAACACTGAACATGTGACATGAACCTTCCCGTTCATCTGGTTCTTTGTCAGTTGAATCCATTTGCACTAAATGGTAAATGGACTTTTCTAGTCTTCCGGCCATTCAAAGCGCTTGAACACTACATGGCATTCACCCATTCATCCACTGATGGCAGGGGCTGCCATGCAAAGGTGCCACCTGCCCATCAGGACTTTCAAACCATTTTATGTTAACGTTAATGTGCAACAAGACCATTATCAGTATCTTGCAGTCCAATGCAATACGCTGGAGCAACAAACTCTACAAACACAAGCATTTTGCAGGGCGGAACCACTGGATTGCGTTACATAATTCATCTCAGCCTAAGGCTGGTACATAAGAATAATTTAGGCCCATCCTGGTTGGTTGCAAAAGTACAGTTTCAAAGATGTGTACATGAAAGGTTTTCTACTGAATGGATTATTTACAGTTACATATTGGCAATAGTGTTGAGGGCCTCATCTGGTATTCCACACCCCCAGCTCAGCTCTGTCATCAGCAACTGTCTTATCTATTATTTCTTATTATTTAAATCACAGGCATAGTGGAATAGCACCTAAACACCAGTGATGGAAGTTGGCAGATAAAATGACACAGTCGGCCATAACAAGGCTATTTCAGTCTGCAAGATAGTTCATTTTCCCCGCAAATGGTTCATTCCGCGATTCATCTCTGACACATAAATTGTATTCGAGCCCGGATCCTCCAAGGGCTAAAGCGAAGTCCCTCCTCTGCAATGTTAAATGACCTCTGGAACAATTTGATTATGATGTCTTGCTGACAGACAGATTTATCACAGGAGTGGAGCCATGTAATGGATATGAGCACAGCTCTGGTGACAGGAGAGAAGACGGTGGGAGTGGAGGGATGAGGGATAGAGGAGTAGAAGCAGGAGAGAATGGACTCTCGAGCCCGGCTAAGTAATCCCTTTGCATGTGTGTCACATGATAAATAAATGACAAATGACTCTTCTTTGCGTAGCCCCAGTAAAAGTGAATTATGGTTTTAAAGTACCAGCGGCATGTTAACTTCACTCAGAGCAAATGGATCCTGGAGGAGCAGTTTTACCACAAAACTGTAAACACTGATTACATTTACGACCCCCGTTTCAAGCCCGGCGTGCCAGACATCAGTCCTGGCGACTTCCTTGCTGATATTACCAATTCTATTCCCAGTCGCCAGGTCTAATGAAGCTGGATGGGTTTTCTTTAGCTTCGGCCCAGCAAGCTTGACGTTGTTAGACGGTGTTGACGTCTCTGCAGACACAGCGCACAGAGGTCTTACAGGCTGGGCGAGCCGCCATTCAACAACAACACGAGCGTTTTCAAAATGTCACCACTGAGGCTCAACTCCTGTGTAAAATCCGCCGCTTCCGTCCGTCTCCTTTCACCGATTGTCTGTCAGCAGTCGGCTGAACTTCATAACACCGCGCACAACGGAAACACCAAGGAAGACCGACTCCTGTGACATTTGTTTGGGGACTTGCGTGATGTCTGCAGTCTCTCCGCGACGGATGGAGGGACCTGTGTTTAACTGTGCCACTGATGGAGACCTCTGTCAGGCAACAAGTGCTTGACATTATTCTTCTGCTTGCACTTTTCAATCAATCACAGTGTTTCAGAGTGTTTCCATGGAGACTGGGGAGGACAAAGGTGAGATGAGTGTGTGTGGGGGGGGGGGAGTGTGTCAGGACAGCTTATCTGTCAGAAAGTGCATCAGGACAGGAGAAATAATGTGACCGGCCCTGACAAACCTTTCACTTTGCTTTTCTCTTACATAGGCTGCTGTCAAACTGACAGCAGATTTGTTTTCTTGTGGCGGGCTGAGGAAAGTCGCTGTCAGACCGCTGGCATACAAAACAGAAAAAGGGGGAAGCGATATCAGGACCAAGCTGCTGTGAATGGCAGTAATGAGTAGATAAGAAAATCCTCTGATTGTTCATTTTCTTAAGTACAAAGGGGGTAGTAAAGAGAACATTTTTAAATATATATCACAACACACAGGAAGCCTAATTCTTTCCATATCTGTACGCCTCAAAGAGCAGCTAACAACCACCATTGTTTATTCTGCAGTCCAGATGCCAGGACAGAGTGTGGGCGTTTCATTTAGATGCAAATAAAATCATAGAAAAACCACACGAAACAATGCAATCTACCTTAAGGTCACAAACAACAACGAATCCAAAAAGGCTTGATTTCTCGGGCGATATATGCAAACATGGCGCACACATAAACGCTCACAGTGATGATGCGCTCTCACTGCTCTCACACTCATGACCTCAACTGACAGGAAACTAAATGAAAAGTTTGTATCGCAGTATGAAGATAGAAAGAGACAAACAAACGCACACGTCTACCCAATACAGCTGTAAAAGAGTGTCTGGGTAATGTAGGCTATAGATAATTATTTTAAATGATAATTAATAACTCACCTGTTGCTGAGCTTCACAAAGTCCCACCGCCGACTAAGTCTCGGTCTTGTATCCACTGTTGGTCTGAAATATCTCGCTGCGTTGTGTTTCCATAATGTTCTTTTTATATGTTTAAATTAGCTGCTTGGAATTTTCATGGAACAAAACTGTCCTTGAAGTGAACGCTCCACAGAAGTCATTAAAAAAATGACACGTTAATACTAATTAGCTTAACAACGTCATTAGTTCGCTCAGGTGAGAGTTGTGTCGCCTAAACTTTTGTGTGAGGAAATACTGCCGAAGGATCACGTTAGCTGTGTTAAAAAGCGTTAGAGTGTTAAAGATGAACACATTTAAAGCTGTGATTCATATTTACATATTAACAGTAGAAAATGCGTTGTGTGAAAAGGGTTGTTTCCAGTGATGAACACAAATAACAACAACAACATGAACGTGATATTGACGTTGAGGCACCACTAATTATAATCCAGTAATGTAATATTTATTAATCTGAAATGGGCCATTCTGCATGAGTACTTTTTTTAGTTTTTTTTTACAGTATTTCTACTTTTACTTAAAGAACAGATCTGAATACTTCCATCACCATCACTGGCTTTAGTATCTTTTATCTTACTATTTCGGTTCATCTCACAGCTCTCACTGGTGACATTTCAGCAGCAACAGCCAACTTTCTACAGCAAACAACCTCTGACCCACTGTAAACTGGCTGCCCAGTACCGAATAGCATACGCCAGCTAAATGGAACTGGTTAACAAATGGCTAATCAACACGGAGGAGCATTTAACCCCCAAAGAGACAGATATCTCACACAGCAATTGGTGGAGCCAAAAAATAAAAGATAAAAGGAGAGTCACTATAGCAAGGTGGCCAAAAGCAGTCCAAATAAGTCCAAATAAATGCTAAACCACTTTATACAGAGATTATATATGTCACTTTTGTGTTTACAGCTCATGCACAGCCACAAAGTTGCTAAAAATGTAAAAATACTTGGGAGCAAGTAACAGACAGTGATGACATTTCTGTGAGCTGACTGTTACAAGTTTACAGGATTGGTCACAAGTTTACCATTTTGAGTTTCCTGTAGCTGCTTTTTAAAAATTGCATTAAAATAACTAAAGGTTTGATGGTGTATCCGTTCTTATTTTCCATGTTCATTTGAAAGTTCGAGCTGCACAACTCAAGTGATGAGCGTATAAAAGAGTTTTTGAAAAGGACTCAAAGCAACTTGTAATATCCAGTCAGTCAGCCATGAATCGTGGCTTTACTCAGCTCTTTAAATGCGCTCAATGCGAACAGGATCGTCTGGCCTGGTATAATATAAAGAAAATAAGTGAAAAATAAAATTAAAGTTTAAATGGACAGCATTTTCTGATGCTTGAATCAGTGTTATTTCATTTCTTTGACGGCAGCAGCAGTGATCAATAGAATACTTAATCAGCCAGATATTCATGTGTTAATACTTTCTACAGAATGAAGGCAATGCCTCTGGTTTATGCACTGCAAGCCATTGCATTTTAATGTTAATGAAATATTAAATTTCAAGTTGGAAATCTTCTTACATGGGTTGGTGTTGTTACCTTAATAAATCACTGTCATTAATCTTCCATTGAGGAACACATGCATTTGAGTTTGAGTTAACGTCTCCAGAGATGATGCTAATGACTTTCTCTGAGAACATTTTCGCTGTCATCAATACATGCACCCATGAGAAGTAAACACGTCCACAAACACACATAATTTTCTTCTTCAAACAACTTTCACATCGTCAGTCTTTTTTTTTGTTTTAATGTATATTGACCGTGTATTTTAGCAGCTTATTTACTCCACACTTCAACCGCTGCCGCTGCTCCAGAGCCATCACTCAAACATGAAAACGGCTCCTTATGCACACACATCTCAGCAAAATTAATGACTTGGAATGATGCAAGTGTTTTGCCTCTTTTGCAGAGAAATTTCACACATTTCTTGCATTGACAGTTTTGTGGGCTTTCGGACGAATTTGATGAAATGACTTAACCACTGAAGTGAAACTTACAGCTTACTTACTGCAGTAATGATTGCATGTTTGTTAAATGGCTCCAGTGGCATTTCTGCATGTCACGGCGTGCTACGGCGTGAGCCTTCAATCACGGCATCAATCATCGGGAAACATATTATCAGAGACAACACACCCACAGAATGCGGGCTACTATTTTACAAAGACGTCGACAATTAATTGATAAACAGATCCGTTAATCACCTCACAAACTGAATTAACGTACACTCTGAAGTCTACAATCCAGTGATCAAAATGTCCCTTGAAGATCCTAAATCTGCACTTCAAAATGAAACAAGTCAAGTTAAAACGACCGTTTAAAGTAAAAAAAAAAAAAAAAAAAAGTAGTCCCATTGATGTTTTTCTTATTATTTCTTGCTTGTATTCCCTCAGTGTTTTTTTTCTTCTAAGAACCAATGGAGAGACTGCTGACAAGGCAGCTGGCCCAGATTTGGCTTCCACATGCAGCAGTATGATCAATAGATTGGGATTCATGAGGGCCAGTGGTGTGAAACTGCACCCTCTTCACCCCCCCTCCCAGAATTGCCCGTCCAGGAAAACTCAGTCAATGACGTTCAAAAGAAAATGTACAGGAGATTGATTATGCAGACAGAAGTGGGCTTTTCAGCACTATCGCAGGTCACGCCAGCATAGACTCCAAGCGCTGCAGTCAATGCAGCACAGTGGGGGCCACAACATTTAATCTTCTCAGAGGCTGCATAGTTCTTGGAGAGAATGTGTGACCAACAGCATGCTCCAAACAAAATATGTGGTGTGCTCGCAAAAAAGGCAATTGAACTGCTGTTGATCAAAGAGCTGAGAGCAAATTCCAACATGCTGGCTGTGACTCAGACAAAGGAGCTTGAGAGACTTTGTGATCAATGACTTCCTCTTCAGACAAATTGGACTTAATGTAGTCAGGTTCATGCCCTGTTTGTTTTTGTTTTTAATATATATATATATACGTATATATATTGTCATACAGTTTTCCCTGTGTGTTCCCTTACGAACCAAACGCAGGATAAGGAATACAGAATACAGGTTTAAGTAACTGCCTATATGAGGACTCAGCTCATCAGTCAGGTTATCATATGAGGGTCCAGACTCACACACTAATATACTATCCCCCTCAGCCATATGAGTTTTCATCCCCGGTTGAGGTTAACAAACGTAAACAGTGAGCCGGGGAAATTATTTTACGGTTCTGGGGGCATTGTACCACAGAGTAGGAGTGTATCTTTAAAGTAACCATATGTGTAATAATATGCTTCCGAAACACAATCTGTCTCCAGCATCAGGAAACAAAACACAAACTCTTTCCTAAAGAAAAATCGTCTCAGTTTACATGCAAGCACTGCTCATTATTGCATTTTTATCCTTAACTATTGCGCCACTCAGTTGTTTACTCAGTCCAAACAAAACGCTGCATCTGAGGTGATGCAAAAACAGGAAAATTAGAGCTGGCAACTTCAAGCTTGGTTAGTTTGTTCGCTGATGAGCAGAGGAAGATCCTGCAGACATAACCTGCCTGGGCACTGACTACGCCTTGTCCAACTTAGCTTTGGCTCAGCCACTCTGTGTGTGCTTCATCCACTGCTTAGGCAGCAAGCAAATTGGGAGCGGTGGCTCTGTCTAATTGAGACACTGCGTCATTAACAGGCAGCCCCTTTGGCAGTAACCTCCTGATTTATGTGCCTCAGACGAACGGGCCAAGAATATCTGACTGTAGCAAAGCAGCTGCAAAGCAAGATGATACAAGAAGAAGGAAATGTTGTAAATATGAATTGTTATTGTGCTGTGTGCTGTTATTAGCTACACTAGCAGCGTGGGTCCAGGGATGGAAATGTTGATCTGCCGGACCACCACTTTGGTTCAGAGATGAAATCTCAGCTGTGTGATGGACTGTCATGACGGTCATCGTCCCCACAGGAGGAATTCTAATGACTTTGGTTATCCGATAACTTGTACATCTAGGGCCATCATCAAGTCAAACTTTTGTCCGATTTTTGCGCTTAGTGCTAATTAGCAAATGCCAGTAGGCTAACATGGGGAACAAAGGGGAAAATTCTCCCCTCAAGCGGAAATATTCGGCCAACCTAAGAAAGCCGTAGTTAACATTAAAGCTGTTACATGACTTCTAATTAAACATCTAAAGATAGCAATGTACAATTGCTCATGTACTGTAAATCCCAATAAATATGACCTGGTAATATCTAATGCTGCCCCCCCCCCCCCCCTCCCCCCAAGTGTCGCTTGCAAACCACGACTTGCCTTGTTCTGCAACAGGCTGTTCGAACAGCACAATGAAGTCAAATGAATCTACCAAATGAAAAAACGGAGACAGATAATAGAATCCACTTCATTTAAATAAGATTAGTAGCCTGTGAATTAAAACACAGTGCCACAGCTTTAGTATACTTGACCATGAAAGATTTGTGCCTCAATGACACAAATATTGGCAGTCAGCAGTGTGCTGACAAAACACAGGCAATGAAAACAACATCAGTGACACTGCCTTTGACTATAATTGAATCACATCACTCTGGATGTGTTGTTTTGTTCTTCGCCGAATGAGTATTAACATAAGATGCTGTAGCTCTGTTAGCCTTGACTAATGGGGATCATGTGTTTTATCTGCAAATGATTTAAAAGAAATAAACAAAACAATTGTGAAACACTAGTCCCTCAATGAGCAATGCTGCAATGAGCTAAGTAAGTCTCGTTTCACACAGTCTTCCAGTCTAACTTTGCTAGCAAGGAGTGTGTGTGTGTGGGGGAGGGGCAAATGATCCAGGAGTGGCGGGGAGAGGGCGGATCAGATTCCAAAACACTGCACTGTGGAAAATATGTCCACCATTAATTAGCTCAACTCCCTATCATGGGTAAGGCGAAGAAAAATGGGAAGCAATTTTCAAGTTTTCATTTCCCTACCTGCTTCAGCAAAGGGCAGGGTGAGCGATGCCTTTTGGGTTGTTGTGGCTGGCAAGCTGGCAGAATTTATAGAATGATTCACCAGCTTCTAAAACATGATTTCAAAAGGTTTATTTATTTCATTAAAAGCATGACGTTCATATGAAAATTGGAAATTTGATAAGCTACACATGCTCTGTGAGACTCAAACTCTAAACCATGAAGGGAAAACTGGACCAAAGGGAGCTCACTTAGGGGGTTGTAGTGGAGAGCCTCTTATGAGACCAAACTGGGAGGTTTGGGATGAAAGGTCAGCAGATTGCAGAAGGTTGCAGCATGAAAGGAGGAGCTCAAGACGGTTCAGGACCGTTCTAACACGCCTGTCCATTGCTGAGCAGCGGGTCAGCCAATCTGGACAAGCTATTGTGTCAGCCGCAGTGAGGCCAGCAAAAACATCCTATAGCCACTTATTTTTAGCTTCATCTCCAACCTGAGGGGATGTCAAAACAACCAGAATAAAAACGTGCTAAAAACTGTGCAACCGACATTGAACATTGGTTTCTCTTAACCATGACGACAAAGGCGCCCTAACCTTAACCAAGTTATTTTAACCCAAACCCTAATGAAGTTCTTTTGAGCCTTAACCTATCAAGCGTTTCTAGCGTGTTTTGTAACGCAACTGAAATTGTATCTCGGACAAATGTTGCTAAACTATTATCTAGCATCGTGCTAGCAAACTTCATTTTGGGCTTTTTGACTTTTCTGTTCAGAAATATTCTTGTACCATCACTGTATTATTTAGTTTGTGCCTGCTCTGGTTGGTAGTGGTGGTTTGAAGACTAGATTTAGGAATGAACTGCGGATGATGCACAATGATAGTGCTTGGTATTTATAAAATGCATCCCTTAAAACTCATGTTGGTGGGGATGAATTTAGAAGGGTAGGACTGCTGCCAGTACAGCTCAGGTTGCTGTAATATCATTGAGAATGCTCCTGAATGCTCGGTAGCTATAATGACAGGGGCCCGTGTATGTCCATGTAATAATGTTGCCAGAAGCTCACACAGGTGTCATGCTGTAGAACAGCCTTTCATCACACACCTGTTGCTGGAAACACCAGACGGGCTCATAGCAGTCAGTCAGGTCAGGACTATTTTATGGAATAAGGTCACAGATTTATATGAATTAAATTACATTTTTACTTCACCCATCAGATTTTGATGTGGGTGTTTCTTTTTGTGATTTTGAACGCTGAGTTTTATGTTGTATGTCTTGTGTTTGGTCTTAACATCTTGGGTGCATGGTTGAAATAAGTGTCATCTTTTTCAATCTTGAAGCATTCGAAAGATCAAATACAACAAACAACAAATCTGTACGAATGTCAAAGCATATTCCACTTGGGCCTGCTCATCTAAGTACCTTAAAGAACTATAGGGTTATGATGATTTACCTTATTCCGCGTCTCCAAGAACAGCTAGTGCAGCTCTGACTGCACCATCCTCTGTGCTATAGTCGTTTGATGTGCATCCATCTCCATTTGCAATATAAAGTTTCGACTGCGCAGGGAAGTAATATTATATAAAGATTTTGTACCTTGAACGTGTTCATTTGCTTGTTTTATTTTCCTCCAATAGCATTTCAGTTTGACTTTTTGGTCTAAAGAGGGAAAAAAACAGATTCCCAGAAGTCAGTATAGCCTACATACAGTGTATTTCGCTGCTGTGTCTCCCCTCGGTGTGTCGTCTCTACGCAAAACCACAGACCCTCAGAGACTTCCACTGCTTTCAATTCCTACAAAGCCTCCAGACAGGCTTTTGCTCTCCATTTTATGTCAGTTCTCCTCCGCTCTCTCAGTTGCCCCGTCTTTCTGTGTGAGTAAATGAATTCCCCCCTGATGGTAGGGGATGTGATGTGAGAGCAGCGATCGGGGCACTTTAATCTCAGAGATCCATCCTGGAGGTTTGTGCCCCGCCTCATCACTCTCTGTTCAAACACTGAACTTCCCTGCCAAGACTACAAGGATTACAGCACAACCGTTCTCGTCTCACTCCATCTACCGCCCTTTAATGCTCTCGCTCGTTTTCTCTCTCTCTCTCTCTCCATCTCCATCTCCCTCATATCCCTACATTTTTTAAAACACAGGCACACGCAGAGGCATTGAACTCTATGCGAGCGCCTGCGACTCAGAGGCCATTAATATAACAAATCTTCACACAGAATTGCCTCCTTCTTGATCTGACGATGAACGATGGCGCTCACACACACACACACACACACACACACAGTCATCACATACAATCACAATGTGCACGTTTCATTGTGTGCATAAAACAATACAAACAACTGGAGATCTGATTATTAGTACGGAGCACAAAGCGCTGTTTTGATGTCATTTTGAAAAATGAGATCAGCGAGAACCATGACGAACGAGGTAACACGAGTGCAGCGCTGAAATAAAACCCCATGAGCTGTGAAATTATGTTTTCAGACGTCTTACCATCTAAATGAGACAGATAGAGAAAAGTGTTTAGAAATAAGTCGCTGCAATTCATGTAAAAATCCTGTGTGGATTTGCGTGTCCATGCATCTTGTATGTTAAGCGTGAATATGAATATTCACAAATCATTTGAGATGTTTACACTGAGATATAAAAACAAAAAAATTCAAACACTTTCTTGTGAGTGTTGGTAAGCCTGCTGCAGCTAGCTATTTTAAGTATCAGACTGCTCCTTTGAAAATGTGTCAACTTAATCTGATCATCTGGGTGAAATCATAACACATAAGGTTGAGGGATTGATTCAGCACTTCATGGGATATCATGTTAATTCAACATCCAAATGAAGCTCAGCGGAAGTGCAACCAAGAAGACTGTCATCATGCATCAAGTCTTCATGCTTACTCCATTTATTTACAGTCTCTCTTTCTTTTTCCTTTTCAACTCAATCAGCTGACTGAGGGCGGTCAGTCTTTCAGTTACAACAATCAGATTTAGCCACAGCCTCCGAGAGACAATCATCTAGTTGCTGTCAAATTTTAAAACGGTTCCTTTCTCTGTTTCCCTCAGATGTTATTTCATGGAACCTTCCTCCAACCCATTCACCTCCAGATTTCATCACCCACTGAGCTCATCAGAATTCCCGCTCCACAGCACATCCATCCAGATCTTCAGCCATTGCTCTTCACCACCACCGGCGTTGTCTAGACTCCATCTGGGAGATATTCCCGTTCAGCTGATGGCATCACCAATTAAAACAGTGACGTCACGATTGGGTCTGATCGGAAGACTCCTCTCATATCTATTAAACTTTCCCATTGCGCGCGATGTGGAATTAATTAATTGAATTTTTCTTGAAGCCCGTTTTCAATTAAGCCGCTCCTGATTGAACTGTGTTGTTAAAAATCCATATGCATCCAACACCTGCATGCCGACCTGTGACATTTAAAAGGTGCTACATTTGAAATGCCGAGCATTAATATAGCAACAAACAACTCTTTGTTATGTAAAGATTTAGCAAAGTAAAGGCTATCTGAGCTGAGAATTAAGTCGCTCTCCCTCTGTGAGTGCGTTGTAAACCGAACCTCTCTGTGTTACGACTGGTGAACCACAGGGAAAAGGCAGGACTCAATAACACCACCAGGACACAGGATAAGTTGTCAGAAGAGGTTCGGTACACGGGTAGTAGGCAGTCAGAACAGGCATAAATATGGTTGAGGAAAAAAAACAGGCAGAGATATCAAAACCAGGAACATGAAACACAAGGAAATCACTGGAGCGTTTGACACCGTGGACGAAGACGAACTGGCACAGAGACAGGGGAACACAGGGTTTGAATACACTGGGGAGGTGTAGGTGATTAGACACAGGTGGTACCAATCAGGGGCAGGGCAGACAATCACCGTGGTGGAAAAAAAAAAACCCACACAGAGGCAGGAAGTGAATTGACCTGAAACGAGGGGAGAGGTAAGTAAAGCAAAGTAAAACTGGAAACACTGATAAATGATCAAATAAGAACAACATAACTGAGGAGACAGGACGAGACATTTGTTTATTTAGCTGGTCTGGTAGCGTGTGCATGTTAGTGTATGTGAGTCCCTCTGTCATGTCTCACAGGCTAGCTGTTTGCCGCCGCTCTGCACAGCACTCATAGGTTACTGCCCATAACACCATCCTACAGCACTGTCGCAGAAGAGCAACGGTTCACCCCCCAGGTTAAAAATGTTAGCTCTGTCATCCCTGTTGCTGCTGTTTGCACTGTTCGTCCTGTTAGCACCGTTAGCTTCTAGCCACCAGCTCAGCCGTCGCCATGTTGAGAGCCATGTGGAGGCAATCCGTTAGGTTTGCTCTGTATTTTTAATTCATCACCTTTAAACTACTCACATTTACTAAAAAGATAACAACAAATCAACAAAAACAAATATAATTGAATACAACTTACAGGCTGTTCTCTGCCGACAACTGATTGTGCTGACGGTGAATACAGAAACATGAAATTCTACTTGAAATAACTCTTCAGTGCTGTGGGTGAAATGAGTGGGTGGATCCTGGGATTAATGCTGCGGTGAGATGGGACAGAGAGGGAAAATTTCAAAGCAATTTCAATAACTCATTGACAGGCACTGAAACCAGCCATGAGTTGTGCATCCTTGGCTCATGCACAGCTTCAAATCTCTTTGTCCTCTCCTCATCCTCCTCTCAATCACATGGTGGTGTCCTCACTGTAAGACGGCAGCATCTGATTAATATGCAGCTGAAATTAAAAGCTCTCTTCGTCAGAGAGCTAATAATACAAATCATCACACCTACATCTGAAGTTATTATATTTCTTGCTTTAGGGCAAGTACGTTATTAACGCAGAACCCATCAATATACTGGATTTTTAAATTACTGTGAGATAACAGTTGACGCTTTGTTTCTGAATTATTACTTTTGTTACGTTTATTTCATTTCTTGCTATGCAATGTATTTACACCATCCCAAAATTGACATACAATTAGATAAATCAGCCATTATGAAACCAAGCGAACAACATTTCAGCACCTTTCAGAGGGAGAGAGAGCAGCATTAATCAAGATACACTTAATTATGTTGGGCTTAGCCTCACTTTAACTGCTGCTATGAGTAATGCAGACAGATAATGAACAAACCCATCAACGTGTTTTACCTCTCAGAGGGCCTGTTATCAGGAAATGATCACCCCAGATCTGTATGTAGCAACCTGTTGACATGGCCTCATCACAGCAGGAGATGGAGTCATTTGGTTTCACACTGTATGCGCCATTAGAGGGTGAAACCTGCATGAAATCAAGCTGTGTGAAACAGAAGAATAGCAGGAGTCACACCTTCACTTCAAAAGGCTCACAGTCAAATTGCACCCAGCAAACTTCGCTCAGGTGCCTCTGACACATCTGAAGGGTGAGGGCAGCGTCGGGGAAAGATGTGATGAGGTTAACACATGCGACCATTTGGCTGCAGGCACATCTGCTGCGTAAGTGGTAATAATATCATGGGTCCCAGCTCAAGGTTTTTTTATGACATGAGTTGGCAAACAAGCACACGTGTGCATTTGTTACAGGCCTGAAGCACGAGTAGTGAAGAGATGATGTGTCCTGCAGGAAAAAAAGACAGGAGACGTCAATTGTTTTCGTTGAACGCTGTTCTCTGTCTTAACTAAACAGAACTCACCTCCTTTTCTCTCACAGTTGAACCTTCCTTTTCACGTCTAGTTATGAGGGGGTTCACATATCAAACGGCTGAGATAGCTGACATCTTACAGCTTCTAAATATATGCAAATCTGTTGAACAGTGATAGTTAACTCATCAAATATTGCTGTAAGGCTTTGTGAATTACAACTCACATTCAGTTGTCTCTATGGAAAGCTTCCTGAATGTTCTCTCTCAGTAACTTTAATACTGATATTAATACTGATGTATTAAGCCAGCCTGTTGACCTATCTATCGTTTTACTGCATACATAAACAAAATCTTAACAACAATACATACTGTCGGCCCACATTATATAAACACCTTTGACCATTTAACCTCATAAAAACATAATTGCATCCTGTTTTACTGCATTACTTTAGTACAGTCATGAAACTCACTCACTCAACCACACTTTACCTTGTTGTATTTCACACAAAACGTAGTCAAACGGTTATTTTAAGGCACAGCTGTCACAGTGACAATAAATAAAAGGTGTCTAACCTGACCAAACACGATTTTCAAATTTCATTACATCTTAAAAGTCCTTAAAAATATATAGCGATGAGATGACACACAAACTAACCTGTTTCGTAACACAGGAGACATTGGCTGTGGAAAAGGACGGATGCTCTTGAGTGAGAGGCAAAGTGTGGAGAATCAGCCTGGAGGACACCAGAGACTGGTTTGACTGATTTTTCTCCATCTCATCATCAAAGCAGAGGAGACCCCCTAGTTGCCCATCACATCATGATTACTGCAGAAAAATGAATGAGAAAAAGAGAGAACATGACCCATGGTATAGAGCAAAATGGGATCCACCTGATTAAACTGAGCATATAGATGCAAATTTCCAGAGGAGATAAGAAGATAAGTGAAGCCTAAAGAGTCCCATTAGAGGGGAATCTCAGTGTGAACTAGAACAGTAAAGTGTCTTATTATCCCAATACATATGAAGTATTGAACATCTTTATCATGTAAACATTAGATCCCACTCTACGTTGCATTAATGCAGTCAGTACAGTTCTCTGCAATGATCACAGAACTCACAACTCCTTTAAAATGGCAATGGATTTCAATATTTTTGTAAATACACATTTCCTTTCTTGCGAAGTGAGAAATTGATACCACGCTCATGTCTGTGCCATGCATATACAGCTACAGAGAGCAGACAGTTAGCTTAGCTTAGCATAAAGATTGGAAACAGGGAGAAACAGCTAGATTTGGCATGTCGAAAGTTTTCACATTTCATTCTCACAACATGTTATGGTTTGACTATTTCTTGGTGGATAGGCAGATTTTGCTGCCTTTGGTCAGAGCCAAGATTCTCTCTGTTTCCAGTCTTTGCTCTAAGCTAAGCTAACAGGCTTTGGCTTGTAGCGTCACATTTAACGCACAGATATGAGTGTGGCATCAATCTTTTCATCTAACTCTCAGCAAAGAAAGCACATAAGCGCATTTCCCAACATGTCGTCCTCTTCCTTTAAGACTGGCATGTTTACTGTGGCTGAACCTCCGTGTAGCTGCTCATTATTTTCCTGGCTGACAGGGCCAATGAAGTCTATTCAAACCAGCCATCACAAAACAGTCTTTCGCAATCGCGGATTAAAATACATGGCAGGCTTTAGAAAAAAATCATCTGCAACAGACATAAGAAAGGAGCACTTCTCTCTGGCAGCATGGAAGCCAAACAGGGGAGGCACAAATCGCTCAGAGGGCAAAAATGTGTTCAAAAGCCTTTTCACAGTGGAAAAAACAAACACTAAAGTAAAATTGGTGCTCATAATAGTACCAAAAAATAATAAAATCTTCTGATTGTTGTTTAGATAAATGACCATTGTATTGCAATCCAATAACCCGGCATGTGTGCATGTACAGGCTACATTATCACACTGGTGCCAACAGACAACGGACAATAGAAAGACTCTAACTCAGGGCAGAAAGAAGTCTTTACTTACTAACAGGGTTCAGTAAACAGGCAAAAGGTAAAACATACATAAAACACTCGCAGGAGTCTAAATAAAAGGAAACAAGGTCTAAATCACACTAGGAACACACAAGGAACATAAGGCTGAACCGTTAACTATGAAAAGCACAAACTGGCAGCAGACATGCAGGGAGCACAAAGACTGAATACACAGGGGAGGAAGGCTAATGAGGGACAGGGGAGACTGTAGGTGATCACACAGGTGGCAAACCATAGAACAGACTAGCTGTGGCACGTAAATTGAACCTGTTTTCCCTGGTCGTTTGACTAGTAAGAAAATGGAGATTCTTGTTAGTTGTTATGGTGAAAACACATATCAGTGGGGCTGTAAAGACAGTGGATGCAGGGAGTGAGGCAGAGGGACTGTTGCTAACTAGCCAGCTATCCGCTAGTTAGCTAGCTAGCTTGCTAATTACACCTTTCTTTAATGCTACACTGCTTACAGAATATGAGACGAACAAAGTTGTCACTCATTCGGCACTAGCAATGTGCGCTGTGACAAGAGTATATGGATGAACTGACTTACTCTGGCTCTCTGCATTGTAACGTTACCACTCCACTGCTCATTTCAGACGTTACAGCAAAACCACCTCGTAAATCGATTTAGTTCATACAGAAGTTAGCCCGCTACAAGGTCGCAATGGCAAAGGTACAAATAACAATGGCTGCCGCATCCGGCTACATTGATTTGAATGGGGATGTCCGTTTTACTCCTATTCTATTTCTATGTGGGACACAAGGGCAGGAAGTGAAGTATCTGAAACGCGGGTCGAAGATGATTCTACCAATAATAAACATAACAACCTTAATGAGGAGACAGGAATGTAACACACACAATTTTCTTTATCACCACCTGTATGCCTTCTCTCCTAAATCAGACCCTCCTCATATGTAGCCAGCAGTAGAAAGTCTTTACCGATACGTTCAAGTTTATGAAATGTTAGTGTTTCAATAAAATGTGGTTTGTTTATTAAAGCTGTTCATTTGTTCTGTGACTGGGTGTTTTGTTTTGTGGATTGCCATGTCATTTCTTTAAAATGTTTTATTTATTTCATGATTTTCTCATTTGTTTCATGAAGTGCACTTCAAGCTCCTCCTGGCCGTAATATTGCGGAGACAACTTTCATACAAAATTGGAGACATAAGAAATATTCTTCACGAGGCCTACACCAATATGAGGCAGATGAAAAAAGGATTTTTTTTTTCTTCTTTTGTTTTTACAGAACGTCTTTTCATCCAAACTCAATTCCTCCCAATAATGACCAGGTTCATGCTATCATGACAGCAGCATCATATTCATCAAATGAGCATCACTCAGCCAGTTCATCGTTGCACTGAGTCGAACAGAGGAGGAAGAGAAAAACAATAATGTTTCTGAGCTCTAAATTGTGTTTGCTGATAGCGCTGCTGCTTGGCTGGCTGTTGATGGATATTACTTTCCATGCTGTTCCCCAGGCCGCTGTGTGAAGCAGTGCCTTTTGAAATGAGCGATCGTGTGATGCTCCTCTTAAACTAGTTCAGCATGGCATCATTCATCATCTGCGGCACAGCCAGCGGGGAGCGGCAGCGTCCCCATGTCTGCCAGTCACAATGGGGTTACAGGGAGAATTGCTGTCTGCAACCTCGCAGTGCTGCACTTTGCACTGGGCCACTGAGATAGCACTACTTCCACATTTCACATACATCAGAAACAAGTGAACCACAGTGGTAGCTGTTTCAGGAGTTGTTTCAAAAGTACTGCCGCCCTGCATCTATCCCGTAATAAGACATTTCTCCTGAGGGCGGAGAACGGTGCAGAGGCAATGTATCACCTATGTAAAAACTGGGACTTAAACATCTTTAACAACATAGTGCTGTTCTTGAACACACTTAGCCTACTGCTTTTTCACAGTTATGTCAATATATATTTAAATGACTTCCAAGTCAATCATTCAAATGGGCATGATGATTTTTTTTCCTCATCTACACCTGCTGTTTGCCTTTTCGGTCAGTTTGTTCGTGCTCCAGTTTCAGGCTACTATTACTTTTTCTGCAGCACATTTAGAATCCACACCTGCCAACTCTTCAGTTTGTGTTTGTGCAAGTGTTGTAGAGGAAATGATTTGCATGGGGAGCAAACACATTGTTAGCAGTTAATTCAAGGCTGACTTTGGAATCCGCTGCTTTTTGGAAAGTGTTACCCACAGTGTGAAGGGCAAAGCTCAGTACTTCTCAGGCACATCGGAATTCTTATTTCCAAAAACCTTTTCAAGTGACTTTTTACCACATAATTGTCTCTGAATTTAATGGACTCAACTTGAAGTGCTTTCTGAAGTGCAGCTGCTGCGCCGACCACTTTGTACCTGCTGCATACATGGAGCTGCAGCTTCGTGGGTGGATAGACACCAGTTGTTGGCCATGATAGACTGCAGGGAAAAAAAACTACATAAAACGGGCTGCCCTTCGAATGTAAAACAGTTTCAGAGTAGTTTAAAAAGGAACACCCACACTGTGTGTTATAGTACACAACAAGTAAGGCCTTGTTACACCTGCATTTAAATTTGATTTCAGTGGAATTGCTGTGACCAGTAAACCATCTTCCCTGACCTTATGGAAAACATGGAGCCTGAGAGTCCAAAACAGCAGAATCGCTTATTTAACTACACAAAAGATAAATACTTTACAGACTGTTATGAGACTGAGTCAATGGTACAAATAAGCCTCTTGAATTACATGTGTGAACTTATTGGCTTGTTAACTGAGTTAATAGCTTTCTAAATGGGAGTTAGCAAGCTTTCTACCTCGGAGAGCTATTGTGACTGATTTACAATAGCCCCATATTCCCAGCTGGCTCGCACATTAGCGGTTAGCTTGCCAGCTTCAGTAGTTTGCCAACCAGCTCTGCAAGCAAAGCCACCACATCACAGAGCTTCTAGAGCCACACATTTCACAAAGACGCATTTTACTGTAAACTGGGATCTAGAAGGGAAGGAATATAATATAATATATGTATTCAGTTTGGTGTATAATTACCTGAAACTAATAATCTTTGTGTTTTCGTTAGCTTAAAATGAGCCCTTTATATCTACATAGGCTGTGAGTCCTCTTCACAGTGTCTGCATGTTGCACCGCCATGTTTCTACAGTAGCCCAGAACAGACAAAAGAAACACTGGCTCTACCGAAAGCCTTTTGTGTTTTTACATTACTTGAAGGCCACCTTAGCGCTCCTTCATGCTTGGAAAAGGAGGGGTGAGCAGAGAGGTTGGTTGCAATCTGCACCCTCACCACTAGATGCCACTAAATCTCACACACTGAAACTTTGAGCCGTTTTTAAACCCTAAATTATTAATTGCGTTGAATAAAATAGGTCTGGTTCTGTACACACAAACACACGTTTGAACATTGTCATATGAATTGCCCACAGTAAGTAGTAAGCTCAGTTATTTTGTTGAGCAGTTATTCCTCAGGGTGATAAACAACACAGACTGAAAGTGGTTTCCACTTTAACATAACTTGTATTTTATTTATGATTAATTTACTAGTATTTACATTTATGAACTACTGATAAATAAGCTTGGGGCAGTGTTCAGTTGTATTTAGTGGCATAATGCTTCTGATTTGATGTAAAAAAGACACGTTGCTGGAACAGCATTATCCTAGCTTGATTATGGTTTATTCAGTGTCTTCAGTCATTAGGCATTAGTTCATTATTATGCTTTAAGGTTTTTAAATTTGTAATTGATTTCTCACTCACGCCTTTTGTGGGATCAACCTCTATCCAAGTGTAGACTCACTGGCTTGCAAGACCAAGTGCAAGTGTTTTTTTTATTATTTCTTGGAAGTAGAACGCTTACTACTATACAGTGTTTGCTTGTTTTACCCTATTTACATACTTTAATGCCGCCTTTTTTTTAAAGCGTGATTTTTTTCTGGAATACCATAATTAACTCTGGCGGACTTGGCAGGAGGGCTGCATGTTCGAAAGATACGCTGCAAAAAACGCCCTTGTGTATGATGAAGTGCCCTCCAGGGTGCCCTTTCAGTGGAGAAAACAACATGCAGTGCACAAATGGGGGCCTTTAAATGGAGAAAACATGATGCAGTGCCACTGGCTGCCATACATGCTAGAAAACGTTCTGCACGCTGGTGCCCTTTTTATTTCTTTTCATCAATGCCCCTCTGACAGCCTGAGTCCTCCACTGACACATGATGACGTGAAATAATATAAATTTGGCAAAATAACCCAAACATTATGTGTAGGCAGTGGATTTCCTAAATATCTCAATCGACCATCTGCAAGTCGTTTTTCATACTGTGTACACACTGTACCAAGGTGCAAAAACTGGCTTTTGATTATATGTATATATTCAGCACCTGGTATAAATCTGTAAGAAGCCAACAAGAAGGGCTGTATTTAGCTCAAAGCTCTGCTTCTGAAGGCTGTTAGCACACACCTTTCTTAACACTCAGCTGGCACTGGTGAGCGGGAAGCATTTGATCATAAGACATAAGTGATGTTCAGCATCTCTTGCCATTAAACTCTATAAGGAAAGTGTGTTCTTTTTTCAGATGCACAGTTAAAAACTAAATCTGTGAGATGAAAAAGCAGCAGGAATGGAGCAATGCCACCTCAACCTGCCTGTAAAAAGACTTCACAGCTTAGTCTAAATTTATGTGGCCTGTTTCATTTTCAGAATGGGATTGTGGTTCTGGCTAAAATATAGAATGCTCTTTCTTTCTTTTTTTTACCACACCTTCAATAAATCTGCTCTGCATTTTTACTTCTTGTAGATGTGAATTCGGGCCAAGACACTTTAAAACGAGTATTGCTTGGCATTGATTCGTGAGGGCAGGAACAGCAGGTATATAGCTCCAGCCCTCATAGGTCATTCATAGCCATTCAGTGTAATTTGTTATTTTGCTGGGCATATTGAAATTGAAATTATTAAAAAAATACACACATACAAACACACTTAACCAGGGGTTAGATGTTTTAACATTCAGTGTAATTGACACACTGCGTTGAAGAACCACAGATAAAACGGTTTGATGTCATGCTGCTTTTCATTTCACTGCGGCTTCAAACTTGATTACATCAAGTCTGAAGTTCAATTACTTGTAAGAGTCATCATCTGACAGCTGTTCTGTAAAGAAAACAACACACACACACTACATTCCCTTACATAGGACTGTTCCTCTAAATACCACAGAAGTAAACAAGAAATGAAGAAGGACTGGTCTGGTGATAGTGGGATTGTCGGAAAATCTTTACTTTAATCACTGGCAACACCTCTTTGCAACATCAGACCCAAGTAAAGGAGCAAAGACACATTTTATTAGCAGATATCGCAAAGCGCTTCACAGCTATAAGATTAAAGTGCAGATAACGTATAAGACAATGAGATTTAAAACAACCACAAAGTGTTCTTCAACAAGCTATAAACTTGAACAAAAACCAGTCTACACAGGGTGTGAGCAGTTTTTTAAAAGTGTCTACAGTCCAGTGGGAGTGAGTTCCAAAGTCTGGGAGTTACAACCTCAAAAGAGCGATTGCCTTTGATGGTCTTAAAGTCTGGAGTTTGATACACGAAACAAGTCCTGGCCGGATGACCTCAGTGACCTGCTGACAAGATGCAGCACTGTAGTAAGTCAGTAATGCGAGAAGGAGACGGGTCGTGTGTTGATTCAAAAGTTGATAAAAAAAAAGAAAAGGATTTTTGCCATTTCTGAATTTAATGGGGAGCCAGTGTAAGAATACGAATTTCTGGAATCGTAAATGTATCAGCGGCAACCATTTGTGAAGCGTGACGCTGCCACCATTTGCGATCTTCGTTTAAGCGCCGCTTGCTTTTCTGAGATAAGCGCTTGGTACGAAGCCCCGCAGTAGCCCTGACCACTCATAAACGATCAACAGATGTCCTGAGGAGTCAAGTAAACAGATTGTCAGCTCATATTCCACAGGTGGTCGAGCAAATGTCTGTGTTGCTGGTAATAAACCTGCATAGACAGTGAGTCAGCGTGTATGTGGGACGTGTGGTTGATATCAAGCAGAACAGCGGCATATACGTATTCTGCTGGACTCCAACAGAGAGAGACCTCTGGCTCTCAACTCTGTTTAATCACCTCTCCAAGGAATACACAGCTCCACTGAGCTCGGTTAGCTGCAGGTGACACACACACACACAGACACAAACACACACACACAAACAGCAACTTCAGTAACAGAACCTTTAGCTACATAACACAGCAGTAAGCAGGATATTCTGCAAAGCAATAGGTTGCCTATGACTCCGAAACATTTTAATTAAATAAAACATAAATGAAGAGAAGCCTGTGAGCTAGTCGACTTGAGTTCACCATTGCACTTTAGTGCTATATTCTTTTAAATGTCCACTGTGTGGGATTTAAGGGGATCTACTAGCAGGAATGTAATATAATATGCATAACTATGTTTTCATTAGGGCATTAGTGCACCTGAACTTAGAAATCTGTGAGTTTTCGTGAGCTTAGAGTGAGCCCTTTATATAGGTAGTTCGTCCTCTTCATAAAGTCTCTCTGTTGATATATTGATATATATATATATTGACACGGAGCAACATCGTCATTCATTTGGACTTGTGTTTCTGTCTCCCTGAATTTAAGTCCACTATTCTCTCTCTTTCCACTCTGTTTCTTCTTCAATGGCTAACACGTGTTAGCTGATGTCTGCCGTTGCTGGGCAGGCATACAGTGGGTTACAAAGTTAATTGCAGAAAAAAAGGCGGCGGCTGCTACTGAAATGACCCTGGTGCGAGCTGCTTTGCATTACAAATTGTCATTTTTCCCCTAATGATAATGTAAAAATATGAATTAGTACATCATCTTTATTCCCCGGCTAAGACGCTGTTCGTCACAATGAAAAAAAAAAAGGTCCAGTTGTGGGAGCATGAAATGAGTGATTGACAGTCATTATCATTCTTTTGGAGTTGTGTTTTTATGGCCACCTCCAACATTCACTCTCTGTTCCTTTCATTTTTGGTCTCAACCAACTCCTGAGGGAAATATTTGGCTCTGTAGCCGCTAAACGCTCCGCTATTTTCACCAGCTAGTCTCTATCTGTGTGTGTCTGCGGTTTGCTGATGAGCAGGTAATGTAGAAGGTAGTGAATGAGAGCGGGGAGAATGAAGGAAAACAGAAAACGTGTGGGCCAGACCGCTAAACAATGAGCTGAAACTATAAAGCTACGTAAAGGCAAGGGGAGTTGCAGATTTGGGTGATGATTCTCTGTAGGTTTATAACTATGAGTGAGACCTCTCATTGATACATTATGATACAAAATGATTGCTTATAGCAGCTTGACACAGACGGACGGGGAACACACACATTGCCTCAGCAGTCCTCTGATCGTCTGTAGCTAAACTGGAGAAACGCACAAAGCAGCTCAGCACTTGATCAACTCAATAAGTGAAAATTGTCCACTTAATCTGATCATCTGTGTGAAATCATAACAGATCAACACGAGGGATTGATTCAACATTTCATGGGATTTCATGTTGATTCAAAACCCAAATGAAGCTTAGCGGAAGTTCAATGATAAAGTCTTCATGCAACTCTATTTATTTATTTATTTGCATATTTCTCTCTCTTTCTTGTCCAACTCAATCAGCTGACTGAGTCACTCTTGCAGTTACACCAATCAGATTTAGCCACGACCTCTGTGAGCCAGTCATCTAGTTGCCTTCAATTTTGATATTGTTTGTTTGATTTTGTTATTTTCTCAGCTGCCATCATCGTCTAGACTCCATCGGGGAGATATTCCTGTTCAGCTCATGGCATCACCACCCCTTAAAATAATGTCATCACAATATATACACGTACACATTTTTTTACTTTTGCATTATTCATTATTTTAATTACTCTTAAAGCCTGTTTTCAATTAATTCCCTCTTGATTAAACTACATTAGCTGTAAAAATCCATATGCATTCCTCTAAACAATATACACAAATTAAAAACATGTAGGCCTATTAAAAATGAAATGACATCAAAAAGGATTTCTACAATTATTGTAATTCATAAACGTACAAAACATACAGTTAATAAGCTCTCCTCAAAGCCACCAGACTTCCAACCCTGGTCTGGTAAAAAAAAAATTCACAGTTAGATGTGAAAATATGCTTGCTGGACCCCCCTGCCTCTCTCTGCTGTTGCTCAGTGCTATTCCGAGTCTGTCGCTGTGTGACAAAAAGTCTGAACAAACTTTTAAATTACTAGCCCTTTTGATCTAATATGAGTGAAGATTCAGCAACTTTCTCAACTGAAATGTGATGTTGGCAGACTGCTGAGGTGAAATAATTAAAAGTTTACTCAAATATTTCACCTGTTTCCTAATCGGGGGGGAAAGGAAAAGCATCGTGCGCATAGGATTGTGGGTGTTTTAAAAGCCCTGAGGTCTCAGTCCTCGGAAGAATTTGAAGGACGCTCGGAACTCGTTGAACAATCCTTCGGCGTGACTCGATGACGAAGCATCTTTGAAATTCAGCCATTGAAGGATCCTTCTTTGACATTCAGATAACACCATCTTGACCCACGTTGACACTGTTAGTTCTGTCACCACTGTTGCTGAGCTAGCCGTCGCCATGTTGGAAGCCGTGTGGAGGCAATCCCTCAGTTATAGATATGATCAGAATTTGGAATTTAGCACATTTAAACAATACATTTCAAGTTATGGGATTTGGGTATAAAATAAAATCATTTACGAGTTATAATCCTGAATAAAAAATCCGCAGTGGCCTTAAATCTGATGTTTAGCGCTCTCCGATGCGGCGCAGCTAATCAAAAGGCTGCAAAGAAAGACAGCTAAACCACGAGACAAAACCAAAACCAAGGCATGCTTGCATTTCTTTGGTGTTTCAAAGTGTAAGATGTGTTTTATCTCTTAATGACTTGCACCTGGTGAACAACTGGTGTTTTGTGTGTGTTCTGAATAGCAATTATGTAAAGTGTCAAAGGAGCTATTATATAATAAGTAATTTTCCATAACAATCAGGTTCTCTGTATTGTTTTCCCTTGACACGTTCACACGTTCCTTTCTGTGGTTATAACAGATAATAGCTGGGCACTGACCTTGTGTTAAACAAGACCCGATTCTTATTCTAACGCTCGCCTCCTCCACAGGACTACATGTGTTAGTGTCACATTCAAGTGCCATTATGCAAAACCCGAAGAAAAAAAATTATCTCTATAGCCACACATTTAAAAACCCAAAGTCAGCATCCTCACTCTAAATTGCAAGATCTCAGCTTTCTTGAGTTTCTTGTGGGTTCGTCTATATTCTTGTTAGAGAGAGTGAGTGACTTGGAGGATCTCTGCAGGTGGCGGAGCTGTTTGGGGACGATGAGCGATGGTGTGTCGTGGGACCATCTTTAATTCAGATGTCTCATGGTTCTGTGGTGGAGAGAAAACAAGAGATTTAAGATACAAGATTGATGCTCAAGTGGGAGGCGTGCACAGCCAGTGTGAGTCACACAGCTGAGGCATCATGCAACAAAACAAGCGGTAGATTTGCAGTTCATATGTCATTGCGAATCGATCGCCTGGGCTGTCTGGTTTGGTTGTTTTATTCGTAAATCACATCAGACGCTGTCTTTTTATGTGTTTGGTTGTGCTGAATTGTGGCTGACATATTGACATATTAACATAAAATACAGGTGAAATTAATATTTCAGAATTTGTCGAGCGAAGGACACTTTCGATACATAATAAACATGGCTGGAAACCCCCAAGAGGGCCCTGCGGCAAAAAAAAACCAACCCCCGGCTGACTCCTCTTCCTCTTCCTCTCACTTTCTGAGCATTGGGTCAACTTCAAGGACCTGTCAAAGAGGCAAACACGTGGCAGAATAATTTGGAGCCCAAGAAACCAACCGGTTCTGTGTCAGTTAGTTGAAGAAGCATAACAACTGTATTTGAAATGACACATGCTATAGCCTAGTATATGAATATGAAGAGGGGAACTACCTTTAACTTGAGTTACGGAGCAAATTACTAATTCATGCGCACAAATTTAAAAAGAAATGATCCCGACATTTGCCTGGTAGTGTCATTTCAAATTCTGTAATTAATCCTGCCAGAAGAAGAGGGTCAAGAAGTCATATAAATCAAAAGATTTCTATTCATTGTAAACTAAAATGTGCTCACTAAAATGTGTCATTTTTATTATGGGACATCTTGTTGATATTTACCTTATGGTGATGTCAGGGGGTGACCAAAACCAACTAAGAATCATCTATTGGCGACTTTGAACATTCATCCATAATTGCCATTCTTTGGCCCGTCATACAGAAAGACAAGCCCTCCTAGCATAACACACTACCAACACATGGCTGGATCCCATGTTGTGTGAGTCTTTATCTTTTTATACATTTTTCATGGCAAAAGCAGGAGCTTATAGAGATTCAGTGTACGTGGACGCTTACCAACACGGTGTCTTGTATTCTGGTCTTCTAGCTGAAGTGTGCGTGGCCATCATCCAACGCTCCCTAACCGGCAAAACAAAGACATCCTTCAGGGGGTTGAAGGTAACTGCAAGGAGAGGTGTGATTGGAGCGAGACTGCAGGTGCTTGAATGAATTGTATGTACAGCGGTTCCCATGTTCCCCCGGAGACAGCGCACCTCAGAGAATCCAACACAAAGGAATAAAAGAAACACAAATCGGAAGAAAACGTTGCGTAATCTCATTTGCCTGCTAATCTGATTACTCCCAACGTCACATATATTCACATTTTGGCAAGCCCATTTAAATCCTGCTGTTCCAAGTCCACTTAAAAAAAACTATTATAAAAATGAATTGAAGTCCGATGGACACCATCAGTACAAAAACACTATAAACTGGTGTTTTTGTATGGTTGTCCTTCAAGAGAACTGGTTAATCACAATACCAAGCCCTGAGAGGCTTGATTCATTAATACAGTTTGAGATTCTCTTTTGCTGCTTTTTCCCCCCTTTGTTCCACCACCTCATACACTACTACACCACCTCATACTACACAGTTCTTCTGTTTTGTTTGAAGTTATTGTTCAATCAAAGGTAAACGCTTCCATAACCTGGTGTTTCTATTATGATAAAAAAAATGAAATAACAAACAAAACATCCACACATTACTATGAATGAGCGGGAGAGTTCATGGACTCAAGTCAGAACTTTACATTGATTTCTGATCTTTTCATACCAGCAATATTATAATAACGCAATGAGAAGTGCCGGTAACTGACATAATATGCCATACGGGAGGCACTTAAATAGAGTCGTTATATACCACATGTTTCTATTTTAGGCAGCATGAAGGAATAACGACAACCTGCGAGTGACATCTGTTGTTAAACTGTCAAAAGGATGGGTGTGTTGTGTGACAGTGTATACAAAGTGCTAAACTTATCTAATATTGTCTGAGGTGTGTGTTTCTTTTTTTTTTGTGACAACCTGTTTGAGTTTAGGACCTTATCCACCGCTTTTGTTAAGTTAAGCCACTTAGACCTCAGAACACTCGCTTATCACATTCCATATGTTGAGATCATCTGCGACGGACAACAATTGTGTTATCCAATATTTGGCTTCGCAATCCAAACTTCCACAGCTAAACTAATGTACCGCTGCCACCAGCACTCTTCATAGTTGCCTTGGAAACGAAAACTTGCGGTAGCTTGTCTGTTTAGTGAAAGTGAAGTAATTGATGCATTATATGCTAATCAGAAATAACAGTGTGGGTAGGATGGTGTGGATGTTCACTCAGTTGGCATACCAAGCAGATGCAGATGAGTGTAAAGCTGTCGGTTTCCTGGGCAGACCTTTGATGATGAATGCCAGACGCAGCTCTGCTGATGGAAACGTCTGCTTCCTGCTCAGCAGACCAGCAAAGGCGCAGTCAATGGAATATTAAAATCATTATATCAGAAAATGAAAAAAAAATAGTAATAGAGTGTTGGAGGCGGGAAATGGTGGCGCGATAAAACAGCAGTGATTGTTCAAAAGGAACCATTTCATCCGCCTGGGATCAGATGGTGCTGTGGTCATCGCTGATCTTCTCAGTGCAGGTAAAACGTATTTGTTTTTGGTGGACAATTGAATGTTCTGCTGAAATATAAGATTATTTTAATTGGTTGTGAGACTTAATAAGGTCCTAATAGAGGAACACATGCAGGAAAATATGCCACATTAAACTGCATCACTTTTATGTCACCGTGTGGACGGCGACTTAAATGGCTAAAAAGATTATCCCTCTTATCATTGTTTCTCTTTAATGTTATCATCTATTCCCAAAAGTGTGCCCCCTAATGAGCATGGCTCTATAAGGAAAAAATGTATACAGCGTTGCCTCAAGATACAGTAGCAATGATTTTAGGCTCCTGACAGTTGTCGGGGAGAAGAAAAAAAAAGAGATGAAAATGGAATTAAACTGAAGTGTAGTATTGTGAATTATTTAGTGCAGAGGCTGTAGCAAAGATCTGACTACTTGCTCATTTAGGAAGATTAACAGATGTGGCAAATCACTTTGCTGTCAATCTTTTACAGTTCCGAGCTGAAGAACTATGAATAAATCGGATGTCATATCTCCACCGGGAACTATTCTTTATATCTTCCTCTTTTCCTCTCTTCCCTGCACAGTATGTCTAAAAATAAAAAAGGATGCATTTGTTATCCAACTCGACTGAGGGCCATTGTGTTGCATTTTTCTCTTTGGCCTTATCTCATTCATTCAAATTCTGCCCCGACAGCAACTTCTGAATCAGTCTTACTGATTACAGGAGGAAACACATTTGTGCAAGTTCCATATAGAGCTGCACATAATGAGAAAAAATATGGCGCTGCTGCCGGACAGCAGATAAGTGTGACCTGTACGACAATGGGAGGATACCAGCCACAGATTCAGTAGAATAGACCGCTGTCCTCATCTCACGATGACGTATACCTCTTCAAACTGGACTTCTGTTTAACATTGCTGAGACTCTTGTGTACCTTTACCGTCACAATAAGACTTTGTCCCACCTCACATCTTTAAAACCTGTCCTCGAACTGAGGGGCACTCAGACCCAAATGAAGACACTTTCACACAGACATTAATCTGCCACTGGTCGCAGCCTTGCTTTATGGGCACAGATATACTGTCTAAGGAGAATGAGAACCTCACTTCACCACCTCCTCCCACCTCTCTTTCTCCCATCTCTCCCTCCATCTCCGAGCCACTGTTTAGACAGGAAGTCGTGTGCTCAGAGAAGCTGTTGTCTTGTTAAATGGTGCAACCGAGGAGGAAATGGATAACAGCCAACCTTGGTAATTGTACAGACTCAATCACTGGGAATGATTTGGCTCAAAGGCCACTCTCCTTTTAGGCGGCTTTATCAGTTAGCGCTGTCGTGCCTTGTACAGCTTTGCCTCAACTTCTTTGTTATGTGACAAACTAGAGTCCCCCCTCGAGTCCCCCGTAGACCCCCTAGTTGCTGCGTGAGGCTAAATGCTAACATCAGCGTGTCAACATTGACTGCTAACCAGCTGAGGTTTAGCAGATATGTTTACCATGTTCCCCATCTTAGTTTAACCTGTTAGCATGCTAACTTTTGCTTTTTAGCACTTAGCACAAAGAACAGCTGAGCTTGAGAATGTCATTAGTTTTGAAGAAATGTAGTATCGGACAAATGTCAATTCTGATCTGCGCTAGTGGAAAAGTTAAAAGATCACCAAAGTCTTTGCATTTCATCCTGAGGGGTGCTTGAATATTTTTAGCAAATCTTTCCTCAATCCATCCAATAAATGTCAAGTCATTTCACTTTGAACCATAGACTGTATATAAGAAGCGGAGGTAGTCACTGTGACGTCACCCACGGTTGTGGACTACAGTTTAGAAGCCTTGACTTTGGCATTTTGGCCGTCTTGGTTTTTTGTAGCCAAAACTGTCACAAGAGGGAGAGATGAGTACAAACAAAAACTGAATAAGACATTTTGTAGGCGACCAAAATGTTACAGTTAACTTTCATAAACTGAAAACACACCGTGAAAGGTTAGAGTTATAAGACAAAAACAACGCTGTGGCAGCGACCTGTCACTGACAAGGTAGCCTTTCCCTAAAGCATACTCTGCTTTATGGTCTATTTTACTGTAAATAGGACCGTAATTTATTAAATGATTTATTGAAGAAGACTTGAGACCATAAAATCATGTTTATAATGTTTATTGAGGTAATAAATCGAATGAGGAGTAGGGTCATTTTCTCATAGACTTCTATGCAATCTGTCTTTAAGGCACTTCGACATTGGCTACACTTTTCAGACCCGGAGGTTATCGTCTGCTCTGAACCTCAAATGTCAACCTCAGGGTGGCGCTAGAAGAAGAAGCATTGATCAACATGAATGGCTCTGCAAAATTATATTACGATAAACGCAATAGTTTGATATTTCAGTCTGGACCAACCACTGCCAAACATACCTGTGAAAACACTTCTATAGGATATCAATTCAGTGGAGCATTTTGCATTAAAATGGAAAGACGAGGGAGCGTTTGACAGTGTCTTGTTTGACCAGTAAGTCAAACACCCGAGGCACACTAATGTGGTTACATGGAGGCTTGGGTCTCCTTGCTGGGAGGTGACATGGACATCATGAACAAACACAGAAAGTGGTTTTATTCACTTTACTTATGATAGCTGTTATCAAATTGGGATGTCATTATTGCAGTGATGTAGGCCCATCAATTAGAGGGTGATTCAACCTCTCCTTTATATACATATTATCCTTAGTTTAAACTACAAGTGATGGAGCAGCGGGATCCTTTTGACACAAAATGGCAAAGAGGCACAGTGTCAAACACAGCCTCTGATTGGAGAAGACAACCACGGAGTAAAAACAGCCTTTATTACACTGTTCGACACAAGCAGCAAATTGGCTGGAAATTAAAACTAATGAGCAATTACCCAACCAATGAACTCCTATTAATGTCTGTTTTCTCAATGCTCTCCAACTGAATCCTAATTTCTACTTATTTAATCAATCTGAATAAATACGACACTT
This sequence comes from Cebidichthys violaceus, assembly GCF_023349555.1. NCBI lineage: Eukaryota > Metazoa > Chordata > Actinopteri > Perciformes > Stichaeidae > Cebidichthys > Cebidichthys violaceus. Next base: position 919,848 of record NW_027176428.1, on the reverse strand, counting down.
GTTTTTAGTTCCTTAATCTTTCATTGTTTTTCACTGTGAGCCACGGAGAATCTGCGTTTCCATTTTGATAAACATCCAAGAAAATAATCTCCGAGCTCTTCTTGAAAGACTGCGAATGCAGCATACACGAACATATTTCTCCATAATCAAAACATGGCACCCGCTATTGGTTCAGTTTATTTATACATTCATGAATACTTAATATGCATGCGGCTTGTATTATGAATGTCCTGCCCCTTATTTCTGCCATATAAAATGTATTATTTACCCTTTACAAAGAGAAGAGTTGCACTCTGCTTGAACCGACGGCTTGTTTCCTATTTAATCTGGTATCCCTTACCATGCAACTGCACATGAAAGGCCCTTCAACACGGGACGGTAATGACTTAACAGGGTGTGTTCACAAAGAGAAATCTTTACCAATATAATCAATTATTCACCCGCTCTCTCGGTCCTGAACAGCTATGATACAGCAGAGGATAAACATGCATGCAATGCTTCGGTGATGAATTCAACACTGTAATCAATGAGCAGTGAGGTAAACTGAAGGTTATTGTTGTTGTTTTTAATGAACTCGAGCATTGCTGTGTGGGCTTTAACATTTTGAATTACAAGTTTATAGATTTTCAGTCACTTTCTCTCCAACAGAGCTGAGCATAATGTTCAGCAACCTCAGCAGAGCTTACTGAGGAACCTCTGTGAAGATCCATCATTAAAGAAAGCAAAAACATAATATCAAAATGACCGGACTTCCCGCAGGACTGCTTTTCCGTAAATGTGAACAGATGGTCGTGTGTGTGCGTGGAAAGTAGACTCACCGACAGGATGTGGCTGTTTTAAAGAGATCACTACCACCACCCTCAGCTCACCACCTGTAACAACATACGCAGGTCTTTGTGTCAAAGTAAAGCCAATTCATTTTACACTATCATATGCCTCGTCTGTGTTTTTTTTGAAGATAGGCCTTGGTACAAACTTTTCAGGCCCACAGTGTTGGTGCAGCAACAGTCACAGATATGAGGAGGCATCTTATGCATCACAACAGAATAAAGTGAAGCGCCATCTGCAATATTATTGGGGTAATTATGGAAATTACACACCAGCTTTCATCATTTATAAAGTAGTGATCTTTGTGTTCGTTGTTCTATCCTTTCTGGTTGATAGTGGAAGCTCATAGGCGTCTTTACGCTTGACTGAAAAGCTGGTGCTCGCATATCTAGCATCTGAACATCTATTCTCTCTGAAGTCACAGTTCATGCTGTCAGATGAAAACAAAGTCCTGCTGTCATGCTTTAATTCCTTATGCAAAGGTGACGGCACGCGCCTCTGAGGACAAAGTCCCATCCCCTGTGTGCTGAAACACACACATATAAGAATATAAGGTGCATTTGCATTACTGCTATTCTTGTGGTTATACAAATTCCAAAATAAAACGTTATCGTGCAAAGACAAAGCAAACAGGACTGCCTGTGTTGCAGAAGTCCTCCTGGTGTTCACATAGACCAATGCTGCCCCCTAGTGTCAGAACTGGGAGCAAGAGGAAATTAGACGCAAGTCACTGCTGGTTACCACTGGAGGTTCCTGTTAATAACATAATGAAATGCAAAACGTAAGTGATCCTTCAGTTGACCCTTCACAGGGAGGTCAAAGTACAGGTCAGATGCAGATTCCTGAAATATTAACAAGAGCAGATAATAATTGCAAATGAAGCCATCTTGGGGAGTTGGCAGTAGGCAACCTCTTCTGATTTTAAAATGAGCCGTGGAGCAGCACCCCTGGAGCTTCGGTGACGTTTTGTCAGCGGTGTTCTTCATCGGGGCAGATGTAGATGCCTACAATGCAGGAATATGGCTCCTCGCGTTAATAATGGACAGACCCTTAACCACTGGTTCTTCTTCACAGTACAGCAAATGTGAGGTGTAAATTGGTCAGTGATTTGATCATTACAATAACAACCAGCACGGTTGTTGTAATTGAGGTCAAGGACCTGAGAACGGCTGCTCTCAACAATGCGTCTACCCTGCTGATTTAAGTGGAAAGAAAAGAAATGTTAATGTGATGCTGCAAATATGACGACACCTGTTAAAATGTGTTTTGAAGATCCGAGATCAAACTATGAGCGATTAACATACTCCTCTTATTTTCTCTTGTGCCAGATTAAACACTAAGCTACAAATCAGAGATTTAAAGGGTCACTGACACACAAGTTTAGTATTGTATTTCAGGAAAGTTGGGTAACTCACAAACTGAAGATGACAAGATTTCCTGATTGTTCGTCTAGCACAGCCTACATTACCAATAATGCAACCAATAGTATCCTTTTGATTGACCCTCCCTGTCTGGTTAATTAATGCCAACCTTTTCCCATCCATATCCAGATCGTAACGCAGGCTTTCTGTTCTATATTTTCTAACCTCAAGCCCAATTCAAGTCAACCCTAATGATGTAATCAGCTGATGATGTCATCATGTTTTTTTTCCCAGACCTTACAAAGCTCCTCCAAAGCCACAGAGGCCGTTTCTCACAGGCTGAGTTGTACTCTTCATGACCTGTAAACTGACTCACATGTGTAAAATCGGTGAAGTGCCCTTTTAATTAAATTTTGAGTATATGCCTTACTTTATACATAAAACGAAAAAAAGAAAGTTGTTTTAAATCTAAAAAGTCTGATTAAATTCACAATTTCCTTGTCTCATGGTTAGAATTAAGAATCTAGCGTGAATAATAGCACTGTGTGATTTAACCACACATCTAAAAAGGCAATTAAACACTCATTTGGAGACATTTGTAATTTGCGACTTTTTAGTGCGACTGCTCATATTCCATTCTTTGTTGACACACTCATTCATCACAGAGAAGTCTGGACTGGATGCCGCCTTCAGACAATCACCGCTCACTGTACCGTACTACGTGTCAGTGTCCAGTTTTCCACTGCACTGAGCAATGAGGATGGAAATGTTACCAAGGGAACCTGCCGGAGCGACGGTGTGTACGTTTCTACCGGAGGACGCTGATAATTACACAGTGGAAATAACTGAATGTCACAGGTGACAACACGGCAGAAAGTATGACCATTAAAATATGACTGCCGATAACCAAACCTTTCTCAGGGACCTTTACACACATTTCCTGCAGATTTACATAACACAGGGACAGTAATAGTGGAAAACATGGGTATCACATACTTTAATTATTTTCTTTAACACATTTCTCTTTACAATATTATTCAAAAATGAAAAAATATATTATAAACTGTAAAGGATTTTCATGATATGCTACATTGTATCTGGTGGCAAATAATGCTACATTCATAGGACTAGGAAAATCAGAGGTCTGTGGTGTGTATAAAAAGTCCAGAACAAAAGGCTACACTAAGTCAAAAGGTGCAGAGCGTTATAAGGACTTCCTCCTGGTGTGAGGACGGTTCTTGCCCAGACAGAGAGCGACGCTGCAGGGGGAGGCCTGTGACAACGTGGTGCAGGAGCTGCAAGAGGCACGGTCCACCCTGTAGGAGATGGAGTTGTAAAAGACGGGGTTGCTGTGGCCGCCCGGCTGGTCGCTGCGAGGCGGGGAGGGGCTGTCGTAAATGTCCGGGCCACAGCACACGCAGGACAACAAGGCCCTGAGTCTGCTGGGTTCTGAGCGCTTTGGGTGCTTAGAAAAAACAAGTCTGCGCTCGTCGAGGGGGGAGGCGAGGAGATTCATACAGCTGGTGCCCCCCTCCATGGGAAGGCTCAGGTTGCACAGGCTGCTGTGTCCGTCTTCTCCGTCGTCTTTATAGCTGACACCGGCAGTTTCTGCCTCCTCCTCCTCCTCCCCCGACACCTCCCCATCCCCCCGCGTGTCCTTCGGCTGCGTTCCCTGCTCCTCTACCACGGCTTCAGGCCTCGCGTCAGGCTCCTCAGTGCTGACAGTGAGAAACCTCAGGACCACCAGGTTAAGAAAAGCCCCGATGACCGTCAGCCCCACCAAAATGTACATGAAGCTGAATGCCACGTAGGGGGGTCGCTTCTGGAGGGCATTTGTCTTCTGCAGGGCCACAAAGTCCCCAAATCCGATGGTGGTGAGCGTGACGAAGCAGTAGTAGTAGGCATTAAAGAAGGTCCAGTCCTCGAAGTGGGAGAAGGCAGCGGCTCCGATGCCCAGGGTGCTCATGCAGGACAGCAGACCCACCAGGACCATGTTCCCCATGGACACCTCGGTCTTCCGTAAACCCAGGCCCCGCTTGGCTCTGCGCAGGAGGTAGCGGACAACGGTGTTGATCCTCTCGCCCAGGCTCTGGAACATGACCAGGGTCAGAGGGATGCCCAAGACTGCGTAAAACATACAGAAGGCCTTGCCAGCGTCAGTGCGTGGAGCAGCGTGGCCATAACCTACAAAGTCACAGCATATTGCAGGTCACATAATGTCGAGTACTACTGTTTAATGTCTAGAAAGATTCACAGTCACCACCAAGTGTCAAAGTAGGTCTTAAACACTGATCAAAGCAGAGCAAGTTTGATTTACTGTACCTAGCTAGTTCCATGGTTAAACCTTCATGAATCAATATATAATGCTTAATGTGAACCTGCTCATTGTGACACAATCACTGAGAGTTTAACACCTACTCGTTTGGACAGGCATTTCCAAAGCTAGCACCTGTAGCTGGTGAAGAAAGACCAACAATGGTCTGCGTGTTTTGATGTTTTTCTGCCCCCTACTGGCCAAAACGTGACGAATGCAGCTTTAAAGAAGAGTGTAAGGTGGGTAGACAGGGAATACATGCTTATAAAATCTGTAATATAAGACAATGAATCTTATGTTACAACTTTTTATCATGAAAAACGTTTCATCATCAAAAGCCCTGCGCACCCACACAGGTGTTTTCACTTAGTCCGGCTCGTTAGAAATGCTGGAATTGAGGTTACCAAACCACAAGAACTAATAAAAATGAATGAAATGTGTAGCCTCTCACACGCTAACGGTGCGGCGAAGTTACACCTGGTGTCCTACAAATATTTGCTCCGTCATCCATTCACTTCTAGCGGTTCCTGTTTTGGTGAGACCTCCAGCCGGCTCCAGCGGACTCACGCTTTCAGTCAGTCAGCCAATAGGAACACTGATTGGAGAAGTGCTTTTTCTAGCACGTTTAGTACATTATCACACCACCGAACTACAAACTTTAGCATTCCCATACACTGTTTACAGTGTGTGATCGGTCTGATCAACATTCATCTGAACTCCCCATCAGAACATTGTGTCCTTTTTGCATGCGGGATAATTTAATTGAACGGAAGTTCTTTGGGGTACATTTTTTGCCAGGTACTTCAAAAAGAAATCCAGCTGCTGTTCTACCATTAGCAGTAGATGCAAGAACATTCAAGGAGATACTCCACCGGAAATCTAGTAATCGAGTAACAAACAGTCACCATCTGAACAGCTCAAAGGCAGCTGTAAGCTGTAAGAGTTTCATCCTCAATGTGACCAGATCTCTGTGGAAAAAAAGTATTGAAAAGTCCACAGAAACGTATCAAAATTAGTATAATGTACTTTGCTCTCCATATGCTCACTGTGTTCCAGTTATATCTTCATCAAAACGTGGCTTAATGGGTCTACATTAAAAGGCCTACCATCTCAATCCTCACTCAGGACTGTTACACTGGAAAACATGAACTATTGTCTCAAGCTATTCTCAAGTTTGAGGTTTAAGACAGAAACAGTGTATTTTTTCCCAACGTACGCACGTGGGTGTAAAGAAGAGAAGCGAAACATATTGTATGAGAAGTTTTGAGGAATTTTAAAGAAGTTTCATAATGTTTTGATATTTTGAACCCAATGTGAAAACTGGTCACTATTAGAATTCATAGTGTACGTGTTAACTTTCAACCCTACTGGTGGTAATGTTTCACAAGAACAAGGGTAAAATATCCCTTTTAGTGACCGTAAATGTCACTTAAAGGGATGTTGTTGTTTTCAAAGTGCTAATCGATGGGAAGTCGTTAAAAGGCAAAAGCAAACTTCAGTTCCTATTTGCAAAATCACACACAACATGCATGTCGCATTATGTAACACCTCACAGTGCATCGCAGCCCTTTAAAGTTTCAACCTGTTCCTCTAGTAAGTGGACCTATATCAGGGCTCCACCTTTAAACAGAGCGGACAAACACAAACATGCGTCATGGCCTATATGTTGTTTTTTTTTTTTGGGGGGGGGGGGGGGGGTTCCAGATAAGAAGCGGGTATGGAGAAATCATAATTACCAATTGTTGTGATTACAGTGATGGCAAAGTAAAAAGAGCCGGCTAACTTCCACTGCCTCCCGGCGCGGTGCGGCTCCGACTGGAGGACCAGCCTCTCGATGGCTCCGTAGTCCTCCTCCGTGAAGCCGAACTTCTTCTTCAGCCCGTTCAGCTTCTGCTCCAGCGCCCTTTTCCTGGAACTCTCGCTGTCCGACTCCAGCGCGTCAAAGACGGCGGCTCCTATGAGCAGGTAGCAAACAATGGAGAGGATGAGAGAGAGGGTCCTGATGTTCTGCGTCTTCATCCTCAACTCCGGAGTGCGCGCGGAGCGGGGGTGGGGGAGGGGGGTGAGGAGGAGGGGAGGGAGTGTTCAGAAGTGACCTGAGCTCAACTCAGGCAGCAACTTGCCTTTTTCCACAGGACGTTAGTCGCTCACAACAGGACCTCATTCACTGTAAATGAGGTCCAGGTGAACTCACGCACACGTGGACCCGGTCTACAGAGGTCCGTCCCTCTTGCGCTTACTGTAACGTCACTTTGATGGTTGACCCTCTCCGTGCACCATGACGAGTGTGCGGACACGAAGAAGACCCACCTCACCTTAGACCCTGACTTTTAAGACGTGCATGCACGAGGACGATTTTGTGACATCACAACACAATACAGTGTCGTGCAAAAGTATCCCCCCCCCATTACAAACTGGAATTAAAATCCTATTTTATTTGTATTTGATTTATGGACATACACAAAATAGTCAAAGTGATATAGAAACAACTTGATTTTTTTCAAAATTGTTTTTCAAGGTACTGTATTTAATCTTTGTTTTTAACAAAATATTGCGTAAATAACTCGATAAATAAGTATAACAATTCCTTATACAATGTGATTGCATGGACATCTAAAAGGATCTTGGTGTCCGTGACATTATATCCTTGGTATTCCCAACACAAGCATTGTCAGTACTTGAGAGTACTTGAGAATTTGAGAGCTTTTCCATAAATAAATAAAGCAGAAAAATGTTAATAATGAACTTCAGTAAGCAAAAATAAAGTGCTGGCTGGCTATAGAAGCCTAGAGAGATTTTTTTCCGCCACTTTACTCCTCTTGCACTGTTAATTTAAACAAATGTTTTCCTTTTCTGTAAATTTACAAGGCGACCACAGTCAAATACAACGTGTTAGTTCTCAATTATCGTCCCTTTCTGCCCCCCTTTGTATAAATACTGCGCATATGTTGTAAAGTATATTTATGCTGCAAACTTTTCAGACTGACTCTGCCAACTGTTAATCACTGATCCTGTGTTTGGAGAGGTTTGGAATCCACAAGTGTGTGTGTGTGTGTGTGTGTGTGTGTGTGTGTGTGTGTGTGTGTGTGTGTGTGTGTGTGTGTGTGTGTGTGTGTGGGTTGAGTCTGCTGTGGCTGCCTCGGAGAAGCACAGCACAGAAACAGCTGTGCCTTCCAGACTCTACTCTCTTGATTATTTTGCCCTGTGAAGCGTTCATGTGCGGAGTATTCACAATAAACGCTGGGCTAAAGTATTACTCGGCGCGATGAAGCATTAGCTGGTGGCGGCGCTGACCTTTATCGAGCACACTTAGTCCCTGAGTGATTCAGCAAGCCTTCGTCATTAACTAAGTCCACCACACAGACGGAGCAAAAGACAGACCGACAGTAGAGACGCTCTGAGTGTCTGTGTCCGTGAAGACACAGATGCCTGGTTCATGGAGGCTCTCGGTGGCATCTGCTGGGTTTTTTCGCTCAGCGTCATTGCAGAGAAACCAAAAAAAAAACAGGTTGACTGCTGTAGCTCAATGCTGCAAGATATTTCAGTTTCATATCCTGCTTGAAGTTCCCATCTATTTCAGGAAGACATTCCAATTTGTGGGACCCATTCATGCACTAAACCAGGCCATAAAGAGCCCGAGATCTGTCATTTGAATTCACATTTATTGCCTCCATTCCATAGAAAACATATGGCTATCTCTGCGCTGTGTTTTTATCTTCCGGCGACAGCGCGTGGACCTCATCCCGCTTTAGTAAGCACAAATGAATATATTGCCGAGCAGATGTTAACAGCGTAGCATGCAGACAAGTCTCGATTTTTTTTTTCCACGGGCGGTGAGAGCAATTAACTCCTTTTGAAAGGAGTCCCTGGGAGATAATAGCCTTGCCAGAGTCCACTTAATGAGAGCGCGCGGTGCTTACAGCAGTATTATTCAACATCACTTCTTTATGTAGATTTCACATCGTTTGCAGGAAACAAATAGACCCACAGAAGAAATACTCACATCAATAGAATTGGTGATAATGTATTTTGTAGAACCCAGAAGTTAGCATTGCATCGGTTGCCTTGACAAAACGCCAATGGGATTTTCTATTGGATTTTTATATATGTATATATGTGTAAGCTTTTTTGTTCAGCAACATAACCTTCGCAATTAAACCACTATTGTGATTTTTCTTCGCATAAATGCAATTACCAGAAGAAAAAAGATATGGGCTTTTGTCACCACCACTAAGCCAAGGGTGGACCAGTGTCTCATTTAACCACTTTAAGACATGTAAAAGCTTCAAAATGCAAAAGAGGATGTATTTATTGACACATTTTTTATTGTAGAACAAAACATTAAATTCTTTTAAAGGGACAGTTCAGCCCAAAATCATAAATACATATGTTTCCTCTTACTATTTGTAAGATAGTAAGAGGAGTACTACCTCTTACTTGCTATTAATAAATCTAGATTGTTTGGATGCGAGTTGCCTAGTTTTGGAGATATCATCCATAGAGATGTCTTCTCTCAAATGTAACGGGACTATGGCCCTCGACTTGTGGCGCTCGAAGCCTGTTTTTCCTGAAACTGCTCACAACAGGTCAGAGGATTATCTTGAGTAGCCCAGTCATGATTTCTGGTTGGAGACAGTGTTGAGTTTTTCTAATGTTATTTTTTAGCGCTTTGAGCCTATATTGGAGAGAAGGCAGACATCTGTATGGTGGCGATAGCACTACAGCTAAGAGGAAAGACACGTATTTTGAATTATGAACTGTCCCTTTAAGCTTGTGTTAACCACAGAATTTCAGGCATCCAACCAAAAGCCCATTCAAAAAAAAACCCATTGGCTTTATGACGAGGGAACCGAAAGTGCTAAAATGCTCATTTCCATGTTTTCGGACTCATTCCTGCAGCACCCCATTCAGCAGTATACTATGCAATCACTGCGAAGAACAAGGGACTATTTATTTAGTATGAATCCTGTGGTTAAACAACTCTCCAGCCATGAAGTAATGATGCTGCATTATCTGATGTGCTCATCTCATATCTCTCTGCTCTACAGGACATTTCATACATCCCTTTATCTTCCACAGGAAGACATTAAGAGCAGGATGCCCACTGACATGGAGTCGAGACACTCATCTGTCCAAGTGCTATTCCCGTAGAATATGAGGCGGGGGAATCTACTGCAAACACGATACTATCTTTACACTGATAACAGCGGGTGACAGTGGAGATAACGGTCGTTATGATGATCATATATTACAGATACACGGCCTATTTTGGTTGTAAAAACAAAAACGCAGCATCTTTTTCAAGCCTGTTCAATAGAAAATAAATAAAGAAAGGCTTTATATGAGCTTGCAGGCGAGGATCTTTTGGGCGTCAAGTCATTTGTGTCACAGAGGGAAACAGGCTTGAACTTTGCAGCTAATGTGAACAGTCCTTTGAGCCTTATTAGCCAAAAGGGCATGGATGTGGTCTTCCATTCGTCTACGTCACCTTAAGGGAGAGGGGCCTCATTCAGCTGGAGGAACCTGGTGTGAAGATGGAGTGTTGTATTTCTTTTTCTTTATGTGCATCACTGTTTTCTCAGATGACAGTAGATTGTATAGCCGACTGCAGCCTTTGTGTGTTTTGAATTATCGTCATAGTGACATTTGCAGTTTGAGATCACAGAGTTGAAATAGAGTCTGTGTTTTGGCATCAGGGTCATTTCTTCCTGTGAATGTCCTGGTGAGTGGATCACATAGTGTACCAAATGAGCTGACAAAAAGCAAAGACACAAATCAAAATCAAATAATTCAAATTTAACAAAAAAAAATCTTGTTATGGTTAACATATTTATTATTTTGATATATTGGATGGCTGGATAATGTAAAGTTTCACATTGAAATATTAAGAAGCAATGACATACAGGCCCTTTGCAGTTTTATGCTCTTGTTTAATTAAATGATAAGCACCTACCAAAGGTCAGAATACACATAATTACATAATTGTTGCATAAGTGATAGAGGGACAATTAGAAAACATGTTCAGACTCAAATACAATTAGAGTCGCTACAGTCTTTTTTTTTGCACTTTTCATAAATGAGACCCAAGTAGTATCGATTTAAATGATACAAATCTGTGTTTGAACAACATTCCGAAGGCTCATGTGTGATTTTCCTGACAGTGGTACAAATGGACTCATGTACTTGACAAACAACCAGACGTAGTTCTTAATTTACTCTTGAAAATACATCAAATATCTAAATCAAAGAGTTTTGTATGGCAGCCAGAGATCCTTTCATTTATCCATGAATTGGAAAAAAGGGCTTAATTTAAAAAAAGATATATTCCTTGAAAAATGCCAAAAGGACAGGTAACCCATTTTTGTTTGTACCATAAAAAAGAACTATGTGTATCAATTAAAGTGCAAAGTCATGGCTTCACCTCAAATGTGGGGTTAATTGTGATGGATTGTAACATATAGTGGTATTTGCAATAGTTTTGTATACATAATTTAAGGGGTTCAAAACCTCATCCTTCAAAATTAACCTTTTTATACATTAAAGGATGTTTTCAAAATGCCTTAAAATAATGTAAGTTATTAACATATTCACAAATCATCCAAATATATCTCAATAAAAGGTCTTGCTTAGGCCTACATTATAACTACAAAATGATTAATGTTTAAATTAACAGAGCTTTAAGGTAAGTTTCATAGTGACAGAGGAATGAGGTCATGGACGCTCATATTTATTGAGGTTTAAAACTTCCCTCTTGTGTTTGCAATGATTTCACATCAGGAAATGACGGTGCTTTTAAATGTTGCCTGAGAAGAGATAACACCCTATATGCTCTCTAGATGCTCTCACCCGGTATCAGACTGAGCTGAGGTGCTGGAGCTATTGATTATCAAGCTTAATGGGGGGGAAAAGCATCCGCACACATTTCAAATTGTGCAAAAATCTTTTTATAAAGCGAGCTTTCGGTCAGAGACCTTTTTCATGTCAAGAACAGGCAAGTGAATGAAAGGTGAAAGGTTACGCCAGAGAGAGCTGTTGTGGAATCACCCCTTAGGAGTGTTTTGATAGATATATACACATACACACACACATATACACGCATATATATATATATATATATATACACATATATATATATATATACACACATATATATATATATATATATATATATATATATATATATATATATGTGTGTGTATATATATATATATATATATATATATATATATACATATATACACACATATTTAGATATATACACACACACACATATATATATACATACATATATACATACACATATATGGATATACACGTATATTTGAAAAAACAACTCTATGACTCTATATGCTCTATTTGTTGATGGCTTGAGCCTCATGTTTACATATGTTTTTTGTATATATTTAGTATTTTGTGTACAGTCATTGTGCTGCTTGGTGCTTCTCTTGATGTTCAGCCACACAGGTTCAAGTGATTCACAAGTGTTCCGCATTAAGGCTAATCGTTGAACCTTTTGTCCTGCTACTTTTCGCTTGCTACCCGTTAATACAAATATTTGTGCTCAGATTTGAGCGTTGCTTGAGTCCCAATAGTAGTCTGTCTGTCAGTGAGACCAGCCCTCCTGGTGTCCTCCCTGTTTTAGACTTGAGGAAGTGAACGTATTTGGACGCCTCTGTTATGTAACGGCTGTTTGAACAGCATTAAAGACAACTGGAATACAGCTCTTAACGTCTGTAACCAGCAAATACCAGTGATAAGACATGGACACTCTCTAAGTATTTCTGTTTATTTCACTATAGCCATTTCTCCCATAAGCCAGCAGCCTGAGCCTGCCCGTGTGGGTGTCAGTCAGCTCTCCACAAAGTTTCTGTTTCCCGCAAAGAGAAGTTCAGAGAAAATGAAAGTGAAAGTAGCTACAGCTCGTCCACTCGGGACAGATGAAGATTGTGTCGCTGCTGTGTTACTTCTTCAAACTTCTCGTCCGGCTCTTCATGGCCATCTTTAACTTCAACCGGCTTTATTCTGCGTATGCGTGGTGTCGGCGCACACTGTGTTTCATTTGGCGCTTCACGAAACGAATGTTCACTCCAATATGCGGATATTTATTCTTACCCATAACCGGGCGAAAGTACAACGGAAGCCAAGGGGAGCTTGAAGGAAACGCCGAAGACAGACCTACGGAGAGACGTTTCTCAGAGGACGTGGAGTCTCCGAGCCCCGAGGGTCAACGTGAGGCCGCCGGCGGAAAGAGGGTCGCGGAATCCAACCGGGAGCACACCGGGAAGCGGCCGACGTTTGAGAATGACGACGATGAGTTTGACGGCGACGAGTATCGAGTTGAACCCACGGACGAGTTGTACTGTGGCTATGACTCGACGTGGGAGACCGAGGAGCCTCAGAGGGGAAAGGTCACGAGGACCAAACGACGAATGTATAACGTGAGTGAACCAGAGGCCTGCTGTGTTTTTAATGCTAGGCCTGCACTGGTATCACTTTCTATTATATAATATCCTTCTACTCATGTGGGGTAAATGTGACTTGGCAATATTTACTGCTGTGTTTGTTGTTAGGCCTCCTATAATAATGTCTTGAGTTTAAACTGACCTTCGTTTATTTTCTGTGTTCCAGTACATGTTCAACAGATTTGAAAACGCTGCAAAAGACATGCAGAACTACAGGCATGACTACCCTGTAAGTTAAAAACACACACACACACACACACACACACACACACACACACACACACACACACACTGTCTCACGTGTAAGTGCTTTTCTTTTCTATTTCCCCACACCCCCAGGCCCAGGTCAGGCAGCAACGCTGGAACCAAGTATCTGTAAGTACACAAATTATGATTGTGTGTCTATGTGACTTATTATATGACATGGTTATTTAAAATGTTTTAAAAAAAAATGTAGTTGCAGGACAACAAGCCTAATCTGCAGTTCTACCTCGGAAGGAAGTGCTCAGAACCTGACGGTAAGCCTACAGTTACAGGCGCGTGACTCAAACATGCTCTACATTTGTCAAATCAGAGTCCTGATCTTGTATAGCAGAAACATCTGGTCAGGATTCATCTTAATCTGTAAAACTATCCTAACATCTATCTACTAATGGATTTCCTTCTGGTACGTTTTTGTCATCAGGTGTCAATATATACAATTTCCACGAGGAATGGTTTGGACAGTATAACAGACTGGAGTGTGTACACTCCTACATTCAGTGGTAAGCTACTCTATAACCACAGGGGTAGTTTAAAATGTTTACTTCCTGTTCATACAGTTCATTTGTCTCTCTCAAAGGTTGTTCCCACTGCAAGAACCAGGGATGAACTGTAAGGCCACTACACTGACAAAAGAAGAAATAACGGTAAACTGCTAAAAGCTAGCGAGTTAAAATCTCCAAAAGAAATTCTTCACACATTCTGACAAGAAGTTCTCCTTTTTTTCTTCAGGAGTTTTGTCAAAGCGACGCCGCGAAGGCGAACCTGCTGAAGTCGTACAAGCTCATGTTGGACTTCTACGGCATCGAGTTGTGTGATGAAGAAAGCGGAGAAGTCAAGAGAGCATCGAACTGGAGAGTCCAATTCAACAACCTGAACAGGTGATTTTGAATCAAACTAATTTATTAGAAGTAACAAAAGCATCCAAGTCATTTTTGTTGCCTTTTTACCGTTTGTCATTGACAGCCGAACTCATAACAACCTGCGCATCACCCGCATCCTGAAGTGCCTGGGAACCCTGGGGTACCCTCACTATCAAGCCCCCCTGGTCCGCTTCTTCCTGGAGGAGACGCTCGTCCACAGACAACTCCCAGACGTCAAGCACAGTGTTCTCAACTACTTTGTGTTCGCCGTCCTCAATAAGAGAGAACGCAGGAATCTCATCAAGTTCGCCTATTTGAGCTATGACCCTAAAGAGGAGTTTGTATGGTGCCCCAAGAAGATTCAAATGATATGGTCACAGGGAATGGAAGGCAGAAAAGAGGCTTTTGAGCTCGATCCGAATCGTTACAGTGAAGACGAAAGCCAGGATGAGGAAAATTAAGCTGAGACAGCATAATCTGTCACGCCGCCCCAAAGGCCATTCTGCTAACGTATACTCTTACTATACAGTACGTACGGCATACGGATCGTCATAGATACAGGAAGAGGAAATGATACAATACATGATATTGGTTCCAGTATGTAGTATAGATTTGGGACACGCCTTGTGCAGATTAAATATCCAGCCCTGAAGACAAAGTCGCAGAGATTTAAAGCTGCAAAGACAGAGTAGACGGGGGCAGTGATGATTGATTAGTATCCAGTGGTGTAGAGGCCGATGCAAATACTGCCTGATCTTCCTCAGTACTTCATGCAGTGGTTTATTGTGCATTTATGTATGCAAATTATTTAGTTTACTTTAATTCTCACAATTAGGTTTGTGGACTTCTATTATTGTTTTATTCAGTTTTATTCTTTCTTGAATTTCACAAAGAAAAAGATGCAATATTCTGACCTGTAAAAAGGTCACTTGTAATAAAAGAGCTTCTGTCAGGGTGTGGATAAGGAGGACAATTGAAGAATTTGTAGGAATTTCTCACCAGTTTGACTGTGGTTAATAAACCGTAAACAATTGTCCGAGTCTGATGAATTCTGTTTTCATATTCAGTAGGGTCACATCCTGCTGTTTTGCTGATCACTGATCTTTCACCGTTGCATTTATTCCCAATGAAGTAGTAGCATTATACATTTTACTATGATTAGATTCACATAACACTTTGATATACATGATAGCAAAAACAATGTACTGGTAGAATTGCATTTAAGGCTTAATCACTGAAAGAGAAGGAAGATTCTACCATCAGTTCTGTGTTTGGGGGAGTTTCTGCTAAACTGCTATTGATTTTGTTGCTTTTTGAGTTTTGATTCATGTATTAATCCTGATGATAAAGGATTTGGTTCTACAAATACTTATGTCTTCCCCTCACCACCTTTCAGACTTAAGGTTGCACATTATACATCTGAGGTTTCATAATAGACAGCTCACTCTTCGTATGATTGGGTTTGTTTTATGAACACCGCCTGCATGTAGATATAAACTGCAGTTGAAGTATAACCAGGATGTCAAAAAGCAGCTTATTATATTTGAGGCGCTGCAACAGCCTTGGCCAATTAGTATTGGTCTAACTGGCTGTCATGTGACGGCCTTACAACCAAAAATAGTTCCGAGCTGCGTTACAAGTTGCATTCTTTTTGTACATACTGCAGCTTTACACAGTATGCAGTACGCATATAATTGGGACCTACTACCGTGTCGTTGCACCTCGAACTTGAATCCTCTTGCTCATATATCTGCTGTGCAAAGGATTGTGGGTCAGAATAGCCAGAAAAGCAGGCTGGACTGCATACTGCAAAATGCATAGAACATCCTGGTGTTTTTGGCATACAGCATTTGACATGCTATGTATCAGGACACACTTTCCTCAGGCATATAAACTAGTTTAATAGAATTGGTATTGGAAGGAAGAACTTGTAGTAACCAATCACGATGTGAGAGCGAAGCAATTTCACTTTGTTGCTTTGTGACCAAAAACTTGATTCACATTTGACCATTTTTAAAAATGTTATGACAACAGAAACACGCATTTCATCAAGCGCGTTTAATTGGTCGAGCTCAAACAAAATCAGGACATTTCATGGACAACCATAGATGGGATGTATACTGTAGATAGTTGGAGCCTTTAACTTCAATGCTGCTGGACATATAAACACACATTTGTGTGTAAACAGTGTCCTTAACCTTCACATTATCCATCTCAGATATATGGCTTTTATTTTCTCTACTTAGAAAAGTATGATTAAAAACATCAGTATATACACAAATACATTCATATTTACATATTGCAAATGGTGTGTTACTCGGTTACATCGTGTTCTTAAAAAAACCTGCTTGGACAGGAGAAAGGTACATGTAATAGGATTCGGTAACCTACTTAGTAAATTTAGTAGACAAGCAACTTAGATGGCCCTCGTTTTTTTTCGTTTTTTTTTCAAATGTGATAAAACAAAGTTAGAAACCTTTAAGTGACAAAAAGAATACAAACATTGTCAATGTTTTTGTTTTTTTTCTAGTACGAACACAAACGTGGAACTTTAACGAAATACTGCTCATCTACATTTACAGTGATACAATTGGATTTCAACTGGTGACAGACTGAAGTGTCTCATAACTATTATGTTGTGTCCATAAAACAGACTAGGACATGTTCTTCTCATTTTCTGCAGTTTTCTCTCCCTTCCTGGTTGTATCATTTTTACTGTCTTTTTTCTCCTCTCTCTTTTCTCTGCTTTTGCTCTTGTCCCGACGATCCCTGTCTTTGTCCTTGTCCCTATCTTTCTCCCTCTCCTTGTCTCTGGCCCGGTCTTTCCCACGGTCTCTGTCCCTGTCTCGTTCTCTGCTTCGGGATCTGTCCCGTCTCCTGTCTCGATCCCGGTCACGTTCCCGATCCCGGTTTTTCCCTCTATCGCGGTCAGAATCCCTCCTGTCAGAATCCTTGACTCTGTCTCTCTCCCGGTCTCTCCTCTTATCTGTGTCTTGATCCCTATGTCGCTCTCCCTCCGTCTCCCTGTGCCTCTCGCCCTCCCTCGCTCTGCTGCGGTCTCTCTCTCGGCCACGCTCAGGATCGTGATCTCTTTCTCGAGTGCGCTCCGGATCGCGGTCTCTTTCTCGGCCACGCACTGGATCGCGGTCTCTCTCCCGGCTACGATCGTGATCTCTCTCTTGAGGACGCTCCGGATCTTGATCTCTTTCTCGAGGACGCTCCGGATCTTGATCTCTTTCTCGAGGACGCTCCGGATCTTGATCTCTTTCTCGAGGACGTTCCGTATCGCGATCTCTTTCTCGAGGACGCTCCGGATCTTGATCTCTTTCTCGAGGACGCTCCGGATCGCGATCTCTTTCCCGAGGACGCTCTGTATCGCGATCTCTTTCTCTGGTTCGCTCCGGATCGCGATCTCTTTCTCTGGTTCGCTCCGGATCGCGATCTCTTTCTCTGGTTCGCTCCGGATCGCGATCTCTTTCTCTGGTTCGCTCCGGATCGCGATCTCTTTCTCTAGTTCGCTCCGGATCGCGATCTCTTTCTCTGATTCGCTCCGGATCGCGATCTCTTTCTCTGGTTCGCTCTGGATCGCGATCTCTTTCTCTGGTTCGCTCCGGATCGCGATCTCTTTCTCGCGTTCGCTCAGGATCGCGGTCTTTTTCTCTGCTACGCTCAGGATCGCGGTCTTTTTCTCTGCTACGCTCAGGATCACGGTCTCTTTCTCGGATTCGCTCAGGATCGCGGTCTCTTTCTCGGATTCGCTCCGGATCGCGATCTCTGTCTCGGCTACGCTCCAGATCGCGGTCCCTTTCTCTGGTTCTATCCCACTCTCTCTCTCTGCTCCACCGCTTGCCCTGTTCCCTGTCCCATGATGGCCTCCCGGCGTGGGGGACTTCCCGCTCTCTTTCTCTCCGGCAGTCCTCGGACAGCTCCCTCTGTCTCTCTTCAGAGGGTTGTGAAGGACCAGGAGGAGGTTCTCTGTGCCCTCCTTCAAAGCGACTGAAGCGATCTCCGATACGTGGGTCTGATTCCTCTCGGGTGGTGCTGCTCCTCCTCCTCATTTCAGGAGAGTGGCGGCGCCAGGGGTCGTCCCGGTGCATATCAGGACTATGGGCTCCCATGCGACTTGGGGGACCTATGGGAGCCTCTGGAGGAGTTGGCAGTAGAGGCCCACTGTGACGAACAGGTCTAGCCTCATCAGAGTGCCTATCTAAGCGGTATCGCTCTGATCCTCCAAAACGCTGTGAAGGGTGGGGTCTATTCTCTTGAGGGAGAGGACCTCTGTGCTCATCAAACGATCCTCGATGTGGTGGTGAGGAGTGTGGTCTGGAGCTCTCGTACTGGTTATGTGGATTGAAGTGCTGTCCGCTCATCTCGCTGCTAGAAGGTGGGCCTCTTCTGTCCTCATACTGGTTAGGTGGAGGTCCTCGGTATGCTGGACCTGGCAGGGGACCTTGATTGTCTTTAAAAATATGGAGAGGGTTTGGATTCTGGTCCACACTTAGCTTGAAAGAGTTAGAATTGTCTCTGTTATAGTGTTCTGCAGGGCCTCGAGGTTGGTCTACAATCGGGGGTTGAGCCCCATGGTCCCCGTACTGAGATGGCGGGGGACCCCTGGGCCCTGGGAAGTGGGACGGAGGGGGGAGTCTGTTTTCAAAGTGACTGGGAGGTGGCCCTGTGAAAGGTGGAGGACCTCTGTTTGCAGGAAAATTAAATGGTGGTGGAGGACCAGTGAATCTTTGTGGAGGTAAACTGTTCTGTCCATCAAAAGAAGGAGGTGGGGGAAGGCCTGAAGGGAGGCCTTGCTGTCCAATGTGCTGTGGGGGAATGGAGGGGTTGAACATTTGAGGAGCAGGGCCCCTCTGGGCCATTGGAGGGAATGGTGGTGGTCCTCTGAGTGGCATGATATTCTGGGGAGGTGGTCCAGGAGGAGGCTGCTGCTGCTGCGGTGGTGGTTGGGAGCCTGGCCACTGGTTCTGATAGGGAGGGTATGCAGTCGGAGGCGGACCGTATTGCTGGCTGCTGTCAACCTGCATGGGGAGAGGACCGCGTACAAGGGGAGGAACATGCATGGGTGGAGGGGGTCTCTGCATAGGAGGGGGGCCTGACATTGGAGGAAGACCTTGCATTGGTGGAGGCATAGACATCGGAGGAGGCCTTATTATCAGGTTTTGTCCCTGCATCAGATGGTGTGGGGGGAAGTTGGATGGTGGGGGAATGTCAGCTGGAGGTCTATACTCGCCGTCATAGCCCGACGCTGACATGTGACGCGGCATGTGATAAGGCTCAAGCGATTTGGGAGTGTCAACCATTGTCGTGCTCTGAGTGAGTACTGGGATTGTTAAAGGTATTGTGGAGGTGTTTGTTGGCTCATCATAATAATTAGTGGTTGAAGCATCTTGACTATTCTCCTCATAATCTGAGTCCTCACTAGCTTTTAAAATACTGGCAGCATTCGGCCAAATACTATACATGTCCATCTCGGTTTCTATCTTAATCGGCTCAGCTTCCTCACTTTTCACTTCTGTCTCATCCATGTAGTTGACCTCCATATCAGGTTCCACCTCCTCTCCTAATAATGGAATTGCTACATCCGCCTCATCCGACTGCATGAAGGGTAGCGTCTCACTTTTAACTTCCTCCTGAGGCAGTGATGTATCTGGGCCTTGTGAGGAGTCTGGGAGTTCAGTTACATTCGACAGCTGAGGTTCCTGAACCACGGCTTGAGAGAAAGGAGTCAAATCCACCAACGGAGCAGGTGTCTCCTCTTGATCCTCAGGTTCATCAGTCAGTTTCTTGCCGGACGCAGCCTGGCGAGGATCTCTGCTCTGTCGGGGATCTCTCTTCTGGTTGATCAAGGGAGAAACCGATGAAGCCTTCACTAGTTCCTCAACCTTTTTGCCAAGCTGCAGGAGCTGAGTATTGGCCAAAAGAGATTTGGTAGGTTGAGTTAGGAGTGTGTCTGAAAGTGTCAATGAGGCACCAGGTGTCCCCGTAGAAGACGTCGGCTGTTCTCCATGTTTCTGGAATGCCTGTTCCCCGATCTGTTTAAGGCTCTCCAAGATTTTTTGTGGATCAGTTATAGATTCAGTTGCAACCTGAACTTGACCTGGTACTACCGGTTTGACATCGTCAAAAATTGAGTCATCCTCTGGGTCATACGCCACATCATCACCTTCATTTGTAACCATATCAGACTGCTTAGAGATTTCAGGTTTGCTCACAAACTCAACGGGCTTCTTAGGCACATTGTAGCCTCTACTGGGGTCATACTCCTCTTCTGGATCATACGGTCTGTCATCTTCGTCCTCCTCCACCTGTTTCTCTTTAGAAATCTGTGCAAACTGCTGCACAATAGGGTCTAGCATTGTAGAGGTCTGGACAGAGAGCTCACCACCCTGGTCAGACGGAGAGTTGGACGTTTCTGAGTCATGCTTTTTCTTCCCAAAAAGAGTTTTGAGGATGGTCTGAAGAGGAGTTGCTGCAGAGGAAGAAACAGAGCTGGATGAGGATGGGGAGTCCCTGCCGGTGGTCGTGGATGTGCTTGTAGCTTTGAAAGAGGGCAAAAAGGAGAGGACTGAGGAGGTGGCCACACTGCTGCTTGAGGTCTCAGAGGAGTTAGGTGGAGGTGACCCGGGAGGAGTTGTGCTGAGGGGGATTTCAATACTCTGCCGTGTGATTCTTTCTGTTCTGACTGAAGGAAATGGCTTTGGAAGGCCAGTGTCATCAGCGTCTTTGGTTTGAGTCTTGGACCGTTTTTCCTCACTTTCCAATGGAGCACCGGAACGCTTTCTGTCCTTCTGGCAGATCAGCAGCCCCAAGAGGAGGTTGGGACGAGCTGGTTCAAGCCCTGCAAAATGGACAAATCAAACAAGAATCTTTTAAATCATTTGCATGTGAACTAACGGATACAATTTCACAAAACAGACGGACATTACTTCTATTAAACTTCTAAAACAAAAGTTTTGACAGAGTATCTTTGACTTGCGCAGTGAAGACACAACAACAGCTGAAATGAGAGCCTCTAAATTCTTTCCCCAAAACATAAGCAAATAAATAGTATCACAAAAGGCGTTGTCAGATATAGAACCAAAGTTCTCTCAAATATATCCTTTTATATGACAAATGGCAATGGTAGAAATGTGCAGTGTTGCAGTTTAGTTAGTAGTCATTAAACTTGGTGAATTAAAAAAACAAAAGTGAAAAATATGCTGACGTTAGTAAATGAGCGCCAGCTGCAAACAAACATTTGTTATTAGCTTTGTGCTTGAAGTCATTATTTTGTAGATGTCCTGCCAGATATAACCAAGAGTTCAAATGAACAAATAGAATCACTCTAAATCATTCACTGACATCACTAGATTGCAGCTGGAAATTACCAGTAAACAGTAATTTAATTCTGGTTATTCTACTGTCAGGTGCTTACATGAAATTTGATATAGGATCATAACCAGCCTGGTCACAGAATCATCAGACAAACTCAAGGTGTCCAATTTGATTTTACTGAAACTACTCAATTAATAAAAAGGTAAAAACCTCTTGCATCTAATATTCTCTTTCTGGGGCACAATATGCAGCTGCAGATGTACAACCTTTTTTTACTTACCACAGCTGTAATTGCAATGTGGGTGATCTTCACAGTGTTGCACAACCACTGGATACAAAGTTTACATTAAAGTGCTTATGCTTCATTTATTCGGACATCTTAAGCACCAGTGGCGTATAATAGTGGTGCAGCATGCTACCATGTGAACACCAGTGTGGTATGAAATGATTGACGTTACGTCATTGCAATTTTTTTGATTACACAGTTGTTCAATTATGTTTATGTAGGAGCCAAGTCTTAACAAACAACAGGCTGAGACTGGACTCAGATGGCACCAACCTGCGATGCAAACTTCCTTTATTAGAAATGTGTGATACAAAGTCAGATACACAGCAGAGAGCACAGCAGCTGTTGTATGCACAGAAGTGTGTAACTCAACAAGGAATATGAGTGCCCCCTACAGTACAAACCCATGAATCAACAAGCTCTCATTTCAACCTGAGTCCATCAACACAACTTACACTAAATATACTCACCACGGGTACGAAGACAACACAACACCATTGAAATAAATAAAATTACACTCATGTCACCAAAAAGGTATATTTGTGTTTCCTTGTAAACGCTTACCTGGCCCATCAAACGGTAAGAGTTTGGAGGGTAATGGGTCCTTTGAGCTCAGTGGGATGAGATAGAGGTCTTTGATACGACGGTTGTTGTTAGCCACCACACCAAACCGTTTCCTGCTGCTAAAGTAAGAGTACAGAGAGACGTAGGCCACCTCCTCTTCCTCTGTGGCTGGGTGGAAGCGGATCAGACACAGCTCCTGCAAACACAAAGAGAGCAAAAAAAAAAAAAAAAAAAAAAAAGCAGCATGTGAGTGACGCAAAGGCCTTTAAAGAACGCACTTCTACACAAATTAGTTTTTCTCCCGAACAAACCTTGGAGAGCGAGGTTTTGAGTTTCCCGACGTAATCCCACACCGTGCTTGGAGATATTCGTCCTCCGACATGAATGGTGTCTGGCAAATCCTGCACAACATTGACAACACTAAGTATGACACTCTTGCTTTTATGTATGCCCAACGTTTTTGAAAGGAAGTAAATTTAAGTTTGAAAGGAAGTAAATTGCTAACCTCCTTCAGGTGCTCAAAGGCACCAGACACCAGATACGCCTTGGTCACAAACTTGGCCACAGACTGCATGTTGATTAATCCTTTCCAAATCTTCTCTTGACCGTGGAGGAAGATTGCTGTCTCACCAGCAGGAGGAGGCTCAGATGTACTGTAAAACCCCAAAAACCCAAATCTCAGTCTCAGGCCCGTATTCTTGTACACAGGGCTTATCAGAAAGATTACAACAATGAGCTGTAGAGCTGCCCTATCATACTGTAGCACCACCAATCTACGCATAGTCAATGCAAGTCTAGCACACAATGTAAAAACATAACTGACAAATGTTTTAATGTAAATATATAAAAGCGTGATGAGATTGAGCACCTTGTTTTTGCCGTTTTGGACGCGGCTACTAAAGGCGGTGGCGCTGGGGGCATCGGCAGCGGTGCCTTGAGTGCAACTTCCACCAGGGCGGCGACGGGAGCCGGGAGGGGTTCTGCCGAGTTGTTGATGGGTTTTTCCGGAGCAGGGTAGGTGACGGTCACACCGGAGCTGTGCCGTGCCATGCGCGGGTCTCTGCGGGTGATGCTGACAGAGGACAAGGTGGGGTTGATGGGTGCGGGGGCTTGTGTCAGAGGTGCCAGCATATTGAGGTCCAGATGCTGCTGCTGCTGCTGCTGCGATTCTGGGACGACTGGCTCCATGTTAGTCGGGTAGGACGGGGGGATTGGGTAGGCTAAGGGGTCTTGGTGCTGGTGAGCTGAGGGGACCTGAGCATGACCCGCAGGAGAGACATCCCCCGACCTCGACAGATGCTGCTCTTGTCTGGCAGGCCGAGTTTCAGGCTTCTTGGTCAGTCTGGCTTTCTTAGCTGCAGGCTCATCTTCTGTCTTCTGACCTGGAGGGCAAGATAAAAAGAGTTATCTGTTACATATCTGTAAAACAAACTCAATCAACTTCACCGGATGAATTTGACACCGTGTGTCTCATTTACCTGTGCATATTTTACAGTTGAGGTCAAACAGGTGAGTCCTGTGTTGAGAGGTGGTGTCTTTGAGCATGGTACCGAAGATGTCTAGCATGCCGCTGCCACTGTTCCCCTCCGCAGCAGAGGGCTGAGCCGAAGCTGAAGGAGTGGACTCGTCTTGGTCCTGTGGACACAGAAAAGACCTCCGTCAACACTGAGGTGAACTGGAACTGGAGGGTCATTCCCATAACACACAGAATTCTGGATTACTTTTATGTACAACTCTGTATTTTGTAGTAGATAATGAAGAAAGACAAAGCTTCGGTAAGAAAGTAACAGCATTGGGAAAAACAGGATAGTTGGCAAGATGACTGACCTGCGATACCTTGGCAACAGTCTTGACTTTGTCAAACATGTGTAACAGTTTGTTCCTAAGCACCTCATGCAAAGATGAAAAGGAAAAGTGTGAAAGCTAGAGAAAGACAGCATGCCACCACTTACTGCAGCAGAAGCCATGCGAGAGGCAGAAGTGGCGGCAGAGATACATACATCCGTATCAGACGTGGGCGGAGCATCCTCCATATCCATGCTATGTGAGCTCGCATCGTGCCTGTTGCCCAGTTTGGAATGGGCCCTGGCACTGGGAGACTGGGCCTGCAGGGGACAACCGTATATGCTGTAGCAATTTCTATACATCCTGGAGAACAGTTTAATTAAAAAAAACAGGGAGCTCTTTAAAGCTGAAGTTGACCTGTGCTCGGTGTAACATTTACCTCCGCGGCGTCGGGCTTCTTCCACTCGGATATCTCTTTGGAAAGCAACTCTTCCGCACTTAGTCTCACCAGTCTGAAGGGACTAACCTCTCCACCCACCACCCTGTAGAACAA
Organism: Cebidichthys violaceus; assembly: GCF_023349555.1. Taxonomy (NCBI): domain Eukaryota; kingdom Metazoa; phylum Chordata; class Actinopteri; order Perciformes; family Stichaeidae; genus Cebidichthys; species Cebidichthys violaceus. The sequence continues at coordinate 895,248 of NW_027176428.1, read as the reverse complement.
GCCCTGAGGCAAACACAACACACAGTGAGCTTAACGTCTCAGCATGAGGGACATCAACCTAAAGCTTGTCAGGCTGTAGGCATCCCCCCTTTTACATACAGAACTCTGCAAATACAGGCGGATGCATGTTTATGTCGACTCACTTTGTTTTTCGGGTCTTTCAGGTTGAACATGAGGGACCTGTATTTGTTCTTGTACCTGCTGTCAGTGTTAAGACAGAGGTTGAACATTTCCTTCTCAATGGCGACCGACAGCCTCGCCACCTCAGTCTCGGTCTTTTTCAGATCATCACTGTCGCTCACCCTGGTGGTAAGAAACAGAAATATTCGTGTGTGTGTGTGTGTGTGTGCCGTTTTAAAAAAGGTGCTTTACAGAGAGCATTTTAGAAGCAAGTAGCCTGGACTAGGTTTCGTGGGACTCTTACCTCTTATAGATGATGTCCGTCAGCGAGCGGCGGATGTTCGTTCTCATCTGGTTGTTGGGTGGCGCCGGCATCGAGGACGCAGGGGGCGCTGAAGCAGCTGAATGTGAAGGTCTGGAGGACGAGGAGTGGCCGGAGGGAGCGGCAGAACCCGGAGATGGTGGGACTCTGGAGGATGGGGAGGACTTGGTAGGGGATGAAACCTCCTTTTGTTGCGGAGCCTTCTTAGGAATGGTAAAGTTGGACTTGGTGACTCTGAGTGCTCCCGTGACGTGGATCGGACCCGGAGGGTAGCGAGACGGAGTGTGGACCGGCGTCTGGCCTTGTTTCTTGGACTTTGCTGAAGTTTTACTCGGGGGTGTGGCGGGTTTCTTGGACACCTTCGAGCTGGCGGTCTGAGAGGAAGGCTTCTTGCCCTTCGGGGAAACCTTGGCTGCTTTAGCAGTCGGGGACTTCTTGGTTCCTTTGACTGGTGTTGCGGATGCTGGTGGAGGATTCTCAGGAGCCGGGGCTGGATCCTTCTCTTTCTGCTCCTTCTCACTCGGCTTCTCTTCTTTAGGGGGGGCTGGAAACAGAGAACACAGATCACACATTTAAAATAAAATAAAAGAATATGCCATCATTTACAACATGACATGTAGAGTGACAGTATATTAACACGGCAGATCATTATGAATTTGGGTCTATAACTCAGACTGCATTGTTTCAAGATGACCACAACCTCATAGTTGATCCAAAAAAATGAACGTCACACAGAAGTACCTGTGTACAAGCTGAATACACATTCTGAAATAAACACAAAGTTGACAACCGGGCAGTTAAAAAGCCCTTGTTTATTTGTAACAGTGGATGGCAGATAAATTGTGCTGTTTATGCAGGTCCATTTGAGAAAAATATATATATATATATTCTTCCCAATTATTATTTAATGGCAATAGTGTTTATCGCTCAGCTTACCAAACCCTAACTTCTCAGTGCACATAAATCCGAACAGGAGAGAGGGAGAACTGATGAGTCTTGTGCAAACTCGGCACTTAAAACTTCCTGAAAACGGACCAGCTAGATATTCATAACTCCCTCCTGCTCAAACTGTGAATTTAAACATTTCTATCATGAGTTTAACTACAGACCCAAACCATAGCCGATGAGGCGACGAGCTCCGACTACATCCAGATCGTATCAATGGTTCTTTCATTTCAGTAAATTAAGCAGGTACAAATTAATACATTTCCTCAAAACACATAATAGAGAAGTAGATCAACCAAGTTGCACCGACACCCGTGTGACAATACACACTTCTTTCTTCGACCGGTCGTCTGCAGATACTAGTTCGTCGTCTATTGCGTCCAAGTTGCATATTGAAGCTGCCTTAGAACAAGCACCAACCCCTCAGACACAAACGACACACCCACTCAAATGCATAAAAACACAACGATGTTGTGCGGAGCAACAGTAACTGTGACCCAAAGCAACCAAAGTCAAAACCATCTTCTGAAGATAGTCACAACAATCAAACAGATCAGTGAGCCATAATGTCCTCCTCCTGTTGATCACACAACAATCACTGGTCGTACTGACATATGAAGCATTTACTAAAGATTAACGCTTTGCCATCTTTTCAATTAAGATCCTTAGATGCCTTCAGTGGCCCCTTACAAAAACAGAGGTGAAACCAACATGTCCACATTTCATTGCAACAAACGTTCCTCTCAATATACATCGGATCTCATCGAGGTGCAAGATGTGTGTGTGAAACTGGAGCGTGGGTCTTCTGAATGTGTGCTCGGCCCAGGTCTTCGACTTCCCTTCTGAACTTCGCTGCAGTATCTCCGGGCGGTCTGGTCCCTGTGGCAGAGCTCCATTCTCTTTTTTTATTCTCGGCTGTTCGCCATCTGAGGGGGGGGGGGGGCTCTTGAGTGTCAAGTCTCCGAAGTGTGTGTAGATTTATCAGTTGTATGTGTTTAGTTTGAGCTGAACCGGTCAGGATATCCTACAGCAAGCCAACATCGCTCACATAATCAATCAAGGCATCCTAAAATCTGTTATATCACCTTTTATTTCAAAGCCAGTTTCCCACGAGTAGTTTAGCATCATATTCAATATGAATCAAAAACTTTGAAGTCAGCCTGTTACCCACAGAATTATGGGGTGAGGGGAAAAAAAAAATTAAAAATACAAAGTAGTGCTCAAGAGCAGCTCAATATGAACCAGTAACGTCATTAGTCCACAGTAAAATGGGCAGATTCTAGGACACCTACCTGCTGGAGACATGGAGGGGAGGACCTGTTTTTTTTTTTTTAAATGGGTCAACAGCTGAGGTGATGAACCCAGGAAGTGGCGAGACTTGTGTGGGTAACAAGAAATCACTCAAAACACACCCACACCCACACCCACCGGTCCACCCATCACATCTAGAGCGAGCACCAGAGGTCAGAGGTCAGATTTCGGCCCTTCTTTTATCTCTGTGCACGTTTTCATCTGCAGCTCTGCATCCAACTATGAGGAATTCAAAAGAGGCACTCTAGCCATTTGAGTGTTGCACTTACAAAAAGTTGTGGGAAAGGGTCAAATTTGATGCAGCAGAGGCCTTGGTATCCTTACTTTAAAAAAAAAAAAAAAAAGGGACAATGAAGCTGGAGCCTACATTTCCCATAATTCTTAAGCATCATTTATTAGATGCTGCCTGCCGGGTAAATGCTCCTGCCTTCAGTCTAGAGATAACTCAGGTGACGTCGCAGCCATAGAAGACATTATGCGATGGTGTTCCCATGCTTAGTACCTAATAAATCTATTGAAAGGATCTTGAGGAGTGAGACCTGTAGAGTGCCCCTGTCAAAGATAAATGTTCTGAATTATTAAATACTTACCCAAAGCCACAAATAGCACTTACCTTTTTTTTTTCTCTCAGCTGCCAACATTTCATTGAGTGACAAAACCTTTACATTATCAAAATCACAACACATTGCAAAAGACTTGTTTTGTTTGTTTTTTTTGATCTAGCGAACAGCGGAGGTCTTCTCCGGAGCACTGTATGTACGGATCACTGCTAAGTGACGCTAGCGCCACATGAACCGCATGTATAATGGCAAAATAAATAAATAAATAACAATGTGGTTTCAACAACAACCCCAGACATTCAAAGAGATACATACACTTTTTGTTTAACACTGTTGGTGATATGGGTGTAGTCTTTTCTGGTGTTACTGCAATGTAATTATGGTCGCTGGACCAGGATGCAGTGGCCGGCGGGGGCGGGTGTTCCTCAGCGTGCTCGTCTTCGCAGTCCTCATCATCATCCTCCTCCTCCTCATCCTCATCATCTGGATCAGCACTGTGGTCTTCCTCGCTCTCCGACTCCTCCTGGGCTTTCTTCTGCGGCTTCCTCCCGCCAGCGACGCTCCTCTGGGCGGACAGGAAGAAATACACATTCAGGCCTTTTAGTAGAAGCACTCAGCGAGCAACGCTTTGACAACATTACAGGCAAAACACAGAAATACAAGAATCCCTCAATGGAGGGAAATACGTCCGTGGTGAACAAACGGTTAACTCTTGCTGTCTTCGGTTTAACTGCTCTCAGTTTTTGTCCGTTCTAACCACTGATCACACAGAGTGCGTAGTACAACTCAAAGTAAATTAATAGCATTACTGCAGACACCGCTCTGCATGTAGCATCTAAGCTTCTGTAGATCTGTTCATATTTCTATGAATAATGGAGTCCGTTTACTACATTTTTCTAGGCAGGTCCATTTTAATGGCCGACAACATTGACTTTAGGGACCTGTGTATAACAAAGCAAGCTCAACACTCGTCAGGCCAATAGCGGTTCATCAAGTTTACGCCGTATGAAAAACGTCTCCCTGAATGCACACGGGACCTGAAATACTTAAAGATCGCAATGCATGCAGGGTAAGATATGCTCGTTTAGAGAACATCATTGTTTACTCGCTTCCCCCGCCCTTTAAGGTTTAATCCCAAAAGTTCATTTGGGTTTTCAAAGTAATGAAACCACAGTTATAAATCCAGCTCTGACTCCTGCGGGGATTTAATGAGGTAGCTGAGGCAGAGTTAGGCTAATAAAAGAGCGCAAAATTAAACTATACAAAACAGGAATAACAGTAAAAGCAGGAATACTTATTGTAGTTATTATAAAGGCTGTCCTGTACAGTTGATATTACCAAGCCTATAGCTGGTTATTTCCCCCTCTGTACCGTCACTATTTACTAGAATATAAATATGAATTATACACGACATGAGAAATGCAGACTAGGTATTAGGAGCAATATTCATTTAAAAAAAAAAAAAAAAATAGGCTTATCACCCGTCATCGTCAAGGTGCATCGGGAAAATGATTCACTTATACAACCCATGAAAACAGATTTTCACTTCATAGAGTCACCACGGATTCTTTGTGATTGTGGAACATCAATAGCTCCGATGGGCAACAACATTGTATCTCATCACTAATAAAAGTGAATTAACTTGTAAAGCAAAACATTTTCATTGAGTTATGGGCGTCTAAACACATTTCTCGACGCCTTGAAATACTTTAATCTGCATGCGTGCTTTCGCAATCCAGTGGAAACGATCACTCATGTCGTTCCCATGAGCCTTTGATCTGATCCATTGAACTTGACCCGCTTCCACTGCCAGGCACCAATACGTACAGCTTACCATTGGGATCCCATCGTTAGCTGTGAGGCAGCTTCCTATTACCAAGCAGCCTATATTAACACCAGATTTAGGCTGCTGACCCACTCTTACATTTTGCCTCTTAACCGTCAGGGCGACATCAGAAAGTAGCTGCTGCCAGTTACCGATTGTTACGCAATTTCACTTCCAGGAAGCATTTTAGAGCAACAGTAAATCCTTCTGAACCACTTTAGTCAGGCCAAAATGTGGACTATTGTAACATGGTCAGAATCCATAGCAAGGAATCTAGTAGAGACACATCCCACAGTGGGATTAACACCTTTTTAAAGTTCAAAACATGACTAAGAACTGTGGGAGTGTTAAAAATGAGGTAATGATTGATATGTTGGTTGAAACCAGCCACCATTACAACGAAACATTCTAACAAAAAGCCCCTCAAAGGTGACAAAGACATGAGATCAATACGTCTGATATCTACACCACTATGACACGGTTGTTACCGTTAGAACCCTGCTACCCTGCACAGCCTCTCATCAGGGTGAAAGGCGTGAACGTGACAGACCAAAGGCAGCATTTCAAGCGGTCCAAGTTACCTTTGGTGCGGACTTGGTTTTCTGAGCCTTCTCCTTCTGCTTGGGCTCTTTGACGTCGGTGATGGACTTCATGGCCGCCGCCGCGTGTCTCAGGATGCAGCCGCTGCCGCAGTAGACGGAGTCTGGCTGGGCGTTGTTCTCGCAGCCGGGCCCGATACATTTGGGGAGGGAGGAGTCCTCGTTGGCCTTCTCCTTCAGCGGCTCCGCCGTCGGCGTCGTTTTCACCTCCACGTTCGACGCCACTTTCTCCTCCGTGTCCGGTAGAGGCTTCTGCTCCGCTGTGGTCGCCGGCTTCTTTTCCACGGTCGGTGCCGCTTTCTGGTCTGCTTTTGGTTGAGCTGGCTGCTGTAGGGCCTGCTCCAAGTCAGCACACAATAAAAGTAACAGCTGATGACGAGCAGTGTCATTTTGCATAGTTTTTAACAATACCAGCTTACCGAATTCACTACTCATTCTACTGATAAGAGATTCCAAAAAAAAAAAAAAAGTGTGTACAACATTTTGCAGAACGGTCTTAAGTGTCAAGTAGCGATAGGCTGCCTGATGCCATCTCCAAACCTTGAACCATTCATTTGTCCAAAAAGAGATTTAGAATCTGGAGCTACTTTTTGGGACCGAACCTGCATTCTCTAAACACAGCAAAACCACAAGCAAGGACTCAAATCACAGTCACAGCTCTGCACAATTAATCAAAAAACAGAATATAGCCCATGCAGACATGTCCCTGCTTACACATCATATTCAACAGACTTCAGAAAGCATATTTCTTTGGTACAGATCCCACATAATAATATATACCATAACCATTTTTATTTGTTTTTCAAAGAAAATGGTGATGTATAAATCATCCTTGCCTCTAATATCGCAATTGCGGTATCAGAATAAATAATCGCAATTGGATATTTTTTCTAAATGGTTCAGTTTGGAGTCATGAAGCACACTGTACTCCAAGTCAGAGATTGGGGAATTATTAAAAATTTACTTTTCAACAAAAACATTGAAGCCCTTTAACAATAACTGTGGGGAGATGGACTTCAATTTGGTTAAAGTATGAAGAAATATTTAACAATGGCATCATATTAACTTAGACAGCAGTTGACAGGCCTCATTGCCTTTGTAGACACAAGTTATGAATTCAATGAATAATGTATATAGACTGTAGTGATACGATACATCCTAGTTTTTGACTATTCTGATTGTACCATTCTAACTATGATTTACGTCATGTATTATGTTTTGTCCTTTACTTTGGACCACAGGAAGATAAGGAGTTAATAAACAGTAAAACTGGCAAAACAATAAGCAGAGCAAATAAGTCAACGATTTAATAGCTTGACTCGTAACACAGTTCAAAGCCTTTAAGTTGAGATCAGTTGGAACCTACCGGCTGAAAGATCTTTATCTTCTTCTTCCCGGTTGGATTGGTAGCTTTCTCTATCCTGCCTTTGATGCCCATGTCCTCTGTTGCCTTCTCTTCAGCTCCGGTAGTGGAGGGGGCCGCCACGGCCTGAGCAGCTGACAGACCGACGTCTACCCCGCCGGGGTTAGTTTTCCCGCCAGAGAAAGCGAGAGCGGAAGTCGCTGCTTTGGTCTTCCCGATGTCTGAACTTGCACAGAGGATGGTTGTGGCGGGTCTCACCACCTGGTTCTTCTTGGCGGTGCAATTAGGACAGATGTAGTCTTCGCCATTTCTCTCCATGAGGCGCCCACGAGCCTCGGTGATGCCCACGCAGTCTCCGTGGAACCACTCCTCGCACCGGTCACAGCAGATCATGAACCTAGTGAGCACAGAGCATTCATAGAACCTTCACAGAGCATTCATAGAACCTTCACAGAGCATTCATAGAACATTCACAGAGCATTCATAGAGCATTCACAGAACATTCATAGAACAGTCACAGAACAGTCACAGAGCATTCATAGAACATTCATAGAACATTCACAGAGCATTCATAGAACATTCACAGAACATTCATAGAACAGTCACAGAACATTCACAGAGCATTCATAGAACATTCACAGAACAGTCACAGAGCATTCATAGAGCATTCACAGAACATTCACAGAGCATTCACAGAGCATTCACAGAACATTCATAGAGCAACATTTCTTTAAAGTCAAGCTGAACAAAAACTCAGCAAGAGAGTTGAAAGTGCAATGAAGACCAAATGATATTATGCTCATTAAAATTTCATTATTAAAACTTTTTAGAAAAGGTGCAATATAAGGGATTCAGAGCATCAACATAGGCACTAACAGCTACTTGCTATGTAAAGACATCGTGAGAGTAACGGTGTCCTGAGCAGAGAATTAAATCATTTTCACTCTTTGTAAGTCAAGCTTCTCTTTGCTTTGTTGACATGCCGGTCGGCCACGTGTGCTTTTAGTGCATGTCAGTGCCCCACTGGCTAGCTAATGGCCGCCAGTGGGGCACTTCGCTCATACGGCTCAAACCCCGTTAGCTCTGTGCCGTAGCTTGCACTGTTAGCACCGATAGCTGTGAGCCGCTGGCTCAACCCTAGCCATGTTAAACTCCAAATCTCGCACCTTTAAAAAGGACCGGTGAGTGTTAGATTTAGGGGGATCTATAGGGAGAAACAGAATATGTGTTCATTATTGTGTTTTCATTTGCGTATAATGGACTGAAACTAAGAATTGTGGCGTTTTCGTCAGCTTACAACGAGCGAAACACCCTCTGTAACCTCCAGGCTAGATGCCACTAAATCCTACACACTGGTCCTTTAACAAAAAAAAAAGACACTGCAGTCACTGTGATCACATTAACACCAACAACCGTTCAAAACGATACGATACCTTTTGTTGTGTTTCTGGCGACAGATGCAGTAAAGGGCATTGGGGTCGTAACCCCCCTCGTCTGAATCAATGGATGATGATGAGGAGGAGGAAGAAGAAGATGTTGAGGAGTCATTTTCATCATCATTGTCCTCTTGTGTCATTCCAGCAGCTTGGGTAGCTTTGGGTTTGGCCTCCCTCTTGACAGGAGCGGTGACAACAACAGCAGCAGCAGCAGGAGCTTTAACAGGGCCAGTGCTCTTATTGGCCGCCCTCTTTTTATTGACATACGTTCTTATTGGACCACGTTTGACCAACACCGCAGCGGGCTTGTCTGTGCTCTCCTCGTCAGTCTCATCGTCGGTCTCCTCCTCTGTCTCCACTTTATCGTTTTCATCTGCATGTTCGTTCTTCTCCTCCACGTCCTCTTTCCTCTCAGAGTCCTGCTCTGGCTGAGGCGGTTCTGCGTTCGTGTTCCCTAAATCTTCTGGACCGGGAGAACTCTCTTTGTCTTTTTTCCCCTCGTCTTTATCCATTAACTGGTCTTTCTTAGAAGCGTCTCTGCTGTCCTCCTCGTTCTCGGAGCTCCCCTCATTTTTCGCCGTCACTCCTCCTCCTCCTCCTCCTCCTCCTCCTCCTCCTCCTCCTCCTCCTCCTCCTCCTCCTCCTCGGGTCGGTCGGCCGCGTCGACTTTTCCTTTGGACCTGCTTCCTTGCGCTACTTCTCGTCCTCCTCTCTGGGGACTCCACCTTGTCCTCTAGTGCCTTGGTGTCGGCGTTGCCATCGAAGCTGGCCTCTGAGGCCGTCTCTGCATCGGTTGGTGTTTGGGAAGGAGGATCCCCGCTCTCCAGACTAGGAGGGGCGCTCCGTCTTTGCCCTCTTTTGGCAGTCGAGAGGAATTCCTCTAGTTTGTCGGTGCGCTTCGGCTGCCTGCCACTGCGGCGTACGGGACAGCGGTTATCATGGCTGTCGGTTGCTGCCTCCACTGGCATCTCTCGCTTTGCGACAGTGGACCGTCGGAAAGACCACGTCTTCTTCACTTCACTGTTGGCTTTGGAGGACTTGTTATCTGGCTCCTCTAAAGTCTCTTTGGCCACATTCTCGCTTTCTGTTGGAACCTGCTCTGTATCCTCTTCTCCAAACCCTGTGAACAAACAATCAAAATAAAAGCTGTGGGCAAAACAGATGGCATGCAACATAACAGAGCCAAGAAACTACTGATTGTTTTGTGATCAAGCATACCAACAAATCAAATTCGAAAACGATTGCTTGGCTTGGCTAAGACCCTTAATTGCCCAACATTTTCACCCAAATTTAAAAATCATAGAACCAAAACTGTGCCCAGTGTGACTACAACGTCCCCACCCCTTTATTGTGAGGGGAAAAGAAGCTCAGCCAAGGTACCTTGAGAGCAGGTATCCATAGGGTCCTGGCTCTGCTCTGGCTCAGGAGCTAGAGAGAGCTCAGGGCTCGCATTCTCCTCCATAGATGATGGAGTCAATCACTACTTTCAAACAGATAGTCTACAGTTAAAAGAAGAGCACAAAAGACCAGCTATGAATCACTCGTTTCATCTCATTATATGGAAAATATTGAGGGCTGCCAGGTAGTTATCAATATTTTCTGGGAGTGCTGGGATTGCTCCGTTTCTTAACAGAAATGTAAATAAACTCGTTTCGATTACGTTCTGGCTTCAAAATTGTGTTCCAAACATAAACGCTAAAAGTTGATTGGCCCCATAGAGCTCTAGTTCAACAGATATTTGTAATGGCAGCTCTATTGAGGGCATGCAATGATGTCACCACTACTGTGAATGGGGAGAAAGGCTGTCATAGTAAAGTGGAACCAATTTCAAGTTCACCTGAAAATGAGCTTTTTTTTAATTATTGCGACAGTATTTTCCATGCGAGTGTATGAGGACAGATGCTGAGTGTGGCGTGTTTGTTACTCAAGCGGACTGACAACAGCAACTTGTGTTCATAGTCACATCACATGCATACCCTCAGTAGTCTAATGCTGCAATTTAAGGTTGTAGAATACTTTTTAAAGAACATTACGATTATATAAGCTTTACTTAAAATTGCATGCGTTCATTTTTACCATTTGAATATTTTTTAAATTTAGATTTTTGGAGTTTAAAGAACAAAAATTGGAACGAGAACCACAACACATTTTAATAGTGAGGAAACACAAGTCTAAAACCAAATTTACTGTGACCCAACACAATTTAGAAATAGTTACTGTTGGCTGTGATTGGTTAATTAATCCTGTTTAGTCTTATTGAAAATGAGAATTAAGTTAACTGTACTTCACTTAAGATCGTCTAAACTTTTCTTTAATTTAAGAGCAGATAATGAAAATAGCCGAAGTCTTTACCTGTGGTTCAGCAGTGATGAGTAGCAGAGATGTTTTTCAAACAAAACAAAGGCCTTGCACCAGTAATCATTGGTCTTGGTACAAGGTGAAAAGATCTGCCAGAAAGTGGAAAACACAAGTTAACACTTCAGCTAAGATGCAGCGAGGTCATGTTTAAATGACAATAACAAGATGTGATGTTCATTGAACTGGGATATTTATCAACTCCACAACTGCTTAATTTAAGTTTTAACTTTATATGATCAACGTAAAAAAAATACACCAAACAGATGGGAATTTGGACACAAAAATGTAAAAGATTTCATAAATCGCAGTGTTTTTCAAAGTAACTGGAAACGGATAAAATAACCAGAATGTGCAACAATTTGTTGACGGTAATTAAGAAACTTAAGAGGATAAGAAAGCATTCATATATTTATAGTTAAAAGCATGCATGTACAATTCTGAAATTGCATCTGTTTTTAAATGAGCCTTGCGTGCGCACACGCACGCACGCACACACACACACACACACACACACACACACACAAACACTGCACCGCGGACACAAAAAAACATCCAACCAAAGACAGAAAGTGATTAATCAGGATTCTCCCTTCTCCCAATGGTGTCACGACACCGTGCCACGTGAATGGCAGAAGAACTGTTGCCATGAGAGGTGGGAGGGGCGCGGGACGAGCATCAGATGTAACACCAAGAGTATAACAGACAAAACAGGGGAAATCCACTTTGTAACGTGTACAGATACAGCGATGTAACATGTTGACACGGTGATGTTTGTATGTAACATATTGAGGTCCAGTAAGGGAGGCTGCACGCGGGGCCTTGACACGCATATTGTAACATTAGTAATAAAAACACATGTAATCCCAATCACACACAGTTTTCACAAACGTACCCGGTTACTATGCACGAAACAATATGGACTATATTGACGAGATACTACGACAACAGGCTATTACGTTACCTCCTGTGCACACGACGCAGAGCCAACCTGCTAAACACCGCACGACCGTTAGCTTAATGTCCCGTTAAACCACAAGCACGGGGGCTTATATTGTGTTGCATTATTGGAGGGACATCCTCCGCGTGTAAAGATAAACACGCATTTTAATGTATCAACACTTCTTTCTCGTCGTTTATGGTGCAATCTTGCGATAAACTGAGCGTTACAAAACGTGCATACTCCTAGCCAGCTAACGCTGTTAGCCACCACGAGCATGGGCAAGCTAACGAGAAACTCGACCTGTAGCTACACAACGTTAAGCTAACGTTAACCCTCGAAATATAAAGCACATACCGTTTACTAATAAACACGTACAATGATGGATATTCGTTCTATTGCAAGAGCTATGTAAGACTAACCAAAACGAATGACCAGAGTCAGAATTAATGGCGTAGTTTGACTAACTTATACAAGTTAACGTTACAAGCTAATGCTAATGTCAGGCGCAGAATAGCGTTACAACATAGCCTCGAACACCTGGAGTAGGATACCGCCTGCAACAGCAACACAACGGAGACAGTGTTGTATCCACGCAAAAATCCATCAGTACACTAAAATATTAGATTTTTGCGTTCTACCCACCTACACGCTAGAAATACCGATGATATGCCCTCGCTCTTCGGTCAGTCCTCCATTTTCCATTCCCGCTGGATCTAAGCTAACTGACTGCGGCAGATGGCTGACGGCTTAGAGAACACGCTCAATGTGTCCACAGCGCCCCCCACTGGTCAGGAGGGCAACTGAGCAGTATACGGGTAACTGCTGAGTTTTGTTTTGGCTTCTATGTATAGTTTACAGATACAAATGAATAAATACACCGCTTTCTAGTATTTTTAGGTTAATCTCAAAGTATGTTGGACACTTTAAATACCCTGATATAAAGATTTACTTTACTTTATTGGAAACAACCTTGAATCAAATGGGAATTTGCCTTAATTTCGATCACTTCAATTCGTTATAGCAGACAATATACTGAATATATTTTAACATACTATTATACTATGTATAAAACCTCCTCCTCAGGACTCCTGACATGCATATTCCTGAATTTTCAGCTATTAAACACAGTAGGCGTGAAGCTGACAATACATAGTCTTATGAAATCTACATATACCAAAATAATTCCAACGCATGAACAAGTTCCTCTAAGACGACTATGAGATAAAACGTGAGATGGAACTGCTTGTGAACAACAGCTTCTCAAGATTCAACTTGTATCATCAGATGTTGAGTTTCAGAAATGAAGCTCTCTGTTTAAAACCAACTTACAGACTAAACCTATGGTTGAGACTTTGCTAACATATTGCAGACTGCTTTAGAACTAATTAGACCACAGTGTAACAATAGAAACAACTTGTTTAAAATGTTTGTATTTGTTATTTTCTTTGCAGTATACAGCAGGCAACATTAGAATAACAAATAAATTAACATAGAATACAAAATAAGGAATTTACAGACATTTCTGTCAACAGTCTAATCTAAATCTGGGTGGTCCATTAGCGTGGGTTACATTTTTGCAGTCTTAAACTATTTAACTGTTGTCCTTTACACTAGATGTATGTTTTGAGACACTCAGGCATGCTTTTAAGATCTTTATACTGACAGCTCTCTATAGACTGCAAAGCAGTGCGTGAATATGCAGTGTACACTTTTTAAACTGCCCCCTCTAGTGGTTACTAACTACCTGCTGTCAGTCTTGATTGCACATTTAAAATGTAAAAGACCACTGTGCACTGGGGGCAGTATGTGAGCCCTGAAAGGCAACAAAAATATATAAATAAAAATAATTTAGATTGCTCCCGTAACAGCTGCTTGAACAGAACGATTTACATAGACATGTCCTTATAGTGAAAAAAAAAAAAAAAATCTTTACACATTTACATTTTCAAGTACGGTGAACTTGTTCAGGACAAAGTGACAGCGACGTTGTCAGAGCTCTTCTCCGTGTCACAGTCTTTGTCTGGTGGTGCAGAGACCGGCGTGTCTCTCAGAGAGTTCGGCCCACTGCTAGTCTGCCCTAAACCTTTGTTTGGGGGGTCGGCTGTCGACTCAGCCTCAGGCTCTTGCTGTGGGGCTGTGGCTACGAATAGAACAAAAGCGAAAAATATACATCACATCTATGAACATGTCATGAGGCTGGTGATTATGCAGGAAAGCAAAGGGTTGGAGACTTGCAGGGTTACGAGCTGCCGTAAGACAAAAAAACAAAAAAAACCAGCTTGTGCTGTTACCTGACTGAGTGCAGGACTTCATGTGCTCTGGCCAGTGGGCTTGCTGACACGGGTAATCACAGTAGCTGGTGTTCCAGCAGCAGTAGAAGATGGCCTCTTTCCTGCAGTTAGCGCACCACTGTTTCTTCTTCGTCTCGTCCACTGCTTGCTGCTTCTCCACCTCCATCTGTTTCTTCACCTCCGTCACCAACCTCTCTCTCTCCTGCTCCAGACTTTGCCTCATCTCTGCCATGGTCAGCTCTGCATTGAAGCACACACGAACACGATCAAGGGAAAGTCATTACACGGTTTTGGATGATGAAAACCACGCGCATAGTATTTTCGCCGATCGACGAGGTTCTCACCGAGATTGTGCTTCATTTCTGACAGCTCCTGTTGATGCAGCCACTGTAGTTTTTCTATTTCGATTCTCAGTCGTCTTATCTGGATTAAAAACCCACGGGTTAGGTTCAGTAAAGGGTCACATATAAAGCCACTATTATGATCTGAAGAGTATTTCGTCTCTACAGGGCCGAGAGCGAACACCTACCTCTGCTATTGTATTGCCTGAAGTACTCTTAGAGAGGTCATTGTAGATTTCAGTCATTGTACCTTTGATTGCATCCATTATCTGAAAAGAGTAGAACATAATATTCTGATTTAAGAAAAATCTATACCTATAATTTGTACATTTCACACCAAGAGAAATACACCAAATTGCTCTCAGGGCTTGTTTTCATCTCAGTTGTTTGGCCAGAGAATGATCAGTCGGTGCTGAAGTCCAGTGGATTTGGCACTTACAAAGCAAATGTAAACTTCTACTAACTTTATTCGTGTACTTGGCAATGTCTGCAGCCACGTCCGCCGAGGCAGTGGGGATATACAGGTCTGTGGCCGTGGGTGAAGACGTAGCAGCTGTGCCTAAACTTGACGCTGCCATCGTGGCAACAGAAGATGGGCTACTGGATACCAGGGTGATGGCCGACGTGGATGTGCTGAGTGGAGCGTCTTTCTGTTGAACAGCTGGAACAAGACCATACTATTCATCAGACACATTACAGAAAAAACTGGTTATATGATCATATTTAGCGAGCACTTTGTTGCTGTAGAGGGTAAATTGTAATACCGGCCCACACACTGTGTCAAGTCATCCTTGATATCTACCTTTAACAGCCTGTCTGGTCTGATAGCGTGTGCTTTGAGAAGACTGCTGTGATGAAGACGAGGACACTGCCGTCGAGCCGTTCCCAGTGGCCTGTGCCTGGGTCAGTGCTTGAGCCTGGCCTTGCCTGGGAGGCGACGACGACGACTCCTGCGCGGTCGCCGCAGGTTGCTGGTTCTGTTGCTGACGCTGCACCTTCTGCATGTGCCACTTCTGCGAGGAGGTCTGAAACTTGGCACTGGGATTCCACACCACGGCTCTCTGCACCACCGGCACCGTCTCTCTGGGCAGCAGAGGACGCTGTTTCTTCAACGCCGGCGTGGTGGAGGCCAAGGAGGAGGAAGAGGGGGGTGTTGCGGTGGCACTGGACACGTTCGCGAGGCTTATGGTCGCGGGTGAGGGAGTAGTGAAGGAGACCATGGTGACAGGAATGGCCATGGGGGACTGAGTGGAAACGCTGGAGGGAGTGGACGGAGCTGTACTGTTTTGAGACGGTAGCGTCGATGGGGTCAGGCTTTTCCCTACAAGGGAAAGTACACTATTTACCAGTTCCGCCTGTACAAAGTTGGTGATCTTTCCACTTTTACATGCGTTAAACATAGACATTACATTCTGTGTGTGTTTCTTGTGGGATCAACGCAAAAACGTAGAACTCTCACCTTCAGTTTTACCAGCAGAAGAGTCTTTAACAGTGGCGTTGTCTTTCCTGCTCCTCTTCCTGTCCTTGCCTCCCTGTTCCTCTCCGAGGTCAATAACCAGCTCTCTCTCTGAGTCAGAGTCCTCCGCCGGCACAGGCTGCTTTGCCTCTTCTTTCGCCTGAGCCTTCTCCCTGAGACTAGGTGATGCTGGAGGTGCTTTGGTCTTTTCTGGGCTATCTTTTTCCGAATCTGTGCTTATTTTCTCTTTAGTCGGAGCATCTGATGCTGTCGCAGTGGCGTCGCCTGCTGTAGTCTCGGACGAGTGCGAGTCAGCTTTGCCCTCCTCTTGGCTCGAGGAAGGTTGGTCTTTGGCTTTACTTTTGGTAGAATCCTTCTGGGTCTCATCACTGGGTGCTGCATCCTGACCATCCTTGGTTATTTGCTCCTCATCGCTGGCATACTCACTGTCACTGGAGTCCGATTTATCAGAGTCCTCTGAGTCACTGTGTTCCACACCTTTATAGACATCGACGGATATCTCATCTATGCCTGCAAAACAAAGTAAGAGGAGGGATATATCACACATCATCACATATTCACATCCCAAGATGTGTTCTGTTAAGCGACTTTTCCAGTCGGGCAATGATTCTGCTGACTATCCTCAACAGAAATACTTGAGAAATTGCTATTTTTTTTCTATGCATACTCCACTGACCCAACTGTGCCTTGCAACTCTCGATGGTTTTGTCCAAGTTCAGCTGGAAGCGGCTCTTGATCTGTCTTTTTGGAGAGGTGAGGACCGGTGTGGCTCCTTGTTTCTGTTGAACCGTTTCACTGAGCTCCTTCAGGTCCATTTCTGCTTTACTCCGATCTGTGAGGATACAACGTAAAATAGTTCCAAACGGCCACATCTGCACAAGAGAAAGACTTTATTTCTAGCAGAATCGTGTCCAACGGTGACCTGTATTTGCTCACAGAGAATGGACATCATTACTCTTTCATGCGTATTACATAATTGCCATAAAGGATTCACCTAGATTGAGGTTCAGTATGCTTCCTGTCGGTGGTGTCTTCTCCTGCTTGGGAGCGCCAGGAGCTTGAGAGTGGAATGGTTTAGGGCTGTCTAAGGAACTGCCTGCGGGACAAGGTCGAGGATGAGCAGGTGATGCTGTAAAGAGATATTCACTGTTAAATTAAGCCCCCTGCCATTAGACACATACATACTAGTTGCTACAATGGAATGCACCTGGTGAAGTACCTGTACAGTCCATGGACTCTTCTCCGGTACTGTACTGGCTGTTCGGAGCCTTTGTCTGGGACTTGTCCGCTGTCTCCGTTTCCCCATCCGAACCAGTGTGGGCGGAGGAGTTGGTGCTCATGGGGGAGCGAGGCATATCGCCAAGGGGGAGTCGCCGGCCTGCTGCGCTCCCTCCCAACCCGGCCCCAGACAGCATGGTCCTGGCCAAAGAGATCTTGGGCGATGCCGTCATATCAAAGCTCAGCTTGATCTTCTCCTGTTTCTCGGGTTTGAGCGGGGTGGATGACGGGTTGGAGGGATCCAGCAGCATCTGGAAGTTGTTGTCAGGAGTGTACGGCGTCCTGAAGGGGGCATAGTTAAACACTCCGAACTTCTTCCTCATGTTCTCCACATAGACCTCCATCTCTTGCATGGCACTGTTGAAGATGCTCTTGGTCTTCTTCACGGAGAATGGAATCTCTTTGGACATGAGGTAGCAATTGTTTAAAGGCACCCAAGCCCTGAAGGGGGTAAAGATTCACATCATGAACGAAGTGGGACAATGTGCCAAAGCAACTGAGTAACTGAAGCACGGAGGGCTGATACCTGTCATGCTGACCAAAAAAGCGAGCATCCACTTGTCCGTCTTTGTCCCGCAGAGCTTTAGCAGGCCAGAATGGAAATCCTTTCAGTTTGGCCCACACTAGAGGGTGTGGGTTACTCTGCAGACACACAGTGAAACACTGGAACTGAGTGGTTGCATTTTAGTGATCTATGCTTAAAACGGTAAACAATCAGGTGAAATCATCAACAGAAACGTCAAGTCACTCAACTAGCTTACACAAGGCTCACAGAACCAGTTGTCTCTCTTTTGGCAAGCAGACAGATAACACTCGGGACAAACTTCAATCTCATTCATCTGCAATTAAAGAATCAGAAGTTTCAGCTGTCGCGTCTAGTGTTTCAAATCAATCGACGGAAATGTGAAGGTATTTTCTGACCCAAACCACATACCCACCTCATGTTCACAGATCTTTACTATCACTTTGGCTGTAGCCGTGAGTTTGTGATTGCCTGAAACAAGGACATAGGAATCATTTGACAAGATTCTGTTCTCCAAATGAATCATTCTAAGGATATTGGAATTAAAAACGTACAAAATAATTAACTGACATCTGAGAATCAACAGTGATTTCATTGATCAATTTGATTTTTCATGACATTGTATGTTTTATTTAAATCAAAAGCATGACATTGATTTAAACAGCTGGATTCTTCTTAAATGCTGTTTCCACACAATGAAACATACCTCCATTGTATATAATACAGTTGTGCAAAATCCATTTCGCATCTGCCAAGAAGGCCTCCGTGCAGCCGTACATTTTCTTTTTAATATTCTGCAGTGCAAAAAGACAAGATGGTGCCCGACTGACAAACTTTTTAACGGTGTTACATTCATACTATCAGAGACGAATATGTGATAGCTTGTGGTTTACCTTCTCAAGTGTGCAAAGATCCATCGGGTGGAAAATGTACTCTGCGTAATCCGGATGCTGTTCAAGAGAGACAGGTTTCTGGAAGGGTTCGGTCTGTAGGATGGAGTGGACAGAAACAAAATATGAAGGAAAATAAACTCTTACTGCACAACCTTCCCCTCTACTGCACATGAACATGCTACGACCATGCTACTACTAAAAATAAAAATCTAAAAGCCGCTTCAAACAAAAGCTGGAAAACCAGTGAAGGAAGAAATCATGATGGGGTCTTGTTAGTGTTGTAATTGATTACCCAATTAAAAGTCTTTCTCTGCGTGGAAGCTGCATGGGGGGAGCGAGATGACAAGCGGGGATGATCCTGAAAGAGAGTGAGAGGGGCAGCTGTATCCTCACCACCAGCTAGCATGTTTACCTTCATGGTTTCCAGCCATGACAGGCCCAATACAGCACATTGACTATGATTGTTAGTTCTGTTATTAAAAACAATTTTGCACATGCAAATCAATAATTTATCATGCTGGACTGAGAGGCAGATCTTCGGGGTGCAGATCTTAACATCTGGCACGACTGATGGGAGTATGATGGTTGCGTAAGCAATCTAAAAAAAATTAAGACTGGCCAGAAAAAGAGCACATGCCAATATCTAGGTGATCAATCTGAATGTACAATTAGAAAAAAGGCAGCAATGAGAATAAACAGTGTACCCCATCTGTAATTAGACCGTCTGCCACAACACAATGTAATCAGTTTGGTAGCATGAATTCCCTAGAAAGACAGAGGGACCAGAGTACTTACACCTGGCTGTTTCATCTTCTGAAGGGCAAACTTTAGTAGGTAAGACAGCTGCTCTATAGTTAGCATCATCATGGCTTTGCTTTGAGTCTCTATACACTCAGCAACTGTTATTTTCTGAAAGACATCAAGAGGAAAATATTTGAAAACTTTGTTCTTAATCCCATAATTGCACAGAATGTATGTGGTCTCAACGTCACTTACTGAGAGGCCCTCAGTAATTAAACAAATATGACTACAAGTTTTGACTAAAGGCTGTGAAATGTGGTTTACAACAACCCTACGCTGCTCATATTCCTGGGCGAGTACCTCACACTCCGGACAGAACCAGTCGCCCTCGGGCTCGGCTGGTAGTTTGAGGCACTTGGCGTGGTACACCCTGGGGCAGAGCTCACAGCAGAGCACCTGGCCCTCGCGGTGGCACAGCCAGCAGTAGAAGTCGTTCCTGCCGTCCTGCGGTACAACATCAACAGGGTCTGTGGTGAGTGCTGGCTGCTTCACATAGTAAAAGGGACCGTGTCTTAGTTCTGACTGGAATGCGGGCGAAAAAGAAAGACAAAGTTTGGGGAAGGTCAAAATCAGAGCCAGAGATTAAAGAAGCCAAGCAGACATGCACAGCATCAAAAACAAAAGAGGCACACGTGTGTTACACACTATCTGGTTTTAGAACACAACCATCACCGATGTGCACACGGGTAAACACAGTGTGGACAGCCTGGATTAAACTGGCAAGGGTTCACATAGTTCCAGCTGCTACTAATCATTTACAAAGGTCAACTTAATGCGTCAAGTGTAAGATACTAGCAATCATTTACCCACTGTGCATTTGTGAACTGCTTCACACACACACAAAGGAAGCACAGCATGCTGGGAATTTTACTAAAATACTGGCGACTAAAGAAAAGCACTTTCTGTCAGACCTCAGAAAATACACCAAGTTACTAGTACCAGCAGTATCCAATGCGATTGAACAATTACATAAAAGTGTACGACAACAACATGGATTCATATGAGCAGACAATCCTAAACAGAACACTGTAAAACTGACAAAGTGACATAACATGCTAATAGTGCAAGGAAATACTTAGATATTTAGATCTCAATGAGAGGTGGCAATCACAAGGTAACCCCTGATATATTGGAATAATATCACAATATTTCGCCACTGATAGAGTCAGACTTACAACAGCAAAAATTAAAGGTTTATCAAAGTGCAAAGAGTTTCAGTTACATGAGAATATTTTCCATTTTTCAAAGTACCAAGAAATCCAACCGATCACTGAGAGCAAAAAGGACTAAAACCCGGCTGCCTCAGGAGGTTATCACAAGATAATGTACCGTCATGTTTAGCAACAATACAAAGCAGGACACGATATCGCTTTGACCCAACACTAGTACACTGGTACTCTGTACGGCAGAAGGAGCTCATTTCAGAAGAACTGTCTACGTGCACAACATGTCCCTCTTTCTTTTTTTTTACAAGAAATGAAATGAATTTATTGAAGGAACCCCTGTCTGCTCCAATGGAGCGGCCAACAGTTAAGAGTGTGGTTATAGCTTCCAGCTGTTGCAGCTTCCAGGTGTGTGTTGATGTAGAGCAGCAGAGTCTCCCTACTAAAGAACACGCGGTGAACCGACCCTGAATTAAAATACTGACAGATTATGAATTACTGATCACACATGGCCTTTAGATTGTACCACCTACGATTATCATTCACTGAATTTGAGCGGCTGAATGTGACAGCTTCTATATTTTGATGTTCTTTTTTTGCAGTGTTATGACTCACGATATAAAAATAGATCGTTTTACACAGATTTTAGCAGGATGTGGTATGGCAACGCTTCCAAAATATCTTGCTTAAACAAGACAGTATTCACCACAGTTTACAGTAAAGAAAGCTCTTCTCTTCCAACTGAAGCTAAGAAAACACTTCCAGTATAGTAAAGTGCAAATTCAAAGAAAATGAATACAAGCAGCAGACTATGCAATAATGTCCTGCAAAGTAAGTTAAAAACACAACAAAATGACAAAAAAAAATAAGCAGGAAACTGAAAAATAGATTTGTAAGTCTAATGTCACTTGGGTGCATCTGGGGGTTAAACTAACCCAGAAGACAACAAATAATGTTAAATATGTCATAGTAGTTAATATGATTCAGTTGTAATCACTGAAAATAAATAACACATTTGAATTGAATCTTTTTGGAGTCTCAAGGTCGATGGTGGCAGCAGACGACTCAGTCGCAGACGTCTCGGACCTTCAGCAGGTAAAAGCAAAACGCTCCACATTGGGAGTAAGAGCAGAACAACTTTTAGTGATTTGACTGCACTGGCCCTTTAAGACAACTGCATACACTGTATACATTGTAGGCCTAGAGCTTTACCTCTTGATGATTGAACAACTTTGAGAAGTTGTTGTCTAGTGTAAGTCTGGATATCAAAAGGCAGTCGATGGATGAGGTTGAGAGCGGTAGCTGGTTTAACTCCTCTTTCTCGGTGACCGTTACCTGGTCTTTGCTGCTGCTAACAGCACCTGGCTTCTTCTTCTTCTTCACAGGGCAGGGCGATGTTTCAGCAGAGGAGTGACCATTCGATGAGTGAGAGGGACTCGGCATCCTTCGCTTTTGGGTGGTCCGTTCTGTTGGCCCCGTGTCTGAAACTGCACACAAAGAGGTCAAAAACTACAGGAAACAGTAAAGGAGCACTACTTTAACACCAGAGACGACACACCACAGTTGTCCTGCACTCTCACCAGTGGGTGAAGCCAGTAAGCATGGTGAGTTGTATCATGGAAATCAAAGACAACCACAACAAAACCACTTTACATAGGATTGCATTCATACGCACTGTATGTTCTTACCCTTGGATCGCGTTGAGATCTCCATTCCTTCTGTTGTGATGTCAGTCTTCTCCTCTTCCTCTGCCACGCTGATGCAGAAAAGAGCATCGAAGGGTTACCAGTCAAACACAACCTACAGCTGAAGATGTCTCGTATATATTACTCGTGTTATTATCATAAAGTTAGGATGTTGTTTGAAATTGTTCTTTGCTTCAATGTCTCTGACATTCATATAATTCTGGTTAGATTTTGGCTCTTAGTTGGTATCAGACGCATCATAAAGCCGCTGTTAAATTCAAACTACTGCATCTGACAAAGTGCTATGCTTATGACGTAGGTTTCAGAGGCTTACAAACAAAGTAAATTAAGTTATCGTCAGTAACGGGGAGCTAGATTGTGTCCGTGAATGATCACATTTTTCACCAAGCATTTATTGTCCGGTATGGTTGCAGTTGACAAAAACACAGTTTTCAACGTTTTCTACTTTGCTGAAGGATTCATGATTTCAATAAACACATCAAAACAATTACTACAAAATAAAAGAACTACGCTGCATGACAACAACTATAAAGAGTCTCCAGAATACTTTATGCCAAACAAGTAATGTAATAGAAATGTCGCAATAGACGGGTATCGGCAATAACCACGATATTTAAAAAATGTAATATTGATATCATGTAAAAAATACACATATGATGTTGTGTAAACAAGCCAGCACCTGATTTAGTACAGTTATAGTTAGACTCTCTCTCCACCTCCCGAAACTCGTAGTTTGAGTGTAATTCCTTTGCCAAAAAAAATCACGATATTACCTTTATTGTGAAATCTTTTGGCCACAATAAACAGATATTTTGACAGCCCTATACTGCATAGACAATACTGATAGCATGGCAATGGTGTCACTCAAAGCATACATCAAAGGCTTAAAGACACATGCAAATAATAACATTCAGCTCTGAAGTACAATTAGAACACAACTTGGCATCTTCTACATTTTAAACTTGATTAAAGCAAAAGATAACCGGTCCTGAGACAAATGCAGCTCGATGTGCAGGGCCACTTCCCAATCCTAAACAGCAGGCACCTTTCTCCCACCACCACAGATCTATAAATAGTAAACATGACAAACACAGAACAAAAGAATCTGCAGTGGCCGAAAACCTTCTGACACCCAGAAAGTGAGACGCATGTAAATGAAGAGATCCCTGCTGTTTTTTTAAAACAACCACATAAACAGTCATTGATCATGTGACCTAATAACAGGCAGCATATCACACGCAGCCCGAGTCCTTTTTGAGAAACAGCCTTGAGAATGCAAGCTACAACGTGCTGTGAACCACCTTGTATTCAAAGTCTGCCCAACAGGTTTTTCCTCAGTATCAGTTCAACACGATTCACCTTGGTTTGCAGGCGCCCTGTTGTCGATCCTGCTATTATGATTTCCATTTTCTCTGATGCCACAGCAGATGCAGTGGCCTTGTCGGTCGGATTGGCTTCAATTCTGCCAAATTCTATTTCACCTACTCCTGAGGAAAGCCCCGTTTGAATGTTTTTTTGCAGAACTGAAGAACAGTCAGGCATTGACTGAAAACCAAAAATATACTGCTTCCGTTTCAGTAATCCCCCCACACACACACACACACACACACACACCTCCTGCCCCTCCATCACTAAAAGAAGGATGACAATATCAGACAGGAACACAGCACATCTGCAGAGACAGTGTGCAGTGAAATGGCTTCCCTGGCCTCCTCCTCTAACCTGCCTGGACAGCCTCATACAATCTACCCCAGCAACATCCTGTCACGTCCAGGGCAGGAAACACAGCAGCAGAAGACAAAGACAGAGACAGGGACAGGCACAAGGACACAAATCAATACCACTCAATCCTGACAACGACATTTCTGAATCAAAGACCACAGAGCACACAAACAGCCTATTGTAACCTACACACAACCCTTTCCACACCCACCATTGCCACAACGTAGGAAATTCAACAAGCATACCTGTTTTGTTTTTTTCCTCCTTACTCACATACAGATTCTTCAGCCTATTCTTTTAATCTTTTTCAATTATTGAGGGCGTAGGGGGGATGAGGGGAAACGATGGGTCCAGGTTTCCCAGAAGGCCTTCTCTCTCCCTGCTGCTCTCTCCTGCAATTGTCAATCTTTAACCTCGGCTGCAGGCTGCCGATTGGCTCGAGCGCCACACGGAGGCGGCTGATTGGGCACTCGGCTCGGTGTGCCACACGGGCTTCTCTTCTCCCCGCTCTCCTCAGCCACAGTGCTGCAATGCAGAGAGGACTGCTCCTCACTGTTGCTTAAAAAAACAAACCAGAAAAGCCGAGTCTGTCACTCTCTTGAAAAGCCCATGCAGACACACACCGGCCGTGTGTCTTTTATCAGACATGGAAGACGCAGCTCCTGACAGGGAGAGGATCAGATTCCCTCCCTCACTGTGCTCTCAGCCGGTGTATGTGTGTGGCATCCATTTTGAACACACACTCTCTCTACCTCTCTCTCTCTCTCTCCCCCTCTCTCTCTCTCTCTCTCTCCCCCTCTCTCTCTCTGACCATTGTGCACACCGCACACACGGCACGTACACACGGCACCAGTCGAATCTGCTGTAAAAGACCACATGCAGCTTATTATGTGCCCCAGCATGTTGATATGCAGCATGGGCCTAATGCTGGACACAAAGAAAGGACTGAAAATGTCACAGGCCTCCCAGACAGCATGGACAGCACAACCCACCCTCCCTCCCACCCTCCCTCTCTCTCTCTCCCTCTCTCTCTCTCTCTCTCTCTCTCTCTCTCTGCAATGCTTCTTCAACATATCCTGTATCATAATCAATATCTGCCTGGAGATTCAAGTGTGTAAGCCGACAAAAACACGCACAAACAACTGAGAGCGTCGCTGTACATTGTCCCATCTTTGTGTGGAAGGTGAAATCGGTTTGACCAAATGTGTGCCTTTCATTTAATCACTATAGAACTCAACTCATTGGTGCAGATTCAGGGCAACACAAGTATGAGCCATCCTTCAAAAACAGACACACACAGACACACACACACACACACACACACACACACACACACACACACATCCGGGCCAAAATATCAAGGCCGGCTACATTATCTACGCAGGTCCAAGAAGGTCAACTGGTGGATATTTTCAAAAGGCAGACACCCAACTGAAGAGGCAGTGAGTGTCGGTCTACACCACAGTGGAATGAAGGGATTAGACGAATTACCAAGCACCATTCACAAAACACTGAGCAGGAGGATTTTCAGTCTCAATCAAATCAGCCTGCTTCTGAACTCTGGTCAAGCAACATTATGTGCGCCATTATATCCAGGCCATAGTTCTCCTGGTTGTATTCAGAGCAGAGCCTTTATCACACATCCTCCACTAATAATGACAAAAACAAACGTCACATATTCCACCTGGACAATATCAAAATGTTCAAAAATAAAAAAAAAACTATTTTGATCATAAACTAAATTGAAAAATATTTATCTGATTCATGCACACAGAAAAGCAACACCAACATCTATATATATATATATATAAACAGAATTCAATCCAACCTTGTCGACTTCAAACAGGCTGTCAAGCCTCTCTGGATGAGCTGAGGTTTCTATGCAGAGCCTTTTCAGAGGAAGTCCTTCCCCTCTTCTTTCCTTCTCTCTCACATACAAATACTCAGTGTGCTTGGAGCAGAGGGACAGAAAGGGGAAGCTCTCTAAAATGGCTGACACTCGGCAGCAGAGAACAACACTGGGAGGCAGTGCACACCATTAGGCTCAGGCAATTCCCTCCAACCCTGGGATAAATAAGCTGCTACGGCATATTTAGTCCGCATATAATTGGTATTTTAGAAAACTGGTGAGCGGCTTACAGGTTTAGGCCGGTGAAAGGCTTCTTTTTTTTAAATTCACCCTGTAAAAAAACGCCATCAAGGTGAGGTGAAGTGGGTTTTAGGTGAGTGTGGAAAAAATGACGACGACTAGATGACCCTACTGTCATTTTTTTTTCATTGCCGTGTTGGTTTGGCAAACAATTAACGACAGTGCGACGCTGCCTTGCCTTGGTGCCAGTTTGAGGCCTAAATTAAACTTGCTGTGCTGTCACTTTACCATCTGCTAATTCCTCGGGGGACTCCCCTCTGCTCTGCTCCCTGTCTCTCCCATCCTGCCCGGATCCCTCACCAGGCCTGCCATCTTGACAGCAGAGGCCAGTGGGCAGCCACACAAACTCAAATCCTCTTTTAGATCTTGAGAAAAGAAAGCAGGTTATAGTTAGTATCCTATGAATATAAAATGACCTCACACTTGACCTGTGGGCCCCCTACTGTGTGTGTCCAGACGGCCAACCAGTTAGCAGAGGCAGTATATGTTGTGCCATGCTATGCTCTCCTTCCAAGCTCCACTCCTGTGCTGTGGGGTGACAAACACTCTTCCCCCTCCCCCAGTCTGTCAGACAAACCTGTATTATTGCTCAGGCACGGACCACACACAGTGGCTGGTGCCTTATCAACAGTGTTGTGTGTGTGGGTGTGTGTGTAAAAGAACAAAAATAGGGCTTACCTCTGTGGATGCATGGCTACAAACTCTGTGTGATATGTCAATGCTTGTTAAAACATGGAGGACAGCCCTGTCAGCCCTTCACCCTGCTCACAGCACAGCCACGGCTCTCCAAGCTGTCCGACTCACTGCTCCGATGAAAGGCACACTGAGACTGGCCACGCGTGCTGACGACATGTAAGCCGGCTGCTGATTGGCTAATGCATTTCCTGGTTGCTTGTCTTTTGTTTAGCACGGGCAAGCTAAAACAACGCAGTGCTCAGAGCAAGAGGAGCTATAGGCCCAGATCAAAAATAGTCAGCCTCTGCACACCTTTCAGCTACCAAGAAGACTGCATGCAGCTGTTACTGTTTACTAAACTTGCTATAAAGTAGGTGCAGCTATGAGGAGTAGTCAGCAGATGTGCACACAAAGAAAAGGCCTGTGGCTGTGTTCCTAGCAGGAATTTGCCTCACTAGTTCACACCCTCGAACTTAAGCAACCGTCAATGGGCAGGATACAACCTGCTATATGAATAACAGCAAAGAGTAAACAGGCAATAGATGAAATGTAGTCTCTGTTTCTTTGGCCTATAAAGGTTTAACAACAACTAAACTACAGCCGTGTGATTTGTCTGACACTGGCTCTTGAACTGGTGTGGTCACATGTTAGCAAGGTGTTTCCACACAGGCCACAGTTCTACTGTTAAAGAAACAGTGACTTTCAGTTTCTGGTATATCGTTCCACCACGGGGCATTATTCAACTAGATTTGGAATGACTTGTACGGTACCTCGGACTATATTGTACGCACAGCTCGTCTACATTTGTTGCAGTTGTTTGCCATTTTAGAGGCTTCTTGTTTTCTCTTCTGTTTGCTTTATGTATATCTTTAGAAAATGTGATCGTATATCAACATTATTACAGATCAGAACTTTACTTTTGAGAATGAATTTCACAAAAGACAAGGAGGAAGTGTCATGTTGCAATATATATGGGAAGTGCTGATCGAATACATTTGGATGGCACAACCTGTCAGCAAATCATCCACTGATCTGTTTCATACTTCTTAAAATCTATAGAATGAATTGGTAACCACTCTGGTAACTATACTTGTCTCCAGAAAACTGCCCCTGTCATTGATAGGATCAATGTGCTCATTGTCAAAACTAAAAAGCAATTGTTTACTTACAATATGATAGGTTATCTATCACTTCATGCAGACATACAGCATGCTGTTGTTAATTCATGGCATGTTTCATAGCAGGAAACGATAAGATGATCCCTAATGTATTGGGTAAATTAATACAGGGGGGAACAAACTATTGCTTCTCTGTACGAAAAACATCATATCCTGTTTGTTTCACTTGACGTTAATGATAAGTATACTTTGCTTTCTCTAAGATTTGGCTGTTGAGAGGAACCTGCCTGCACTGTTCAGTGGGCCTCTTCTACAGGAAGAAAGACAGCAGCGACCTCTTGTGGTAAAACGTTACAACAGCTCAGTACACACTAACCCAGAGACTCTCAAAGGTTTTCATGTCAAAGAATCACCAATTAAACACGTTTACCAAGGAGCCCATTTGGTAACATTAGTTCAAAAAGGTCCACAGATTGATACAAGAGGAGGGAATGCATAGAAGTAGACAATGTGTGATGGGTTATAAAAGGTGAAGCCTGGAGCAATGGAGTCATCCTGTAGTTTGAACTACCTGATAGCCTTGCTTGGTTTAATGTTAGCTAGTCTCTCTCTCTGCTGCTAGCGAACTAGCTAAATTGTAGCGAAAGTAATAGCAACAAAAAAATTTAGCTAGGCTTATTAACTTGAAGCAAAATTAACTAGGAACAAAGTTGCGTTTCTTACTCTCAACTAAGGTTACATTGTATAATTGGGAAGCTTTTCACACCATTTAATGGTAACATTAGAATAACTGACTTGTAGTAGCATGAACCATATTAAGCTGTTTGTAATTAGCCATTAGCGTCTGCACAAAAGACACAAAACAGGTACATATGTGTCGGGTTACTAGATGTTTTAACGAGGAAATAAAATGACTTTGGTGGCACCACACATGTAAAAAAAAAAAAAAAAAAAACTTATCAGGTTGTAACAGTATATATTATGTCACCTTTGTCTGTCTCCACTAGGAGTTACCGTTTGGTGTCCAGTCTGCAGACGGTGACCGGTGAAGCTTAAGAAGTCGTCGACCGGTAACGAGCCTCGCAGTCCCCAAGATGGCGCCCTATAGCGAGACTGGCTGCTCCGGTCAGAGCTCTTTTAAGTCTTCCTTGGATTCAAGGTGTTGAATACAATACATGTATATGTGGTTTTTAGGAGACTGCATCGATATTTGTTTATTTTCACTAAAAAGGCATGACATTTGTCAGAGCTGCCATTGAGAAAGGAATACAGTTAACCTGCAGAAAGTTGTGTACAACAAAACATTTCTTTCATCCATTGGTTGAGAATTAGACATGAGCCTTTGACTTACTGACTTGTGGTTTTGGAGGCAAAGAAACACTTTAATGATTTTTGCTTTTGTTGTTGTTATTATATGATCATATTATCATTATACAAATCAGAATCATTATCTGGTTACCAAAAAGAAAAATACATAGACAACTCTCTGTGTCGTCAGCTGAGTTTTAGTGACTTGATTTGAAATGTCTTAGTCATTTACAATAGAGAAACCAGAGGAAATATATCAACGATTTGCCTATAGATTATACCCCTTTTTATGCTTTTTTTTTCAAATAAAACAATTGAAGTTCCAACAGCAACTGATGAGACAATCAATGTGTTTTAACTTAGACCCAGGATCATGAGATGTGCACTTTTTGTCAACCTAGATTTTATATTTAAGACTCTTTATTGCCGTCTGTCATGTTTAGTCATAACTTGTGTTATAGCTGATAATGTTTTGCAAGATGTGTGTTGTGCTTTATGCATCTGCACATGTAATGTGATGTAATGCATAGTGTTGCAGATTTGGGGGATGGGAGCAGGCTTGGAGAAAAGAAAGAAAGAAAGAAAGGCATGCTGTTTGCAGGTAAACTAATCTGAATGCATTAATGATTATGGGGCTATCTCCTGTCCTTTCAAACTGTTATCTCCTGTCCTTTCAAAGTAGAGAGGCTGAGTAGGGGGGGGGGGGATGGGATAAAGTGTCTCACACTCATTGAGGGGGAAGGTCAGTTTGCCGTGTTTTGTGGGGGAAGGGGCACAAACAGAGGGCCACTGGGCCCCTCTTTGGGTCTCCATGGAATGTAATTGAGGTTCCCTCGCTCAGGAAGACATACAAACAGACCAAGAACACCCAACAAATAATGCACAAGGTTGTTTTTGTATGTTTTACTTTTTGTGATTTCATTATGTCATGAACACAACATTAGCAAACAATCCACCTGATCTGGATGAACCTATATGTAATCATGTTTTGCATCAATACGGTGAAAATGCATGTATGACTTATTATCCTTCACTACCAGCTGTGTAACACTTTTGGGAGTAGTCCTCTGCTATGTCTGCCAGCAGTAGATTTTTCTGATTACATTTTTTTGAATCGGTTGCACAACATAAGAAGCTGTGACTTTGGTAATGAACCTCCTCAGCAGCTACGCTTTACCCAAAACAAAACACACCCTTTCTCTCACCTCAAAGTTTTTAAGAGGATTGCAGACGGTTCAGACAGGAAAGAACAAGTAAAGAGCTAATTACCTATAGTTTTCAACTCTTCTCTTCTTTTCTCCCTTAACCCCCCAACGTCCTGCTGCCCTCCCTCCATCATTGGCCCTCACTCTCTCCTTAGTAGTAACATTTTAAAACTTGTGTGCCTGGGGATCTCCATGGAGACAGCTTCTTCCATCCTCTGTTGCTACTCAAGGGGCAATCTGGCACAGCGGCTCCGCACTCACTCCGATTAATATAACTGACACTGGACCCAGAATCTGTGGGGCATCAGGCTGCGCATGTTGGGATTAGAGTCAGCGGCAGTTACTTTATAACTGACATATCAAGGTATTAAAAGGCATAATCTGGTATTCTGATCATCAATATAGAGACCATATGTCATGACTGCAAATTCATATTTGGCAATTATATTTGTTCCTGCTTAATACAGGCCATATTACATACCAACCACCCTGTCAACATGCCTGGACATTTGTAAATTCCCAGAGAAACAATATTTGAAGAATTTGCAGCTCTTTACACTGTTCTGCTTTATTACAAGTCAACATACACACATACATTGTGTACATGTTTCTGTTCACTAAATTCCAATTGCCCACTTGTGTTCTGTCTTCAAGTCTTCATTTTATGTGGAAAAATATAAATTGTAATCGCATGTAAAGTGAATAACATAATAACGTAATACTCTAGGGGTATGATACGTCATTTGCATAAAGCTGCTTTTCCGCCAGCCTATAAATAAGTTTTAAATCTCTCCCCTAATAATATCAGTCACTAGCTGCTCATATCGCCTATGGGTATTGGTGCGCGTGTAGTTCGTTTGCAGGAACGTGTCAAGCAGTTTCGGGTGCGGCTCGCAAAGGAAAGCAACTGCATTACCCAGAAGTCCCCGCGCTCCGCTTACAAGCTGGCTCCCTCCGCTTCTGGGAGTGTTTCGCATTTAAACAAACACGGTCCTGCTGAAGATGGCGGAGAGTTTGTAGAGGCGTAAAAAGAAACTGCTCTACTCAATGAAAGCATCGAAGCCGGTGAGTTTTCTGAATCTAGTTTGTGATGCTATTTATTACCAAGTTTAAAACACAGGCGGTCGCGCGTGTTTTCACCGTGCACATTTGTCACAGAGACAGTTGTGTGTGTTGCTCCGCTTCTGAGCAGGCTGTGGTTTTTTTCTGAGCTATATACGGGTGATACAACGAACCATCTCACCACTGTGTCTCGTTTGTTATGGAATGTCTGTTGTGGAATTATCGTCCCCAATAAGCAATAAGACGAACATTTGCGTTAAGTCTCGCTTGTTATTGCGCCATTTGTATCGTTTTTTTTTTTTTTTCTTCTTCTCCATTATCTGCTCGCTACAAAGTTTACGAGACACAGGCTCCCTGGTTCGCTGGAGGTGCGATAGCCTAACGTTAGCTGTTCATCTCTGCTCAATATAAGTGAACTCGTTGGTGTTTTAAAACACACAATGTTAACTTTGTAGAGCCGCATGGTTGTGTTCATTACCCCACATCGCAGCGGAATGGCTGTTTTTTTGTATTTTTTTTGTATGGGACTTGCTCCACAGTTTCGGTACAACGGAGAGCTGCAGGAGTCTCTTGTGTTCACAGCTAACGTTAGTCACACCACAGTAGTAATCTTGTGTAACAAGATTACAAAATAAAAATTATTGCACGTTTTTGCCGAGCCTCCACCGTGAATGCAGCGCAGGGTAAACACGGTGTAATGTACCTGCATTGTGTGTATATAGTCACATAGTTTTTCTTCCCTTTTTTAATTTCACACCAAGAGTGTAGCAGCGTCTAAACAAACAGCAACACACTAATGTAGTCAAGTCACAAAATGTGCACAAAATTGTCTCCTTTTTTTTTTTTTTTTTTTGGAAAAATAAGTCATATTTTATACATTTATATTCATGACGTCACCATTAACCAGCTTGTATTCCTCGCTGACCTCCACTGCTGACGAACCAAACTTGAACTGACTTCGCTCAGCAGCAGCGCGGCTGCTCTGGAGAATCCACAGCATCTGTTATGTATTTTTTGCACGGCTGTAAATGAGATTATGTATACCGTGATTGTAAATGGGGGGGGTATATAATGGCCAATCACAGTATGATACATCTTGGTGTTTTCACCCGCTGATGAATCATATGTAGGTGTGTGTGTGTGAGAGACAGACAGACAGACAGACAGACAGACAGACAGACAGACAGGCTGGCAGAGGGAGATGGATGTGTTTCAGTGCAGGGGGAGGACGATCGCTCACAGGGTTCAGGTAGAGTCCAGGTTTGCGTTCGCTCAGTTTTTGTGAGGCGGTATGAGAGAAGATCCTTGGAGAGCGTGCACATGTGGAGGCAGACAATGAGGAGAGGTGGGTTAGTCATTCCTCTGAAACGGTTGCGGTCTAGGTGTGCTGTCTGTCTCTCTCTCTCTCTCATCGCCCGGAGCCATCCCTGCCAATACTTGCAGGCTATTAACAGCTCAATGCACATTTGAGAGTTTCTGAAGTCATTGAGGTGTATTTCTCACGTTAGTACGCGGTCTGGCCGCCCGCTGAATGATGAACGCTCCTGCTTATTATGATTTCATGCAGGCCACTCATTAGATAAGCTGCACTATCTGAACAATGCCGGGATGCAAATGGGGAAAGAACAAGGGAGAGCGACGCTGCCGTCAGATGAGCTAACTTGTCTTTATTTTGAGGGCCGATGGAATGCCATTACTCAAAGCCCACCAATGTGGTATTTCTTTTTTTTTTGCGAGCGGTAGAAGGACCACTGTGGGAACCTGTCCAATGAACTGCTTCTGCTCATATTCTTGGCAAATGGAGCCCCTTGTCCCCCCCCCCCATTCTCTGTCCCTTTTATCTCCCACTTTCTTTCTCCCTCACACAGGGTGTCAGGCTGCGTTAACAATGAATCAATCTTTGGGGGGATTCTTTGACTGCAGATGGGGTGAAGAAGTGACCGGGGATGCATGGCTTTCGCTCTTTGTCTGTCAGCCCCCGAGCTCTCAATAATTCATTAACTTATCACTTTTTCTCATGGGACTGGGAGAAGTCTCTCTCTGGTGGCGGATTCTGTGGTTATGTCGGATTGCCTGATTTGATAATTCTATGAGCGTACATTTAGAAAATATTCAGTTTGAGAGATAGTGTCCGAACATTCTCAATACATCTGGGGACCAGGCTTGTCAGAAAATACATCTGTGTAGAAATATTTGGATGTGTTCAGTGACATCTGTAGCTCCCTGAGTTTGGTAATGTTTGGACTTTGTTCATTATTGTCTCCAGCCAGCTGTATTTGTGGTGTGGTGTAGCGTTTAAAACTGGATTCCTGAAGTCTGTACGCTGAATTAGAAATCATGCTTCTCAGTGAAGTTCTTACAAATTTGGATCTGTGTTTTTTTAATAATTAAAATCTCAGGTAAATCTCGCTGCTTTGCGGTTACATTGAGTTCTAAATACTGGGTGGCGTCATCAAAAAAAGGAGGACAAATAAGCGAAATGCTTGCCTTCTAATAACTGTCTCTAATCTGTCTTTGTCAAGCTGCATTTCTGCGTCGTCGATGTCTGAATACACGGCATTCTTTGAGTGTTTCGTCAAGTCTGTGTGCCTAAAGAGAGGCAGGGAGACCGAGATAATGTGTTTCGTTTCGAGTAACTGCCCGTCGGTCATGTGACGGGCCTGTGTGTTCAGTTTTAAGATGAACGGCTGAGCGGGTGAGCGGTAGCTCCGGGAGGACTCTTGATGACACACGGAGCTGAAAGCAAAGCCTGATTGTTTCCCCTTTTAATTGAAATATGACTCTGTAGTACCTTTTGTGTTAGACGGCAGTACAGGTAGAGTGAGCTTAGTAGAGTCGCTGCCTCTGATGGATAACTTGTCATTTAGGGAGAGAGAATGTTGATGGGATGTTAAGTTAAGGCATTCATCATTTGTACGGGATTCTCTGACTCTTTACACTTGACTCCAGGAGGCTTTTCTTTCTTTTCTTTTTTTTTTTTACAACCAAGGTTTAAGAAAGTTTCCTGTGGTCAGCTCGGGCTGTGTTAAAACATCCTGTTCAGCCCCCCCCCCGTCTCAAGGTCACTCCCGCGGTGACGCCGATCCGTCTTTTGTGCTTTGTCAAAAGTGAACAGCCCCATCGTGGCACTTCTCCACCCGGTAGGCCTACCTCTGTGTGGAGCTAAATATAGAAAACGCTGCTCAACAAGACAGTCGTGTTTCCACTGCTAAAATATTTACAGCTATACTTCGCCCAGACGAGTGAGAGTGACGAGATGAGAGCTCCCCGAAACCAGATTGTTGTTTTCTGGTTGGAGGAAGCCAGACAGTTTGCACTCTGACTCCATTTGAAGTCCCGTCTCACTCCCCCCCCGGTCGCCTCTTCTTCAACTCTGAGGTAATACCCGAGTGTTGGGCTTAGCTGAGCCATATGGGAGCCATGCACACTTCTGAAAAGCCAAACGGGCAGCCTGAAGCAATCATTGCACCCAATTCCAGTTTATAACCAGCGAGGATTTGGAACAGTTCACTCTCTGCAGTCCTCGTTGATTGGACGAAGGCAAGAGTTTATTAGGGAAGGGGGGGGGTGCCAAGAGCTTTTGTCCCCCCCACCCCAACCCCCTCCTTGCCCTTCCTCTTTAACTTCAACTCCCCCTTTAACTTTCGCCGCCCCCCCCCCCCCCCCCCCCCCCCCCCCCCAGCTGAAGAATGCTCGTAAAAAGGGTTCACCTGAACGAGCCAGTGGGAGGGTATAGCTCCCTGGCCTAGTTTTGTTACCATTGTAAAATGTTAGCAAGACCTTGTTTGTGTTTTTTTTTAGGGCCCCCTTTTATAAAAAAAAAGAAGAAGAAGAAGAAGAAAAAATGCTTGGGGGGGGGGGGGGGGGGGGGGGGGGGGGTGGGGGGACAAGGGTGAAAAAAAGTTTGGTTTGTGAGATAACTGCTACCAGATGCTGTCTCTGTCTGTTATTCAGCGTAAAGAGAAGGAGAAAGAACAGAAAAGACACAAACTTCTCAACTTGTTACATGGACATTCTCCATCTTCTCCCTGTCTACCTCCATTATATACACTAACATTTAATAAAGGGTGTGTTAGCACGGGCAAAGTAATTACTTTGCAACCAAAAACAACAAGGGGCTTTGGCCTGGGCCTCTGCAAAGTGAACAGGTCCGCAAATTTCACAAAACTTTGTAATATTGAGAAATAGAACGACGTTAGGTGGTTGGTTGTGTTTATCCCCTTTTGTTTACGTCGCGTTCCTCTTCCTCTTCTTCAGTGCATCTCCGAGATGAAACGGTTCCACGTTGGCTGTATGTGGCAGTGGGGTGTGGTTTCTTGGTCCGTGTGGATTGAGAGGCAGCTGCGGCTGGCACAGCGCCGCAGTTTGCCAGCTGCAGGAGGATGTGTGTGTGTGCACGTGTGTGTGTGCACGTGTGTGTGCACGTGTGTGTGTGCACGTGTGTGTGTGACCGTGCGAGCGCTGCGTGGAGCTCACCTGCAATTTTAAAAGCTCCTTTTCATTAAAAGAAATTACCACAAATAGCTGCGAGCGTGCAGACGTTCGCTCACAGCATTCCGATTTTTCCACGTGCGATTTCTACTTCTTTCTTCTTTTCTTTTTTTTTTATTGCGGCCTTAAGTTCAGTGAGAAGTCGAGTTGTGAACGACAGACTTCCACAGCGTCGTGAAAGGCTCCAGACTCACTACAGCCTTTCAACACTGGCAACGCATGTGTCAGATAATTTATTACTATCCCGTTTCTTTCCACAACATTTATTTCTTAATTGGACTGATTTTTTTTTCTCTCGCTCTGGGATAAAGTGGAAAATGTTCCTCTCACCATTGCTGCTCTGCTGACGTCACCCCTGTGTATGCTGCTTGTCATTAAGGCAATCAAAAGGTTGCCTCCTGACATTGCCACATCACATAAAAGCTTTGCACCGTTGCAGTATTTTGTACACCAAACAACACTCACAAAAGTTGCCCGTTACCCGTCCAAAGCATTTTGTTGTGTGTTTGTTGTGTGGCGGTGGCTCTACTTTTTGGCAAAAGCTCAGCATGTTTCCATTGGGCTGGTTTCTCGGGGTGCTCGTGTTTGCTCATCTAATTGCTGCACTGGAACGAGTGATTCCATACGACTGCGGTGTGACTAAATAGGAGACGTATGGAAGTAGAGCGCCACAGACTGATACCACCCGGTTTAACGAGGCCCCCCTTCAAATTGGATGAAACATAATTTAGAGCAATTTATGAGTTTGCTTTTCACAGCCGTGTGGCTCAAATACAGTCAAGTGAAATGAAGTCAACCCACCTGGTTTTGTAAGATTTAAATACTTTTTTATTTCTTTTAAAATCAAACCACATTGACAAGAAGATTTCTTACTCATACTTCAATAGGCATAAAGTCCAAAACGGTTGTTTTTAAATAAGATCAAAGTCCAATTAGATGTATGGTGTTGCGTTTCGATGTTATGTTGTTGGTACTAGTAGTACTAGTAGTACTAGTTGTACTAGTACTAGCAGTGCAGCCTGCATACTGTGTCATCTGGTTCGCAGATAAGCCAGATAACGCTTCCACTGCCAGCACACAGCGGTAAGAAGTCCGTCTTCATGGTGAACTTCGTGAGTTCTAAAATACAGGATACCATATTCTCCCCTCGTCCTGCTGATATGATTGTTTGAATATTTTTTTGGGGTTATCTAATGGCTTCAGTGTAGTGAAATGATGTATATGCAGCTGCTCTAGGGAGAGTGTGTTCAGGCTTCCACAGCAACGCTACAAACTGCATGTTCCAACACGTTCCCATTAAGCTTTTAGACCAGAGCGCTTCTTCTGACTGAGAGATAACTAGGCTGCACGATTAGTCCTGTAATAATTTTTACTCCTCAACACACCAGTACCATACCGTGAGTGTCTAAACAGCGTTACACAGTAATGCAGTGTTATCAAAGCCCCTCAAGGCTTTATTAAGCAAAAACCAATAGAAACAGAAGACTGACTTTAACGCCCGAGAACAGCGAGGAAGGAGTTTCCTCGTGGGAATGGGTATTGTCAGTTTTCATAATTAATATGTATTGGTACTGCTACTTCTCAATAATTCAGTAAAAGGGGAACATGTTCTGAAAGTAGTTTTTTCAATTTTTTTTTATTTTGACTTCTGTCAGCAACAGTAAACGTTGCTGCTGCTATACCATAAATAAACAAAATTTAAATGAGGCTATGTAAGAGCGAGCAAGGATTCCAGCAACTGGAGCCGTTTAGCTTTGTGACTGTGTGAAGTGCCAACATCAGTTTGACAAAACTCGAACTAAAACAAATCTAATGGTTGGCCTACGAACAAGCATGGGGTCATTTTGGATTCAAGGCACCGTACATGCCCCCCCTCCACGAAGACTCCGCTTAGTTTTCGTTTGGTTTGACAGTTTGAAAGCCTTTCTGAAGCATTTCATTTGGAGCAGCATGTGGGTCTGCCACAACATTGACCCTGAACCTTTTTTTTTTTTTTGATTGTTTTGTTTTTGTGGCTCAAAAACTAAGAAAGAGGTTTTGAAGCAAAGACCAGCGTGAGTCGTCCTTTGCCCGCTCCCGTACAGTACGAGGGACTTGATTAGCAGTGCTGGCTTAATCACTCAGCAGATGGGGACGGAGTGCAGTGTCACCAGGACCAAAACAAACCCACAGTTAGATTATAGCTCAGCGGGTGTGTGTACACGTGTGTGTGTACACGTGTGCGTCTGTGTCCAGTCAGACCGAGCAACTCTGATTTGATCCCTAAACAGATTCCTGTGTGTTTTTGATACGAGCCCAGCGGTGCTCCTCGTTTCTTTGGACTAAAGTCAACTAAAACGGTCTCCACTTGTGCA
Source organism: Cebidichthys violaceus (assembly GCF_023349555.1). Taxonomy (NCBI): domain Eukaryota; kingdom Metazoa; phylum Chordata; class Actinopteri; order Perciformes; family Stichaeidae; genus Cebidichthys; species Cebidichthys violaceus. The sequence continues at coordinate 856,912 of NW_027176428.1, read as the reverse complement.
AAATGGTCCTCGTGATTCCCAGATTATACAGTAAAATCTGTGATTCATCTTTTTTTTTTTTTATTGCACCATGATTAGCCGTTTGTCAAAACCGGAGGTAAAAGAAAGCAAGTATTGGTAGTTTTCTAGCAAAGCATGGCTGTGAGGACTCGAGGATTAACACCCCCCCCCCCCAGTTCCGCTGCTCCTGCTCTCTGGAATCTTTTTCACCTAGACTCTGTCAACACATGAAACTGGCCAGTTGAAAGGAAGGAAAAGGAGTAGTAAAGGGAAAAATGGGAGAAGTTGAGGGAGAAGGAGGGGGGGGGGTTGCAGTTGTGAAACTAGCGTCAGACCATCTTTTGAGTGGAATTCTTTGCGGGGGTCAGAGTTCAGGCGCCGCAGCGTGGAGCTGTGATTGGCTGAGGAAAGGTGAAATGAAAACCACAGTAAACTTTTGACCTCGGCGCAGGAGCTGTGCAGGAACGCCCAGCCACAGCTCTGGCGTGGTGGAACAGAGCCCGCTCTCTTCCTGTGTTTACTCCACCAATCCAACAGGGACGGGGGGGGGGGGGAGAGGGGGAGTAGGGGGAGGGGGAGGAATAGGGGGAGGGAGCACAGAGAGGGAGGAGAGAAAGGCATGCAAGAGTGGAGGGAGGAAGGGAAGAGAGAAAATGGTCAGAGCCTCGTTGTGGTCTGAAAATGAATATCTGCCTTTTGTTTCACAGTTGAAACTAGTACACACACACACACACACACACACTGCTTCTGAGAAGAAATGTCTTTTAAAAAAGAAGTAATGACAATGGTGGACAAATCTTCACACTGAATTATGCGAGGCTACATGAGATTTGTCTTCACTCCATCCATTGCTAGTGAAGGTGTGTGTGTGTGTGTGTGTGTGTGTGTGTGTGTGTGTGTGTGTGTGTGTGTGTGTGTGTGTGTGTTATCAGACCGGGCAGTATGGCGGCTGATCAGGCACCGGCGCTCTGGCTCTCCAGATAAAAGGCTGTGTTGCCATTGATTAATGAACTCATTTCCATAATATTAGCCTTCATATGGTCGCTGCCGCCTGCGTCTTGTTCGGTCGCCGCCATCTCTCCGGTCCTCGCTCTTATCGCCACACTTTTTACATCACACACATGTCGAGCTTCTAGAGAAATTAAGAGCTTGCTAGAGATTTGGCTGGTTGGATCTGTGCCCGTGTGGCCCTTTTTTCTGTTCTTTGTCCATATTAATGATGGATAGTTGTAGGAGATGCATGTGTGACACACACACACACACACACACACACACATGCACACACAGTGGAATCTGCCATCTCTTTGTTTCCACCTTCATTTATTTTCCCTGGTTTTTCTACATGATGCAGTTTGTGTGAGAAAAAATGTGGAGATGCACACACAGCCTGTCTGAGGTAGGTGTGTGTGTGTGTGTGCACGTGTGCGCGTGCGTGCGTGCGCACGCACGCTGGGCACGGGTGGGGGATGTTTGTTTGTTTTTTTTCTAGGGAAAAAGCAATCCTATGAAGGCAGTTTCTCTCTGCTTTGAACTATTTTCTCTCCCTCACTACATTCATCAAAAGGCATCTTGTACACTACAAGTTTGAGGAAAAGCCACAAAGTCAAATATAACTGTTTTGTGTTTTCATACATCGAATGTTTTTTTTTTTTTATGGGCCCTTGTGAATTTCTTTTATGAGAAGATGTCTTAATAGATTTCGTTTTTCAGTCGGGGGGGGGGGGGGGGGGGGGACGAGTCGCAGATAGACGACGCAGCGTTTAATTGATTGATAATGAACCCCACATTTATTTTTCATCTGCAGAAGGTTGTGTGTGACTTGGATTATTTTCAACTCTTTAATTGTATAGAACATAGCAGACCACGCTTATGTGTCCGTCACACATTGTAGGCCTTGATCGGTCGATCAAATTGAGCCTTAAAGGCTTCCTTAGACATCAGTTTCTTTCTGATGCTTCACAAACTCCGGTAAGCTTCTGTGAGCGAGAGTTTCAGTCTGCTTTCCCAACCCCCCCCCCCCACACACACACACACACACACACACACACACACACACACACACACACACACACACACACACACCGTCCTCTGCGCTCACATTTGCGTCACTGCCATGGTTTTGAAAGGTGTGCTTTATTCCACTGTGAACCGCTCCTTGTGGAACTTCTTTCGGCTTTTCATTTGAAAAACTCATCCAAGTGAGTGAATATGGTCAGAAATTATATTTGGAGTTGTTTTATTATTATTTTTTGCAAAGCGGACATGGACGAATGGATCATCGCATCCATAAAAGTATTCGTAGGAATAAAGAGACTTAAACATCTTATTCTACCAACAGACACTCTGCAGATAAACGTGTTTCCAGCCTGGTATTTTAACCTTGCTTCCTGGAATACCACAGCTGCCATAGCACCTAAATAGAGACTTTGAGAGACTCTGTGAACAATTTACAGCTTCACTTTTCTTTAAAAATCCACACTTCTACATACACACATGCTTAACATGTGTCCTCCTCGTCCCCGTCCCTAAGTCACATTGTGTGGCGACGCTCCACATCTTGCCATTAAACCCTCTGGCTCCAGTTTAGTCCCACTGGCCCATGTTTGATTAAAATCATGTGTAATGTTGGCAGGAAAACGGCAAAAAAACAATATTCATCAACAACAAGGATGCGTTTGACTCGATGAAAATGATTGCCTCTGGAAGCCATCTTCCCTCAAAATGAAGGGGAAATCCCCAAAATGTCACGGTGATGGATTGCTGCTGAACAAAGTGAAACGTGGTTCTAAATGATGTGAAGCAAGAGCAGTAATGTCGCCTATAGTTCCCTTGTTGTTTCCTGCGATCTAGCAGGGTCAAATAAACACAAGATATTGGTTCCAGCATGGAGTTCACAGCATTGAAAGTTCACAAGTGTCAGACGCTAGGCGCTAGGCGCTAACTTATCCTCTCATTCAAAATGAACAGTTATTTTTTTAAATCTGATTCATTGCAAGAAGAACTGATTAAGGATCTTTAAAAAGTGCTAAAAGGGGACACATTTTGAATTGCCTTTTTTCAAATTTTACTGACATTACTTCCTCTCGGCATTCTGACCTTTTTTCTTTTAAAACCATTTAAATGATATTCCCTTTTTCAAGGTGTGATGCTTTCATTCACTCAGACTGATGGACGTCTGTTATGGGAGCACCTCTTTTTATTGCTCGTAATGACAATTCGATTTCAACCTAAGTAGATTCCTTCTCCTTTATTCCTCGCTGAGGGCCAGAGGAGCAGAGTACTTTTGGTACGTGCTTGTCGGTCGTGTAATCTCACCATTAGCCATTAAGACATGAAGAAAGACCATTTATTAATTACCCTTTGCTTAACCCCTCCCTTGAATATTTATTGTCCAATCTTCTTTCTTTTTTTTATGCCTCTCTGAGAGCGCAAAGGTTCAAGGAACAGATGTAAGCGTAACATTACAGGAGGCCCCTCACACATTATGCCACGTCTTTAAAGTCCATCAGGACAGCGTGATGGATTTAGTTGCACAGGACTAATTAGTGTTGTTAACGAGCTTCACAAGGTGCTCCTCGTTAACTCCTTGTTAACTGTGGACAGTGTTTTAGTGCAACATTACAACAGGTGGGTCGTGACAGACGACGGGTTCTTCGGCCTGTTACACAACAAACCAGTTTTAAAGGCTGTGACGTGGACAGACGGCTTGACTGCAGCTCACGTCACACAGTCAGATTCCTATATTTCAGGTTCCAGCAAACCCTTTTTTTGTTTTTTTGAAAAAACAAAAACGCCAAAAGAAAGTGTAAAGAGCTGATGAAATGCATTATTATGCAAGTACTCAGAGATGTATAATACATCAAAACTGTATCATACAATAACTTTAACTTGTATCATTTTGTCATTATTATATATTTTTATTCATGGCCACAGTCCGAGTGGGCCCAGTTCTCAAGTCTAAAGGCTCGGCATTCGGATTCATCAGAAAAATGGCTTCTCTGTTCCACAGGATTCGGTCTTGAACAAAAAGCCTGAGCCTCGAAGTTTGCGTGAGCTCCAGTTGCATTTAACCCGGTAGCTGCTTTGCTTGTATGCTCAGCAGGAGGAGGAGAAGTTCTTTGAAGCAAAACAGGAAGTCATTCGGCCCTCTTGTTTCATTTTTACTCTTGGTGTCCCGAACTCTAGTGGACACCTTTTGTTTGTTTGTGTGTGTGTGTGTGTGTGTGTGTGTGTGTGTGTGTGTGTGTGTGTGTGTGTGTGTGTGTGTGTGTGTGTGTGTGTGTGTGTGTGCAAGGAAGCAATGGTGCTAAATGCTTCTTGTAGCTCATGTCAGGCATGATTTTGAAAAGACAGAAGCTAAATATTTTTATTTTTAGCTGTCTTTCCACATTCTCAAACCCTGGGCTGTTTAACACAGTTATAATAAAGACAGTTTGGGGAACATGTGCTTTTGGGTGTGTTTTTTGGGGGTCTGTAATTGTGTGTATCTTTGTGTTGGGTGGGCCTCTGTTTATTGTTGGGCCTGCCACTCATTGTCTCAGGGAGCTCAGATTGCAGGCTTTATTTCAGGCAGGGCAGGAATGTCCTCGTCACTATTCTGGTCCTGAATGACTGACGCTGCTGCCATTCTGGCCTTGTAGCCTGTGCAGCGAAATAACACACTTTTAATAATAATAACTGAAGTGCTTTGATACAACAGAGTGCAGAAAAAACCCAGTGTCGTTCAGTATCACCTTTTAAGTAATCTCATTGGCATCGTCTCTGTAACAGAAGAGGCATTTTTGTTTCGGAGAGCTACAGTGTTTGGCTCGCTTGCTTATTCCTCGAAGGCACACGGGGGGGGGGGGGGCACATTGCTCATGTGTCCCCTCATGTTGTCAGATTTGTATCTTTCCGACAGTCCTTGAACACATCATTGTCAATCAACGCTTCCTTCAGAAAAGGCAACCGAAACTAAGCTTAAAATTGTGATCATTCATCAAAAATATTTTATCCTAAATGTCTCATATAGAATTTTGCCCCAAATAAACCAAATACTTGAACCAGATCCTGTAAAAAACATTAAATTCTGCGTTCCTTAGCGCAACTAGGTAGCCACGATTGACTCATCTGAGACCAACAGTCTCGTGACAAAAATTCTGTGAAACTTGGACTGAGCTGCAAGCTACTGAACAGAGTGCTTTGGGCAGAGGTTGTAAGTGGAGGTTGTAAAAATGTAAATAGTTCAATATATATATATATATATATATATATATATATATATATATATATATATATATATATATATATATATATATATATATAGCCTGTGGAGTAAAGAATATTGCAGTCTGTTGCAGTAAAGAATCAAGGCCACAGAGAGGCGAAACTGCTCTGGGTTCAGAGGGTTAAATACTTATTTTATTTATAACACACATTCGCAATGTTGGCGGATATTTTTAAGATAATGAGAAAGCAGTTAAAGGGCTTTGTAGTACAAGAGATTGTGTAGATAGACAAGATAATTTATATCTATTAAATTAGCAATTTCATATACAAACTGTATATATTTCATATATTTCAAGTAGTAAAGAAGTTTAGTTGAGGATCCGTTTCAATGCGCCACCAGTATCTACATTTTTCTAATGGATCCTCAGCACTATTTATGTTGGTGCCTGTGTCTCCTCTCTTCTCCCCTCCCCCTCCCTGTTCTCCCTGCCTCCTCCCCCTCTTTATTCTACTCAGTCTGCCCTGACTCCTCCTCCTCCTCCTCCTCCTGCTGCGGCCATATTCATACCAGTGCTTATATCCTCTGGTTTGAATTACATTTCTCTACCAGAAGTCACTCATGCATGCACAGTGTGCAGTCGTGTGTACTCTTGACAGACAAACTCTGGGGATTAACAAAGTCGAACACTAATAGTGGACACGGATGAGAGTTAGTTGAGGATACAACGAATGGAAAGATTCTCAGAATTATTCATGCGTCTCTCACTGTAGTTTCGGTGAATTGTTTGTTTTTGTTGTTTTCGGAAGAGTCGATTTAGAATTATTAAAGTGTGTTTGGACAGCTGACAGAAAGGGAACGCTTTTCTCTCTTTCTCTGTGTTAAATTATTCAGCTGCAGCATTAGCTCAGTAGCAGCCCTGCCTTTAGGACTGATGTGATCAGTGGTCTGTGGTGGAGGATCACACACACACACACACACACACACACACACACACACACACACACACACGAACACTCTGTGTGGACATAGTAGGTTGCATGCTTGCAACTGCCAGCTGTGTGCAGCTGTGACGACTGTGAGTTGTGACTATTAAGACTAAACAATTATTAAAATCTACATTTTTTTAATTTAAGGTTTTAAATCTGTAATTATTGTTGATGTCCTTAGAAAACAGTTATGCTTTTCAGTGAGTCACATGCTGTTCTCTTTTATGAGGAATCTGTGTGTGATTATTAGATTTCATGAAGAAAAGGACATCTGCTTATCTGTGGCAGTAGGATGACGGTGCTAAAGGCCACTGATTTTTGGGAGCAGTTTGTACCCAAACACTGAAGGTCAGGCCCTCCCAGTTTTGTGTTTCGTGACATTTATTTATTTTGAATTTTATTTACATGGACAGTTTAAAATGTAAATGTGCCGCACCGTACCAGATTAAACCTTCTTACGTTAATTTGCATCTTTAGTCCCTCGACGCGTCAAAAGAAATGAAACGCAAAACAAAAAAGAACACTCGAGACAAAAGAGGATCCCTTGACGTGAAAATGATGCCAGGAAAAAAAAAGTAATTATTTTTGAGTATAATATTGTAACTTCTGTTTTGAAATGCAAAGACTTTACAGAGACGTGAGCTCAAGAGGGATTCCTCTCTGTCGCTCTGATGAAAGCTGATCCAACTGCTGTGATGAGAAAACACAAAACCCCAGAGGGCCTTCTTCACTGTGATTATGAATAGGAATGCACTAAAGTATGGAAGGTTATGAAGGCTTTGACAGAATGGTTACTAGCACATGAAAAATGTTTCTCTAAGTTAGTTGGGTATATAAGCACTGTATATAAAAAAAAAAAAATAGAATGTGGGAAAGCAGGTGACTTAGCTTCTTTGTTCCCATTAATGATGACATGAGGAAAGCTATTTCACCAAGCAGAGTTTCAATTTAAATCAAAATTTGCACGACTTTTGTGAGGATGTTAGTAAGCTAAGCTTTGGACCGTCAGGTGTGAGTAGGAACCAGGACGAGCGGGGTCCCGTCTGAGAAACAGAACATGTAGATATGGTGGATGAGTGGCCACATTTCCAGGAAAGGGAAGTGATGACGCAGTGGAGTGGGCTGAGGGGAGGACACAAACAGGATGCTATCTGCTGTGGCTTCCTGTGCATTTTTAGAAATCAGTTGTTGTTGTTTCCCCCCCCCCCCATGAATTTCTGTGAAAGCTATTTCCACAGGGAGCAGTGTCATTACAGTAGAGTCATGTTGAGATGTCCAGACATTCAGAAGACACCCCAGTTGATGGTCGTTTAGATTTTTATGTCTGTTTTTCAGGAGATGTTGAGACATTGAAGCGCCACTAGACCCTGAGTGGAGCTTGTACTGGTCAAGGTGAGCCTGTGGGAGAAGTAGAAAACACACACGCCCCAAGTGGACAATCTGATTCAGAACCATTTTATTTTTGACTATGAGATTGCTCACATCGGCGGCCGCTGTTGTGCAACACATCTTATCTTGTCCCTGTAGCAAGTTTCACATTGTCAAACGCAGCTGATTCAGGTCAGTGGCATGTTGCCAGGCCTGTTGAGACTCAGCTGTGGTTTTGGTGGGCTGCTGCTCAATCGCTCACTCTTGCTGTAGAAGTGCCCTGCGTGTCGCTTCTCGGATTATAGTCGTGTCAAACATTTAGAAAGTGCAAAAATGTCAACGTGGGTGAACTAATGAGACGCACTGTTATGAAATAGAAAGGCACAGTAAGTTGTGTCCGGTCTCTTGAATCCCATGAGAGCGTGGTTGTTTTGGTGACGCTGTGTGTCGCAAAAAAAGACGAGAAGTTTTCAACAGTGTTTTCCCACGACCAAAGTAGAAACCGTGCTATGCATGGCCTGTTCTCAGAAAAAGGCCCAGCGTTTGTCTGTTTCAGGATGTGAGGCTGACTTCGGGCTGATGTCATCTTTCTCCACTGCTGCAGAGGTGAGCCGTAGGACAGAAACCACGAAGGAAGGAAGGAAGGAAGACAAGGGAAAGGCAGCGAGAGTCGCAGCCGGAGCAGGACAGGCAGATTTAGAGAGGGGTGCTGAAAGGTGGACGGAGGAGAAGCATGCGATGCAGATTTATGGCGCAGGGTGTGTGTGTGTGTGTGTGTGTGTGTGTGTGTGTGTGTGTGTGTGTGTGTGTGTGTGTGTGTGTGTGTGTCTGAGACTCGGTGCTCCTCTTGTAGGATATAGTGGCGGTGGGCGACTGGGCTGCGTGTCCCAGCCTGCAGTGGCGGAGCAGAAGTTGCATAATGGCTCCCATCCGTTCTATAGCTTTCCACTGTGGAATGAGCTCACTCGTGTGTTTTTTTTAGGAGCGTTTTTTGTGTGTGTGTGTGTGTGTGTGTGTGTGTGTGTGTGTGTGTGTGTGTGTGCACAAGCATGCAGCAGAGTTCGTGGATAGATCTGGTTGTGCAGCCCCACGCTACAGCTCTGTGTGTGTGTGTTTCTGGGTGGGAATAGGAAAGAGCAGTGACCTTAGAGACTGGCTTCAGAGGTTTCCTCCAACATGAACTCTTGAGAGGGTCAGACGTGGGGCAATGCCAGAGCAAGAAAACAAGGGCAGGGTCCACAGCCCAGTGCTGCTACGCCCAGGGAGGGGAGGGAAAGAAGGGAGGGGTTGTCGTTGGATGGTATAGGAAGGGGGGGGGGGCAGTTAAAAGCGATTGAAAGAAAGAACGGATATAGCAGAGTATGGAGAATGCGGAAGAGGGATCATTTTTACTTGTCCCTGAAATGCAATGTGGAGCCTTGCCTGGATTGTCTCCAGGCTCCACAAGCCCGAGCAGTGTGTGTGTGTGTGTGTGTGTGTGTGTGTGTGTGTTTTATTATTTTTTTCCCAGTGCTGTCCCAAGCTGTTAGACAAAGAGGCAGGCTGGTGGATATGTGCCTTGCTGGGACAGTAGCTACACACACACAGACTGTGTTGTGGCATGCCTGTACATGCAAGCGTACTGGAAACGGTTTGTATGCACATGGTGTGTACGTATGCTGCTGCTGCTGCTGCTGCTGCTGCTGCTGCTTGCAGAGTGGTGTCGTTCTAGCGGGCAGGCTGGCTGAACGCAGGATGACCCATCTCCCCCGAGGCTTCAAATCACTACATCATCATCAGTCGCTCCTCGCAGTGGAACAGATGAGATTTCACTCCCATCAAGCACTAAGCAGGAACCAAGGCTGCTTTACTAACTGGATGGTCTACCCTCATAAATCTGTGTGAATCCACAATCTACTCTATCCCTTGAAGAATCACTTCACTTATAACCTCAATAGCTCGGGGATTTTGTTGATTTATTTTTTTTCCTCCCTTTTTATAAGTTGACACTAAGCTTTTGCGGTTTGCCTGAATTTGACGTCATTTCAGTGTGAACTTTTGCAAAGCATCGACAGCTGAGGGCAATTTCCAATCCACAACATATCCTTTGATTAGATTGCACCACACACATATGAGCATATAAAACCACTCTCTCGGTTCATTCCCTCTGATCATGTTGCAACGCCTGTATGTGTATACATATGTGTGTGTGTGTGTGTGTGTGTGTGTGTGTGTGTGTGTGTGTGTGTGTGTGTGTGTGTGTGTTTACATGTATATGTGATGTGCAGACTTTTGTGCTTTCAGGTGCTGATATGCGCTGAAGATGAGTGGCGTAGGAGACAACTTGTTGGAGCCGCTGTGCGCCGACCGCAAGCGTAAACTGTCCACCTGCGACACACCGGGCTTAGGGTGAGTGCTGTGGCTTCTGTGAACTGTCGATCATACAACATTCCACTTCGTCCGCCGCTGTCCTTTGGTGTAAATGTCAGCAAGTGCATGCTTCCTCCAGCAACCCAAACATGCCCCCCCCCCGCTAGCAAAAATATCGGAGGCATCCGAACCGAGGCCGTACGGTGACATGTCTAATCCCCTTGCCCCCCTCCTCCTCCCCACCCCCCGGCAGGTGTGACAAGCGTCGGAGGGAACAAGAGAGCAAGTACATCGAGGAGCTGGCCGAGCTCATCTCTGCGAACCTCTCCAACATCGACAGCTTCAACGTCAAGCCGGACAAATGTGCCATCCTCAAGGAGACCGTGAGGCAGATCAGACAGATCAAAGAGCAAGGTACCACCGAAGTACACCCATACACTCACACATTATTATCATGTATCATATTGTTGTTGTCGTTGTTATTATTCTGGTAGTGTTTGTGTTGTTGTTTTTTTCCCGTATTTGTTGTGGGGAGTAAACAGTGAATTAGACTGGATCTGGTGAAGCGCCCTGCTGCAGGACAGATGATGCCGGTGATGAAGTGGAGTGTTTGGTTCACGGCCAGGCTGCTTCACACTGACAGCCCGTTTGGCTGTTTTGTATTGCTGGGGGTAAACGAACACCAGTAATTGAGACCAGTCCTTGGTGGTCGCGGCTCAAGGCTGTCGGTGACAGCGAGTATCTGTTAGTGCCAGACCGAGCTTCTCTCTGGGAGACAAATGACACTGGTGACTCAGAAATCAGGCGTCTTATCGCTCCTGCCCGTCGGCCCTTTTCCAATTGTTTTGCACATTTGACATGATTGGATAAAAGAATATCTATTGTCTTCCAACTGTTTGAGCTCGCTTGAGTGTAGCTCTGTGAGGTTAAGTTGGTAAGGAAGAGAGAGGGCAATCATATTGGAATCTATCCAGAGGGTCACAGCTGGCTACTGCTGGCCCCGGTGTTATGCCGCGAGGTTGCCATAGTTACAGGATGGGAATGATGGAGCGCCTCTGTTTTTCTTCTTTTTCTCTTCTCTGTCTGTTGTCCATTTAACACACCTTTTCCCTCCCCGTGTTTACACGTCTTTGCTCTTTGCAATCAGTTACCCCTGTGTCTCCTTTTTGTTATGTCAATCACTGCTTTACTCTCTCTGCTTGCTCATACAGGGAAGAAAATTAAATCAAATCCAGGGTCATATTATTTGTCGTCTTGCTCGGTGTCTCGCGCCACAGATGGTTCCTCTATATAGAGAGCCATCTAACAAAGCCTCAGACACATGCTGGTTTTATAAATAGAAAGGCATGCTAGTCATTCATCCGTGACTCACGCTGCCACCTGCTGGCCTGGAACAAATGCACGTTATTTCCTGGTATTAAGGAAGCAGCTCCCACAGCTAACTGGACGTCATAGAGTGGCCGCTGTGAAACTCTGACCAACAGAATGATCAGGAAAAACACTACAAAACAACATCTTAACGGGTCATGTGCACTTCTCCAAATGAAGGTCTTCTGAACAGCAGCTGTTCTACCCGAGTTACACCATGGAAACTGTTTGCAATATGTGAAGTACCAAATAAAACGAACACAAAGAGCTAGAAAGCTGTTGTAAAATGACAATTCTCTTCATCAGGAGTGTGATGTGCTTCGTCTATCTTTAGGAAAGAGCTCTTGCAGTGATGACGATGTCCAGAAGGCGGACGTGTCTTCCACTGGTCAAGGGGTCATTGACAAGGACCATCTGGGACCGCTGCTCCTACAGGTCAGCTTGAGGAAAATCACTGGGGGGCAAAAGAACAACTCTTATTAGCTGCCCCTCCCGTATGCTGGACCGGTGCTTCCCCGTCATTGATAGAAATGTCTCAGCTGGTTTATAGAAGGGCAACCAATAGTAACCAAACATGGTAAATGTTTATTTTCATACGTCTTCTTCCATTCAATTCTCCCTTTTTGTGGCCCTGTTGTCTTCAGGCCTTGGACGGCTTTCTGTTTGTGGTAAACCGAGAGGGCAACATTGTGTTTGTGTCGGACAACGTGACGCAGTACCTGCAGTACAAGCAGGAGGAGCTGATCAACACCAGCGTGTACAACATAATCCATGACGAGGACAGGGAGGAGTTCCACAAGAATCTGCCCAAGTCTAATGGTGAGTCATGGGTTTATAACACGTGTGGGTGCAAACACATCTAAGATCACACGTACCTAGATGTACGCTCAAACGCAGTCACTCTCTCACGCACACAGGCGTATGACTAATTTAACTTGTGTTCAACCTGTTGCCTATTTCTCTTCACAGCACCAAATGGGGCATCGTGGGGTGGAGAGGCACCCCGGCAGAAGAGCCACACCTTCAACTGTCGAATGCTGGTGAACTTTGTTCACGGTCAGAGTCATGGGTTGTCGGAAGAGAGGCCTGGGGGCCAGCGCTACGAGACCATGCAGTGTTTTGCCCTCACTCAGCCCCGGGCCATGATGGAGGAGGGAGAAGGTAAAAGTCAGACGTTCTTGGTCTAAACTTATACATACGCACAAGATTTTCCTAAGTTTCCAGTTTGTCCCCCCCAGCGTTATCCAATGAGGACTTAACATTGCGTTGTCTCTTTGCTTTTAGATTTACAGTCATGTATGATCTGTGTGGCACGACGCATCATTGCAGTAGAGAGGACGGAGAGGTTTAGCACACGCCATGAACTGTCTGGTAAGTTTCCACTGTGCTATGACTAATACATGCAAGTACATTTCCATAGTGTGTTCATTTTGTATACATGTGTCACTATCATTGGAAATGTTTTTGTGCCTATTTTAAAAAATCAACAGTAAAATAAACATTCTCCACTCGTGCTCATTACTTGTGCTGATATGACGATGTGACCTTTCAAGCCATGTCACTTTTAGATATTGAGAGATGTATACGCCATAGATTCTTAATTCCCTTAGGCATACACACTGCCTCTAAAGTTCACTTGCATCATCATCCTCTGTGTAATCCCAACGGTGCGTCTTCTGTCGCAGGTAAGCTGATTGAAATCGAGCAGCACACCTCTCTCAACACCACGATGCGTCCAGGCTGGGAGGACCTGGTGAGGCGCTGCATGCAGATGTTCCTCCATCGAAGCGAGGGACAACCGTGGTCCTACAAACGGCACTATCAAGATGGTTTGTAATTCTGACCCTTCCTACCATTTAACCTCCCTTGTCACTACCACTCAGTCGCTACCACAAATGTTAGCTCCATTAGCAGGTGTCTGCCACAGCAACTTTATTTCCGCATGGGAGGGAACGCTTGGCGAAGGCATCAGCCGTTATTAAAGGCATCAGGTGGGCAGGTTTGAGCATTGTGAAGAAGGCTGCACAGACAAAAGTGCACAAGGAATGTACCAGAACACAAGTCGCCTCGTTAAGACGTTTGGTATGTGGGACACGGCCCTTGCTAGATAATTAAGAGGCTCAAAGCATTAATGAGTCATCTCTAGTACAACAGCAAACGTTACCGCATTTGTAAGACACATTGAATAACACTCTTGACTTCATGGGGTGGCAGGAAGAAAACAATATTTTAAATCTCTACACTTACTTTTCCGTACTGTTGTAACTCCTGTGTAATGTACCGAGTCTCTGTGGTTTGGAGTTTTGTTCCACACTCTTTATTTTTTTATTCTTATTCAGTGAGTTTCCCATTAGCAGCTTTCAGACGGTGATCACTGGAGGCTACATGGCAGTTTTATTTGTTCCCAACATTAGCGACTATAGGTTGAGCAACAGCTTGTACCATTGTGTTGTGTGTGTGTGTGTGTGTGGGGGGGGGGGGGGGGGGGAGTTTGACTATTCCCAGCACTCAAAGTACAGAACAGCAATTACCCAACTATATGGAGATTCAGCTTAAGTCCCGGCCACAACCTGAGACAGCTGTTTAGAAGCGTTTTCTTTTTTTATGTTGCGCATGCTTTGTCCTGTGTTTTTAATTCTACCTTTTTCTACTCTAGCTTTCCACACTGGCCATGCGGAGACCCCACTCTACCGTTTCTCACTCTGTGATGGCACCCCAGTCACAGCCCAGACCAGAAGCGACCTCTGCAGAAATCCCAGCACCAATGAACCGCACTCTTTCCTCTCCACACACTTGCTACAAAGGTGCAACTTGCAGGAATTATTTCTCCTAAATTGGGGTTGTATTGTGTTGTACGAGCTTAAACTTTGTTCTGTTTTAATTTTTTGTTATCTGCTGTCTTCCCATGTAGGGAGCAGAATAGTTATCGTGGAAACCAGAGTGGCGGTATGAGGCCTCAAAACATGCCTGTGAACAACCCCAACCAACCCATGAACATGGGCCCAGGAGGGGGCATGGGCGTGAACAGGGGCTACAGCATGGCTGAGCAGGGCAACGTGCCACAAAGAGGAGTGCCTCCGTACACCGGGGGCAACCGCATGAATCCCATGAACCAGATGAATCCCATGCATCAGATGAATCAAATGAACTCCATGCATCAGATGAACAACATGGGTCAAATGAATCAGATGAACCAAATGAGTTCCATGCATCCAATGAGCTCTCCCATGAACCAAATGGGGCCCATGAATCAGATGGGCCACCATGGCATGCATCCGCAGCAGCAGCAGCAGCAGCAGCAGCAGCAGCAGCACCAACATCAGCAACATCAGCAGATGGGTCAGTTCCATGGAGGTGGAGGTGGACCCGGAGGTGGAGGGTACGGGATGGGAATGACCAGTCCCCCCCAGGCCAGTCCGGGTATTAATGGGCCCCCGCACAACGTCATGGGTTCACCCAGAGTCCGAGGAAGCCCCAAGATGGGTGCCAGCCCCTTCTCTCCCGGAGGTATGAACCAAACAATCACAGCTTCCTAACTCTCACATTTTGTGACACTTGTGTTATTACATTGGATGTATCTGGTTGTGTCTTTTGCAGGTATGAACTCTCCCATGAGCTCCAGTCACCCTGGTAACTCTGGAGGAGGGACCACCTTCTCCAGCAGCTCTTTGAATGCCCTCCAAGCTATTAGTGAGGGAGTGGGCAATCCGATGCCCTCCCCCCTCACCTCTCCTCCCCCTCACAAGCCTGACAGCTCCCCGAGCATCAACTCCACCAACCATGCAGCAGGGGGACCCTGCAAACCAAGCCTCCCAGCCTACTCTGACTCCAAGAGCCCGGGCAGCTCACTGGGAGCTGGAGGAGACCAGCAGTCTCAGCAGAATCCACACACCCCCACCAGCGAGGGCCCTCCTGACAAGCCCGACAGCCAGGCCAGCAGAGAGGCGGGACCAAACGGGGGAGAATCCAACCGACGGGTCCCTGACACCAAGTGCCACAAGAAGCTTCTGCAGCTCCTCATCACCCCTACAGATGAGCTGGTGCCACCTAATCACACGCCGGGCTCCACGCCCGAGGCTAAAGACGGTACCGCCGGAGTCACCAGCCCCTCTTCCTCAACGGGAGTGTCCTCCTCTACGGGCGCTGTGTCTTCCACGGGCGCCGCAGGACATTTAACAAGCCAGTCACTGCAGGAGAAGCACAAGATCCTACACAAGCTTCTGCAGAACGGGAACACTCCCGACGAGGTGGCTCGCATCACAGCCGAGGCCACCGGGAAGAGCAGCCTGGAGTCGGGCGCACAGGAACCTGGGCCTGCAGCCGCTGGAGGGGTCAGGGGATCAGAATCAAAGCAGGAGCAGCACAGCCCCAAGAAGGAGAAGCCCCACGCCCTCCTTCACTACCTCCTCAATAAGGACGACTCCAAGGAAAGTGGTGATGTCAAGCCAAAGCAGGAGGAGCTGGAGGGGAGAGGAGCTCAGGGGTCAGGGGTCACCAGCTCTGACCCCCACTGCATGGATGGGAAGGTCAAGTTGGAGCCGTCGGATGAGGTAAAACGTTAGAATAAACGTTTGTTAGATGTAGTTGGAAATGCCCACTAGAACATTGTTGTCTGATCGTTGTTGTGTCTCGATGGTTCAGGCGGAAACCCTGGAGACCATTCTGGGTGTCCCGAGGAACAACCCTGGCTTCTATCCAGAACCAGACTCCAGAGCAGGGAAGGAAGCGGGAAACAAACAGGGAAACGGGCCCGACAGTTTACACGGTAAGTCAGTCTATTTGAGTATCATGATCAAATCTTGCTCACTGTGGAAAAACACAGAGGAATATGCATGTTATGTACATGGTTCCTTGTCAGGAGCAGTCTTGGTCTGGGTATGTAATCCAACGTTGGTATTGTGTGCGTTTCAGATGGGGAGAGAGGCCCCATGCCTCCAGCTCAGCGCAGTGCCTATCAAAGAGCCTTGTCCATGGACGCAAAGCCCATGGGTGGAGAGGGAGCTGCAGTAGGAGGAGGAGGCCTGGCCGGGAGACGGAATGTCCCCTGTCCCACTTTGGTCAAACAAGAGAAGATGGACGCTCCGATTCGACCTGGGCTCGTTCCCAATGGCTTTCCAGGGGGCATGGGTGTGTGCCCACCACGGGGCAACCCAACAAGTAACTTAAACACTTATTGCTTAGCATGCCCAAGACAGCCTGGCTTTCTACTTCCCAAAGAGTAGACCGCATGGGGATATTTGTTTCTTTTCATTTGGTAGCTAAACCCACCGTATTTGAACGTACAGAAGCCCAGGGTCCAGTATTCACTGTGTTGCTAAGCTTACTGATGAAAACACTAAATGTTCATGGTGTTTGTGTTGATCAGGAGGTATGGGCAGGGGAATGGGAATGCCCCAGCGGCCTCCCATGTCGAGCCCAGGGGACTGGGGGATGCCGAGGTCCAGCGGCAGCCCCGTGACCGGACCAGGACACCCTGGCATGGGTCGCTCTGGTCCAATGGGAGGACCCATGATCAACCGGTCCAACAGTGTACCCGGGAAAACCAGGTCTATGCTGCAGCAGCAGCTCATGGATATGGGTATGTCTCATGTGGTGTGTGAAACTGAAACAAGTGAATGTCTGGTGCTTGTACTTAATTGGTACTTTATATGATAAAGTAATGCAATTATCTGAATTGCGATCATTTTCTGGGAACTGACTGGTGGATAATTTGACTCATTGTATCCACTCTATATTGATCATACACTACACATCTTCATCTCTGCAGGTACCAATGAAGCCAATATGGGCATGAGCCCGTTTGGTGGACATGGGCCCCCACCTCAGTCCCCGTCCTGGCCAGACTCTGCAATGGGACTGGACAGGCCAAAGACTAAAACAAACAGGTAAACTTTCTGCACTGGTCTCAACTCTGTCCCTCTGAATTTTTGCCAACTTGGACTTTAAAGGGAAGGTTTGGATGTTTTGACATGGGGTTGAATGGAGTACGTATCCATAGTCCGTTTATTACCTACTGTTCACATGTACCTCATACAACCCCACTTCAAAACATCCACACTATTCCTTAGATTATGGTGTATTATCTCTAAACTAAATCCAGACGCTGGTGTTTATGGTGTCTGGGATTGAAGTCTTGTTTCCTTGAAGTGATTCAACATTTCTGCTGTCGTTTGTCGTGTTAGGGACCAGTTTGGGCACCCCCTGGAGGAGCTGCTGGGGCCCCGGATCAACAGCGAGGGCCCGAGTGATGAACGGGCACTTCTTGACCAGCTGGACTCTCTGCTCAATACCACTGATGTCATTGCTCTGCAGGAGATAGACCGAGCCCTAGGCATCCCTGACATAGTAGGCCAGGTACAGCACTCACCACAGTAAAGATAATCTTTTGTATAGATAATAGTAACACATCAACGGTGCTGGCACCAATGGGGCATGAGCCCAAATTTACTTCAGTTCTTCGAAAAGTAATTTTAATTTATAACATTATAAACGAATGAAGCAGAAAGTGTGAACTTATAAATTCAATGCTATTTTTATATGTGTAGTTGTCTATTAGATGGTTCTATTTAGACAATTGTGTTTGATGTGATGCCCATAACTTAATGTTATTTTGCAGTAAATGTTTTTAAGCTCCAGATGTTTTGTACTGTCAGTAGTTTAATTACATTGATACCCTCATCCAGCTTTACATTTACTCGTCCAAACTAGCATGACATGCAGCTTCTCTGTATCCTAGAACCATAGACCTGAAGGCCACCATCAGGGTCCGGATCGAGGCCAGGGTCGGGGCCCACCATCGGAGCCTTTCCCGGGACCAGGCTCCTCCTTAGGCATGGACCAGAAACCCATGTATACCCAAGGTTACCCCGGGCCCCCAGGGCCCTCCTCTATGGGCATGCAGCCGGGCTATGGTGGCAACGCGATGCAAGGCCAGTCTCCTGGAGGCTTCAACCCCATGATGAATCAAGTGGGCCAAGCGGGGGGCTTCCCTGGCATGGCGGGTATGGGCAACCCCCGCGCAAACATGATGCGACCTCGCATGATTACTGCCACCAAGCCTCTCCGACTGCAACTGCAGCAGAGACTGCAAGGACAACAGGTGATCACACAGACCCAAATATCCTTGTTATATTAAAAATTGAGCAGGTCAGCTTGTGTCTTCAGTTGGCAAACAAACTGGCATATTTAACTCTCAATCTTGTCTCATCTGGCAGTTTATGAACCAGACCCGACAAGTCTTGAAGATGGAACAGGCCCCCGGAGGAAGCTCTGCAATGCATTCAGGCATGCAGCCCGGCATGCAAGCCGGCATGCAGCCCGGCATGCAGCCCGGCATGCAAGCCGGCATGCAGCCCGGCATGCAAGCCGGCATGCAAGCCGGCATGCAAGCCGGCATGCAGCCCGGCATGCAGCCCGGCATGCAGCCCGGCATGCAGCCTGGAAGCATGGCTGGTCAGGTACGTGATCAGCACTTCCTCACATCTACTGTAGTGTGCATTTGCTTTTTAACAACATCAGCCAGGTCACCATTTGTGAGATTGAAGTAAAAACATTGATGTTGGTCTGCAGCCTGGTTTCCTGAACGCCCAGATGATGGCTCAGCGCAGCAGGGAGATGATGACCATGCAGATGAGAAGGCAGCGGATGATGATGCTGATGCAGCAGCAGCAGCAGCAGCAGCAGCAGCAGGGGCAGGGCCAGGTAGCAGTGAGAGGCTTCAGCCCTCCTCCAAACGTCACGGCACCCGGAGGCATGGACGGCTCCATCGGAGGCCCCCCCATGAACCAGCCTGGACAGCAGGGCTTCAACTATGGAGCTAACTATGGTGAGTTGACTGAGACGGAGCTCTGTATCATTTCCTCCTCCATATTCGAGTGTCACACTCGTGACTCTCTCTGTTCTCTTGTTGTTGTTGCAGGGATGAACCAGCAGGGGGACCCATCCTTCATGGCTCCAGGAAGCAGCCCACCAGCAAACATGATGCAAGGGCGAATGGGAGGTCCTCCACAGACCGCCATGATGCCAGGGATGCAGGGCAATCCACAGGGAGGGCCAATGTACCAGTCAGGAGACATGAAAGGCTGGCCACAGGGCGGCATGCCACGCAGCAGGTATGCAGCGCCAGGCTTCCTTCAACTACATTATGTAGAGTCACCAATTATCCAAGTGCTTGTAGTTAAGCATGACCATTTTAGCACAATACTCAAAAATATTTTTCCCATTTAAAGACGCAAAAGTAAATTACTTACTTAATTTTTTCTTGGTTTCCAGCACATACCCCCAGCAACAGTTTACCCAGCAGAGCAACCAGGGTCAGTTTGGACCCATGATGATGAACAACTCCATGGGTGGACCCGGGCCAGTCAGCGGGGGACCCGGTGCGGGTCAGATGGGCCAAATGCCAGGCCAGAGGCAGGGCCAGATGCAGGGCCAGATGCAGGGCCAGATGCAAGGCCAGATGCAGGGCCAATTAGGCATGAACCCCATGGGAATAGGCAGAATGCCAATGGGACCTGATCAGGTAGGTAATACATTGTCACAGGTGTTAAGTGGCCTTATGTGATGGTCAGCTCATGTTTTTAAATACATTTGAGATATGATAGACATGGGAAGGAAAATTTGTTTTGTTCAACCCTCAGGAGAGTTTGCACATCTCACTGTTTTCCTCTCTGCAGAAGTATTGCTGAAGACCTGTGGCTGATGAGAGAATCTAGAGCCTTTCAGCTGTGGCGGAGCGGTCTGAGCCCTGAGAAGAGCTGGACCTACATACACACACACACACACACACACACACACACACACACACACACACACACACACACACACACACACACATAGTAGGAGTTCTCCAGCATAAAACGTGACGCAGGAGACTCTGCACAACATACTGCTCCTCCTGGAGGAAGCGGGCTACAGGGACAACCGACGCCTCACATACTGTACCCCTGTTAAGGTGATGCACAAAACCCCAAAATGTCAGCGTGTGTGTGGGTGAGCGCGAACGACCTGGAGCTGTTGGGCAGTAGTCAGCGTCCCGGCCCGGGCTGCAGAACGGGACTATGGTACAACTAGCTGTGGCTGCACTTTACCTGGAAGCTTCTGTGTGGAACAAAGATTGATGCAATATTTCTTCATCATTACAGCCTTACTAGAGATTCAATGCCTTCACAACGATGGGTTTCTTTCTTTTTCTTTTGTTTTCCTTTGGAATGCGCCTCATTCTTGAAGTCGTCGGAAGCTATAAGCACAGTTAAAACTATGTTATGCAGATCAGAGCAATAACTCTCGCCTCTATGCTTTAGACTGTAACTGAGCATCATGACACCTGTTATAAGCAAACAAATGGTACTGCAGTATTAGATGTCTCAAATGTCCTCTGTGAATATGAATTGTAAATATTCTACAAAATATATCAAACATGCTTTTTAAAGGCCCATTATTGCACAAAGTATGAGACCTGGTTGTATTTTTGTGTCCCATAGGTCAATACTGATTTGGTTGATTTTTTTCTTTTTTCTTTTTTTTTTTTTATGCTCCTTGCAAATATTGCAGGCGTGTTCGGGGGTTTCCTTCCCGTGTTTGTCATTTTTCTGAATGCTGTATTTTAAAAGTTTTCCGAAAAGTCATGTTATTCCATGTTTTAGCGAGGCACTTTTACTTGTGACGAGTATCTGATGAGTTGAAGGTTTTGAGCTTTCACGCTGTCAGGAGGTTTTATCCGAAAGTAGGCGGAAGTGAATTCTGCCGGGACGGTTGATTACATGAAATGATATGATTTTTTTCGTTGGGCTCTGTGTGATGTGAGCTGTGTGGGGTTTTTTTGTTTTTTTTTGTCTGCAGTACAGTGAAGACGGGAACACAAACTCCTCAGTGTACCAACAAGCCTGGTCCTTGCAACGGTCCCACCCTTCCCCCAGCTCTGTCTGTCGAGTGTATTTTTATTCACAGCGTTTTCTTTTGACTGTTCTTCTAAACTCGCTGAATCTACCTTCTCAACATGCGCAATCCAAAGATATTTTTCCACATCTCTGTATAGTTTCTGGTGTACATTTTTAACGACATGTGTTGTAGTAGTCTGATGGTGAATGGGTACATATCACGGATCTGTAAAAGCATTTGATGGTTTTGTACTGCAAGCATAAGGAGCATGGGGCTGAGGCTGTCGGTGCGAAGAGGACTGGAGACTCAACCCCACAGCAGAACGTTTTTACATCCAGAAAAGAAATAGAAAAAAAAACAACACAGCATGTTTTTGCTGTGAAAGAGAAATACCAATGGAATGAAATCCACTTCAAAACATATCAATATCTCTTCTATCTGTCAGGAAGCAACTTTTATGTCCAGCTTTTGTTACTTCATGGAAAAAAAGGAACTTTGTAGAGTTTGAATGAAGTGCAAAAAAAGAGATCATTTGGTTTGTTTTTCTTTGTTTGGAGGTAAAATAAGCTGTCATTTTACAGGATGTATATTACAGATTTTTTCTGTTGTTGATATTGATGTAAATACAAATTTCTATTTAAACAACTTGGACTCCGGCTCTCTGATTGTCTTCTGATTCTTGACTGCAGTTTACCCAGCCGGACTCTAGCACCAGTAAATATCAGCCAGTTTATTACATTGACAACAGAGGCACTGATTAAACAAAAGCTGTTGGCTTATTACAAGATGCTCATGAAGGCCCAAATACTGAGATGCACTAACCTACAAACAGACAGCGGTGGAAGAAGCATCCTATAAAGGTAGTGATAGAACCGTATATTAATACTGTAGAAGAGATGTAATATACCGAGGCAGAGTGCTGCACTGTAAATATATTCCATTACAAGTAAGAGCCCTGAATTCCAAATTCTATACAAGCCAACGCTCAGAAGTATTAGTAGCAAATAGTAGAATTAGTCAATCTGCTCCTATTACCGCTTAAGACATTAATGGTTTGTTAATATTAATCATCATCGGTAGCATGTATAGCCGGTTGAGATTCCCAAAAATCAGGCCTCTCCTAAAGATCATCAATGTGATTTATGGAGCTGTAAAGAAGAAAAAACAAAGTGGAACTGCTAACAACTCTGAAATAGCAGCTGATTAAAATCATAACATATATATATTTTATATATAAAATCTAAAAAGAAACAAGTACTTGTAGCTGTCGGATAAATTCAAAGCACAACATTTCTACCAAGTAAAGTGCAGGTACCTCAAAATTATACTACAGTACTTTAGTAAAATGTAACCCAGGGAAGTTCACTTACTAACAGTGAGTCGTATATTTCAGATGACCGTGTTCTGAATGTAAAGTAAGCTAATATAGCTGTCTCAAACAAAACAAATATTTAGAAGTCCCAACACCACATGAACAGATGTTTTCACATCACTGTTAACACGAGGGGGCGCTGTTGTCCGCTAACGTCGCACACAGCAGCTCATACACGTTTATAATCCTGAGATTCACGTCATGCTCGCACGAGGGCGCTGACTACAAGAGAGTTGCGGGAAGGGACAAGAGGTTTGATTCATTTTTATAGACTGAGGGATTATAGTAATAATGATAATTAAGCATTGGGCGAATATAAAAATGCAAGACACGGTCCTAATTGGATTTAATGGCGAGACAATATCGAGCTTTACGGCGACCACAATAGCATGTTGTTCATTTTCTCCACAGCTCAGCCAGATTACGTAAAAAGGGGATTTGTAGATAATTATGTGTGATTAGAAATTCAGAGCTCAGAATTTTTTTTTCAGTATAAAGGCACACATTGAAGAATTGTATAAGCTAAAGATTTATGTTCTAGTACTTATGGACACTTCTCAGGCGGCTCAAGCAATGTTCGAGTTCTAAAAAAAAAAGGAAAAGAAGAAGTATATATTAATAGCACATTTAGAACATACGACTGTACTGTGGGAATCTCTACCCGAGAGCAACTCTCTCTCTCTCTCTCTCTCTCTCTCTCTCTCTCTCTCTCTCTCTCTCGGAGTGTTGGCGTGGTTCCCGGCCCATCTGCGGCCTGGCCCGTGGATTACTGTTTGTTAATGTTTCAATCAGCTGTGTGTTGAGGAATGTGGAGCTATTTAACCTGAACTTCCCCAGGTGTGCCGAGGCGCCGCTCAGTCTGGGCCCCGCCGCCCTCCCCTGCCCTTGGCACAAAGCTATCACACAAACACAATCACACACTGGCCACGCTGGGGCTGCAGCTGTGCGCATCGCACCGCAGGGAAATGGGAAAAACATTGCACCAGGGAGACAGAATAAATCTTATAACGAATCGCCTCGCCAAAGCCATTTTAACCCCTGCGGTGCCGGGAGGGGAGAGAGACTGAAACTGCTGATTTACACGATAACATATTGAAACACCATATTTAAATGGCTGTTTTATGGAGTTAAACAAACTTTTCAATCGTATTCATTTCAGCTTGTCCTGCCTAATAAACCAGTTATCTAGTTGTATTTATTTAATTCATTTGTAATGTGAATGTAGAATTGAAAAAAAAAAAACCAACATGTTTGTAATGACTGCGATTGTTTTATTTAATCCTAAACTTAATTTCAAACTGCCTCAATTTGTCAAGATCTTTAGACGTGACGATTTAACATGAGACTTCCTCTGGTAATGTGATACGGTAACGACCCATAGAGAGGCAAATTACCAATTTAACTGGCTGGGAGCCATTTATTGACCTCCAGTTTTAGTTTCATGTTACCTGAAAGACTTAACAGCTTCTTCTAGGTGTAGCACTTTTTTTTTTATTGACAACCACTTCGCACTCCCTTAGTACTCAAATCAGCATCAAGATAAGCCATTCCTATGAATATGGGTAGGTCTGCTATCAATCACAGGAATAATACGGCTATAACAGCCCATAACAACCACCAGATTGTGTCATGTTTCACATCTTCTAGTGGTTTCAAAGAAATCAAAACTGAGAATCTCCTGGTATTTGTTGTGATGCAGCATAATAACTTTCTCTTTCTCTCTCACACACACACACACACACACACACACACACACACACGAGGACACAGATGACGTCTTGTTCAAAAATAATTGTCTTGTTTTAATAAAAACACGAATAAGGTACATTGTAAGAAAACAATATTTTCACATACTGTGGCATTGTAATATACAATACAGTTTTGTCGCTCAGGAATCTGAGAAATTTACTTTTTTATCTTTCACAAAATGTTGAACATCTCTATATGGTTTACACAAGATACAAAGAGCGTAACAGAAACATTAGCTTTCTTTAGAAACTCTACAAGCAACCAGCGATGCTGGCTGCACTGAACATGTCTTGGTCCCCCGGCTAACCCAGTCTATATCTGGACTCCGCCGGTCTTCTTCTTCATTCTCTCAGGGCCCTCTGATGAATCGAGAGCCTTGAGTGACAGAGATCCTCGTCGCCGGAGAATGTCCACACAACGTCATTTTTCTAGCATTGGGAGTTTGAAACGTCCCTACACAGTTCAAGGTTTATTTTTTAATAGATGTGGTCGAGAAGTCACATCAGTTAGCCTTGTTCGTTCTTCGCGGTGAGCGCTTTGGGTTGATGGTGCGATGCTCCACGAGCTCTTAGCGGCACATAATCCTGTCGTCTGAGCATCCATTCTGCAGGGGGGGAAAGGAAAACAATGGTTGATTAGTACATCTGCTTTAAACGGATATGAGACAAACCGGTGCGCAAAACAACTTTTACGCACGGCCATGGCATTTTTACGCACGCGTACTGACGTTCAAACACACCGAACAATGACACTGAACCGTTTATTCTGCAGTATATGTGAAAGGATGTTTACCTCCACTGCGATGCTAGCGATCTCTGCGTTCAGGGTGGTCAGCGGTGTGCGCGTGACGCTGCTGGCGGCGTGATGGCGGCTCTTCTCCGGCTCGTCGAGCTCGACCTGCAGGTCCCAGATGTAGTCGATGACGTGCTGCAGGATCTCCACTTTGCTGGCCTTCTTGTTGGTGGGCAGTGTGGGCACGAGCTCCTTTAACTTGGTGTAGCAGCTGTTCATGTCGTGAAGGAAGGCGCTCATCTGCTCGTCCAGCAGCGGAATCTTGCACTTGGCGATGCTCAAGCTCTGCTCGGACAGGCAGCGCACCATTTCCTCGCCGCCGACTTTGCTCTTCAGGGCGCAGGTAGATCCGACAACCTTCATGATTAGTGTAGAAAGTGTAGTTTCCAAAGATGTCGAGGGAATGCAATAAAGTAGTTGAGCAATGAGGCTTCTCCTCCTCTTAAGAGATCTTGGCAAGATTATGTTGACAGTTCGCAACATCCACATGGGCAAACCTCCTCGTCTTTATAGCAGAGCAGGAGTCGGGGGCGTGCCAGATCCGTCCTGTTTGAAGACAACAGGCCAATGGCACGGCAGCGTTTGTATTGATGGGTCGGTCCACAACAGCGCTCTGAGCCAATGACAGCTCTCGCCTGGTTATCGGGATTTACAATCTGTTTGAGGGATGGCGTTACAAATGGAAACAAATGTGTGTCTTTTATGGGTAATATGTGGGAATCCAGCTGTCCATGGCTTGGGGACTCTGCAGGTGTAGATAGCCTGGGGACAGTTAAGGGGTGGTGAATGCCGGGGTATGCACTGTGAGAATGTGTGTGGGATGGGACAGGATGAATAGGATGAATGGCTAATGATAATTAGGCTACCACCGTGCCCCAGATTTGCCTCTCACAATTGCTGCAGATGTGGATGACAATAGTACAGTCAAATAAGACAATTGGTGGCATAGAGTGGCCAAACAATTCTGGGAAAACATTCACTTTTTGTTAACTTTAATTAGTTCAGGATGATGAAGTTTGTGTAGAAAATAAAAACTGTATTTCGTATAACAGTGTGGAATGCTAAAGAGATTAACAGTTTATTCAATTTATTTGAGGACAGATTGTTGATTGTTTTAGAAAATATGCTGCGAACCCATTCCCACACCACTTCTCTCTCCCAGGACAACATCTCTGCTTTTTTTTTTTTTTTTTAAACTCAAAGCTCCCTTTATGCTCACAAACTGCACTTTTTTTCCCCTTCGCAGCACAGACTCTCCTTTTCCTGGTTCCTTGTGCTGAAGGAAGCCCAGTGTGAGCAGCAGCTTCACGGATTCCTTCACATGTTTCTGCAGTGTGTGCTCAGCCTTGTGTGCACACTCAGATCGCATCGCTCTGTTCCGAATCTTCCCCCCAGATTGTCCAAACAAGCCCGAGCAGACTGGCAGGCGCCAGCGCGGTGACGTCACCCATTCATCCGAGCCTTGACGCCTGTCAGCCTGGCGCCGCTCGGGCGGTCTCCATGGAGACGTCAAACAAGAGAGCTCGCACTCCGCACTCCTCCATTCACCTGCGTGGCGCGCGGAGCCCCTGAGAACAAACCGGCTCCGGAGCTTTGTCGTTCATTTATCACTTTAAAGCAGCGGGGTGAGATTACCGCCCAGCGCACCTGCAGAGCCCGGGCTGTCAGAGGAGGGGAGAGGCTTCGCCATTATGTTGTTGCCGCACTTTTACACAAAATAACTGTCGCATTCCACCACATCGCCCTTTGACTTCTGCATGTCACATGTGGTTACTTAAAACGTATTTTTTTTAATTATTTGATTGCATGCATTTTATTTGCAGTTATGTAGTTTACACCTTTTTTTTCCAACATGATCATTTATTATGAAATAGTGTGGACTACATCATGCATCTAATTAATGTCAAAGGTTATTTAAAGATAATTTATTTTTTATTTTTTTAGGAATAACAAAATAAGTGAATGCAAATCCCATTTTTATTACTTCATTTACTGATGTATTACTTCAATTAACTGCAAAAACCCTGTTTTCTCTATATTATTGCAGCAGCTAATGGAAGAAGTATTAGGATCCCGTACTCAAATAAAAGTAGAAATGCAAAAATAAACTCTCCGTAAGTTGCTATTGTTCCAAAACGTACTTAAATAAAATTCTTAAATATTATAAGCAAAATGTGCTAAAGGTGTGAAAAGTTTCAACACTCATTAAGTAAGACTATCAGTGTCATATTGTTGTTTATTAAATAATTAGATTACTGATCTAATGTCTGCCATGTATTTTAAATGTTGTAGCTGGCCAATGTGAAGCTATTCTTTATAGTTTGTACACTGATCTGAATGCTAATCTATAGCATTACATCACATCAGAATATTTAAAGTAACCAGTAACTTTAGTGGTGAAATACAGTAAACAATTAGTTTTTGTGCTCTGAAATGTAATGAAGCAGAAGTATAAAGTAGCATAAAATAAATGAAAGGATCAGAAACATACCAGTTAATAAATGCATGTTTTTGCAAATCTTAGATTTAGTTTAGAGTATCATTAATATTCTAGGTATTGAACAGACTGACACGCTGCACAGTTTCCCATCACTTTTTAAATTCATTTGCATATTGAGGGACTTCAAAACAGCTTGTTCTCTTCACATTTTAATACAAATGCCATTTAAAGAGCCCCTTTTTTTATATCGGCACAGATCTTGTACCAGACCCAAGATAACATCGGTATTGCTTTGCTGTCTTGTAACAAAGTTAACTACCACCGAGCTCGTTTCTTCTCGCTGTCGAGAGCCTGTAAAAACTTTTTAAGAAACTTTCTTTTTTTTTTCTCTTTCTCTTTTTTTTGCCCTCTGTCCTAGGTCGCAGCTGACAGGGCGGAGAGGGGAGAGGGGGGGAGAGGGGGGGGGGGGGGGGGGGGGCAGTTGGGCAGAACAATGGGAGTGCGGTGCAGGGATTGTGGGAGAGAATCTAGGCTGGAGCCACAGTGTCTGGAGCGCCCCTCCACTCCCCTCATCCAGCTTTTGTTCAGCTGCAAAAGCTATCAGCACTTCCTACTGACACCAACAATAACTCCACACAGCTGGGCCCTTTTTAGCCTGTTTACAGCACATCAAGGCGAGGGGAGAGGGAAGACAGAGGGACGAGGCAGAGGAGGGGAAAGAAAAGTGAAACATATTAGCTCCTGATTTTAACTGACAGAATGGCAGTGCCCTCTCCCAGCTCCCCTTTCCCTCCTCCATCGCTGACACAGAATTCACCTCCCAGCGGACTCATTACATGTGAGCCGATTATCACTCGCTATTTTATTGCTGCGACAGGCTACTGTTTGTGACAGTGCTGCTGCAACGTCCTGCCTGCAGAAAAGGCAACACTTGTCTTTCTTTTGTTCAGGACATTGTGCTATATTTGTTCCAGCACACAAACCGGTTTCCCAGTAGTGTTTTTTCAGGATAAATTGTTCCATTTGTAGGGAGGGGAAACGTTATTAGCTGATACGCCCTCTTTATCGCCACAGCGAATAGATCTACAAAAGCACACTTGCAGGAAGCTGGTGCGGGAATTTACTCAGAGGAAATTCCAGCGATGCTTTCACACTTTTGCTGCTGTTATTATTGCTGCGGGGACAATAAGTAGAGTGCTTACTACTTCCTGAAACATGAAAGTGACCGAAGCACAATAATAGTAGAGGAGAATAAATGGTTTTCTTAGACGGAGGATTTTACTTCAGCATGATTATTGAGAGGCACTGATGAAAAGAAATGTTCAGGAATTTGATTATGAGAGGAGAGCTCCACATGCAAGTTTTCAACAATTTTTACTCACATGCACACAAACACACACACACACACACACACACACACACACACACACACACACACACACACACACACACACATACACACATGGGCCATCTCCTCGCAGCTGTGGGATTAGTTTCCAGTTCCCTGTCACGCTCTTCCTGTTTGCTTGATAATGATCACACCTGTGTGCAGGTGTGTGGAGAGGCTCACATGGGACTGGGAGGGGTGATTGCGGTGTCGGATACAAAAACGTTTGCCGCACCACAGCGTCACATCTCTATTCACAGCTGAGTGATGATTGACTAGTGGACATTCAGGAACCATCAGTCACAGGTACAGGTGGAGGAAGTTTGCGCTAAATGGGAGGTTTTGTATACTGTGTGTGTCACGGCTTCTGTGGGTGTGCGTTGTGTTGTTTTTTTTCTGCCCTGGATTCCTGGTATGTCCCCGCCGTGGCCTGGCACCTCCCTGGGCCGGCCAGCCTCTGTAATGACTGAGGACCGGTGGTTTGGAGTCACTTCCTGTGGGAGTCCTGGTTCAGAGATGTGTCATCAGCAGCACAGACCGGCTGGAGCCTTCGCCGCCTGTTTGGTGTTTTTCCTGTGTGCAGGCAGCAGACTGGGTGGGTGGATAGATGCCCTTCCCTGAGAGCCAGGGGCAAGTTACAGGAACACTATCTCCATCTGATAGTTGATGTGCGGCGAAGCCTCACAGAGATCCTTGAAGCCCCACAGGTGTCCTCTGCTCTGTGTCCTTGGCCCGGGAGGACTCGCAGGGACAGCTTGGTCTCTCTCTATCTCTTTCTCTCTCGCGTTTATGTGTATGTGTGCGCATTCACCGGACCCAGAGCTCACCCCTCCTTTA